>NC_135881.1:98885733-99485733 GCF_964194155.1 Cetorhinus maximus | reverse complement strand
ATCCACTCAAGCCTTCTCCAATCTTGCCTCATCTAAATCTATCATAACCATCTATTCCATTCCCCTACATATGCTTATCTAACTTCTCTGAAAATGTATTTATATTATTCACTTTTCAATCACTCCCAATGGTAGCTAGTTCCACATTCTTTCTACTCTTTGGATAAAGAGGTTTTTCCGAATTCCCCGATGGATTTCTTGGTGACTATCTTATATTAATGATATATTCACTAAGATTGAGTTAAGACACTGCAAGAGAAGATTTCTCAGTTCAAAATTTATAGCAAAATCAGAAATTTGTTGTATTCAAGTTGATGATTTACAAGTGCCACAGGGAATCTTATTCCATTGTTGGGGACAGCATCTGGCATGTGCAAAAAAGAGCTTTTTTCCAGCAAAAAACATACTCGTGGAGTATGTTTAAAGCAGAGATTGACAGATTTCTAAATACCAATGAGATAAAGGGATATGACAATGTGGAAAAAGGTATTGCAGTGGATGATCAGCCATGTTTGTATTGAATGGCGGAGCAGATTCGATGGACTGAATGGCCTACTCCTGCTCCTATGTTCCTATGTAAAAAAAAATCAAATAGCTCAAAACATACCTTGAGCTCTTCCAAGAGTTTTTAAACCTTAATTTCTCCTCTACTGATAACCCCTACTGTTGTCTCAATTTGAAGAGAGCAATTCATTCACAATTAATAATTAATCTCTCCTGACTGAGACAGAGAAAATACTACAGCAGCATTGGAATGATAATTGGGGCCCACTGACATTTTCTTTTTTAACAGTAAAGTCAAAGTACTGTTAATTGAAATTCATCTTTTGCTCAAAAAGAATCCAGAAGTTTGAATTAAGCAACTTTAATACACCACAGGGTTTGTTTTCTACTATTTCAATTCAATTTAAATTTGCAATTTTGAATTAACAGAAGCAGAATATTTTCATGGACATTCTGTATTAACTTGCCTTTAGTACCCAATAATATAATAAATAATATCACATTCAATCTACATGAACAAATGCACTATATCAAAACTATTGTCTGTTTATTAAAAACTTAAATAACTGTTTACAAGTATTTGAACTTACTGATTTTAATGCTGTCACTTTTTCTCGAAGGGTCTCTGTTAATTTATCATTTTCCTCTTCATACACACTGTAACCACTTCCAGTGTAGGCAGGAGATCCTTCCCCTGGGGGTGGGTAAAATGAAAGAATTAATTGGGATGTAAGCATCGCTGGCGAGGCCAGTATTAACTGCTGTCCCTAATTGCACTTGAGAAGGTGGCGGTTAGCAGCCTTCTTGAAGCACTGCAATCCATGCGGTTTAGGTACACCAATAGTGCCGTTAGAAAGGGAGTTCCAGGGTTTTGACCCAGCAACAATGAAGGAACTGCAATATAGTTCCAAGTCAGGATGGTGTGTGGCTTGGAGGGAAATTTGCAGGAGGTGGCGTACCCATGCGTCTGCTGCCCTTGTCCTTCTAGGTGGTAGAGGTTGTGGGCTTGTAAGGTGTGTTGAAGGGGCCTTGGCCAGTTGCTCCAGTTCATCTTGTATATGGTACACACTGCTGTTACTCTGGGAGAGGGAGTGAATTTTTAAGGTGAAGGATGGGGTGCTAATCAAGCAAACTGCTTTGTCCTGGATGGTGTTAAGCTTCTTGTGTGTTGTTGGAGCTGCACTCATTCAGGCAAGTGGAGAGTTTTCCATCACACTCCTAATTTGTGTCTTGTAGATGGTGAACAAGCTCTGGGGAGTCAGGAGATGAGTTACGCTCCAGAGAATTCCCAGCCTCTGACCTGCTCTTGTAGCCACAGTATTTATTGGCTAGTCTAGCTCAGTTTCTGGTCAATGATAACCCCCAGGATGTTGATAGTGGGGTAATAGATTGAATGTCAAGTGAAGATGCTTGGATTCTCTCTTTTTGGAAATGGTCATTGCCTGCCACTTGTGTGGCATGAATGTTATTTGTAACTTATCAGCCCAAGCCTGAATGTTGAATAGATCACGCTGTATATGGGCATGGATGGCTTCAGTATATGAGGAGTTGAAAATGGCGCTATCAATGAACATCCCCACTTCTGACCTTATGATGGAGGGAAGGTCATTGATGAAGCAGCTGAAGATGGTTGAGCCTAGGACACTACCCTGAGGAATTCCTGCAGTGATGTCCTGGGTCTGAGATGATTGACCTGCAACAAACACAACCATCTTCCTTTGTGCTAGGCATGACTCCAACCAGCAGAGAGATTTGCCCTTGATTCCCATCGACTCGAGTTTTTCTAGGGTTCCTTGATGCCACACTCAGTCAAATGCTGCCTTGAAGTCAAAGGCAGTCACTCTTACCTCACCTCTTGATTTAAGCTCTTTTGTCCATGTTTGGACCAAAGCTGAAATGAGGTCTGAAGCCAAATGACCTTGGCAGAACCCAAACTGAGTGTCAGTGAGCAAGTTATTGCTGAGTAAGTGCCGCTTGATAGCATTATCGATGGCACCTTCCATCACTTTGCTGATCGAGAGTAGACTGATGGGGTGGTAGTTGACTAGGTAGGATTTGTCTGGCTTTTTGCAGGCAGGACATACCTAGTCAACCCTCCACATTCCTGAGTAAATGCCAGTTTTGTACCTGTATTGGAGCAGCTTGGCTAGGAGTGCAACTAGTTCTGGAGCACAAGTCTTCAGTACTATTGCCGGAATATTGTCAACACCCTTAGCCTTTGCAGTACCCAGTGTCTTCAGCTATTTCTTGATATCACGTGTACCAAATAGAATTGGCTGAAGATTGGCATCTATGATGCTGGGGACCTCAAGTGGAGGCCATGATGGATCATCCACTCAGCATTTCTGGTTGAAGATTGTTGCAAATGCATCAGCCTTCTCTTCTGCACTGATGTGCTGGGCTCCCCCTTCATTGAAGATGGGAATATTTGTGGAGTCTCCTCCTCCAGTTAGTTGTTTAATTGTCATGACTGGATGAGGCAGAACTGCAGAGCTTAGATCTGATCCGTTGGTTGTGGGATCGCTTAGCTCTGTCTATTGCATGCTGCTTCCATTGTTTCGCACGCAAGTAGTCCAGTGCTGTAGCTTCCTCAGGTTGACACCTAATTTTTAGGTATGTCTGCTGCTGCTCCTGGCATTCCCTCTTGCACTCTTAGCAATACAAATCTTTTTTAAAAAATTAGAATTATTTGAATTTAAATAATTTATAACAATGAAATAACTAAGACATTCTATGTTGCCAGGTTATTTTCAGGCATATGAATCGTCCTATCAATGATATTGTCAATTTTGTACTTAGCAAGACAAAACTATGAAACTATTTTTCTGGACAATTTGACAACAGCTCTACCTCTCCATTATCTCTTTCAGCCCCTCAACACCCATGTGCTGTCAACTGCTTGTCCAACACATAATTCTTGGATTAGTGACAATTTCATCTAGTTTAACATTGGCAAGACCAAACCAGCATTGAAATCTGCCACAAATTCCATCCCCCTCTCTGATTAATGTCTCAGAAGCAGACTATTCATAAACTCAGAAACACATTTAATTTTGAATTGAGCATCTAAACCATATCCTCTCCATTATAAGGACCACCTAATACCACCTTTGCAACATTGCTTGTCACCACCCTTACCTCAGCCTATGCTGCTGAAACGTATATCCACATGTTGTCGCCTCTGGGTGAGACTATTCCAATGTTCTCCTGGCTGATTTGGCATTTTCAGTGCTCCATGATCTTCAGTTCATCCAAAACTTGCTTTCCTTAATCTATCCCTTATCCATTACCACCAAGCCAGGGAATCAACCCTGCTTCAATTAAGAGTGCAGGAGGGCATGCCAGGAGCAGCACCAGGCATACCTAAAAATGAGTTGCCAACCTGGTGAAGCTACAACACAGATCTACTTGCATGACAAATAGCATAAATGGCATGAAATAGACAGAGCTAAGCGATTCCACAGCCAACGGAACAGCTATAAGCTCTTTGGTTCTGTCATATCCAGCTGTGAATGGTGGTGGACAATTAAACAACTCACTGGAGGATGAGGCTCCACAAATATCCCCATCTTCAATGAGGCTCCTGAATGATGGAGGAGCCCAGCACATCAGTGCAAAAGATAGGGCTGAAGCATTTGCAACAATCATCAGCCAGAAGTGCCAAGTGGATCATCCATCTCAGCCTCTTCTGGAGGTCCCCAGCTTCACAGACACCAGTCTTCAGAAAATTCGATTCACTCCATGTGATATCAAGAAATGGCTGAAGGCACTGGCTAATGCAAAGGCTATGGGCCCTGACAACATTCCAGCATTAGCACTGAAGACTTGTTCTCCAGAACTAGCTGTGTAGTCGATGTCCAAATGTAGCAAGTCTTGGACAATATCCAGGCTTGGGCTGACAAATGGCAAGTCACAGTCACACAAGTGCCAGGCAATGACCATCTCGAACAAGAGAGAATCTAACCATCGCTCCTTGACTTTCAATGGCATTATCATCGCTGAATCTCCCACTATCAACATCCTTAGGGTTACCATTGACCAGAAACTGAACTGGGCTAGCCATATAAATACTGTGGCTACAAGAGCGGGTCAGAGGCTAGGAATCGTGCGACGTGTAACCCACTTCAAAGTCTGTCCAGCATCTACAAGGCACAGGTCAGGAGTGTGATGGGATACTCCCCACTTGCCGGCATGAGTGCAGCTCCAACAACACTCAAGAAGCTTGATGCAATTCAGGACAAAGCAGCTCGTGTGATTGCCATCCCTTCCACAAACATTCACTCCTTCCACCACTGACGAACAGTGGCAGCAGTATGTACCATCTACAAGATGCACTGCAGAAACTCACCAAGGCTCCTTAGGCAGCACCTTCCAAACCAATGACTGCTACCATCTAGAAAGACAAGGGCAGCACATACACGGGAACACCCCCATCTGGAAGTTCCTCTCCAAGTCACTCACCATTTTGACTTGGAAATATATCACTGTCCCTTCACTGTCACTCGGTCAAAATCCTGGAACTCACTCCCTAACAGCATTACCTACACCACAGGGACTGCAGTGGTTTAAGAAGGCAGCTCAGCACCACCTTCTCAAAGGCAATTGAGAATGGACAATAAATGCTGGCTTAGCCAGCAATGCCCACATCCTGTAAATGAATTTTAAAAAAGTCCCACTTACTGTCATCCTTCCTCACTAATCCACACTGATTCATGGTCCCACACATAAGCCTCAACTTTAAAATTCTCATTCCAGTGTTTAAATCCATATTTCCATAATCTCTGCAAGCCCTACAACATTCATTCTTCCAACTCTAGCTTCTTGTGCTTACTTCAGTCTCCCCACCAACAGTGAATGTGCTTTCAGCTACCTCGGCCTCACAAGTATATCTCAACTCATCCTTTTCCTTCGAGATCATTCTTAAAACCAATATAGTTAATAAACTTCCTGATCGCCACCTTCCAATATCTCTTTCTTTCATTTAGCATTCATTTTTCCTATTTCTGGGACATTTTTCTACAAGCGTTATACAAACAGAAAAGGTTGAAATAGAGTCATCTATGCAATTGTTCATAAGATCATAAGACATTGGAGCAGAAATTAGGCCATTCGGCCCATCGAGTCTGCTCCGCCATTCAATCATGGCTGATAAGTTTCTCAACCCCATTCTCCCGCCTTTTCCCCGTAACCTTTGATCCCCTTACCAATCAAGAACCTATTTCGGTCTTAAATACACTCAATGACCTGGCTCCCACAGCTTTCTGTGGCAATGAATTCCATAGATTCACCACTCTCTGGCTAAAGAAGTTTCTCCTCATCTCTGTTCTAAAAGGTCTTCCCTTTACTTTGAGGCAGTGCCCTCGGGTCCTAGTCTCTCCTACTAATGGAAACATCTTCCCACGTCCACTCTATCCAGGCCTTTCAGTATTCTGTAAGTTTCAATCAGATCCCCCCTCATCCTTCTAAACTCCATCGAGTATAGACCCAGAGTCCTCAAACGTTCCTCATATGTTAAGCCTTTCATTCCTGGGATCGTTCTCGTGAACCTCCTCTGGAACCTCTCCAGGGCCAGCACATCCTTCCTGAGATAAGGGGCCCAAAATTGCTCACAATATTCTAAATGTGGTCTGACCAGAGCCTTATAAAGCCTCAGCAGCACATCCCTGCTTTTATATTCTAGTCCTCTCGAAATAAATGCCAACATTGCATTTGCCTTCCTAACTACCGACTCAACCTGCAAGTTAACCTTAAGAGAATCCTGGACTAGGACTCCCAAGTCCCTTTGCACTCCAGATTTTTGAATTCTCTCCCCATTTAGAAAATAGTCTTTGCCTCTATTCTTCCTACCAAAGTGCATGACCTCACACTTGCCCACGTTGTATTCCATCTGCCACTTCTTTGCCCATTCTCCTAACCTGTCCAAATCCTTCTGCAGCCCCCCCGCCTCCTCAATACTACCTGTCTCTCCACCTATCTTTGTATCATCTGCAAACTTAGCCAGGATGCCCTCAGTTCCTTCATCTAGATCATTAATGTATAAAGTGAAAAGTTGTGGTCCCAACACTGACTCCTGCGGAACTCCACTAGTCACCGGCCGCCATCCTGAGAAGGACCCCCTTATCCCCACTCTCTGCCTCCTGCCAGACAGCCAATCTTCTATCCATGCTAGTACCTTGCCCCTAACACCATGGGCTCTTATCTCACTGAGCAGCCTCCTGTGTGGCACCTTGTCAAAGGCCTTCTGGAAGTCCAAGTAGATAATATCCATTGGCTCTCCTTTGTCTAACCTACTTGTTACCTCCTCAAAGAATTCTAACAGATTTGTCAGGCATGACCTCCCCTTGATGAAACCATGCGGACTTTGCCTGATTTTACTATGCACTTCCAAGTATTCTGAAATATCATCCTTAATAATGGACTCTAGAATCTTACCAACGACCGACGTCAGGCTAATCGGCCTGTAATTTCCCATCTTTTGCCTCACTCCCTTCTTAAACAGGGGGGTTACATTAGCGATTTTTCAGTCCTCTGGGACCCTCCCTGAACGATTCCTGAAAGATCACCACTAACGCCTCCACTATCTCTTCAGCTATCTCCTTCAGAACTCTGGGGTGTAATCCATCTGCTCCAGGTGATTTATCCACCTTCAGACCTTTCAGTTTTCCTAGCACCTTCTCCTTGGTAATGGCCACCATACTCACCTCTACCCCCCGACTCTCTTGAACTTTGGGGATGTTACTCCTGTCTTCCACCGTGAAGACTGACGCAAAGTACCTAATCAGTTCCTCCGCCATTTCTTTGTTCCCCACTACTAATTCTCCAGCATCATTTTCCAGCAGCACAATGTCCACTTTTGCCTCTCCCTTACCCTTTATATATATAAAAAAACTCTTGCAATTTTTTTTATATTACTGGCTAGTTTACCCTCATATTTAATCTTCTCCCTCCTTATTTCTTTTTTAGTTGTCCTCTGTTGGTCTTTGTAGGCTTCCCAATCCTCTGGTTGCCCACTGCTCTTCGCCGCATTGTATGCTTTCTCTTTAGCTTTTATGCTGTCCCTGGCTTCCCTGGTCAGCCATGGTTGCTTCATCCTCCCTTTAGTATGCTTCTTCTTCCTAGGGATGAATTTTTGCTGTGTCTCCCAAATTACTCCCAGAAACTCCTGCCATTGCTGTTCCACTGTCTTTCCTGCTAGGCTCATGTCCCAATCAATTCCGGCCAGCTCCTCCCTCATGCCTCTGTAGTTGCCTTTATTAAACTGTAATACCGTTACATCTGATTCCAGCTTTTTCCTCTCAAACTGCAGGGTAAATTCTATCATATTATGGTCACTTCCTACTAAGGGTTCCTTCACCTTAAGCTCCCTTATCAAATCCGCCTCATTGCACGTCACTAAATCTAGAATTGCCTGTTCCCTAGTGGGCTCCACCACAAGCTGCTCCAAAAAGCCATCTCGTAGACATTCCACAATTATGTGGCTTCTTCCAAATGCGTAATACTATATGTTGAATTTTATATGTAGCACCCTCTCTCATAAATAACCTCCAATATGCAACTATTGTTTCGGAAATGATGCGGTTTAGAACTATTGGCTTACAGGTCTGGTTCTAGTCAGTTAGCGGCTTACCCTCCCATCTCTGACCCTTTCACACAAGGTAACTGTTTTTCTAAAAATCTAATCCATTAAATTATCCCAGTGATTTAACCAGTACTGTATTTATAGTTCACTAATACTGCTACTATCAGTTAACTGGTGGCCTGGGACTTGTGTTCCATGAAATATGCACCGTCCACAAATATCATTTCACTTTGATTTTTTTTTCAAAAAAAACGCTTAGCATTCTCGCCTTACCCAAACCCGCGCGTCTCATTTCTCCGGCAATCCGATTTATTTGGTGACGATGTCACTCTATGTATGGGTGTGTAGGCAGGGACCCTGTTGTTTGCTGAACTCTGGTCCCTGACTTCCTTGCAGCGCCACGACATCAGTGAGCCTGAAGCGGGGCGGTGCTGAGCGCGCGCCGGCATGCTGGGAGAACCTTGTGCAGTCCATTGGCTGGCACCGCATTCCTGTTCGCGCTCCAGTCTCCAGCCCGCGCTGCTCACTTCACCCAGAACGAGCCAGTCCAGCTTTCTGGCTGAGCTTTTATCAGCTGGAATGATTGTCATTATCCTGCTCCATCAACGCTACAGCTAAAACTACAGCTCCCAGAGCTCACTGCCGACCGCCTGATTTTCGTCATCACGCTGGGCCCTAAGGCCTTCTGGATTGCGTTTAAAATATTTATATATATATATATATTTAAATCGGTGGACAGAAAAAAATATGCAGGTCCGGGGGAAAAGACAGGGATTGAAATTAACTGAATTGCTCTTGCAAAGAGACGGCACTGACACGAAGGGCCGAATGGCCTTGTTCTGTGTTCTAATCGTCCTATGATTCTGTTGTCTGACTGAGAATGCTTTGAAGAGATCCACTCCACTGTTTCTTGTTTATTGTTTTGTTCAGAATCAAATGCCTTTAAATATTAAGTTACAAATGTTTCAGGAAGATAGAGTTATGGAATATTATTGTGAAGAGGTGATGAAAATTCTGATAAATGGTCACAGACTTGAAACGTTAACTCTCATTTTAGCTGCTAGACCTGCTGAGTATTTCCAGCCTTTCCTCTTTTCATTTCAGATTTCCGGCATTCACAATATTGTGCTTTTTGTAGAGAGCTGTACCCATGACACTGGTCTGGTAGGTCAGTTATCAGGAACTTAATGCCGAGTATGTGGAACAATTACGCAAAAAAAACAAATCATGTGGGGTAAAAGGTGACAGGGCTTACTGCAAGTGAAATAGGAGGCACAGAAAAATTGAGAGAACAAAGCATTTCTGCAGAGGTAGATTCTAACTGAATCAAAATCAGTGCTCAAAGTGAGAGGATCAGAGAGGTGAGCTTGGATATGAAACTGACTGCGTATGGGTGCCATTCCCGAAGAGGTATCAAAGCAATATTCATGGTTTCTATTATTAATAATATGGAGACAATCTGACAGAGTTTACACAAATACAACCCCTAAATAATCTCTAAATTAGATTGTATTTACATCAGATTGCTGAGACTCACTCTCATGAGGGGCATGGAGGGAGAGAGATTTGTGAGTCAGGCAGTCATGATGGTATTTTTGTTTTTGTCAATTTACTTTTCCCATTTACACCTCCTTTCGGCCCATCTTTAGTCACTGTACTTGTTCCTTTACCATCCTCTTTTGCCATGTACCATCATCCTCTTTGTCATTTAATCTATGCTGCCTTCCACCTTATACAGAGCTTCCCTTTTGTTCTTCCACCCACCCCCTCCGCCCCCCCCCTCCCCCACTGCTCCCGCCAGCCCATACACATTAAAACCCGTTATATCTCCAACATTTTTCCAGTTCTGATGAAAGATCATGGCCAGAAGGTCCCTATATGTGCTGCCAGACCTGCTGAGTGTTCCCAGCATTTTCAGTTTTTACTTATAAAGGAGTTAATGTACAAGGAGATATCAGTAGATTGAAAATAAGCTAGTGTGTTTATATTCAAAAAAGGTGAAAAAAACAGGCACAGGCTACTAAAGACCCTTTAGTCTTTAATTGTGAAAAATATTGGGATTGATTATCAGGAGTAAATTTGAGGATTACCTATGTAATAACAACCTTCGGCCATCAACACTTAGATGGAATTCTGCCTGATCCACCTTCTTAATTTCTCTGAGAAGGCAACAATCACAACAGTAAACCTTACATTTGCAGTTCCAGTAACGGTGGTGACATGTCAATAAGACAGGCTGCTCAGATATTACATGCCTCATTTTGTTCCTCTTCCCTGTCAAAGTACTTTTTAAGCATATTTACATGATACACCCTCTGTTTCTTTCTTCTGTCTGGAATATTTATGAAATAATTTACTTCACTCAATTTCTTTTCAATCCTGTAAGGTCCACTAAACCTTGCATTTAATGAATCACCTAGTACCGGTAACAAAATGAATACTTTCCGGAAACAAAACTGCAAGCTTTAGCTTTCCTACCTGCCTTCACTTTCAGCACTTACTGTGATATCTTTAAATGTTCCCTAGCCAACTCACATGCTCTATTCAATCTTTCTCTGAAATTTGATTTGGAATCCAAGAGAATAGTTTCTGAATTTTGACCCACCAATTTCTCATGAATTAATTTCAGTGGTCCCCTTACCTCATGACCATAAACTAGTTCAAAAGGGTTAAAACTAGGCGATGCATTAGGAGCGTCTCTAATAGCAAATAACAAAAATGGAATTCCTGTATCCCAATCCAGACAGTATGCTCTCATCATAGTTTTTAAAGTTTGACGCCGTCTTTCCAAAGTTCCTTGTGACTCCGGATGATAAGCTGTTGAGTTAAACTGTTTTATCCCCAATCTGCACATTATTTCCTCAAACAGCTGTGACATGAAATTTGACCCTTGATCTGATTGTATTTCCTTAGGTAAACGATGTCTTGTAAAAAAAAGTTAACTCCTCCACAATCTTCTTAGTTGTAATATTTCTTAAAAGTTTTGCTTCAAGAAACCTAGTAGACATATCCATTATTGTTAGTAAGTACTGATTTCCACTTTTAGTCTTAGGGAGGGGTATCAATCAGTCATGAGCCTAGTAAAAGGTTCTTCAAATGCTGGTATTGGGATTAAAGGCCCACTGCTTGTGGTTTCCCTGTTACTTGACATGTATGATAGATTCTACAGAATTTGACTACATCCCTATGCAATCTTGGCCAAAATAAAAAAAACCTCTATATCTTATCCCATGTTTTCCTAATATCTAAATGTCCCCTCATTGTAATTTCATGAGCATTCCTCATAATATCCCATTATCCCTAATGGGATAACAATCTGATGCATCTCACTCCAGCTTTCATTTGCTGAGACATGATCCGGCCTCCATTTTCTCATTAAAATATCTCCCTTAAGATAATAGCATGCTGGAATACATTTTGCTTCTGTTTATGAATAAGCTGTCTGATATAATTGCTTTAATTGCAATCATTTTTCTGTAGCTCCATTAACCTCCTTGAGTTAAACACTTCAGCTGAATTGTCCTGTAGTCTTTCCTCCTGAACAATGTTATCAAACACAGTGCCAGCTAATTGGATTTTGACACCTTTTTCTTGCCTTTGTTTCAACCTGTGTGCCTGTGACTTCATTATCACACAATCTGGAAACAATCCAGGATGCTCCCTCTGTAACACCTCTGTTGAAAACACTTCTACAGGCTGCTCAACTACCCTAGGCATCACCCACATTTGTGATCCACCTATATCATTACCCAGGATAAGTTGAACCCCTGCAATGGGCAATTTTTCCACTACCCCAACAATAACTTCATCTATTTGATCTTTAAATTTACCTTCCACAACAGAATAGATTTAGCATCTCCATGAACCCCACTTATTATCACCTTCTCCTGCAATATTTCGTTTGAACAACAAATATCACTATCTCACATTAAAAATTGACTAGCTCCTGTGTCTCTTAAAGTTTTAACATATTTACCTACTCCATCCCGTACACATGGAAAGACTTTCCCTTCACACACCAAGTCTTTAAGCATTTCTGCAACCTGCTCCTCAGAATTCTCTTCGGTAAATTGTGAACATATTCTCACTTCTTTACCTATCATTGATTCGCTCTGTTTTACCTGTACACAAACCATTGGTTTTTCCTGTTCCGGAACCTCAGAACCCACAGTACTTTTACTTCCAGAACTTTTCTGCACCTCAATAATTCCAACAGATTTTTCCTGAAATTTCCAACACACTGACTTCGTGTGCCCCACTTTATTACAATGAAAACACCTCAATTTTCAAATGTCACTCCTACCCTCAGCACCTTCCTTTATATTATGAGAAAAAAAACTTCCTGGGAATTCTCAGCTGCTCCTTCTCATCCCTGATACCAACCTTCCTTTCACCTTCTCATTTTCTATCCTTTTCCGATTTGAAAGGGTGACGAAAAAATGGTTTAACTCTATGAACTAACTCATAATGATCATCTATCTCTGCTGCTTGTCTTACAGTTTGAACCCTCTGTTCCTCCACATGAGTTCCCACTACTAAAGGGACTGAGTCTTTAAATTCTTCCAAAAGAATTACTTCCCTAAGAGCTGCATATGTTGTCTCTATTTTTAACGCCCGAATCCGCTGGGCAAAATTACTTTGTTTTACTTTCTCAAGCTCAATATAAGTTTGCCCAGGCTGTTTTCTCATATTCCTAAATTTCTGCCTGTGTGCCTCAGGAACAAACTCATATGCACTCAGAATAACCTTTTTAACCACATCATAATTCACTGATAATTCTTCAGACAGTGAAGCATATAGCTCATGCGCTCTACCCAGCAGCTTAGACTAATAATAACGTATTCCCATGGCCATTTCATCTGTTTAGCTATCTTCTCAAATGAAATATCACTTCAACACCTTTTTCCTCAAACTTTGGAAGAACTTGTACAAATCTTAACATCTCCCAATGGGTTTTAGGTTAAAGGTTTCTTCATCATCAGAACTATCCTTAGAATCTGAGATATCTTTTTTTAACTTGCAGCCTTTTAAGCAAGTATTCCCTTTCTCTTTCTCACTTGCCTACAATTCCAGTTCCAGTTTCCTTTCTTTTTCCTACCTTTCTGCTTACTTCCTTTTAAATGCCAATTCTCTTTCCTTTGCTTCTAATTCAAGTTTTTCATTTCCTTTGCTTGTTCAAATTCAAGCTTCTTCATTTCAAACTGAAGTCTCACTACCTCCAGTTATGACTCACTAGTGCCAACTGTAGATGCTGTGCTATACTTTTAAATATATCTGATTTCCTAGCCCCCCACGGGCAACCCCAATTTTAACTTATCTGCCAACTCTGTTAACTTACTCTTGGTTATTCTTTGCAACCCAATCAGAGTTATATCTTCTACTCCCAGACAAGTCTTAGCAATTTCCAAAGCCATCTTGCAGTCTCACCACTTCTAAAATACCTCACCAACTCCTGGATTCAAAATGCTTCTCGCATTCGTAACCTGAAGATTCACCAATTCCAAACCAAACTAGGAGTCACAAATATTATCCCACCAAGAGCCCCCAATTGTTATGACACAGCAGTTGGTAAAGGCTGAGTTATTTAAAATCCCAGAGGAAAACTTTAAACAACTGTCATAACCCATATTTTCAATTGGCATGTTTGAGATGCAGCTCTGAATTCAGAAATAGAAACCACCGAGCCTCCAGAGTTTTTTTTAATATAAATTAAATTAAACATTTATTAATTTAACGAAGAATTAAACACATACACATGTTACAAATTACTACCATAATAACTTTAAAACAAATCCCCAAATTAATCACTCCCAGGTAATCTTCCCCAAGGCAACAATAACCCATAGACTTTAAACAAACATCAGGCAAAGCACATTTTATCTTACAAATTCAAAGTGAGATTCCTTTCAATTTGTTTCCTTAGCAGACAGTTATAGGCTTACAAGCTGCTTAGATCTTACATGCCTCTGACTCACACAGGAAACTCTTTTCTGTATATACCTAGCCTTCCCTTTGAATGTAAATTCTCATTGTATCACCAGGGCCTTTGAACTCCACCTCTTCTAATAATAAAACCCCTTTCCAAGTACCAATTTTATTAGTAATATAAACATATTGCTTGGTGTCACCTAGTTAGGTGCAAAATTTCACCCCTAGTCTTTGAATGGTTTATTCAACAAAATGCAAATGTATCCTCTACCTTACTGTTTAACATCTTAAAACTACCGTACACCAAAGCACCCAGAATAGCTGGCTTTAATCCAATTAAGACACACACGCTCACACCCACAGACATAGACCCTACGAATCTAATTGAAAATAATTTCCAATAACATTATATACATTAATATCTTCATGACACATCAAAGGTGAGATTATTATACAAGTAATCTTCCTTCTGTCATTCCATTTTTCCCTCATCCTTCAACCTCCTCTGGTTTACAATCTGCAAATGGTGTAAGTATGCACTTCTTACTTTCTCCTCTCCACTTACCACAACCTTATCCATTGTCTCTTTTTCATTTCAGATATGAAAGAACTGGAAACTGCCCAGACAGTGATTGAAGAACAGGAAGACAGTGATGATGAAGCCACATCATTACCCAGATTCACAATTGCAGGCATTGGCTCAGATACTGACACCGGGCATAATTTAAAGGATAACATAGAGGCAGAATCTGCATGTGGGGGTCGGAAGCAAGGACAGGAGGTGGCTTTTAGCTGCTAGAGAGAGGGGGTTAGAAGCAAGTGCAGGGGTTGACTTTCAGCGACCCCCCCAACCCCCACCCCCCCTCCCACCCCATGCTGATTCTCCCAACCCTCCATAATGCCTGCTCTGGTGGGCTCTATTAAATTCTGCCCTTTCTGTGGGTATTTCCTCCTATTGAGAGCCCTTTCCCCCCTCTTCCTCCTCTCTCTTCAAGTAAACAAGCCTACTCTGTGTGCTGTCTGTCTGAAGGGCGGCTCTGAAGAAGAGTCATACAGACTCAAAACGTTAACTCTGTTTCTCTCTCCACAGTTGCTGTCAGACCTGCTGAGTTTTTCCAGCATTTTCTATTTTTATTTCAGCATTGTACACTGATTGATGTTATGATCTTCCTGCTCTACATGCTGCCTGCAATTATTAGGCACGTGTGTGCAAACCCCTTTATGAAGGTGGTTCCAATGCACTTCCCATCAAGATCGTGTGCACCCGTCACAGATTTTGTTTTGTTAGATTCAGAGGCCCCATAATACCTAAAAATTGGGAGCTACAGAGTCCAATTTCAATCTCTAGGAAAACAGATATCTGAGAAGTGATCTTATGGAAGTTTATAAAATAATTCAGAGAATGGAATAAGATTAATCTGGAATACTGTGGGAGTACAATACCAGGATCCAGGTCAAACGAGTGAAAGCAAACTTTTGGATTAATATCAGAAAATTCTTCATGCAGAGAGTGGACTACCTGGAATCATTTAAGAAACAATTAGATACAGAAATTGTGGAAATGTAGAGCCTTTCTGGATGGATCAATCAAGATGGGCAAAATGGCCTTAATTAATTTTAAGTATATTGTGACCTGCTGAATTTGAAACAACATCAGATTTCTGATGGTAAAGCCACCATCATCAAAATTAGTGTCAGATATGGACCTACTAATTTTAGCTTGCCTGCATATGGCAGTGCCACAATAAGTTGCAAATCCACTTGTGTGTAGGATTGAATGAGCGTGGACTCTTCGGTTACTCTCACGATGTTACTGTCCAGTTTCATAGTTCTTTTATTCATTTTTTACATAAATAAAATAAAAGCCACAGTGATATGATTGGGGTCTGGCCTCCATACCTTACTTACCCTCACCCTTCCCAGCACAGACTTTGAGTCTGCCACCACTTTATTGGACCGCAGAGCAGTTGGACTGCACGTGTTGTACAATCTCCTCACCAAGGTTGGCCATGTAGTAGTCACTGCTGGAGGCGCTCACAGCCCCTTGCAATCACAGCATCCTGGTTTGGACCAGTGTCCCCCATGTTGCAGGTTGACAGGGCATCCATGCAGTGCACTCATCTCTGGCCATCCGAGGGGTGACCAGCACTCTCCGGGAAGCATTAAAGGGTGGTCACACAGGGCCAGGAAAGGTGCTCAGTACAGCCATGACAACCATGTTTCAGGTTGTGCACAGCATCACTGGTCGCAGATGCTAGTGTGTTGGCGGCCAGCCTCACCTTAAAGGTTCTGAACACACAGAGAGTTTGAGAGAACTCTGAGGCGCCTGCCCACTACATTCTGGCAGCAATGATCAGCACTGCCGAAGTGCAGGCATCAGTAATGTTTCCAGGGAATGTGAGGCTGGACCATTACTGTGGTCTGAAGGCTGCATAGAGCACAGGGAAGAGGCCCTGGACTGAGACACCTGCCTTTTATCATGTGCAAAAAAGTTTCACATCTGAGTGACAAGAACACTGTTCATCGGAACAAGGAGCCATAGGCAGGGAGACATTCTTGGGAGTTTAATGACAATAGTGAACATTATGTACAAGTGATTAGCACCCGTGCCCAGGCTGTGCAACTAATTCTCCTTAACTATCCTAACCCTGCCACTACATCTTGGTGCTCTCCTGACATCCACAGCGGAGGTGGAGGCAGCCTACTGACTGTGACACTCTGTCTGTGATGACTTTGGCGGGTGTCCTCTGGAGGGCCGAGACTTGGAGGACACCGGCCTGCTTTCAGGGTCCTGCTGCATGGCACTGGCACCCTCCTCGGCCTGTGAAACTGGATCTGCAGAGGCCACAGGAAGAGGGGAGTCAGATGGGTCGGTCACTCCCAGAGTCACCTGGGTAGATGGCCCCGGTGCACCTGCTGATCCTCTTCCCTATGGGTGCCTGAGGACCCCTGGCTGACTCTGTGAGTGGAAGGGTTAACTGGAGTGAGATTGAGCTGCCCAGCACATCTCTCCCGTACACACTTTTGGAGGCCAACTATGGCATCAGCGATTGAGTTAAGCCCGCGCAGTAGTGCAGGAGTGACATACTGGACCAAGGTCTCCATGGCAGCCGCCATCCTGCCAGTATTAACCTCAGTGCACTGCAATGCCGGCACTATCACCTCAGCCTGAAGATGGACGGACTCCTCCATCGTGCCTTGCAATCTGAGGAGTGCAGCCGACATCCCTTCCTGATGTTCCTGAACTTGCCTTTGCAGCTCCAGCAACTGTGTCATGATTGAGTCCAGAGGCCCATCATCTGACTCGGACTCAGCAACGTTCTGGCCTCCAGCAGTTCTCCGAGTTCCGGGGACCTGGGAAGTCCCTGCCGCTGCCAGCTGTGGATCAGAAAGTGCAATGTGCTCACCAGATTGTGGTCCCAAGGCTACTCTTAAAGCTAGATCCACCGAGGTGTGGGCATCTGCGCTGGTGAAGGGTGTGGGTGAGCGCTGTGATGGGATTTCAGGGAGAGTGCCTTCAGATTACTCTTCGGAGGTTTCCTTGGAGCTTTCTTGGAGGCTCTGGGTTGTGGACTCCGTCTACTGCTTCCCAGATGTACTTGCGAAAGCAAGGGGGGATAATTAGTACATGGCAGTGGCCTGAGAAAGAGAGCAGATCACTCACAGCATGGTTGTCTGATGGATGTTGCACTGCTGGATCCTCACTTGGTAGAGCAGCACCAACCTCACCATCAGCACAGCACCAGTCCCAGTCATTGCCGGCCAGCTGGATGGCTCTGTTTTCAAATTCTGTCAGAATTTGATTTCTGGCATCCCTCCACCTGTCTGTGACCTTTCCCTCCTGTTGTGAACCAGTTTGTCCTGCATGGAAAGAGATGGGGAGAGTGGATCAGGATGCCTGCTGGGCCAGGTGATAAGTATGCCTGGCCTCTGTGGATGGTGAGTGGTCCCATGGATAGGATGAGGATAATAATGGTGTGTGTGAAAGAGTGAATGGTGATGTTCCTTGCACTGGCAATGAGTGAGGGCCCTGTGGGTGTGTAATGGATTTGTGAGTGTGAGTTGGGAGTGATGGAAAGAGTGACTTACCCTCGCGGAATGGAGGAGATCATTCATCATTTTGCGGCACTGGGTGGCTGTCCTCTTCTGAAAGGCGTTGACGCTGACCACTGCTGCCACCGCCTCCCAAGCCGGGTTGGTGACATTGCTACCCATTCTGCGGCCAGAGTGGGGGTCGAGCACATCTCAACGGGCCTCCACAGCATCCAGCAGCTGCTCGAGGGACCCATTGTTGAAGCGGGGGGGCTGCAGTCTTTTTGCCTTTGCTGACCATGTCTCCCAGGCAGCGGTGGTGAGCTGATGGCGATGAGCGCTTTGTCTTTTAAAGATGGCAGCTGGCTTCATGCAATAGTGGGTTGATGGCGAGCTGGTGAATGAGAGCCAGCCCGCCATGGAAATGGCATTTTTCGCGGGAGTGAATAAATAATGAGGCAGACTCGGGAAGATACGACGTGAAAGTCCGCCATTTTCATCAGCGGGTAGGATTCCATTTTACCCGCCCAATACCGCACTTAGTGCAATTCTGGGAAAATTCAGTCCTTTGACTTCAATAAACCTACACAGTGGAAGCATAAGCATCATTAAATCTCTGCTTCACTGTGGTAGATAATGAGCACCATAGTCACAGTTAGCAAGATAAACTATCACAAAATAAACACCTCTTTCAGCAGCAATGAAAAACTCTATCAGATCACTTGTTTCAGCAAAGTAATGAGTCAAGCTTTACAGTAACAGTTCCAACTCTTCACAGCAACCCATTCTTATCGGAGGCAGCTTATTGTGCACAGCTTGTGACTGCAGCTGTCCATTGTATTTTCACTGGGGCCTTTCGGTAAATCCAGTACTTTTGAGTTTGTTGGTCTCCATGAGGATTTTAACAAAATCCACAACATTAGAAAACAAAAGCAGTTCCAGCACAGATTCCTGGGGAATATCACTGGCAATGTCCCATCAGTAAAACAATACTGGTGCATTTCTATATGTGTGTACTTAGCCATTTCTCCAACTGTGCCAGAATTGGGGAGGCCTCTCTGTACAGACCCTACCCTTCTCTGACTTAGCTGAGGAATCGCAGGACAGAATCTGGGACCTTGCTGAGCTGTATGACTCAGTTATGCATCTCATAAATTCACTGAGTTCTCAGTGATGGTTACAGGATCTTTCTGATTTGCACACTGCTTGTAACTAAGGAAAAGTCTCACTGTGACCTAAGTCTTGACAGAATATGGTAAATATGTCACAGCAAAAAATGTTTGCACACTTTCCATTTTATCTCTTTTTAAGCAATAGAACACGGGGACGCTACAAAGACACAAAAGGAATGAAACGGAAGGACTACCCGGCATCGGCCTAGGCACCGGAAAAGACAATGGCAATTGCAGCCCTGTCGACCCTATAAAGTCCTCCTTACCAACATCTGGGGCTAGTACCAAAATTGGGAGAGCTGTCTCACAGACTAGTCAAGTAACAGCCTACCACAGTCATTCTCATGGAATCATACCTTATAGATAATGTCCCAGAATCCACCATCACCATCCCTGAGTATGTCCTGTCCCATTGGCAGGGCAGACCCAGCAGAGGTGGCAACATAGTGGTACACAGTCGGGAGGGAGTTGCCTTGGGAGTCCTCAGCATCGTCTCCGGACCCCATGAAGTCTCATGGCATCAGATCAAACATGGGCAAGGAAACCCCCTGCTAATTACCACGTATTGCACCCCCTCAGCTGATGAATCAGTGCTCATCCATGTTGAACATCACTTGGAGGCAGCAGTGAGGGTGGCAAGGGTGCAGAATGTACCGTGGTTGGGGGACTTCAATGTCCATCACCAAGAGTGGCTCAGTAGCACCACTACTGACCGAGCTGGCCGTGTTCTAAATGACATAGCTGCTAGACTGGGTCTGCGGCCGGTAGTGAGGGAACCAACAATAGGGAAGAACATACTTGACCTCATCATCACCAACCTGCCTGCCGCAGATACATCTGTCCATGACAGTAGCAGTAGGAGTGACCACCGCACAGTCATTGTGGAGACAAAGTCCCACCTTCACATTGAGGATACCCTCCATTGTGTTGTGTGGCATGGCCACCATGCTAAATGGGATAGATTTCGAACAGATCTAGCAACTCAAGACTGGGCATCCATGAGGCACTGTGGGCCATCAGCAGCAGCAGAATTGTACTCGCGCAAAATTTGTAACCTCATGGCCCGGCATATATCCCACTCTACCATTACCATCAAGCCAGGGGATCAACCTTGGTTCAATGAAGAGTGTAGGAGGGTATGCCAGGAGCAGCACCAGGCATAACAAAATGAGGTGTCAATCTGGTGAAGCTATAAAACAGGACTACTTGCATGCCAAACAGCATAAGCAGCAAGTGATAGACAGAGCTAAGCGATCCCACAACCAATGGTTCAGATCCAAGCTCTGCAGTCCTGACACATCCATTCGTGAATGGTGATGGACAATTAAACAACTCACTGGAGGAAGTTGCTCCACAAATATCCCCCTCCTCAATGATGGAGGAGCCCAGCACAGCAGTGCAAAAGATAAGGCTGAAGCATTCACAACAGTCTTCAGCCAGAAGTGCTAAGTGGATGATCCATTTCAACCTCCTCCGGAGGCCCCCAGCATCACAAATGCCAGTCTTAAGCCAATTCAATTCACTCCATCTGATATCAAGAAATGGCTGAAGGCACTGGATACTGCAAAGGCTATGGGCCCTGACAACATTCTGGCAAGAGTATTGAAGACTTGTGCTCCAGAACTTGCCACACCCTGAGCCAAGCTGTTCCAGTACAGCGACAACACTGGCATCTACCCAGCTATGTAGAAAATCACCCAGGTATGTCCTATACATAAAAAGCAGGACAAACCCAACCCGGTCAATTACCGCCCCATTAATCTACTCTCGATCATCAGTAAAATAATGGAAGGGGTCATTAATAGTGCTATCAAGCGGCACTTGCTTAGCAATTACCTGCTCACTGATGCCCAGTTTGGGTTCCATCAGGCCCACTCAGCTCCTGATCTCATTACAGCCTTGGTTCAAATGTGGACAAAAGATCTGAACTCCCGAGATGAAGTGAGACTGACTGCCCTTGACACCAAGGCAGCATTTGACGAGTGTGGCATCAAGGATCCCCAGCAAAACTGGAGTCAACGGGAATCAGGGGGAAAACTCTCCACTGGTTGGAGTCATACCTAGCACAAAGGAAGATGATTATGGTTGTTGGAGGTCAGTCATCTCAGCTCCAGGACATCACTGTGGGTTCCTCAAGATAGTGTCCTTGGCCCAACCACCTTCAGCTACTTCATCAATGGCCTTCCTTCATCATAAGGTCAGAAGTGGGAATGTTCACTGATCATCGCACAATATTCAGCACCATTCACGATTCCTCAGATACTGAAGTCGTCCATGTCCAAATGCATCAAGACCTGGACAATATCCAGGCTTGGACTGACAAGTGGCAAGTAACATTCAAGCCGCACAAGTGTCAGGCAATGACCATCTCCAACAAGAGAGAATCCAACCATCGCCCCTTGATGTTCAATGGCATTACCATCACCAAATCCTCCACTATCAACATCCTGGGGGGTTACCATTGACCAGAAACTGAACTGGACTAGCCATATAAATACTGTGGCTACAAGAGCAGATGAGAGGCTAGGAATCGTGTGATGAGTAACTTGTGTCCTGACTCCCCAAAGCCTGTCCACCATCTACAAGGCACAAGTCAGGAATGCGATGGAATATGCCCCTCTTGCCTGAATGATTGCAGCTTCTACAACACTGAAGAAGCTGGAAACCATCCAGAACAAAGCCGTCCACTTGATTGGCACCACATCAACAAACATTCACTCCCTCCACCACTGACACACAGCAGCAGCAGTGTGTACCATCTACAAGATGCACTGCAGGAATTCGCCAAGGCTCCTTAGACAGCACCTTCCAAACCCACGAACACAACCACCTAGAAGGACAAGGGCAGCAGATGAGTGGGAACACCACCACCTGGAAGTTCCCCTCCAAGCCACTCACCATCCTGACTTGGAAATATATCACTGTTCCTTCACTGCCACTGGGTCAAAATCCTGGAACTCCCTTCCTAACAGCACTGTGGGTGTACCTGCACCACATGGGCTACAGCGGTTCAAGAAGGCAGCTCACACTATCTTCTCACGGGCAACTAGGGATGGGCAATAAATGCTGGCCCACATCCTGTGAATGAATAAAAAAAAATATTCCTAGTAGTCTTAGCCTCATCAGATCACCTGTTGAGAATGCATGTCATCGAGGGATGGATTTTTGCTACCGTTTTGCATGATCAAGTTCATTAAAATAATTAGCACAAGCTCTGAACACAGTTTTGGCCTTGAGTCAGCAACTTGCCTAATGGAGCAGGCAGAAAATCTATCCAACAGCTCAAGTTGAGTGGTATGTGACTGCATGGTGGGATTTCCTGACTGCTCACCCATACTCTACCGTTACCTCCCCTTTCTGCGCTTACAGTGCATGAGATCATCAGATAACCCCTCGTGGGCTAGTACTCAAATATACTATTCCTCCCTTTATAAAAGTCCGAATAGATTAGAAATATTTGTCAGCTTTTGCTAAGGTTGAAACGCAGGAGGGAACAAAACACCAGGCGAAGGTGAAGTGAAAGGGAAACAAATGTGGAGGCACGGAACAGAATCTGCTGGCGAGTGCCAGAATGAGGTAGCACCTGATAGTTCGTTTGATAGCTGACAAAGTGATTGTGTAATTGCATGAATTGCGGGAGGATTAGTGTTCTGTTTGGCAGCACAAGCCACCCTCTTTAGAGGGCAGCAATGCAACTTAAATGTTAGCTGGTTGGGGCTACATTCGATAGTCTGTACTGTACATGGATACCATCTGCCACACTCTGTATTCTCAGTGGGAACTATTCAACACAAAGTAAAGTTAATGCTTCTATTTCATAGGGAATGTGATGAGTATGTAGCCCTTTGCAAGAAAGATACATGTGGACTGATTTGGCATATCTCACCTTGAAGTAAGAGTTTTATGTAGTAAGGACTTCCATATCTGCAGGAAGAGTTGTCCCTGTGGTGTAAATTGGCTCCAGGTCTGCCTCCAAGTATGGTATAGATTTATGGCCATCTCTATTTGCGACAGAGACACTGAAAATAAATCACTGAAATGCCCAAGAAAGATTTCCTGGGATAAAGACTGATATACATAACACATGAGACACAGTCAAGTAGTATGTTAGTCATTGTCCCCTTAATTTGCTCTTCCTCCTCCAAATCTAGGAATATCATTAGAACCTCCAAAGGAATTCTTACCCTACCCACTTTAGTTTGTGTAAGTGAAATGGCTGCTGGAAACAAGATTCTTAAATAAAAGTCTTACAATACAAAATTGTCAAGCATAGAAGCAACACAAGTTAATGAGAAAATAAAGTAACTTGATGAGTTAAAAATGATATTCAGTCATTGATCTTGTAATTCGAGACACATACCAGCCTAAAGTTAAAAGAGTGATATGATACTTGGCTTTGATGAAAGATGCAAACTCTGATGAGCCAAGCCATTCACACACCCTGCACCTCTCAACTGAGTGAGCAGTGCTGCCAACAGGCATGTAGCAAGTAGTAAGCCCCACTGTGGGTGCCATTACACAGGTTGCACTTGACAATCTTGGAATGCACTGTGAAGCAAGCATGCCAGAATGTACACAGATGAGCCCATCAGAAATATAAAGTAACAGCACTGTTTTGAATGGGAGAAGACCCTTGGGTGATAAATAGTGTACATTTCCAAGCCACCCATCTTCTTTACTGTTATTCTGAATTTAATGCCTCTATCTAAAAGAAAATCACGCTTTCCTTTTTAACTTCTGCTATAGGTTTCTGTTGGAATGCATTGACTTCCAGTCTCCATAAACCTTAAGTTTACAGTTCTCATCATTGTGTTTAAATCCATCCGTGGCTTCACTGCTTCCCATCTCTGTAACTTTGTTCAACACTAAATCCCACGCTGCAAACTCTGCATTCCTCTCTTTCTGCCTCTTGTGTTGTAGCTGTAGCTTGTGGGAGCTGGTGGACCTGTCTGATCCACAGCAACCACATCTGCAGTGAGTATCTGCATCTTTGACTAAGAGTTGTTGAGCTGGAGTATGAGCTCTGGACACTGTGATACATCAGGGAGGGGGAAAGTTACCTGAACACTTTGGTCCAGGAGACAGTGACACCCCTTAAGGTGGAAACTTCAGAGTTGGTCAGGTTCAGAGACAGGAGAGTGTGACTATGAATGAGGCAGATATGAGGATTCAGAACGTAGTACCTGAGGAACCCCAATCCTTGCACTTGTCCAACAGGTTTGAGGTTGTTGCAGTCTGTGTGGATGAGCGCAGGGACTGTGGGGATGATGAGCAAACTGATAATTACACTGAGGTCCAGGGGGCCATTCAACCAGAGGGAGTAAAAAAGAATATCACAGTAACAGAGGTAAGTATAGTTAGGGGGATAGATATCATTCTCTGCAGCTGAGAGCATGATTCCCGAAGGCTGTGTTGCCTGCCTGGTGCCATGGTTAAGGACATCTCCTCAGGGCAGGAGAGGAACTTGGAGTGGGAGGGGAAGGATTCAGTTGTTGTAGTCCATGTGGGTACCAACAACATAGGTAAGACTAAGACATTCTGCTAAGGGAATATGAGTAGCTAGGGGCTAAATTCAAAAGTAGAACCACAAAAATAATCTCCGGATTGCTACCTGAGCCATGAGCAAATTGACATAGGGTACATAAGGTCAAAAAGTAGAATACATGGCTCAAATATTAGTGAGGGTGAAATGGGTTTAATTCATGGGGCACTGGCTTTAGTACTGGGGAAAGAGAGGGCTGTACCATTGAGACAGACTTCATTTGAACTGCAATGGGATATAGTGTCCTTATGAATTGTATAACTAGGGCTGTGGATAGGGCATTAAACTAAATAGTGGGGTGTGAGGATCCACGTGAGGGGAGATTTAAAACGTTAAAGGGAAAGGACAAGGCAATAGTGCAGGGTAGCAATACAAGCCATTATAACCAGAGTATGACAGGGAGGCATAGAGCATAAAAACATGAGTACACCAGCAAATAGGTAAAGAATTAGGGAAAATGGTAAAATGAATTAAAGGCTGTTTATCTGAATGCACACAGCATTTATAACAAGATAGATGAATTGATAGAACAAATAAAAATAAATGGGCATGATTTGATAGTCATTACAGAGACATGGTTGTAAATTAATCAAGGCTGGGAACTGAATATTCAAGGGTATTTGACATTTTGGAAATATAAGAAGGAACGAAAAGGAGGTGGAGTAGCTCTGCTAATAAAGTATGAGATCAGTACAGTAGTGAGAAATGATCTTGGCTTGTAAGATCAAGGTGTAGAAGCAGTTTGAGGTAAGAAATAACAAGGGAAAAAGTAATGTGGGATTAGTTTATAGGCTCCCTAACAATAGCTATACTGTAGGATAGACTGAGTAAAGAAATAATGGAGGATTGTAAGAAAGCTACTGCAATAAGTGTGGGTGATTTTAATCTTTATATAGATAGATCAAATTGGCAAAGATAGCCTTGAGGATGAGTTAATAGAGTGTATTTGTTTCTTAGAACAATGCATTCTAGACCCAATCTAGGAACAAGCTAATTTAAACCTGATGATGTGTGCTAAGACTGGATTGATTAGCAATCTCACAGTAAGGGATCCTCTAGGCAAGAATGATCATAATATGATAGAATTCCGTATTCAGTTTGAGGGTGAGAAACTTGGGGCAGAAACTAGTGGCTTAAAGTTAAACAAAGGTAATTACAAAAAAATGAAGGCAAAGTTGGCTACAGTGTGCTGGGAAAATAGATTAAAAGGTAAGACAACAGATAAACAGTGTTTACAATCAGTTGAGAAGGGGTAGAATGGCTCCCCTCTTTCCCCACTAACTGCAACATTTTTTAAAGGACATGCTTGCCAATCTCATAAGTATTTAAGTATTTATGTGGTGTGATTGTCAAAGAAACATACAGACAGGGTTTCTTGTAAGTTCTTTTTTAAAAGAAGAGAATAGTGCTTATTGCATTCAACACCTGATCTAAATAAAAAATCATAAAAACATTCCAAATCTCACACACACACAAGTTACAAAGTGTGAGGTTAGATCAAGTGACCTTTAAAAGTCCAAAAGAAGTCAGTTCTATATGGATTTGGTAGATTGATGCCTTGGGTGGTTTCAGACTGGGCCCAGGGGTCTTTCCGAATTCTATGACTGGCAATTCAAAGATATTGACGGATGTTTTCTATTTGGTCTCCTGGGGTCAGCAGCTGCTGGATTGATTCTTAAAACACTGCCTGCAATGTGCAGTTGGTCAAACAACAGGCTTCTGTTTTCTTCTTCTGTTCTCTGGTCTGGAGAAAAACAGTTTCTTAAGACACAAAAGAGGGTTTGTGGGCTCATCACACGATTCCCTCTCACCAAATGACCCAAACATGGTCATAGCAAATTGATTCCAGATCCATGGTTTAGATATGATTAGGGTTCCCTTCTCTGCCAGGACTCATTGTTCGAAGTGTCTAATGGCTTGTTCCCAGTTGAACACACAGGTGATTGCCTGAATGTTTTGTGAATGGTTCAGGAGATGGACTATTCACATTCCTCTAAGCTGATTGTCTCTCATGGGTTCTTCTAGACAGTCTGGCTCTATTACAGCAGCTTTGTAATTTGCAGGGTACAGCAATATTAATGTTTGGCCATCTTAGAAGATGCTCTTTTAAATCACTGAAATGCTGAAGTTCAGTTTCTTAAAACTCAACCAGCGATTTCAGGCCAATAAATACATTACATCATTTTTCAATATAGCATGGCTTTATAACAAAAGACAGACTTGAAAGGAGATTTTTCATAACTCTCAGAAAGTTATATTCCATTGAGAAAGGAAGTTTATGTAAGAAGGATGCACCATTCATGTCTAACTATGGATGGTATCAACTTGAAAAAAAAATGGGGTACAGTGAAGTGAAGGTTGGTGGTAGGCCAGAAGATTGGGACAATTTTAGAAACCAGCAAAGCTTGATTTAAAAAAATAAAGAGGGAGAAATTAGAATATGAAAGTAAACTGGCAAAAAACATAAAAACAGACAGTAAGAGCTTCTCGAAGCATAGACAAAGGAAGAGAGTAGCTAAAGTAATCATTGGTCTCTCAGAGAATGAGTCTGGGGAATTAATAATGGGAAACAAATAAATTGCAGAGACTTTGAATAAGTATTTTATAACTGCCTTCACGGTAGAAGGCAAAAAAGTACCCCGAGAAGAAAATCAAAGGCAAAAGGGAGGGAGGAATTTAAAATAATCACTATCACTAGAGAAAAAGTACTGGGAAATCTAATGAAGCTAAAGGCCACCAGGTCCACTGGACCTGGTCACCTGCATCCTAGGGTCTTAAAAGAAGTTGCTGCAGAGTTGATTGGTTGTAATCTTCCAACATTACCCAGATTCCCATGGAGAGATTCCAGCAGATTGGAAAAATGCAAATGTATACTTCGATTGCAGAAAGGAGGGAGACAGAAAATAGGAGACTATAGGCCAGTTAACTTGTCTGTTATTAGGAAAATGTTGGAATTCATTATTAAGGAAGTAGTTGCAGAGCATTTAGAACATCATAATTCAGTTAGAGTCAACATGACTTATGTAAGGGAAATTGTTTGACAAATTTATTAGAGTCTTTTGAGGATATAACAAGCAAGTGGATAAAAGGGAACCAGTAGTGTATTTGAATTTCCAAAAGACTTTCGATAAGTTGCCACATAAAAGGTTACTACACAAGGTAAAAGTTCATAGTGTTGGAGGTAATACATTAGCATGGATACAGGATTGGCTAACAAACAGGAGATTCGGGATAAATAGGTCATTTTCAGGTTGGCAAACTGTGGCTAGTGGTGTGCCACATTAACCAGTGCTGAGGCCTCAATTATTTACAGTCTATATTAATGGCTTGCATGTAGGGACTGAGTATATTGCTGCCAAATTTTCTGATGATACAAAAACGATAGGAAAATAAGTTGTGAGGAGGACACAAAGTGTCTGCAAAGGGACAAAGGTTAAGCGAGTGGGGAAAAAAAATGGCAGATGGAGTATAATGTGGAAAAATGTGAAGTTGTCCACTTATGTGGGAAGAATAGATAAGGAGATTATTATTTAAATAGAAAGTGACTGCAGAATGCTGTGTTAGATGTCCTTGTACATGAATCACAAAAAGTCAGCACACCTGTACAGCAAGTAATTAGGGAGGCAAGTAGAATTTTGGCCTTTATTGCAAGGGGGATGATGTATAAAAGTAGGGAAGTCTTGCTACACTATACAGGGCATTGGTGAGATTTCACCTAGAGAATTGTGCAGTTTTGGTCTCCTTATTTAAGGAGGGATACGCACTGGAGATAGTTCAGAGAAGGTTCACTAGATTGATGCCTGGGATGAAGGGGTTTACTTATGAGGAAATGCTAAGCAGGTTGAGTGTATACTAACTGGAGTTTAGATGATTAAGAGGTGATCTTATAGAAACATATAAGATTCTGATGGGACTTGACAGGGTGGATGCTAAGAGCATGTTCCCCCTTTGAGGGAATCTAGAAATGGGGGCACAGTTTCAAAATAAGGGGTTTCCAATTTAAGATGGAGATGAGGAAGAATTTCTTCTCCCAGAGGGTCATTAATCTTTGGAATCCTCTACACTGGAGAGCCGTGGAGGCTGGGTTATTGAATGTATTCAAGGCTGAGTTAGACAAATTTTTGATCTATAAGGGAGTCAAGGGTTATTGGGGGGATGCCAGGTGTGGGGTGGGGTGGTTGCGGGTGTGGTGGGTGAGGGGTCAGTCAGGGAAGTACAGTTAAGGTCACAGTCAGATCATCCATGGTCTCATTGAATGGCCTACTCCTGCTCCTATTTTTATGTTTTTGTACAATGCCCTCCCCCCATCACCCTTCCACTAGCAACCATTCCTTAGTGCCACATACGCTCTGTAATTCTTCCCCTAAATCTCTCTGTTTCTCCACCAGCCTTTCCTCCTTGAAAATTATCGTTAAAACCTATGATCAAGCTTTTCATCACTCATTCTATTTTCTCCTATTTTGGTTCTGTGTCCATACGTCAAAGGCACTATATAAATGCAAATCATTCCATCTTGCAACAGTTAGTCCTTCCTGCAGTGAAAGAGTTACATTCCTGGCCCAGCATACAAGTTTATCACGTTAATTTTGGCGAGAACATGATCCAATAGCACAATGAACCATTAGATGGAAGAACTGCCCTTCTAGCATTAATGTAATGTAAACATTAGGCCTATGGATCTCACAGATAAAATTTTTTAGGATATTGAAGCAATATTTGCGATACTTGGATTGCAAAATGGCTTTACTGCATTCCCACCTAAACTTGAGCAAAGATCTGAATTGTGTTGCATAGTCAATGACATTGCTATATGGATCCATGAAAGTAGGAAGACAGGGTAAATGGGAAATTAACAGTGCCAATTGCTGTTGCTGAGCTGGGAAATCACTGAGGCTCGGATAATGATGTGCTAAGGTTTTATAGCTTCTTTCAATGCAGCAACAGCTGAAAACAAATTAGACCGCTGTGATATTCCCACTGTTCACCCTCAAAGTCCAGAACCTCTACGCTGTGATGTTTCAAACACCAAGGCCTGGATTTTTCCTATGGTGGGAGGGCTGGGCGGGAGCGGAACTGATCGCCGTCCGCGATCGACTGCGTGTCGCTATTTTACAGAGGTGAGCCAATTAATGCTTGCCCAGCGTAATGCACGACCGGTAGCTCTCAGCGCTACCTGTAAAGGTGGGGGGAGGAGGGAAAGTTGGGGCGTGCTCTTTCGTGCGGGTGCACGAATGAGCCCAGCAATCTCCCTGAGGCACGGAGCTGCCATGGGAGATTGAATAGAGAATAAAACATTTTAATAAATGATGTGAAAATTATTTAAACATGTCCCCTCATGTGACAGTGTTGTTTATGAAGTTGGGAAAATTTATTTATTTATTTTATAAAAGCTTCAAGAAAGTTCATCCTATCCGTGGATGAGGTTTCCTGAAAAACGCGAAGGCCGCTTGGGCTTTTCGGCTGCCCGCCAACCTTATTGCGATAACATTGTGAAGCACGTCCGACATCATTGCGCGTCGGCGTGTTGGGCCCGCCCCTGCATGCCAACCGGAAAATTCAGCCCCAACATTTGGGAAGCAACGTGGCATTTCCAGAATGCTGTGCAGTTAGATGAAGTGGAGTGAGAGAAGGCTTGTGTGGAATATAAACACTGACATAAACCAGTTGTGGGTTGAATGGTCTGATTTTGCACTGCAAATTCTATGTAAGATTGATCTTTTAGCTTTACAGCTAATGAGTTAGTGGTTTTATTGCGGAATAAAAGTATGGTAAAATAAGCAAGTGTAATTTAACGTAACTTTTTATTTACATTTCCGGCTCATGGATTGTTGTCTGAGTGTATTTTGGATACAGATAGGGAGTAAATTTCTGTGCTTTTGAGTCCATTAAAACAAACGGATGGAAAACGAGGGCAGCTGTGTTCAAATTGCCACAATGTGCTCTGAGCAAATTTCCGATCGGTAAGGCAGACTCAGAAAGTAACAGATTAAATGTTATACATTTGCACTGATGGTCAGTTTCATACTTCTAAAGCAGCTGAATAATTAACTACGAATTGTTAAAAAAAGTTACAATGTATGCACGTAATGATCTCATGAACTGTGATTACACAGTGTAATCACAGTTCATGTGGTCATTAAATGCATATATTGTTACTTTTTTTGGAGCAATTCTTAGTTAATTGAATAATCAGCTATTTTAGAAGTGTGAAACTGACCATCAATGAAAATTGGGCAGTTTCAAACAGGTCTATAATGTGAAAGGACTGGAACCCACTTGGAAGAAACTATCAGGAAAATCCTAGAAGCAGCCTGTCAAAAGGCTTTTTTTTATTCATGGGATGTGGGCTTCGCTGGCTGGGCCAGCATTTATTGCCCATCCCTAGTTTCCCTTAAGAAGGCAGTGGTGAGCTGCCTTCTTGAGCTGCTGTAGTCCATGTGGTGCAGGTACACCCACAGTGCTGTTAGGAAGGGAGTTCCAGGATTTTGACCCAGCGACAGTGAAGGAACGGCAATATATTTCCAAGTTAGGATGGTGAGTGACTTGGAGTGGAACTTCCAGGTGGTGGTGTTTCCATCTATCTGTTGCCCTTGTTCTTCTAAATGGTAGTGGTTGTGGGTTTGGAAGGTGCTGTTGAAGAAGCCTTAGTGAATCCCTGCAGGTGCATCTTGTAGATAGTGCACACTGCTGCTTCTGTGCGTCAGTGGTGGAGGGAGTGAAAGTTTGTGGATGTGGTGCCAATCAAGTGGGTTGCTTTGTCCTGGACGGTGTCAAGCTTCTTGAGTGTTGTGGGAGCTGCACTCATCCAGGCTAGTGGAGAGTATTCCATCACACTCCCAACTTGTGCTTTGTAGATGGTGGACAGACTTGGGGAGTCAGGAGGTGGGTTACTCATCGCATGATTTCTAGCCTTTGACTTGCTCTTGTAGCCACAGTATTTATATGGCTAGTCCAGTTCAGTTTCTGGTCAATGGTAACCCCCAGGATGTTGATAGTGGGGGATTCGGTGATGGTAATGCCATTGAACATCAAGTGGCGATAGTTGGATTTTCTCTTGTTGGAGATGGTCATTGCCTGACACTTGTGTGGCGCGAATGTTACTTGCCACTTGTCAGTCCAAGCCTGGATATTGTCCAGGTCTTGCTGCATTTGGACATGGGCTGCTTCAGTATCTGAGGCGTCACAAATCATGCTGAACATTGTGCAATCATCAACGAACATCCCCACTTCTGACCCTACGATAGAAGGAAGGTCATTGATGAAGCAGCTGAAGATGGTTGGGTCGAGGACACTACCCTGAGGAACTCCTGCAGTGATGTCCTGGAACTGAGATGACTGACCTCCAAAAATCACAACCATCTTCCTTTGTGCTAGGTATGACTCCAGCCAGTGGAGAGTTTTCCCCCTGATTCCCATTGACTCCATTTCTGCTCGGGCTCATTGATGCCACACTGTTAAATGCGGTTTTGATGTCAAGGGCAGTCACTCTCACCTCACCTCTGGAGTTCAGCTCTTTTGTCTATGTTTGAACCAAGGCTGTAATGAGGTCAGGAGCTGAGTGGCCCTGGCGGAACCCAAACTGGGCATCAGTAAGCAGGTTATTGTGAAGCAAGTGCCGCTTGATAGCACTGTTATGACCCCTTTCATTATTTTACTGATGATCGAGAGTAGACTAATGGGGCGGTAATTGGCCGGGTTGGATTTGTCTTGCTTTTTGTGTACAGGACATACCTGGGCAATTTTCCACATAGCCGGGCAGATGCCTGTGTTGTAGCTGTACTGGAACAGCTTGGCTAGGGGTGCGGCAAGTTCTGGAGCACAAGTCTTCAGTACTATTGCCGGAATATCATCAGGGCCCATAGCCTTTGCATTATCCAGTGCCCTCGGCCGTATCTTGATATCATGTGGAATGAATCAAATTGACTGAAGGCTGGCATCAATGATGCTGGGGACCTCTGGAGGAGGCCGAGATGGATAATCCACTCGGCACTTTTGGTTGAAGATTGTAGCAAATGCTTCAGTCTTATATTTTGCATTGATGTGCTGGGCTCCTCCATCATTGAGAATGGGTATATTTGTGGAGTCTCCTCCTCCAGTAAGCATTTAATTGTCCACCAACATTCACGACTGGATGTGGCAGGACTTAGATCTGATCCATTGGCTGTGGGATCGCTTAGCTCTGTCTATCACTTGCTGCTTCTGCTGTTTGGCACGCAAGTAGTCCTGTGTTATAGCTTCACCAGGTTGACGTCTCATTTTTAGGTTTGCCTGGTGCTGCTCCTGGCATGCCCTCCTGCACACTTCATTGAACTAGGATTGATCCCCTGGCTTGATGGTAATGATAGACCATGAGGTTAAGATTATGTTCGAGTGCAATTCTGCTGCTGGCCCACAGCGCCGTTATTTTTGAAAGTATGACTTATCAACTTTCAACTGACTGGAAATTTTGCAATTTGAAATGTGACAGAACAAACTACCTAAAAATGCAAGGCCACCTTCCAAGGTGAATGTGAAAAAGCAAACAAGACACCCTCAGGGGAGTGTGAAGAGAGAGACATTTCCTACAATTTGGAGACCCACTGAAACTCATCACTGTCGAAGGAAGAAACATTAAAATGCAGGATATTGAAACAATGGCTGCCAGACAGACCCACCCAAAACCCCTTGGAAATACAATGGGTGAAGTATAACAAGCCAGGCTGCATCCACTGTAGAGAGATTACAAGAAAGGCCTCAGCAGAAGAGACAAGCTAGAAGGTCTCTCTCTTTCTCCCTCCACCTCTCATTTGGAACAAGTGTTTTACCTGGTTCGAAAGGCAACCTTACTAGAAATCTACCAGTGCACCGAGATTTCATAATAATTACAACATCCTCTACATCTGATCGCATCCTCAAAACTAGCTAATCCAAATTGGCTGCAATGTTTAAAAATCTAGGCCTCAAGGACAATCAAAGGACGCTTAACCATATATTCTTTTAATATTTTTTATTGGACTCTAACTTCACTTATCTGTGATACCTGTGTATGTGTGTGTGGCTCAAATGACTGCATGAGGGCCAAATGCTTGATGTCACATTTTTATTATTTGTTTTGGTTTTATTGGTTCTTTAACTCAAGAAAACTTTGATTGGCCTCTTATTGCTCACAGCTTAAACAGTTAAATACATTTGGATTTGGAAAAGGCATATCCTTGCAAAAAAGAAACAAACCTTTGTTGCAATCAACCGAGGAAGCTGAATAGAGGGGAGCCAGTTCACTCCACCTCAATTGCTCATAACAAACCACAAAGCCTCAAATTTATATATCAAGATGGTGACTAAAAGCTTGCTCACAGTGGCATTGCAAAGGGGAGAAGAATTGCCAATCGAAGACATGGAGGAGCTGCTAACCTCCTCACTTGAGGATGATGGGCAGGAATATGAATGGGGCGACAGAGATTTCACAGCAGCTCTCCTGGACGCCAGGGCCACAGTGAGACGTGCCAAAGCTGTCAGAGACAACCATATCTTCAATTGTTTTGACCAAGAATGATGCACCTACCTGACCATTTCCTCACCTGCAAACTTTTGCCTGTTCCAATTGTGCGCCCACCTCTGCCAGCTTCCATTTGCAGCTACTTCACTACACATGTTCTCTACCCCTAGAGGACCAAGGGGAATGGACTGTTTTCACATGGGATGAAAAGAGATGACTCCTCCGAAGATGCTGGCTTTGCACTGAAACTCAAGTCAGTGAAGCTATCATGAACTATCTCTTTGCTCCTTGCCCAAATTGTTAAGGCCAATGATTGCATGAACAGTGATACTGCATGTGGAGCCATGTTGCATTGCCATTCAGAATACAAATCACACCACACACATTACCATCCAATAAATAACCTCTAATACCCCACCACATAGCTGCTTTCATAGGTAAGATGTCCCTCAGCTTCCTTCAGTCAGCAACAACTGCCAAAAATGAAGAATGCAGTACTATATGTCCTTCAAAGAAGGGTATTGCAACAAATGTACATAATAGTCAGGTGAACAAACTAGATTGTGATATCTATGTACATGTGCATACCACAACAGTATCTCAGCTCCCATGCCACTATTCTTCCCTCAAGACTTCTCAATTTTTCTTTTACGATCCCTACACCTTGTTACAACCCTGACATCAGCAGCTGGTGAGGAGGCAGGCTGCTGAGAGCTGTCTTTGCCACATGATTGCACATGGGACATGTGCTCGCTCTATGCACTTAATATTTGGATTGTGATTGTGTGCTTTGCAGCTTCCGACAAGTAAGCGAAAGTGGTGCCTACTTCCTGCTCCCAGCTTCAGGAACTATACTCTTATTAAGTTTCACTCGTAGTGTTCAATTGTTCTTTGTTTGATTGTGAGAGTCTGTTTACTATTGATGCTCACTGTGCTTGATTGGTTAAGCCTGGCTGTGGACTCAAGGGAAAAATAAACAAAGCTGTAGAAACAGCTGGAAGCCAGAGTTGAATCATGGAGTAGACATTTTGAAGCACTGTAAATAAGGCCTGTTAAACACACAGAAATTAGTGCCATATTTTCACTGGTCCAAGATATAAAACATACCGCATGCGCAGGCTTGGAGGGCCGAAGGGCCTTTTCCTGTGCTGTACTTTTCTTTGTTCTTCTTCTATACCTGTCACCAAAAAAAAGCATTTTTTTAAAAAGCTTGATATGGAGCCAGGTGCAGGGCTGCTCTTCCTGGCTCCTGAGCTATCCAAGGTCTACTGCTGCTCCACTTTCAGCTCCCCCTCAGAACTTACCTGAGGGCTACTTGCTACCCTTTTCTCCAAACCTTTGAAAATGGACAAACTGTCTCTAGAGATAGTTGCCCAAAGTATTCAAATCAGACCCAAGGCCCAATTTAGCGTGAGCCTCAAGCCTCCCAGCCCAGGAATGTGTCTGTAGCTGTTGACACACAAAAATGGGTCAGAATTCATTTCAGTCTCAGTAACCTTTTCCCTAAACAGCAGAGGGAATGGTGTTGTATATTTTCCTTTGCTGCATTTATAAAATGGTCAGAATTTACTGTAAGCGGAGAACGAATGTCACCCAGCATATTTGACTTGCCCTTGCCAATATATTTTCCGTGCACCTTTTCACTGAAAGCTCCAAATGGTGCAGCTTCCTCGAAAGGGAATCTGAGACCCGTGTGAACAGGGCAAACAATCTCCTTCACCAATCAGACTGACGAATCATTAGTGAACAGCAGAGTCCGAATAGTGAATTAGAAGTAAGTTAAACTACCAAGTTCAATATCAAATCAGATGGAAGGTGAAATAAATGATATGGTTTTGTTCAATCAGTTTTAGATTGCATTGGGGTTTTTAGTTTCTCTTTAAAAAAATCATTTTTGAAAGTAACTAATCAGTTCAAAGCCAAAAGAATTGTATTATTCATACCAAGTTTTTACTTGCCACAAAGGGGAGATTGTACATATTACTATTTTAAATTAATAATTTGCTTTATGTTTATGTGCTACTTGAAAGTAAAGAAAGAAACAAACAAACATTACTGAATTATATCAAGAATTGGAATTTATTTGGTGCTGCTAGTAGGATCAGGAAAATGTCAATGTTTTATTGTGCATAAATTTATCATTTTTTTGGTTGGATAGTGGAGATTCCATCCACTGCTGCTATTCACTTTTACAATTTTTGCTCATGAACATATCGTGGGTGATCAACTAATACATTTTTACACATAATAATTGATGATGTGCAATGTTACATATATCAATCAATATTACATAAAATTATAAAGTGTAATGATACACCAAAATCAGACATAAAGCCAGTTAGGTTACCAGTTCTAAGACCTTAAAGTAATAACCTAAACTATTAATGGTAAACATTCAGCTTTTGTCAAATAACAAAAGTGCTGATTACAGACCCTTCAAAACTTTTGCTCCCACTGCTCTCAAAAAAATGTTTTACCAGTGATTTCATGGGTTTAATTTTAGCCATATTGTTCCCAGTCATTACCTCGCCCAGCTGCTGGAATTCCATTTAATGGCAGATCTCAATAGAACTTTGGCAATAAAATTTGAGTCATAGATTCAGGAATTTTATGTCTGAACAGCGAGTTTCAAAAAATCTGTGGTGTGAGAAAACTAGTTTAAATGGTGTAAAAGTCTGAGGTGAGCATTTTCTGTAAAAGGTTTTTCCCACAGCTTTCCCTTAGTAGCTTGAGGCTTGTGCCATTTCTAGCTTCACAAAGATCCACAATATCAAACTATCACCCTTGTTCAGCCACTTCATGTTGTATGTGTCTCAGAATTACTCTATTCACTTTCACTGCCGTCTGAATTTGGGTCTGGCCTTGGAGCTGCTTGACCCAGTAGTAGTATGTGTCTTTCCCCAAGGTTGGAAGACACTGGATTGAGTGTCAGGTGTTTTAAATTGCTAACTCTCACTAAAGTGAATATAGTCATGCTGGTACAAGTCCAGGCTCTCTTGAACATGTATCACAGAGTTTAAGCTGAAGAGTACCTGAAGTGCAGCAAGTCTATGAGATTACAAAATCCCACATATTGTATAATAGGTAACATATGACCATATAGCTTTACAGCACATTGGGACAAATGGTCTATTGTCACTTGTGGGCTCTTACCTGGAGTAATTTAAAACTAATCCCTTTCTTTCCATGCCCTGAGTTTTTCTCTGTTTACATATTTATCTACTTATGCCATACTATAGCAAAGCATCTCATAAGTTGAGAACTCTCTGCCTAATGACATTTCTCTTAATGTCTCCCTCACTTGACTGAAGATTTTAAATAGATGAAATCCCAACCAGAAGCAACAATCCTTTTCTATTTCACCCTATCTAAATGTTCCTAATTTTAAAAAAATCTGTTAAAACTCTGCAGATTGTTCCGTACTAGGGGGATATAATTTTTTGTCTTTCCTCATAAGTTTCTCATTCTTGGTATCGAATCAGAAAGGTAAATATTGGGAGCTGGGTATCAGTACTTTGAAAAGAGAGTAATCCCAGTCTTTTCACCTCTTTAGATGTGATGTTACATCAGACATTAAACCAGTACTAAATAAAAATTGAAATAATCATTCATCATTCAACTTCCAAAATTCTTCTATGCTTTTAAACAAATGATTGGTTATTTTATGTCTGCTGACAATAAGGTTTCTCCAAGGCAAAATAATTATAACACAGAAAGACATGTTAGGCAGTAGATATCTACAAAGCTAGATATGCTTCTGTATGTTACCATTTTCCAAAATGGTACCATGTCACAAAAGCGATTAATGCAACAGAACATTGTTTTGTTCTTGTCCCTGGTGATCAATTTTATGATATCTGAATCAGTCAATTCTTTCCAGGAAGGGTCCCCATGTACTTGCATATGATGGACAGCATAACTTCATCTGCACCGGCTCCTATTGACATCAATCTCATATCCCTCAAGGGTAAAATAAGAAAACACAATCATTCATTCACCTTACATAGAGATTAAAATGCTTACATTTTAATTGTATTTGGCAAATTGCACGCTGCGATGTCCAGCCACGTGAGCAATGTTTCAAGAGTGTGTTATGATCCCCGTAGAGACCGATAACCTTTTTTTTTAAAAAGAAAGAAATCCCCACGATATCCATGGAAAGAAAACCACTGGGTAGGATTTCACTTTTAAAAACTTTTACTGTAGCAAACCAACTGGAGTCAAAATAATTCAAACATTAATTAATAGGCAAAGGGTATTTCAAATGAAAAGGTAAATTTCACTTTAAATAGTCGATACAATAGAGATATGCCTCAAACAAAAACAGACAATGCTGGAAAAACTCAGCAGGTCTAACAGCATCTGTGGAGAGAAAAAAAAAGTTAATGTTTCAAGTCCTTATGACTCTTCCTCAGAGCTCTGAAGAGTCATACAGACTCGAAACGTTTACTCTTTTTTTCTCTCCACAGATGCTGTTAGACCTGCTGAGTTTTTCCAGCATTGTCTGTTTTTGTTTCAGATTTCCAGCATCCGCAGTGTTTTGCTTTTATCTTAGAGATATGCCTCATGTAGTTACAAGCACGCTCATTACTTCCCGTACAAATGATCACATGCAGTCTCACAATCTTTCCAACTTAGCCTTCGTTTTGTAGGATCTCCCACTTCTCATCCATCTATTTTGGCCCTTGAGTCGCATTCACCAGCAATCGCATTTCATCTGAAGTTCCCGGACACAGTTGCCACCGACAAGGCACACATCTACAAACCCTCTCTCATTAAGGTCATGACAGATCTGATGGCACAGAGTCCTGAGACTTCTTTCTCTGATCGCTTTATACAGTCTGGTGGGCTCTGGTACCACTTCAACAACAGCAATTGGGTATTTTCCAATCCACAATCCCTCATTCTTCCTGTCTTCAGTATTCTGTCCTTTCCAGCATAGTTTCTACTCTAATCTCATCAGAGCCCTGCTTGAACACCTAGACGTGTTCTAATACTGCCAAACAGAAAACTGTTCCATTCGGAAAGAGCCTGGTCTATTCTCCCTTTGCGCAAATTCTTAATATTCTCAACTGCCAAACAGGAAAAACTGACCAAAATCCAACTCTGCTGCAAACAGCTTTCTATTTACCCTTTGCTTCTTAGCTCGTCATCCCCATGGCAACCCCAGGTCACATGGGTATTTCTTGGAGCCAAATGATGCCACAATCAGGAAATCAATGAACCCTCTTTCAAAATACTCCCCAGCACATTTTTTTCTTAAAGAGTCACCACACAAAAAAATGCAGGCCTTTTCCAGCATATGAGTCATGACAAGTGTCCTATAGCCAGTATCCTGATTGATATATTTAAAAAAGAAATTCTGGGTATTAAAGATATCAAGGGATATGGGGATAGTATGGGAAAATGTTGTTGAGGTAGAAGATCAGTCATGATCTAATTGAATGGTGAAGCAGGCTCAATGAGCCAAATGGCCTACTCCTGCTCCTATTTTCTATGTTCCTATGATATTCCTTATGTACCTCTCTGTAATCTGTACCAGGTGGTATCACAGTCTCAGCTGCGCATCAAACACGATGCTTATTCAGTAAAATGTCCAAGATAACAACAAGAACTACCTTTTTGTTAAATACTTTAGCCACTGGAATTATCCCTTTACAGGATCCTTTCTGTCTTCATAGTTTCATACATCAAAAATTGTTTTAGGTTTATGTTAAGAAGCAAACTGATGAACAGTATAAGTTTACACAAGAAATTATATTGTACTTTTCCTTCAGTCCACATAGGATTCATTATTTTGAGAATAAAACTATTACTAACTCTGCTTCTCTATCACTAGTGGCAAACTTAAAATTAGTAACTTTCAATGAGAGGAACTTGTTTTATTCATTCATGGAGTGGGATGTTACTGGTGAGGCCAGCATTTATTGCCCAACCCTAATTGCCCTTGAGAAGGTGGTGCTAAGCTGCCTTCTTGAACTGCTGCAGCCCATGAAGGCAGCTCACCATATGATGCCAAACAATATGGAATTAAGCAAAACAAGAAGTCTACCAACTTTTTTTTTAAAAGGGTTTTGTGACCAATATTATAGGTCTTTAGATTAGAAAGGTTACATTTATCAAAATGTTCTCCCTTCTAACTCTGCAGGCATGAGATTCCATAGGCCCCCAGCTGCCCTTCTATACGTTCATAGATTGAGAATGAGTGAAGTCAATTTAAAACTAAGTGTGCACTTCAAATATATAAGTTTACACTTAAGTAATCCCAGATTCAAAAATGAAAAATGGAAGTAAACCATGGCAGTTTCAGTCTCTATAGGCAGCCCAAAAACATATTAAAAACACAAATACCATAAAACAGCCCATCTGTTTTTATGCATCCCTTGCAACTTTAATCATTCAACTCTACTGTAACTGCCTGCCCTGCTTCTTTTCTCCTTCCTACTCCTTCTCTCCTGCCCCTAATTTGTATGTTCATATGTAATTGCTATTTCAATACCTGTGCACTTCTGACGAACATGGATGCAAAATCAAAGGAACTCACTAATAATAGAATCCATTTCTGTCAGTTTGACTAAAATAAATTAACAGGTATTCTATGGTCAGTTTACCTTCTTTAAAATACATTCAAATTATTTTTTAAAAAAGCAATTTTGCTCCTTGGTAAAAAGTTATCAAAAAAGAACAGCATTCAAGGGCAAGAGGGCGTCAAACACAATCCAAATCCTGAAGGAAAAAACCCTAAAACTTCATTTTAGAAATTATTTCCTGAAAATTCCAACATTTCCTGTTATAATAAATGATTGATGTCAACCTTTTTTGACTATATTGATGGTGTATTTTTAAAACTTGTACTATTTGATCAGGACGCTTTCCAAAATTACTGAAATAGCACCAGTAACTGCTTTCTCTTTTATTTCAATTCCTCCCCTCCCATCCTCTCATTCTCAAGCCATTGAGTATTTCATGAGTATGTGTGACATGCCAAAGGGTGCTGGCCATCCTCTGGTACTGCATTCAAGTAGTTATTTCTCAATTGGCAATTATCATAAGTAATTCTTATGAATGAGCCTCAGAAAGAGATTTAAGTCCAGCAGCACAAAACCAAACTATTCCTTTACTCCTCCAATACTCTAAGGACTTAAAGCAAAGGATACTGGATAGCGATCAAGGACAGAAATTCTGATCAATTTTCTCTTTTTTAACCCCAGGGACACTGAAGGCAGCTAAAGTTCTCTCAGTGCCAGCTGAGATCTGCTACATCAACACAAAACAGTGATCAAACACGGAACCTTCTAGGTTTTGTGTGCTTGAGTCAATGAGACACCTGAATTTTATTAGATCTACTATAATTCATTATATGAACAAACTTGAGAAAGCATTAGTTGGCATTTTAAGACAAGGAAATATTTTCTGGGTCTGTGCACTGGATCATCTGGCCACAGTGATTATTGGAAAATCCAATGGGTCAAGAGCACACATCTGTAAAGGAACCCATCCAATGTTCTTTCCTTAATGAAAGGAAAATTGGGTGGCTTCCTCGAGAAGCATGTGCTATGATCTGCCTGATGTTCGTTTATTTACCACACCAACACAGCCCAGGAAAATCTACCCTATAAACAATTCATAGTCAAATGATATGGTTAGAAACCTTATTTAACCTTATATAGATGGTAATTTATATACTTCACAACCTATTACTGTTGAATATCTATTTTTCTGGATTACAGGTTTAATGGAGATCACATACGTTATGCGTTGCTTTTAAAACATGAAGAAACCATATTTGCAGTTAAACTCAGTTCATATATGTATCCTTTCATTTTACTCACCTGTACAGTCTGCTGACTAGCACCTCATTAGTAAAACCCATTCCTCCCCAGAACTGGAGACAGCTGTCATTTACCACACGAGCCAGGCGGGCTGCCTTCAATTTTGCCATTGAGGCTAATTTTGTTGTATCATTTCCTTGAATATACTGTGCTGAATGTAGAAGAGATAAATTTAATTATAACTATAATTTAAAATAAATCTTGTATGAATACAGCATGACACAAAGTTAAGTGTTAGAAGGCAGTATCATATTTGGTTGGGGGCGAGGTGGTGGTTGGTGGCGAGGGGTTTCACATGACAACATAAACTACGAGGTAATGCTTGGTTCAATAATATCACCTCAACCCCCTGAAATACTATTGCCTTGGACAAACTCCAATGTGTGTTATTCTTTGTAACAAATTAAGAATATCATAACATTGCCACTTTTGGCCAGCAAAGTGTTGTGGCTGACAGTGACAGATAGGTTCCCTGGGTCAAGTTAAATTGATTTGAAAAATAGTGATGTCGTGCCATGTAGATGTGACCAGCAGCAATTTTGAGATTTATTTTGAGAAATTATATTAGGAAATGTTTTAGTCTCCATGTTACAATCATGTATACAAACAATTCAAACATCTCACCTTAATTGTGTGGCAAACTTCAAAAACAAATACTTTTTTCATTTAATATGCAAGAATTATCAAAAAAAAAAGAAATTCAATAAAAACATGCAAATATTTATATTAAATGCTAATAGGCTCTAAAAAGTAGCTTGTCCCAATAAATTGAGTTTAGATGTATATGTGAATTGAAGAATCTAAAATGTAAAATCTGGAAGGTTTTAACACCTTTATCACCATAAAAAAAAGTTAAGCTCATAAATGATCATTAAAGCTAGCAAAACTAGCATAAGAACATAAGAAATAGGAGGAGTAGGCCATTTGGTCATTCAAGACTACTCGCCATTTTAAATGAACATGACTGATCTTCTACCTCAAATCAACTTCCTGCACTATCCCCATATCCCATGATGCCTCTGATCCAAAAAGTCTTATTGATATCTGTCTTGAATATACTCAATAACTCAGCATCTACAGTCCTCTGGGATAGGGAATTCTAAAGATTCACAATTGTTTGAGTGAAGAAATTTCTCCTCATCTCAGTCCTATATGGTCAACCCCTTATTCTGAGACTGTAACCCTAATGTTCTAGAAGCCCCAGCTAGCAGAAACAAACTCCAAACATCTACCCTTCAAGTCCTTTGAGAATTTTATATGTTTCAAATAGATTATCTTTCGTTTTTCTAAACTCTAGGGAATATAGGGCAGGATTTTTCGGTCAGTGTGCAGGGGCAGGCCCGACACACCAATGCGTAAAATGACACACGATGATGTCAGGCATGCGTCCTGTCATCGCGCAGTCCCGTGATATTTCGTTCGGCAGGTGAGCGGAGTCAGCTGCGCGCCCGCTGATATTTAAATGGCCTATTAAGGAAGTAATTGATGTAATTGTTAATGCTGCCTGTCCAACCTTAAGGTTAGCCTTTACGTTTTTTAGGAAACCTCATCTACAAGCGGGATGAGGTTTCCTAAAGCTTTTATTAAATAAATGTTAAAAATTTCCTAGATCTAAAAACATGTCCCATCTCATGTGACACAGTCACGAGGGGAAATGTTTAATTAAACGTTTTCTCCATTTATTTAATTATTTCAATATCAATTCAATCTCCCTGAGACAACTCAGTGCCTCAGGGAGATAGAAGCGCTCTTTTGTGCATATGCACGAAAGAGCGCTGGCCCCAACTCTCCCTCCTCCCCCCTGCCCGTACAGGTAGCGCTGAGAGCTACAGTATTACACTGGGCGGGCCTTAATTGGCCCACCCGCGTAAAATGGCAGCGCGGAGCCGATAGCTGGCGGCGAATCTTTAAAGCAATCCCTCTAAGACAAGTATGTCCTTCCTTAGGTAAGGAGATCAAAACTTCACACAGCATTCCAGGCTTGGTCTCCCAAAGCCCTAAATTAAAATTTCTTTACTCTTGTACTCCAATCTCCTATTGTTTGCTGTTCCTGCAAGTTAACTTTTTATGGTTCATGTGCAAGAACAATCAAATCCTTCTAAATACCAACATTTTCCAGTCTTGCTATTTAAAAAATATTCTGTTTTTCCATTTTTCCTACCAAAATTTCACATTTAGCCACGTTATTTCTATCTGCCATGTTCTTGTCCACTTACTTATCCCATCTATATCCCTTTGCATCCTCCTCTCATTTACTTTCCCTAACCTTGTATCATCAAGAAATCTAGATACATTATGCTCAGTCCCCTAATCAATTCATTTACAATATAGATTGTAAACAGCTGAGGCCCAAGTACTGATTCCTGCAGTGTCCCACTAGTTACAGCCAGACAGCCGAAAAATGACTCATTTACTCCTACTCTCTATTTTCTGCTCATTAACCAAGCCTCAATCCATACTAATATATTTTCCCAAATCCCATGAGCCCTAATTTCATGCAATAACCTGTGTAGCACCTTATCGATTACTTTTTAAAAGTTGAAATACACTACATCCTCTGTTCCCCCTCATCTGCCCTGCTAGTTACAACCCCAAAAAAACTGATTTGTTAAGTACAATTTTTCTTTCATATATTTGTGTTGATTCTACTCAATCATTTGATTTTTCAAGCAGTCTGTTAACATGTCCCAAGAGATTGTTTTATTTTCCCTCCTACTGATGTCGGCCTAGCTAGTTTACAGATCCTTGTTTCCTCTCTTCCTTTTTTCTTGGATAGAAGGGTTACGCTTGCTATCTTCCAGGGACCGTTCAATGCATCCACTACCTTTGTAGCCATATCTTTTGAAATCCTAGGGTGCAGGTCATCAGGCCTGGGGTTCTAGGTTTTTAGTCACATTAATTTCTTCAGTGCTATTTCTTCCTAGTAGTAATTTCTCTATGTTCCTCAATAATTAATAACTAAGTTCCATCATTCTCTTTGAGAATGTTTTTATAAGCCAGTAGTTTTAACAAAAGGGACACTGTTATGACAAAATAACATCAACACTTTATACAAAGAAAAACTAATGTAAGAGGTATAGGTCCTGATTTTAACACTTCCTTCTGCCCTGAGGAAACAGGGTTGGCAGCACAGATAAAACAAAGGGAACAACTTAACCCGTTATTCTGCTGCCTTTTATCAGGTGATGATGTTAATCAGATCATTTGATCAGTTGAACAAGACACCAGCCACAGGCCGACAGGGTCTTCATTAACTATGCCGCTTAGATCCCAATGATGACTGAGCTTCTCCCCCTACCTCAATCAACTTCACCCTGACTGCCTGGGATTAATCCTGCAGGTGCCCAGTGGCAGCCTTCTGCCTGGGAACTCCCACTCCTGCTTCCCATGGATAGCGTATCTGGTTGCATTCCAGCAGATTCCAATGAAGCAGACTCCACTTATCTTGAAATGATGAATATGCTTGATTTTGAAAGTGATATCAGTTATTAAAGCGCCATACCGACACAACGATAAAGGAGAGAACGAACAAGTTCAATCTCAGTCTCAAGTTCAGCAAGCCGGAAGTGCACTGTCTGGTTGTGTAAGACTGACTGGCCAAAGATTTTGCGTTGGCGTGTATATTCGATTGTTTCCTGTATGATGTTCTGCACTGGAGCCAAAACTGCAAAGAGAAAAATAACATTTTTACACAACTGCTAATATTGTGGTGTGTTAATTGTGCACAGTTCACACATTGGAACACAAACACGAGGCCAGATTTACCCATTCTGATGTGGGACCAAAGCGCGGTAAGCATAGTTTAAAAATGGCAGGCAGAACCTGAACCCAGGATTCCTATCCCCTCCATTCGCAGCGCCAGTGCTTTTCATCAGTGCGGATAACAGGGTTGCATTCTACTGTCCCAACATTGCCTACAATATAGTGGAAGCGGCCATTTCAAAATTTCCACAATTTTGCCGGCGAAGGCTGGGCTTTGGTAGGTGGCATGAATCGCACCAGCAGAGGTGTCATGACTGCTTTGGAAGCAGGAACTGTATGAAAGCCAAGTACAAAAGATGTTGCCTACTCCACATGTCATGATGAAACATTGCAGCACAAATTATGCCTGTTTTTACTACAGTCATTGATCAGTGTGTTTTGTTTGAAAAGGTAAGTGATCATTAAATAATGTGGTTGCCAGGTTGTTACTTCTGACAACTAACAAGCTGTCAAGGGAAAGAATAGCACTGTGAAAGTGGAAAAGTTTTCAGATGTATTAAAGAGTGCATTTATCAACTTGATAAAGCGCTATTCCATATCATACTACTGAAATCCAGATCAGATTGTGTAAAGTTTCCTCAATGCTTTAATCTTTTCCTTGTAATTCAACTCAGCCATCTGTTTGGCTATTTCAAAGCTTTGAGAGGTGGGTGAGCTTTCAGTAAAGTATTGAATTTCAGCCATCTGTTAGCTGTTTCAGAGCTTTGATAAATAGCTGAGCTTCTGGCTGTGTTCAATGGCTCTAATAGATTCCGCTCAGCAAAGTTTGTTGACAAAGTTGTCAAGGGAAAGGTGAGTTTGTTTATTTTGATAGATTTATAAGCATTTAAGAGGATAATGTTTGTTAAATGCTATTCAGGTAATATTTGTTTATTTTAACACGTCATCTGTCCACAACTTTTCTACAGTCTTTGGTCCACCATTCCATCATCCTGCAATGTCACTCCCTTTTGTCCAGCTCAATAGGACTGTCTTTACTTGGTTCCACACTTTCCTATTCAATCATAGTCACAGCATCTCCTGCAATGGCTTCTCTACAGGCCCTACACCTCTAGAGTCCCTCAAGGATCTATCCTTGGTTCCCTCTTCTTCTTCATCCACATGTTCTTCTTTGGGTTCATCTACAGCCATATACGCTGACAACATCCAGCTCTACCTATCTCTACCCTTCCAATGCCTCTATGTCAGGCTGCTTGACCAACATCCAGTCTTGGATGAACCACAATTTTCCAGATAAACATTGGGAAGATTGAAGCCATTGTTCTTGCCACAAACTCTGTACCTTACTACCAATTCTAACCCTCTAATGTCAAATGTCAAAGGCTAATGTCAAAGAATGAACCAGACTGTTTGCAACCCTTGTGTTCGATTCAACATCTACTGACCTTCTAAGTTCACATCCTCCTCATCACAAAGACCATCTAATTCAATCTCTAACATCATAAGTGCTGTGGAATGTCCTGAGGTTGTGAAAGGCATTCTCTAAACACAAGTCCTTTCTTTCTTTTGCTCCTTGGAAAATCTGTCACAGGCGTTTTCTTTATTATTTTACTTTTGACTATTCCGTTAATTCATCAAGGTTCATACCTGATTAGCAAGAGACTTACTGCATTTAGGAACATATTTGTTTTGCAAGCTGAATGGTATGTTTTTAAAGATGTTCCACTTTTCTTCAACTGCAGCGTCCTCCAGCAATTTGTTACTGTGTTCTTTTACTGCTCTGAAACAGGCTCAATAGCTATATACTGAACTCCTGGGGTGGAACTTAATTTGATTAACACAGGATCAGCCCATCAGTTGGAGAATCGGTGGGAAGTGTCCATTGCTTATGAGTGGAAGACCCAGCCAGATTCAGGCACTTAACCTGCCAGTGTGGACCTTCCCTAGGATTCCGCCTGCTGAAAGCTGCCAGCCAACCAGGAGCAGCGCCACCGGAAGCAGTAGCTATTGCCGGTAATGTACCCAGGGAGAGGTCTAGGATCACCAAGGAAACTAGGCCATAGGTGAATGAGGGCAGGATCGGTGTTGTTGGTGGAGGAGGCTTGGGGGCAAAGGCATGAGGCTTCCAGAGGCCACCATCCGGCCCAATGCTGGGTCCCTTGATCTGGCACTAAGTGCTTTTGAAAGGGGGACCCCACACTGGAAGGCTGAAGGCAGCAGCCTTCTGGAGACACAGAAAGCTGTGCCGCTTGTATGTAATCCCTGAGCTACTGCTAAAATCTGGTGGGCTCAGGGATAATTGGTGTTAACTGGCTCAATAACATGCCTAATTGACAACTTGCTGCGAGTGGGCAAGTTTCCCTCATGGGTCTGTTCCTTCCTCCAACTTAATTGCGGGAGGTTTTCCCGCCGTGGAGGGACTGACGTGCAGCCTCTCCCTTGATTAAGTGGGCCGGCTGCCATGTTTCCCACTACGATGGATTGCATTTAATCCAGTTGCTGGATGTTTTGTTTTACTGAGTCCCATTGTAGCAGATTAAGCAGTGTTTTACTTTCCACATAACATATGGCTCATGTACAGTATAAATTACCTACTTGCTGCAACTGCCCACATGCGCTCTTCCTGGAATTGCAACATCTGATAAGTGAAGCCCATTCCTTCTTCCCCAATGAGATATTTTCTTGGAACCCTGACGTCTTCAAAAAAGATCTGTGCTGTATCTGATGACCTCATGCCCAACTTATCGATCTTTTTAGCCACATGGATTCCTGAAAATGTAATTCATATGGTTAACTAATTTAACAACACTTTGAATTAAATTTCCTATTCTCAACAGAAATATTTCCTTCATAAAGACAAACAAAAGTAATAAAGTACCAGAGGTTCGTTCTCCATCAGTCAATTGCAATAAGGTTATGACTTCTAAATCTCTCTACAAACATGAGGACAGGACCTGGGCTGACATTTTGGTGCGGCGCTGAGAGATGCTGCTGTCTTTTGAATGATATCAGGCTCAAATGCCTGTTCAGTTAGACATAAAATTCCCATGGAACTTTGTGAACAAAAAGGAACTCACTCAATGCTCTGGCCACTCACAGGCAGTGAGTGGTACTGAATGATGTGACAGGAAAAGGAGCCACCAATGGTTTCAGGCTGCATTTGAGGTGGGATTGTGGGGGAAAACGTGGCCCTTGTAGACATGCCTTCTTTACTCTAATAACTCAGGCCTCCTCCCATCTTTCTTATCATTTGCATCCCTATCTCTTTACCTTTCCACCATCGCCTGCCCTTCCTATTATCATCACATTCTCATCACTATTCCAATTCCTTTTCATTGAACCGCTTAATTAAGCTTTGTATCTTCCCCTCATCCTTGCTCTACAGTCATTCATCTCACCCTAAAGAATCAACCAATGCACCGCTACCTCACTTACCTTCTCCAGTATGGGTGGCAAAAGGCCATAGCCCATCCCTCACTGTACCCCTATTTTCCACCTCCCCTCACTTATTCCTGTTGTTTCCTATCTGGTTCCTTTAAAGGAGCAGTGTTTGCTCAATTTACTTATTTTTTAATAAATCAGATAAAAAAACGAGGAAAAAAAAACTGTTTATCTTTCCCCCTGTCTCATTGCTATAAGGAATTCACAATCACATTTCCTAACTGTCAAAACATAGTGGTGAACAGTTAGCTTCAAAATGCAATATTTTTTAAAAATTGAACTAACAAGGCTTCCGCCTTTTCCTACCCTTCTCTTGTTCTTTCTCTGGCCGCAGTCTCTTGCCTTCACCACATGTATTTCCCAAATTTACAGAACACACAAAAGCTGCAAAAGTTGAAAGCTAGGAGGAGCAATGTTCCAGCAGTGCAGCTGACTGGGTAATACTGATGCATCCTGGGAAATTAGGTACAGTGTCCACACTTAAACTGCAAAACCCAAATTTAGATCACAAATTTACAACTTTGGGCAAAAATATCAAGCCCAATTCCAGACTTTGGGAGAGGGTGAAGCCTTCAAGTAAAAACTTTAGTGAAGACATTAAAATATAATTCAGTGGATACATTTACTAACATCATGGAATGTGTAATTTTTGGACTTATTTATTTTAAGTGAGAAATTTCAGTTGCTGAGGAAAATTAGATGAAAAATGAATGATTTATGACTTATCAGAAAAATTTATTTTCACTATAAAATAACAGTTGTGGGATATCACACAGTATGTCACGTTTTATTTCATTGAAATTCCCTATAGAGTGCCATCTACAGGTATGACAGGCACTTCAAGTGGCTATAATGGGTCTTCAATTAAACTAATTTCACATACTCCTTTTAATTTATAGTAGTTGGTTGAAATCTTATCAAAATTCAGCAATTATGGAGAATCGAGAGGCTGAATTCACTCTCGTATGGGAGTCTAATGCTTCACAGATTTCTTCTGGTGTCTATTTATTTGTTAGCAGATATGACAGTAGGATCTTCCACAAACCTCTCAGGTCAGCCTATATTTTATGTTCACTCTAATTCTTACCTGGTAATTTCATGGGCAGACATATGAGAGACTTGCTTTTGTGAACAGACCCATCATCAGTGTTTGCTAAAAGACACATCCAGTCAGCTTGACAACCATTAGTTATCCACATTTTCTCTCCATTTATTATGTAGTCATCTCCATTCTTGACAGCTTTGGTCTTGATGTCTGCAAAGATGGACCATTTTCTCAAGATATAAAAGATAATAAGACCCATGAAGCATAATGATCAAAACTCTTGAGATTCAAAATGTTCTTTTGTGTTTTAACCTTTTCTTTCTGATTGAAAGAAACAAACATTCCAGCCAGATCTCAATAGGTAGCTCTCTAAAAATTCTAGATTTGGCAGCAAAACTGTTAATTACTTATCCAACTTTGTATTGTAAAGGGATATATGAAGCTATTAGCTTATTAAAATAAAAAATGTACATTAAATCTGGCAAGAAAAATATCTGCTTATCATGATTAATGCTGATTTATATACAATTAGATTGTATTTCTCTGCATTTATGATGGTGGTTGGGGGGGGGACCTAAGAAGTTCTTATCTCACTAGTCCAACAGATAATGTTTATTTTCACCTGATGTACTGTGAAACTGAACCGAGCACCAATATTACAGTAGTAAATCTACTGTGATATCAAGAGCAGGTTTATTGCTATTATATTACACTTTTAAAACCAAAATATGTTTTAAATTGAACACCTTCTCAAGAGCAATTAGTTATGGGCAATAAATGCTAAAGTAGCCAAGGACACCAACATTCTGCAGAAGAATTAAAAGTAAACAATTCCATTTGCCCTGTTTTAATCCCAATGTTTCTTCATTCCCATTTCTATATATCTTATGTTTTACTTTTTTCTACTTTATTGATCTTCCTTATTTTCTTGTCTCAAAAATTTTGAAGGGCCAATCTTAACTTTTCCTGCCCAGCAGGAATGGGGCAGGCAAGTGCTTAAAATAGTAGTCACGTGCTTTCTGCTACATTCCTGAAGCATTCATGCTTGCCACCATTCTAATGGCATTGATTTTGGCTTTGGGAAAGGTATCAATCAAATAATGAGCTCCCACACTTGCCTATGTAAAAGTCAGGGTTCTATGACACAGTTAGGATCTCAACACTATTTTTAATCTCAAGCTATGCAAGACACACACCTGTGGCTGACCTGACCGTGAAATCTGACATAAGTAGTAGCATAGCCAGGAGAGGCTCAGGTAAGTATAATTTTTAAACATTTTCATGGTTTCTTTCAGGGGTCAGAAAAAGCAGAAGTACTTCTCCGAGGCTCATAATGAAGTCTTTTAACTTTAATTTTTTCTGCCTATCCTGCCTCGATTATCTCTTTTTCCTTACTTAAATTTAATTATTTTTTTTACAATGTTCATATTTTGTATTGCCTGATCCCACCTCTCTTTGGGGCAGGATTTTCCCTTCATCGGGTGGACATGGCGGGCGGGCCAGTCAGCGTGAAACACGCTACTGTGGTGGGGGCGGGAGGAGCGCGAGCGCTAAAGTCTGCACATGCGTGGGGGAGCATGCACTGAAAGCCCCCTGAAAGCACAGAACTGCCTTGGGGAGCTGAAGAATTTTACAATGGAAAACAAAGATTTTAAAAATAAGGGAAACATGGCCCCACATGTGACTCAGCCACATGAACAGGAAAATATTAAAAACATTTAAAAAATTTTTAAAAAATTATTGTCGGAAACCTCATCCTGCCCATGCATGAGGTTTCTTAAAACATGCAAAGGCCGTCTGGCCTACTTGCCCACCCGCCAACCGTAAGGTTGGGCGGGCAGTGAGAAATACAAATTATTTTCTGGTTTGATAGCCTTAATAGGCCACTTAATTGTTGGCAGACACACTGGCGACTCTCACGCTGCCTGCCGACCGAAATATTGCGCAATGACGTCGGGATGCTCGCCTGATGTCATTGCACACTATTTTACTCCCGATCGGGTCGGGCGCACGCCTGCCAATGGGACGTAAAATTCTGCCCACGAAAATGAACATGATGATGAAGACGACGAATCCAAGAGTCATACGGACTCAAAACGTCAACTCAGTTTCTCTCTTCACAGATGCTGCCAGACCTGCTGAGATTTTCCAGCACTTCCTGTTTTTATTTCAGATTTCCAGCATCAGCAGTATTTTGCTTTTATTTTATACCTGCTTTAGTGACTGGAAGCCAGTGTCCAGTGGTGTACCACAGGGATCTGTGCTGGGTCCTCTATTAATTGTCATTTATGTAAACGACATAGATGACTATGTGGGGGGTAAGATTAGTAAGTTTGTGGATGACACAAAGATTGGCCGGGTGGTTAACAGTGAGGTTGAGTGTCTTGGGCTGCAGGAAGATATAGACGGGATGGTCAAAAGGTCAGACAAGTGGCAGATGGAATTTAACCCTGAAAAGTGAGAGGTGATACACTTTGGAAGGAGTAATTTGACAAGGAAGTATTCAATGAACTGCATGGCACTAGGAAGTTCTGAGGAACAAAGGGACCTTGGCGTGTGCATCCATAGATCTCTAAAGGCAGAGGGACATGTTAGTGGGGTGGTGAAAAAGGCATATGGGACACATGCCTTTATCAATCGAGGCATAGATTACAAAAGTAGGGAGGTCATGTTGGAGTTGTATAGAACCTTGGTGAGGCCACAGCTGGAGTACTGTGTGCAGTTCTGGTTGCCACATTATAGGAAGGATGTGATTGCACTGGAGGGGGTGCAGAGGAGATTCACCAGGATGTTGCCTGGGATGAAACATTTAAGTTATGAAGGGAGGCTGGATAGACTTGGGTTGTTTTCGTTGGAGCAGAGAAGACTGAGGGGGCGACCTGATCAAGGTGTACAAGATTATGAGGGGCATGGACAGGGTGGATAGGGAGCAGCTGTTCCCCTTAGTTGAAGGGTCAGTCACAAGGGGACATAAGTTCAAGGTGAGGGGCAGGAGGTTTAGGGGGGATGTGAGGAAAAACTTTTTTACCCAGAGGGTGGTGACGGTCTGGAACGCACTGCTTGGGAGGGTGGTGGAGGCGGGTTGCCTCACATCCTTTAAAAAGTACCTGGATGAGCACTTGGCACGTCATAACATTCAAGGCTATGGGCCAAGTGCTGGTAAATGGGATTAGGTAGGTAGGTCAGGTGTTTCTCACGTGTCGGTGCAGACTCGATGGGCCGAAGGGCCTCTTCTGCACTGTGTGATTCTGTGAAACCTACTTGAAGCTAGGTGAACATCCATATTTGAAAACTGACATTATATTCAACCAGTGCAATCACTATTGGAAAAAACTGCATCAAAGTTAGTAACTGCCTCTCATTGAGAAATAAAGCAATTACTAATTCTGGGAACTCAAAAGTACCCGTACAAATACGAGTGTTTATTGTGCTGTGAGATCTGGGGTTGAATTTAACCAGGGGGAGGGAAGTGTATTGCTTATGCACCCTCCTCCCCCAATTACAAAAGTCTGTTCCAAATTCATCGACTCTAAAAAAAAGGTCACCCCACAGCAATAACACACTGCAAGTGGCCTTGGCGAGCAGAGAGAGGGACTTCCACACCTCAAAAGAAGGAAGTCCTGCCCTCAACAGCTGCTGGCCAATCTGATTGGTTGGCAGCTCTAGCAGTCCTAGCAGTGTCAGAACTCAATAGTGGGCACTGCTGGGACTGCAAGCAGGCCCTGGGAAAAGAACAATGGATCCTGGACTAAGGTAAGTCCCAGACTTTTAGGGCGGGAAGCGATCAGGCACCGTCTGATGGGGGGGGCGTGAGGATGGGCTTTGCAGGCTAGCACAAAAGGACGGGTGCCCTGAGGTGCACAGGGCACCCCAAAAGGTGCATTGCCCCTTCCTTCCTGCTTTTTCATCTCAGATGGTGAAAAATGGACTTCCCATTCTCATCCGCCTGCCCACGCCAACACATTATGGAGGGGAAAGCGTAATATCCGGGTCAACTGGGCTTATTAACAAGCTCAATTGCTTGTTAATGATTTTTTTTCAAAATGGCAGGCAGGTTGCTGATTTCAGTACCTGGCCACCTACTTTATTATGGGGACAGGGTCAGGGGTGAGCAGGAAGGCAGTGGGCTAAACACCCATATTTTACATGTCTCCACCCCCCCGCCAAAGACAAGCCCGGCAGGGTGCTATAAAATTAATCCCCTGATGTGCTATTAAGCCCGATTTTGGAAATTGATGTGCTTGGTAGAGTTTCACATGTTATTCAGCAGCATTATTAAATTTCAAAATATTAAATTTAGCCCTTATTCTACAATGCCTTAAAATAATTTATCGAATTGTTTGTACAGACTTAGCTTTCATAATTGTTTTACTCATAAATATATCTTATGTACTTGCAACATCAGATCCAGCTCCAGTTTCACTGATTCCCAAACAGGCTACCATGTCCCCAGCAATGGTAGGTACGAGGAATTGACGTTTCAGTTCATCTGACCCAAATCTGGGAAAGAAATTACACCAAATTTTGAATGTTTGTTATTATTTTCTTACTCTTAGTCAACATTTTTAGTATACGGATTAGAGGCTTGAACGAAATTAAACAAAGAGTTGGTGTGTTTTGCTACAAGAAATAAGGAATGGGACTTTAGGCTCGTTTTAATTTGTTCACCAAGAAAAAAGGTTTTGTTTTCATGGGATATAGCAAGAATATATCTTCAGTAAAATGTTGAGCAACCTGGCCTTTATCTTTCACAAACATGTCTGTTGATGGAATAAATCATCCAAAACGATTTCAGCTCTGAAATTCTTGGCCCCTTGCTCTTCTGGCGGAAGTGGAGCAGGGCAGGACCTCCAGCTGTCTTCAAAGATAACGATAATGATCCTGTCTGAAATCCTGATGTTAGCTCGTATGAATATCATGAGGAATGACAAAGGTAAAAGTTGTCCCAGCAATAGAGCATTTACATCAAAGCAGTCCCAGAAAATTTGAGAGAAGGGCAAAAGTCAAGGCGCAAAGCAAGATTTAAAGGATTGCAGTAAATTAAAGACCTTGAGAAGGCATAGAGATTGCATCTGCAAAACAAAGAAGAGGGATGTAAGGAAATCTGGGTTTTGACGGTATTTGGGAAAAACAGAACGAAATTATTTAAAATTGCAATCTTGCCTGGAACACTGGATTCACCTTAAACTGCTACAATTGCCAGTAGGCTTTTCCAATCTAACAAGTATTCTGTTTACTCCTTTGTCCCAAACTTCTTTGATTTGTTTATATTGTTTATAATGAGCCTTGGTAGACTACTTCTAATTTCTTAGCTTTGATAGGCCACGGTTACATTAATTCCTATAATTAAATAAGTGATGATGATGATGTTTAGAGAATGATGGCAGTTGGTAGGCCGTTAGTTTAAAGGTCTGTGCGATGGGTCATTAACTCAGAGATAACAGAGCATTTTGATGAGACAGAGGACAGAGATAAGAGCGGCCCTAGAAGTATCTGTGGCTGTTCATGCACATATGATTGGGGGAAGCATGGGAGAAAACATGAGTCGACAAATTCTGCTGCAACTTCCCATTCTTAGGGTATTGACTAGGAAGCTTGGGACCACTCAGTGTAGAAGAATCAACAGTGGGGACCTGGAGGTCAAACGAGGGTGAACTGTAGCAGGAATGTGGAACAGGATGTCATAACTTCTACCTAAGGACTTGGGTAATGCAATTCTCAATTGAGTTCTCAATTGTACTTAGTAAATTGCTGCTCAATCATGTAACAGGTTGAGTCCCACTTATAACAAACAAAATTCACAAGTTACCAATATGGCCTTAAAGTCAGATAATTGAAACGAGTCCAAAAGGTCTATAGGATCTTTTACATCACAGCACAATTTGAATCTACCAACAGATGAAATAGGTGTCGACGCAATGACATTCTTGGTTCTGGAGGAAAGAAACCTGCCAATGCAACTGCCTGCATGATGTGGAAGGACCTTGCCAAAAGCGCATTACTTATATTATTTCTTAAAAATAATAACCTTGTTGCTTGGGTTTCTGCAACACTTCACAGCCACATGAACATATAACATGAACCCAAGCCACTTCCTAAGTTAAGATAGAATTAATTCCTTGAAGGAATGGACAAGTCGACTGGGGAGTGGGATGACTTGTCTGGAAACTTTCCTTCGTTACCTATGAGCAAATGTCTGACTTCTTCTCAACAGATGGCTGACAATTCAGGGGCGAGCCCACCTCCATGTTGCTAGGAAGGCCTGATCTGACTTAACGGCTGTTAGGCTGTTAATTGGCTGAGGTGGAGACTTTCGCCCCCATCTTGGAAGCAGGACTTATTACCAATCAAATGGCTACCAGCTTTCCAATCCCAGCAGCGCCACCAAGAGTAGTGACCGCTGCTGGGGCTGCAGCCAGTACCCCCAGGCAGAGTGTTGCTGGAGCTGAGTAACAAGGTGAGTGAAGAGGGTTTCATCGGGGCCAGTCAGGCAGGGTCCACCAAGGGGAATGGGAGACTGCCACTGGGAAGGCAGCATCAAGATGTACCATGGGGTGGCGTGGGCTCTGTTGGCTCTCTCACGAGGGACATTAATTGGTCACTTAACAGCTGCAATTAGCCCAAGGGCAACCAAGCCACCTGACACCTCCCCTGCCACTGTTAAAATTACCAGAAGTGGGCAGCCGATGGGCAAGGCACCACCTGCCATGTCACTTATTTTATGCCCTCCTCCCACCTGCCAGCCTGCTCCTGGTGCGGGGCATAAACTTTTGACCAATATCTCTCTCTAATAGAATAACATTAGGGATCCATAATACTGTTAAGAATAAAGTCATGGTACTTTCGATTAATTCAACAGAAAATTTACACTTACAAAAAACTCTAATTGAGGTGGAGGTCATATGAAAGAATATACAAGAAAATGAGAGAAAAAAACATCAGGGCCAGGATTTTCCAGTCATTGGGCGGGCGGGAGCGGCTGCGGCTGTGAAACGGACCGCCAATTAACGGCCAGCCAGCGTGAGCCACGTGCTGTAGCGCTGCCGGGGCGGGGGGTGGGGGGAGGAGGGCGAGCACAGACGTTCGCGTATATCCACAGTAAAAGCTCCCCTCAGGGAGCTGAATATTTTTAAAATAAAAAATAAAGAAATTAAAAATGTTAAAAACATGTCCCTGCTCATATGACTCTGTTACATGTTAGAAATTAGTTTGAAATTTTTTTATATTTTTTAATCACTGATTGAAACCTCATTCCACCTGTGGATGGAGTTTTGTAAAAAAATCCAAAGGCCGCCTGGCCAATTCACCAGCCCGGGCAATGGAAAATTTATTTTCATTATGACTTTAATGGCCTTAATAGGCTGCTTAATTGTCGGTGGACGCACTGCCTACTCGCGCCTCCCTGCTGACCGAAATATCGCACGAGTGCACGATGACATTGGGATGCTCGCCCAATGTCATTGTGCGTCATTTTACATTCATTCGGGTCGAGTGTATGCCCGCCCGGCGAGCGAAATATTCTGCCCCAGGTTTACTTGCTCAGAATTGTGCTGGGAGACTATGATGAATGCATAATGACCCTGTCTCAGCAAACATCAGGGCAATGCGGAGAAGGCCTGCACCTCAGGATCAGGGAAATCCAGCCCTGTGATCCCAATCTGTTATATTTAATGCTTAATCGTTTTTACTTGACTATTCGTAAGCACATATGTAATTTCAATTGAATGGGATATAATTACAATTAAGTAGCAGTGAAAGGTCAAATCGCAAACAATGCTGTTACTTTGCAAAGTCTGGCAACAAATTATTACATCTGCCTTAACTTATTTGACAGCATCCCTAATTTGCCTTTACCAAATAACTGTCCAAATATACCTGCCATCCTGAAAAAAAGTCAATACCTGGCGAGAGCTGGTGTTGCCATATCGCTCTGGACGCCGATTGCCATGGGAATTCCACCACATGGTATGTTTCCCAGTTCTTCTGCCACTGCTATATTGTAGCTAAAATCCAAACCAAGCCCGCCGTATTCTGGGGAAAGAAAGGAAAAGTCTTTCAGCTGTATCAATAGGCATAAGGCCAACATGTTGGGTTTTATCTTACCTCCCAAAAATGGGTGGGTTGGGATTATATGGGGTTAAAACTCAGGAACCAAAGCCATTTTGACCACACCCATTTGTACTTTTAATGGACAACTGGAGGGTGACTAAGCTGCTTGCAGAAAGCAGGTCAGTCATTTAAATATTGTAATGAGGTTGCCTGCCTTCATTTTAACATTCTATTTTTAAACCACAGGTGGCCAGCTTTCTAGGGCTTCAAGAAACTCAGCAGCTTAAAAGAGACAAGAGAAGAGTCTTTTCAGCACTACTTGTGGGCTAGGAGTAGCAAGGGGTGTGCGAGGAGACAGGTAATTATGCCCAAGTGAGGCAGAGAGGGAGTGAGTAGCGAATTAAATTCACGTGGGAATTCGATGCATGGAGGAAAGAGGTGTGGCATACACAGGAGTTATTCTAAATTAATCAGGTGAGTAATTAAATTAAGTTAATTACATAAGTAACAATGGCAGGACAGATATTATATTGCAACTGTGGAATGTGAGGACTTTTGGATGCCAAGGCGATCCAGGACAAGCAGAAAGTGTCAGCGGCTAGAGGAATTCTGGATCAGGGTTATTGATCTGAAAGCTGAATTGCAGACACTACGCAACATAAGGGAGGGGGAGAAATACCTGGACACTTTATTCCAGAAGACGGTCACACCTCTTAGAACAGGGTCATCTTTTTCGGTCAGCAGTGAGGGACAGAAGGATGCGACCATGAGTGAGGCAGGTAATTGGACCGAGCAGGCAGTAGTGGAGGAGCTTCAGAATTTGCAAATGTCAAACAGGTTTGAGGTGCTTACAAGCTGTGGATGAAAGCGAGGTCTGCAGGGTGGATGAGCTGGCTGGTCATAGCACCATGGTACCATAAGCCATTCAAGCAGGGGGAGCAAACAGGAATGTAGTGGTAGTAGGGTATAGTATAGTGAGGGGGGTTGACACTTTTCTCTGCAGCAAAGAGCAAGAATCCAGAACGCTGCCTGCCTGGTGCAATAGTTACAGACGACTTTGGTTCAGGAGATCAGGATGTAGAATTGGTTTGGGTGGAGATGAGGAATAACAGGGGAAATAAGTCACTAGTAGGGGTGGTCTACAGGCCCCCTAACAGTAACCACAATATAGAACAAAGTATACAAGAAGAAATATTGGGTGCTTGTGATAAAGGGATGGCAGTAATCATGTGTGATTTTAATCTACATATAAATTGGAAAAAGCAGATTGGCAGTAGTAGCCTGGATGAGGAGTTCATAGAATGTTTTTGAGATGGTTTCTTAGAGCAGCATGTTCTGGAACCAACCAGAGTGCAGGTTATATTAGACTTGGTATTATGAAATGTCACAGGATTAACTAATGACCTCAGTGTGAAGGCACCCTAAGTAGCAGCGACCACAATATGATTGAATTTTACATCCAGTTTGAAAGGGAGAAGGGTGGGTCTGAGACTAGTATTTTAAACTTAAATAAGGGCAACTATGTGGGCATGAATGCTGGGCTAGCTGAAGTGAACTGGGAAACTAGGCTAGGGGATAGATCAACAGAGAAACAGTGGCAGACTTTAAGGGAATATTTCAGGATACTCAGAATAAGTATATTCCTACTATAAAGAAAAATTCATATGGGAGGACCCACTATCCGTGGCTAACTAAAGAAGTTAAGGAAAGCATCAAACTTAAGGAAAAAGCATATAACTACACAAAAATGAGTGGCAGGTCAGATGATTGGTCAGAATATGAAGAACAGCAGAGAATGACTAAAACGTTAATCAGGAGAAAGAAATTGTACGAGAGTAATAGAGGAAGCTAGCTAGGAAGGTAAAACTGAATAGTAAGAGGTTTTACAGGTATTTAAAAAGGAAAAGTGTAAGTAAAGCGAATGTTGGTTCTCTAGAGAGTGGGAATGGGGAGATAAGAAGGAAATGGCGGATGAAATGAACACATATTTTGCTTCTGTCTTCACTCTAGAGGATACAGAAACATCCTAGTAATAGCTATAAATCAGGAGGTAGAAGGGAGAGGGGAACTTGGTGAAATTACAACAACTAGGGAAATGGTACTGAACAAATCACTGGAGCTGCAGGCTGACAAGTCTCTGGGTCCTGATGGACTTCATCCCAGGGTGCTAATGAGGTAGTAGATGTGTTGGTGTTAATTTTCCAAAATTCCCTAGATTCTGGAAAGGTTCCATCAGACTGGAAAGTAGTAAATATAACGTCTCTATTCAAGAAGGGAGGGAGGCAGGAAACAGGTAACTATAGGCCAGTTAGCTTGATGTCTGTTGTGGGGACGGTGTTTAGAATCAATCATTGAGGAGGTTACAGCTGAGCACTTAGAGAAACTCAAGGTAAATCGGGAAGAGTCAGCATGGTCTTGTGAAAGGCAAATCACGTTTAACCAACTTACTGGAGTTTTTTAAAGGAGTAACATGCTCTGTGGATAAAGGGGAGCCTATAGATGTACTGTACTTGGGTTTCCAGAAGGCATCTGATAAGGTACCTCATCAAAGGTTATTGTGGAAAATAAAAGCTCATGGTTTAGGGGATAACGTATTAACATAGAAGATTGGCTGGCTGGCAGATAACAGAGTATGCATAAATGGGGCTTTTTCTGATTGACAGGATGTGACGAGTGGAGTCCCACAGGGGTCTGTGCTGGGCCCTCAACTTTTTACAATTTATATCAATAACTTAGATGAGGGGTGTGAAGGCATGATAGCTAAATTTTCAGATGACACAAAGATAGGTAGGAAAGTACGTTGTGAAGAGGACATAAGGAGGTTGCAGACAGATATAGATAGGTTGAGTGAATGGGCAAAAATATGGCAGATGGCGTATAATGTGGGAAAATGTGAAGTTGTTCACTTTGGCAGGAAGGATAAAAAAGCAGAGTATTACTTAAATGGAGAACAGCTGCAGAATTCCAAGGTGCAGAGGGATCAAGGTGTTCTTGTGCATGAGTCACAAAAAGTTAGTACATTGTATGCAGTTTTGGTCTTCTTATTTAAGGAAGGATGTAAATTCATTGTAGGCAGTTCAGAGGAGGTTTACTAGATTGATATCTGGAATAAGCGGGTTTTCTTATGAGGAAAGGTTAGACAGACTGGGCTTGTTTCCACTGAAGCTTAGAAGAGTGAGGGGTGACTTGATTGAAGTATATAAGATCCTGAATGGTACTTGACAAGGTGGACATGGAAAGGATGTTTCCTCTTGTGGATGAGTCAAAACTAGGGGGCACTGTTTTAAAAATAGGGGTTTCCCACTTAGGACGGAGGTGAGGAGAATTTTTCTCTCTCAAAGGGTTATGCGACTTTTGAACACTCTGCCTCAGAAGGTGGCGGAGGTGGAATCATAGAATATTTTTAAGGAGGAGGTCGATTGATACCCTTGCCTAACAAGGATCTAAAGTTATCGGGAGTAGATGGGAATGTGGAACTCGAAACACAAACAGATCAGCCATGGTCTGATTGAATGGCAGAGCAGGCTCGAGGGGCCGAATGGCCTACTTCTGTTCTTATTTTGAATGTTCCTATGTTAAGCACATTGTTTCCTCCAGACCCAGCAGGCTACCTGTAAACACACCGCCAACTCCATTGCAGTCCCTCCAATCTGGAGGAAGTACAATCAGATGGAGTCAATCAGTTCACGGTCAGGGACAGGAGGGTGTGGCTGCCAGAGACACAGATCTGAAGACACAGCAGGTAGCACTACAGGAGCCTCAGTCCTTTCACTTCTCCAACAGTGCTGAGGTTCTTGCAACCTGTGTGGATGAGAGCAGGGACTGCAGGGAGAAGAGGCATATTGACCACAGCACTATGGTACTGTTGGTTGGTCGGGGGGGGAGACACTCAAGTGGGAGAGCAAAAAGGAATGTAGTAATAATAGGGGGCAGTATAATTAGGGGGACAGATACTATTCTCTGCTGCCAAGAGAGAGTCCCCAAGACTGTATTGCCTTCCTGGTGCCAGGGTTAAGGATATTGTAAGGATGAGAGAGTCCCTTATAGAGTCTTACTTAGGTTCGAGCTGTACTTTGAACATAACAGGAATGAGTGGCAATGCCAAGTAATGTGTTAAAGCAACATTGTGACACCTGGCTTCAATTAATGACTACTCAATGCGTTTAACTGCAAAGACTGTTGCTTTTCAAATTCCAAGCCAATGATACCTCGACTGCTGTGGATCCCACTCCTGACATCAATCTATGAGATTTTTAGATTCAGGGCCACAGGTACCCAAGATAGGCAGTCGACCATTCGTTAGTAATTTGAGATAGTTAATTAAGTTTATTAAGAAGCAACAGTTTAGATACGATGCATTAATTAATTAGACAGAAAAATTATACTGCCCATGGCAGTTGAGTGCAATTTACTGATCTCAGAGAACGAATGGACAGTTGGCACAGAGTGTGTTGCTGTCAGTAGCTTGTGATAGCAGCATTCTTCTCTCTAGCGGAGGTGTTGGGAAACTCTTCCCTCAGTCTTCCTCCTCCCCCCTCTGCCTGACAAGCACTGGCACCTCACCAGGACCTGGCCCCTGTCCTTGAGTACTTGTTAATGTACCCTTTTTCTGAGGGCTGGTAGCTTATCCAGTGTCAATTATCTATTCAAACTCTTCTGACTAATGGCTGGGGACAGGTGCCCAAAATGCCGGGGTGGTTACCTCCTCCCTTGATCGTCACCCTGCTCGAGGTCAGCTTTTTAGTTTAAACTGGCCCTTTCTAAACACTTGCATAGATCGAGGAGCACACAAGATGCCATCCTACCAACTTGAGAATGTCAACATAGCAGGCTGAATCAAGTGACCTTGCCATTTCCAGGAACTGTTTCGAAGTCAGAGTGTTTAGAAATTGCCTTTCTAGAGAGAGAATCACTGCTATTTAGCTAATCCCGTAAAAGTTCCATACTATGCAGAAAGTACCAGTTTATTAAAGACCCAAATTTCTTACATTTCACCACCACAGGCTGGAGAGGAACTTGGGAGTGGGAGGGGAAGGACTCAGTTGCCTTAGTCCAGGTATGTACCAACAACATCGGTAGAACTAAGAAAGAGGTTCTGCTAAAATCATATGAGCAAGTAGGGATTAAATTAAAAAGCAGACCCCAAAAGATGCCAATCTCTGGATTACTACCTGAGCCATGAGCAAATTGGCGTAGCGGAAATAAGATCAGAGAGTTGAATGCGTTGCTCAAAAATAAAATTTTGGAGAAATAGGTTTCAATTCACGGGGCAGTTGCACCTATGCTGGGGAAAGAGGGAGCTATACCGTTGGGATGGCCTTCACTTAGACCATGCTGGGCCAGGGTCTTTATGAATCGAATAATCAGGGCTGTAGAGAGAGCTTTAAATTAAATAGTGGGTTGGAGGGGCTCAAGTGAGGGAAGATTTAGAAAGTTAATGAGAAAGGGCAAGGCAATAGTGCAGGGTTGGGATTCAGGTAATGATAACCAGAGTGTGACAGGAAGGGACAGAGTGTACAAACAAAGAGTGCACCAGCAAAGAGGATCAGAGCGGGAAAAATTGTAAAAGAAAGAATTAAAGGCTCTTTTTATCTGAATGCATACAACATTCATTACAAGGTGGATGATTCAATAGCACAAATAGAAGCAAATGGGTATGATACGAGAATCATTACAGAAACATGGGTGCAAAGTGACCAAGGCTGGGAGCAGAATATTCAAGGATATTTAACATTTTGGAAGGATAGGGTGACAGAATTAGTTTGGGTGGCGATTAGAAATAGTAAGGGAAAAAAGTCACTGATGGAAATAGTTTAAAGGCTCCCTAACAACAGCTAAACTGTAGGACAGAGTATATATGAAGAAATAATGGGGGCTTGTAAAAAAGGAACTGTAATAAGTATGGGCGATTTTAATCTTCATATAGATTGGACAAATCAAATTGGCAAAGGTAGCCTTGTGAATGAGCACATACACACAGTTGGTACAGTTTCTTAGAACAGTACATTCTGAAACAAACTAGGGAACAGGCTATTTTAGGCCTGTTAATCTGTCATGAGACAGGGTTAATTAACAATATCATGGTAAAGGCTCCTCTAGGCAAGAGTGATCATAACATGATTGAATTTCACATTCATCTATTTTTAAACAACAGGTGGCCAGCTTTCTGAGGCCTCAGGAAAATTGGCAGCTTAAAGGAGGCAAGAGAAGCTGAATCCATGAAGCAAGTGTCTTTCCAGCTTGAGAGCTAGGAGGAGCACAGTTCCTCCAGATCCAACAAGCTACTCTGTATGTACCCCGCCAACTCCATCGCAGCCCTTCCAATCTGAAGGAAGTACAATCAGATTTAAGAGTTGAAGGTGAGAAACCTGGGTCTGAAACTAGTGTCTTAAACTTAAATAAAGGCAATCTGAAGACAGAGTTGGCTATAGTGTAATGGGTAAATAAGTTAAAAAGTAAGATGGTGGATAAGCAGTCAGACATTTAAGGAGATATTTCATAACTCTCAATAAAGATGTATTCTATTGAAAAAGAAACACTATGAGAAGGATGCACCATTTGTGGCAAACTAAAGAAGTTAAAGATGCTTTCAAATTTAAAGAAATGGTGTACACTGCTGCAAAGATCAGTGGTAGGCCAGAAGATTGGGAACATTTTAAACACTAGCAAAGGATGACCACAAATAATAAAGGGAGAATAAAGGGATTAAACTAGCAAGAAATATAAGCACAGACAGTAAGAACTTCTGCATGTATATAAAAAGGAGATTGGCTAAAGTAAGCATTGGTCCTTTAGAAAATAAGTATGGGGAATGAATAATGGGAAACAAGGAAGTATCAGAGATTTGAAAAAGTATTTTGCATTTGCCTTCACGGTAGAAGACACAAAAGGCATCCCAAGAATAGTCGAGAATAATGAGGGGGCAAAGAGAGGGAAGAACCTAAAACGATCTCTATGACTAGAGAAAAAGTACTATGTAAACTAATGGGACTAAGGACCGACAAGTCTCCAGGACTTGGCCTGCATCCTGGAGTCTCAAAAGAAGTGGCTGCAGTGATAGTAGATACATTGGTTGGAATCTTCCTAAATTCCCTAGATTCTGGAATGGCCCCAGCAGATTGCAAAACCACAAATTTAATACCTCTGTTCCAAGAAAGGAGGGAGACAAAAAGTAGCGAACTATAGGTCAGTTAGCCTAACATCTGTCATTGGGAAAATTCTGGAGTCAATTATTGAGGAAGTAGCTGCAGGGCATTTTGAAAATCATAATACAACCAAGTAGAGTCAACATGGATTTATGAAAGGGAAATCGTGTTTGACAAATTTATTAAGAATTCTTTGAGGATATAACAAGCAGGGTGGGTAAAGTAGATGCAGTGTATTTGGATTTCCAAAAGGCATTCAATAAGGTGCCACATAAAAGGTTACTAGAGAAGATAAGGGTTCATGGTGTTGCTGGTAATATATTAGCATGGACAGAGAATTGGCTAACTCATAGAAAAGCCATTTAAATTCAGTGCTGAGTTCAGACAGATCCCATTTTGGCTGTTGCAACAGCCTTAGCCTGCAGCATGGGAGTCACAAATTGATGGAGTAGACATAAACAACTTTGAAGGCCAGATAAAGTCTCTATAACTGTCATGATCTGAAGTGTTTTCAATCCCCTGCTCACTAAACTTAAAATAAACAGGCTGCAGCTATCACAAAGTTAAAAAAATGCTGGACTGCTTTGACTGACAGGTAACCTGCTACAGGTTAGAAAAATTTAGCATCTGGTCATGCAGTTTCAATTGAGTTCTTTGTTGACAATTCCCCAAAGGTTATTATTCTGTCACCGCGAATGCTTTGCTGAGTTTCAAAAGCTACAATTATCTCAGCAGGTGTTGAGTTCACAGTTTGATTGACAGTTTAAAGAGGCAACTAAAGGATTAGCTGTCTTTGATGTGGTGCCCAAATAAAAATGTGTTTGTTTTCATAAGAGATTAACAACTTGAGAAGATTTAAAAGCTATAAGTAGATTTTATGAATGGGAGTTTTTTTCACTGTCAAGTGCACAGAAGTGAGAGCTATTTAGATTGTTAGAAGTTTAATTTTTTCATCTTGACATGGCACCAGAGGCTTGCCCAAGGTGTACACTGGGTGAGTGGCTATGGAGGTGCAATGGAGGGTCTGAAGGGCCATGCTGGGCTGGGGGCCTGAGTTGCCAATGAGTTGCCACAGAGAGTATGATGGGTCATGGGGATAGGTGAGGTGAGTTGGCATGGAGTAATGAGGGCCATGGTTGGGTAGTGGGCTTGAGTTGGCATGAAGGGTATATGAAAGGCCATGGGGAGTGGATGGGGAGTGAGGACGTGAGAGTGGTGAGGGCTACAGGGCTACAGGTTCTGAAACAACTGGGATGATGTTCCAGTGAACCGAGGTGGGCCTTCAGACCAGCCCACGTCAGCACTTGCTCATCCCTGTGGCTGTCTATGCTCTATTTCCAAGGTCAGTGGGCCCAATTCCATCCCACACCCACCCCCACCCCTTCCCCCAGAGCAGAACTCGCACGATTTGGGGTACCGAGGCAAGCCTGGCAAGTTTGGAAATCTCCCAACCTGAGCTAATTGCAAATATCCGGCCCAAAGAATTTAAAAAGGAATTTACATAGATTAAGTAAGTGGATAAAAATTGGGCAGAAGGCCCAAAATGTGGGAAAACGATGGGCTGAACCCTTTGGTGGGAATAGGAAAACAGCATATTATTTAAATGGAAAGAGACTACAGAATGTTGCAGTGTGGAGGATTCTGGATGTCCTAGTACATAAACCACAAAATGTTAGCTCGCAGGTATAGCGAGTACAAGTGAAGGGGGCACTCAATAGAGTGCACACCTCCACCATAGTGTTAACTCAATGTTATTACAATTACACAGCTCTTCCTTGAGGCCTAGCCCTGTTTGTTTGATGCTATGTAACTCCAAAGCTGAAAAAATAAATCTTTTTATTAAGAGCTTCCATCTCAGAGGAAGCTTCAGGTCAATCCATATCCAACAGCCTGCTCTGAAAACTGTGCTCACATTTTGACAACTGTGACAAATTGCACCACAGCAGCTGAGACAACAACATTCTAAATAAAATAACCCAAAACATTCCAGCAAAGGTCAATTTGCCCTATCTCCCAATGTTAACAGATCCTTTAAAAAATTCCAGTATCCAGATCCAGATTTGCATCTCAGCCAAAAGCTAAGTTTGTTCTTCCATGGGCCATAGCCTGAGTACCAAGTGCATTGGCATGCCCATTCTGCAGCCACAGCGGGGGCGGAGGACATTGTGGCAGGCCTCCATGGCATCCAAAAGATGTTCTGGTGACGCATCAAAAAGGTACTAAACGTGGGGGCTGCAGTCTTTTTGCCTTTCGTGGTCACCTTCCCTGCAGCAGTCGTGGGCTGGAAGCACTGAGATGAGTGCGCATGGCTGGACTTTAAATATGGCGCCCAGTGTACTGTAGCGGTGAGGCGATGGCATGGGGGGGTGAATGCGACCCCGCCTGCCATGGAAACGACGTGTTTCCCAGGAATGCATAAGTAATGCGGCAGGATTTTGGGACGATATGGCGTGAAAACCCGCCACCGTGGCTAACGGGTAAAACGTCGTTTTACCCACCTGCTACCGCACTTAAGTGCAAATCTGGGATGATTCTGCCCACTAGGTTGATTCCTGGATGAAGGGATGAGGAAAGGATGAGCTAGTTAGGCCTGTACTCATTGGAGTTTAGAGAATGAGAAATAACCTTATTGAAACACGTAGGATTCTGAGGGGACTTGACAGGGTAGATGCTGAGATGATGTTTTCCCTTATAGGAGAATCTAGAACTGGGAGGCACTGCTTCAAAAAAAGGGATTTCCCATTTAAGTCAGAGATGAGAAGGAATTTCTTTTCTAAGAGGGTCCTTAATCTTTGGCATTCACTGCCTCAGACAGCTGTGGACACTTAGTTCAGCACATTAATGATAGCGATTGATAGATTTTTGGGCACTAGGGGAATTAAGGGATATGGGGATAGTACGTAAGTCGGGGTGAGGTAGAAGATCACTCATGATCTTATTGAATAGGAGAGCAGGCTTCAAGGGCTGTATGACCTACTGTTGCTCCCAGTTACGTGGAGGTTGAACAACACAAGCACCATTGTCAATTACAAGAGCCATTTTACATGTACAGGGGATATTTTCTGTTAATCAACCAATGTACTCTTTATGCCAACAATTCTTCTCTCATTTTATGCATGCCCAGTAATAAAGCATCAATTTCAGCATTTGTACTGCTACCTTACTTACCAGCCAGAACACTGCTCTGAACTCGAGAATTCCAAAGATTGAGGCAAGAAATTTCCCCTCATCTCAGTCCTAAATGGCCAACCCCTTATTCTGAGACTGGCCCCTAATCCTCAACTCCATAGCCAAGGGAAATATCCTCCCAGTATCTGTCCCTGTCATTCCCTTTAAGAATTATACATGATTCAATTAGATCACATCTCATTCTACTAAATATTCAGGAATATAGGTTTCATTTATTCAATTTCTTCTAATATAACAATCCGCTCATCACAGGAATCGGACTCATGAACTAAGCATCTAGCATTTATGAACAAGATCAAAATAGGACTCATTGGACAACAATATCTACAAAAAAAAAGCTTGCATCAACTGGCTGAAAACTAAATCAGCTACAGCATTTGTTTCCAAGCTGTGAACAAATGGTGAAGGGCATTCATTGTCAGATTCCAGGAATAATTATCTGATAAAAGTGCCTCTGTGGGTGACAGCTCACACACTAAGGTGCCTAATTTATCATTTATTACCTTGACATCTTAAGGTTATGCTAATAGTGTGGCTCACTGATTCATAGGCTGTCATATAGTACATTTGTATTACTAGTAATGAGTCAAGCTGCACCTTTCATTCAAATTCCTTTTGCTATATCTGAAACAAAACTGTACACCATCGAAAATCTAATATTTTAAACACAACAGTCTCAACTCCAGTTTTAATCCAATCATGTTGAGTGACATACCACTAATATATTCTGATAAAATAAGGTGATTATACAATACAAAATGTAACATTTAAAAAAATAAACAAACTAGCTTAGATTTCAAATAGATTACAATCGGATGTTTTCTTAGCCACTGTGATGTTTTTAGATACTGTGGATTATCCAAACTTGACTACACCCAAGAATATGTGGAGGAGTTGGGACAAACTTTGCATTAACCAGCTAAAATGAAATTAAACATTAATTGATGCTTTTCACATAATCTAAGTTCTTGATTCATCAAGAAAAAATGTTTTCAGTTATCCAGTACCTGGTAGGATTTACTATTTATGCAACATTCCATAAAATTGTATCTTCTTAGGAAATGTCCTAAATTTATGTTTGGATCAGGAGTGCTGTCGGAGTCAGGGATTACAGGTGTCAGTCTTGACTCAGTGGTAGCACTCTTGCCTCTGAGCCAGAAGGTTGTGGATTCAAGGCTTACTTCACAGACTTCAGCACATAATCTAGGCTAACACTTCAGTACAGTACAGAGGAAGCATTACATCGTCAAGGATGCTGTCCTTTTGATGACATGATAAATCTCCTCAGGCAAACATAAAATATTCTACGACGCTATTGGAGGAAGAGCAGCGGAAGTCTCCCAGGGTGCTGGCCACCATTTATTCCTCAACTTAAGTTTCAAATGGATAATTGGGTCATTTATTTTCATTTATCATGCTTTTATCATTTATTTCATTGCTGTTTCTGGAGCATTGACTACACTTCAAAAGTAATTACTTGGCTGCAAAGCAGTTTAGGACATCCTGAGGTTGCAAATGGTGCTACATAACTGCAAATTATTTCTTCCTTTCCATAGGCAGCTGAAGGTATGTCTGAAAATTGTGAGGTTAAGGGAGTGGGGGATGGCAAGAGGCAGGCCAGAACTAATGAAACACAGGTCTCAGAGGGTTCTAGGGCTGCATGAGGTTACAGAGACAGGGCAGGGTGAGGACATGAAGTGGTATACTTTGGCAGTAAAACGAATCACTAGAATGGTCACGAGAATGGTGTAAATATATGGAAGAAACTGTGTAATTTTGAGTAGCCTCTTGGAGCAATCTGAGAATGCTGTCCCGCATATGCATACTAGTATTGAATAAACTGCTGCTTGATTCACCTACAGCTGACTCTGTGTCACCTGTCTTTAGGTGCTCCACAACAAGCCATGAAGGGATTTAAGCACAAGGATGAATATTTTAAATTGGACTGACTTGGGGGACCAGGAGTCAGTATAGGTCAGTAAGCAAATGTGAAGGATAAACAGGACTTGCTGCAGGTCAGGACATGGAAAGCAAGGTTTTAGAGAAAATAAAGTTTATAGAAGATGGACGCTGGAAGACCAGCTAGGAGAGCATTGCAATGGTTGAGTCTGCAGGTGACAGAGATAGAGATGAAGTTTCAATACCAGATGGGCTGAGGTGGGGCAGAAACAGGCAATGTTATGAAGGTGGAAGGAGGCAGTATTTAAAGGGTTTGCATCCTGACCATTAAGGGGGACCCCAATGTAGCTATCAGCCAGACTACCAAAGGGAACCTGCATTCTAATCCAGGAATTTAGTCAGCAGCACTTGGTGGGAGGTTTACGAACTAAAGATATTATTCCAGGTCGAAAGGGGCGATTGTAAATGCTGATTAAAAAACCATTATGATGCTAACGAAGTAAATAAGCTTTGATAAAAAAAACATTTGTTGAAATTAAATAAAGAAGTGCTGATTAAAAGACATCATAGTAACCCCTACTTATGGCACCTCCCCATGCCCACGCAGAAGATGCAACACCTGCCCCTTCACTTCCTCTCTCCTCACCGTCCAAGGGCCCAAACACTCCTTTCAAGTGAAGCAGCATTTCACTTGCATTTCCCCTAACTTAGTCTACTGCATTCGTTGCTCCCAATGCGGTCTCCTCTACATTGGAGAGACCAAACGCAAACTGGGCGACCGTTTTGTGGAACACCTGCGGTCTGTCCGCAAGAAAGACCCAAACCTCCCTGTCGCTTGCCATTTTAACACTCCACCCTGTTCTCTTGCCCACATGTCTGTCCTTGGCTTGCTGCATTGTTCCAGTGAAGCCCAACGCAAACTGGAGGAACAGCACCTCATCTTCCGACTAGGCACTTTACAGCCTTCCGGGCTGAATATTGAATTCAACAACTTTAGATCTTAAACTCCCCCTCCCCCCATCCTCACCCCGTTTCTTCCCCCACCCCCCCCCGCTTTTTTTTTTTCAATATTTATATAGATTCTTCTTTCCCTACCTATTTCCATTATTTTTAAATCTAAAACTAAAACCTTGTTAGCCTTTCCACCCCACCCCCACTAGAGCTGTACTTTGAATATCCTGTCTTCCATTCTTAATTAGTACTCTTCTCAGACAAAACACCTCTTTGACCCTTTTGTCTGTGACATCTTTTGATTATCTGCTCATCTCCACAATCACCACACCCTCAATGTCTCTCTCTCCCCCCACCAGCGCCCCCCCCCCACCCACCTTAAACCAATTTATATTTCTCCCTTCTTCTAACTATGCTTCAGTTCTGCCGAAGGGCCATGAAGGCTCGAAACGTTAACTGATTTCTTCTCCGCCGATGCTGCCAGACCTGCTGAGTTTTTCCAGGTAATTCTGTTTTTGTTTTGGATTTCCAGCATCCGCAGTAGCTTTTAGCTTTTTGTTTTTATCTTTGTGTTTAATTGACTGCCACCCCTCTTCAAGAAATGCCCTCTTTGAAGAAGTACGGTTCTGTCCTCCGATAGGATTTCCGACTGTCTCTTCTGCCCTGCTCACCTTCATTGCTTTCCATTTCTCTCCTGGTGTTTGACAAGGTGTTTACTAAAACCCGCTTTCACAGCCATATCTCCTTTCTCAGTGACTGTCTCCATCTCCGACTCACCCCACGTGGATTTCAACTGAAATTCCATCTCTCTTGTTTCGAACCCACCCAGGATTACAGGTATCTCCGGGACATAAAACGTTTCTCGGACTGCTGTTCCCGTCGCATTCTGAGATCCACACTCAGTGCCATGCGCCGCCATATGAACACACTCGACCTCTCCCTCCAGCAGCACCGCCGCACCCTTTTTCAAAGCTGCGCGTGCCCCCAGTTTTATTTTATTCTTCGCCTCATCCGTCGCCTCAACAAGGAACTTTTTCTCTTTCTCTCAAGTGCTAAGGAACGCAAGCTCCAACAACTCATCGACTCCAACACCCATCTGGGACCCTCCACCCCTGCTTGTCCCTCCGTCCTCACCCCATCTTCCAATCCCAGCCCCAGCCGCGTATTCACTATACCCCCTGACCTTCCCCTCTCCGATGCTGAACGTTCAGTGCTCAGCAAAGGACTTAGTTTCATACCCTTACGCCCTCATCTCAATGAATTTCGGGCTCGGCATGATGCTGAACTCTTCTTCCGCCGTCTTCGTCTCCGTGCTCACTTCTTTGGGCAGGAGTCCTCTCCCCATTCAACGGATCCTTTTACCCACCTCCAATATTCTCCCTCCACTTGGACCCCTCCCTCTGGATTCTTACCTTCTCTTGATCTTTTCATTGAGAACTGTCGGCGTGACATTAGCCGTCTCAATTTCTCTGCTCCTCTCACCCATTCTAATCTGTCTCTCTCTGAACTCACTGCACTCCGTTCTCTCAGGTCCAACCCCAACATTGTCATCAAACCCGCTGACAAGGGTGGTACTGTTGTTGTCTGGCGCATTGACCTCTACCTCGCGGAGGCTGAGCATCAACTCACAGACATTTCCTCCTACCTCTCCCTGGACCATGACCCCACCACAGAACATCAAGCCATTGTTTCCAGGACTGTCACTGACCTCATCTCCTCTGGAGATCTTCCTCCCACAGCTTCCAACTTGATAGTCGCCCAACCTCGGACGGCCCGCTTCTACCTCCTACCCAAAATCCACAAACAGAACTGTCCTGGCAGACCGATCGTGTCAGCCTGTTCCTGCCCCACGGAACTCATTTCTCGTTATCTTGACTCCCTTCTCTCTCCCCTTGTCCAGTCCCTTCCCACCTACATCCGTGATTCCTCTGACACCTTACGTCACATCAACAATTTCCAGTTCCCTGGCCCCAACCGCTTCCTCTTCACCATGGATGTCCAATCCCTCTACACCTCCATCCCCCACCAGGATGGTCTGAGGGCCCTTAGCTTCTTCCTTGAACAGAGGCCCCAACAATCCCCATCCACCACTACTCTCCTCCGTCTGGCTGAACTTGTTCTCACACTGAACAATTTCTCCTTTAACTCCTCTCACTTCCTCCAAATAAAAGGTGTGGCTATGGGTACCCGCATGGGCCCTAGCTATGCCTGTCTCTTTATGGGGTATGTGGAACATTCCTTGTTCCAGTCCTACTCCGGCCCCCTCCCACAACTCTTTCTCCGGTACATCGATGATTACTTCAGTGCTGCTTCATGCTCTCGTCGGGACCTGGAAAAATTTATTAATTTTGCTTCCAATCTCCACCCCTCCATCATCTTCACATGGTCCATCTCTGACACCTCTCTTCCCTTCCTTGACCTCTCTGTCTCAATTTCTGATGATAGACTGTCCACCAATATCCATTACAAGCCTACCGACTCCCACAGCTACCTCGACTACAGCTCCTCACACCCCGCTTCTTGTAAAGACTCCATCCCATTCTCTCAGTTCCTTCGCCTCCGTCGCATCTGTTCTGATGACACTACCTTCAAAAACAGCTCCTCTGACATGTCCTCCTTCTTCCTTAACCGAGGTTTTCCATCCACGGTCGTTGACAGGGCCCTCAACCGTGTCCGGCCCATATCCCGCGCATCCTCCCTCACGCCTTCTCCTCCTTCCCAGAAACATGATAGGGTCCCCCTTGTCCTCACTTATCACCCCACCAGCCTCCGCATTCAAAGGATCATCCTCCGCCATTTCCGCCAACTCCAGCATGATGCCACCACCAAACACATCTTCCCTTCACCCCCCCTGACGGCATTCCGTAGGGATCGTTCCCTCCGGGACACCCTGGTCCACTCCTCCATCACCCCCTACTCCTCAACCCCCACTTATGGCACCTCCCCATGCCCATGCAGAAGATGCAACACCTGCCCCTTCACTTCCTCTCTCCTCACCGTCCAAGGGCCCAAACACTCCTTTCAAGTGAAGCAGCATTTCACTTGCATTTCCCCTAACTTAGTCTACTACATTCGTTGCTCCCAATGCGGTCTCCTCTACATTGGAGAGACCAAACGCAAACTGGGCGACCGTTTTGTGGAACACCTGCGGTCTGTCCGCAAGAAAGACCCAAACCTCCCTGTCGCTTGCCATTTTAACACTCCACCCTGTTCTCTTGCCCACATGTCTGTCCTTGGCTTGCTGCATTGTTCCAGTGAAGCCCAACGCAAACTGGAGGAACAGCACCTCATCTTCCGACTAGGCACTTTACAGCCTTCCGGGCTGAATATTGAATTCAACAACTTTAGATCTTAAACTCCCCCTCCCCCCATCCTCACCCCGTTTCTTCCCCCCCACCCCCCACTTTTTTTTTTCAATATTTATATAGATTCTTCTTTCCCCACCTATTTCCATTATTTTTAAATCTAAAACTAAAACCTTGTTAGCCTTTCCACCCCACCCCCACTAGAGCTGTACTTTGAATATCCTGTCTTCCATTCTTAATTAGCACTCTTCTCAGACAAAACACCTCTTTGACCCTTTTGTCTGTGACATCTTTTGATTATCTGCTCATCTCCACAATCACCACACCCTCGATGTCTCTCTCTCCCCCCACCAGCCGCCCCCCACCACCCCCCCCCACCCACCTTAAACCAATTTATATTTCTCCCTTCTTCTAACTATGCTTCAGTTCTGCCGAAGGGCCATGAAGGCTCGAAACGTTAACTGATTTCTTCTCCGCCGATGCTGCCAGACCTGAGTTTTTCCAGGTAATTCTGTTTTTGTTATAGTAGGGTGTGATTGTCTGTGTCCTAGTAAGGATCACAACTGGAAGGCGAACACTCAGACTGATATTATAAACCATTTCATAGCCTTGGTGTACATGTATGGCAGGTACAGATTTCCTTTACATCAAGAGACATTAAATTATTTTTAAGTATATTCTTTCAATTCAAAATTGGATCAGATAGGAAGGAAAAGTAATTCTAGGAATGTGGGAACTTGATGGATAAATGTGATTGGATAAATGTGTTTGCTGCTTTGACCCCTTCCAATGCCTCTTTAATGTCACACTGCTTTATCCCTTTATCCAACATCCAGTACTAGATAAGGAGAAACTTCCTCCAATTAACTGTTATGAAGATCAAAGCTTCAGCCCCTGCCACAAACTCCATTCCCTAGCCACCAATTCCATCCCTATTCCTGATCACTGACTCAGGCTGAACCAGAATGTCTACAACCTCACCATCCTATTTGACCGGGAATTGAGCTTCTGATCATGTATCCCTCTGTCACAAATACTGCCTACTTCTATCTATCTGCCTACTTCTATCTGCCTTCTTCCACCAACCCTCCTGCCCCCTCCCCCCCAACCCAACCCCTCCCACCTCAGTCCATTTGCTGCTGAAACTCTTAGCTATACTTTGGTTACCTCCAGACTTGACAATTCCAATGCTCTGCTGGCCTTTTAGTCTGCCACCCTCCATAAACTTGAGGTCCTCTAAAACTCATCTGTAATCTGGTGAGATCGTTTGTCTCCCAACTAACTCCATTGCTCATACCCTAACTTAGACAAAATCCCATTCACTTACTGCTGACCAATATTAAAAAAATCTCAACCTATGTTCCATTTTCTTCAAAACCTCGTCCCTTCCCAATATCTGTAACCTTCTCCAGTCATATAATCCTCTGAAAACTCCAATCTTGGCCTTTTATGTATCTCTGGCTTTCTTTGCCCCACCACCGCTGTGCTTTCAGCTAACTAGGACCCAAGGTCTGGAATTTCCTCCCTAAAATCTTTTACCTCGGTCCTCCTTTGCCACTCCTTAAACCTACCATTTGGTCAAATATCCTAATATCTCTCTTTGGCTTGGTATTAAAGTTTTATCTGATTATGCTCCAGTGAAGTTTAGGCATTACATAAACGCAAGTTAATGTTGTTACACCGACTAATTGGGCCAAACAGCTTGTTTCTTTGTAGTAACTTCCAAGAATTTCCATTGGTTGCTCTGGCTACAATTGGATAGGTTAAGAACGAGTTGTATGATACTTCAAAGTGCAGCCACTATTGTAAAGTCAAAAATGCAGCAACCTATTAATGCACAGCAATGATCCACAAACAGAAATGTTATAATGACCAGATAATGTTTTAGTGTTGTTGAATGAAGGATAAACATTGGTCAGGATACCAGTAATTACCAGGATTCCAGCTCTTCTTCAAATAGGGCTATGGGATCTTTAATGTCTACCTTAGAGGGCAGATGACCATAGAAGATTGGCTTAACATCTCATCTGAAAGATGGTACTTCACAGTACTGAGGGGGTGTTGCACAGAGTGTCAGCCTGGATTATAGGCTCAAGATGCTGGAGTGGGGCTTGAATCCTCAACCTTCTGACTCTGAGATGAGATTGCTCCACATTGAATGAAGACTAACTTTTGTATTCTTACTCATAAATCCTCAGCTCAATTATTGATTAGAATTCTTTTAATATCTTTTTAAATTGCACATGTAGCAATATAAATGTGAAGTGTGACATACAAATCTGAAATATTATATTCTCTGATGGGAGGGGAAGAGTGGGTCTGAATCTGTAATGAACAGGCCAATCTTGCCATTTCAATTATTGTAAGTGGAGGCAGCCACCCATTTACCTGTAGTCACCACTGTTGTGAGCTGGACTTGTGTCGGGAACTCCTCACAGGTAGTGAAGTGGACTCCGTAGGGAATTCCAGACTGGGGTCAAGGTGAAAATGTGTTTTGTTTTTAAATATATGTAGTAAAACTATATAGAAATATAATTTGAATCTGTCAGCATACATCAAGCATCTAAGGCTAAAATGGAAATTCTATCCACTAAAGTGATAGAGCAAAAATACAAATCTGATCAAAAGCTGCAAGTGGTGATAAATCTGAAGTGGTTTATTGTTACAATGAAGTATACTTTGATACACATTGGTCCCTTTTGCTTACTCTTTATAGAGATGTGGAGAACAGTTGGCTATTTATAATTAATTTTTAGCAAAGGTTACAGTGATGTGCCTCAAGATGATTCTCTATTCAGCTGAATAATCAAAACACCAAAAAAAGTAGTTCTGAAAGAAAAATTCAAGGACATGCAGCAAAAATAAACAAAGAGAAAAACTGTAAATTAGCTTATAACAATTTCACTACACTTAGTGAATAGGGGAAATTATCCACATTATGTGCATGCCGGCATGGTTAATGAAAACAAAAACTTGTCTGGTTAATGATGTTCACCAAACAGCGCTCACCAATATTATGGGGTAAATTGGACAGCAGCTTTCAAACTCGACCAATGCGCAGTTAAACATGCAAATCTGGAAGTTATCTTGCTCCTCCACAAGCTGCATTATAACAATACCATGGCTACAGACTTGGCATTAAGATCAAACGGTATGAATCTGTGGTACTTATCCATTTGTTAGCAACAACACACAGCAGAAAAAAAATCATTGCTGGCACATTCAGGTGCAAGTGAATTTTTAATGCTGTAATAAGTCATAATTATTGGCATGTAACCTCTTTGGTCCTTAAAGTTTAATTTTATAGGAGTTTCATTCCTTCAGAACTTAACCAATTCTGGAGATTTTACAAACATTGGTTTTTACTTTTTCAGCCTTTTTAATCTCCTCCTCAATCCCACCTTTTGCTCCCAATTTTTATTTTGCTCTCTGTACAAGATTTAAATCTAATTTATAATTCCCAGTTTGGGCTCTGCGTGACTCAGTGAGGATTCTTCAATCTGATTGGTTAATCTCACTGACCTTGCTCCAGCCAGTACTAGGTTTCGTCAAGAACATGACTTGGCGGAATAATGCTGTTGCTTCCCACAGACATACTCGCAGCATGTTTAAAATACAGAGAGGAATGTCAGTAGAAAAACGGAAATAAATATAATCCAACTTTCAATAACTACGTTATTAATTACTTACTTTTCAATTACAAAATAATTGAGGTTCTTCTTCTAACAATCATCTGTCGCTGGTCGGTTGCTACTTTACAATACTGGTGGTTAGCGTACTAAAATGTTGCATAGTTTGGACGCAAGTATTCAAATCATAAAAAAGCTTCTTTTGTACAAGGCGTTAGTACAGAATGACGGCTTGATCTTGTTAGCCTTTTGCAGAATACAGCCTCTAAAAATGGTCAAATTAAGCATGCAAACTAAAATAAAATCTAAAACCCAGGCCTGCTCACAGTGGTGTTTGCTGTTCTCTGCATTTCTCTTGAAGCTGACGTAGGGATAAGAACATGTATACCATAACCACTTTGTGGCTCTGGGCATATTCTGTTGGCTAGTCGATGAGCCTCGTTTAAATGACTCCAGCAAAGGCCTTCCCAGTGACAGTGAAGAGCAAGATGCCCAAGTCGTTGTTGCGATCCCCTCGATCTCCTTTGTTCTTGTATAATGTGATCACGCATATCCTGTGGCACAAAGGCCTCTCTTCAGCAGAAGAGGTGATGGTATTGGAAGTAATGGTAGCAAGTAGGGCTTTCTATACTTGAGTAGCTCAGCTTGTGCTTTGTTCTTTCCAACTGCTCTCCTTGCTACAAGGGAGTCAATGCAGAAGCTTTTCAAACTCAAGTAATGAGGATTCTGCATCAAGCTCATCTATGATAGGTAGCTGCATAGGCAGGGAGATATCCATCTCAATTTTTTTTTATTCACGGGATGTGGGCATCACTGGCTGGGCCAGCATTTATTGTCCATCCCTAATTGCCTTATTCAGAGGATATTTAAGAGTCAACTATATTATTGTGGATCAGGAGTCACATGTAGGCCAGACCAGATAAGGACAGCAGATTTCCTTCCCTAAGGGCATTAGTGAACCAGATAGGTTTTTACAACAATCGACAATGGTTTCATGGTCATTATTAGACTTTTTAATTCCAGGTTCTTATTGAATTCAAATTCCACCATCTGCCATGGTGGAATTCGAATACAGGTCCCCAGAGCATTATCCTGGGTCTCTGGATTACCAGTCCAGTGACAATACCACTACCCCACCGCCTCCTTATACATAGCTCAGTGTAGTGCTCTATCCAGTGGGCCATTTGCTGTTTGTGTCAGTGAGTGCTTCCCCAACTGCAGATTTCAGAGGAAAAACGTTGGTGATGAGGGGGCTGAATGCTCTTTTGATACCATCATATGTAACGTGAAGGTGACCACATTAGCAGATTGCATTTCTTTGCATAGATTGATCGAATGTTTGTTAGCACAGTACCTTGCTGTATTCTCTCAACTGCCTTGGCTGGTATGAGACTGTCAAGTGCTTTAGGGGAGGAAATAGGTTGTAAGCCAAATGAGCTGCACTTTTCGCTTCAATGACAGGAGTCAGTTTTGCAAGGTGGGTGTTGAACCAGTGAATTTGAACCTGTTATTTTCAACTGCATATTTCTGACATGAAGCCCTGTTTAGCCAAACTATGAAAGCAAATGGACTTGCCTCTTCTATAAAAAGCTGTCACCAAATTCCACTGACTGTTACAGACTTTGTAAATCAGATTTTCTTCCTCACATTTCTCCGGGCTGATTCCATATGTTCTTGTTGTGAGGAGTAGGCACAATTGAGGACATTGTGATCAGTGATCTATTGGCGTGTAGCTACCATCACAATGCTAGTTACTGTTTTGCATTTAGATAGTTTTGCATTTAAAGTTTCTAGTCTTGGATACTCCCAATCAGCATCCAGGTCCTGCAGGTTATCTTCTTGTCTGGTCAAACTGTAAAATTGTTAGTACAAGTGCTGCAAATCATGTTTCTTCTTCTCCTGAGATTTGGTCTGGTTTCTTCCCATTATTCTGGAGATATAGGGCTGGATTTTATTGGGGACGGAGCGTGGGGGTGGGAGTGTATTGCTCCCCTATCTCCTGAATGGAAAGTCGGGTTCTGAACTGACTAGCTTTAAAAAAAGGCCGACCCGCAATGATAACCTGCTGCCGGTGGCCTAAACAAGCTGAGGGTCAGAAATCCACCCCTCACTAGAAGGAAGTCCTGCCCTCAAGAGCTGATGGCCAATCTGATTGGCTGGAGCTCTAGCAATCCCAGCAGTGCCAGAACTCAGTAGTGGGTGGTGCTGGCACTGCAAGGAGGACGCATGATGAAGACGACATGGTCACTGGAGAGAGGCAGGTCTGGGGATTTGCTTGGTGAAGGATTGGGGAACCCTGGGGTGCGGGGTGAAGAGGGGATGACAGGTTTTGGAAGCCAGCCAAGAAGGAACAAAGAGTTGGGGTGGGGGTGGGGGTGGGGGTGGTGGTGGTGGAAAGAGATACATCTTGGAAGAGCGACATCTTGGGGGTAGGGATGCCCCTGATGTGCAACCCCCAAAATGATGTGCACCCCCTTCTTTCCCACCTTTTCAACAAAGTTGTTTAAAAAATGGCCTTCTCACTCTTGCCCACCTGCCACCACCCAACATTTTATGGCAGTGGAGGTGAGTTCAGGGCCTGAAGAATGGACAATAACTGACCATTTAGAGACCACAATAGACCCAAGAGCAGGCGGACCAGTGGGTGCCTTACTCACACCACCCCCCTTATATTTGGTACAGGATCATGGGTTAATGGGAAAGTAGTGGGCTGGCTACCCAACATATTTTGTGTTCCCCCTGACAAAAACACACTAGGCAGAGGACCGGAAATCTAGCCCATAGAGAGCTATATATTGAGAAGATCTTCAAACCAGTGAATTACTTCAAATTATGCTACAATAATAATAGTAGTATTTACCTCATCTACCCAGTGAAATTGAAAGCTCAGACAGAATCAGGAATTACTTCTATCCCATCGGGGGTGGAGTTTGGGGTTTGGGGGAGGCAAAATCACAGACACTAGCCCTCGGGTCTCCAGATCGTCAGAAACTGAACGTACGACTGAAGATGTGCGTCAGGACTCTGTAGAAGTCCTGACACGCGAACCTAAACACGCTAAAGTCTGAGACTTGGGAGAGATCCATGACACTTATCTGATCGATCCCAGGAAATGATAGACAGATTAAAACCTGGTCTAACACCTTGGTAACTCCACAACTGATCCCCCCAATCACCCCACTGACCAACCGACCCTAATAATCCCGACCCCACCTAAACCCAGATCACTTGACTAACCCTAGACCCAACCACGAACGCCCCTGCCCCACCACCACTCGACTAATACCACCCCACCTCCCCAATCGGATCCAACTACGCCCCGGCCTATGACTATACTCTGGACCACCCGACTGCATCCCAGGCCTGTCCTGACTATCCCATAGACTTGACCTAACTACCCGATTACTCCCCCAACCCGACTACACCCTGGGCCATCCGACTATACCCTGAACCCAACCATACAACCTCCAGACCCAATGTGACTACCCCATTGACCAGACCCGGCTAATACCAGACTTCCCGACTACAAACACCCAACCCCCCCCCCCTCCCCCCCACAACCGCCAACCACCCCTGACATGATTTCCCACTCCTGACCTGACTACCTACCCACTGACTGGTGGGTACCCACTCACCCACCTACCCACCCAGTCATCTAATTCATCTACCTAGTCACCCATTTCATCAACCTAACTCAGTACCTATGCACACATCACATCTACCCACCTTAACCATCCCACCCACCTATCCATTCAACCATCTACCCATCCACTCATCCATTCACTAACCCACAAAGACCAGACAGAATACAGCAGCTAATGCTATAAAAATGAGGCTTGTCCTGTCTTCCCCTAACTCTACTCCGCTCCAACGGAGTTCCCCAGAGAATAGCGAGTTGAACATTTCTTTGACAGCTGGGACTGGAAGAACCTGGAAGGAATGTACAAAAGCGCCCTGTTGGCAGAAACTTTGCGCGCAGTGGCAATGCGCCCAGCATTGCCGCTGCTTGGAAGATTCGGACCACCATCTCCCTTTGAAATCTTCGAATCTCCTTCTCCTTTATACATTTCACGGTGCATTTACCTTGCCTTCTACTCCTGAATTGATCCTGGCACTCTGTTCCCAAGAAGCATCATTCCTACCTTCTCAACTCTCTCAAATTGACGTTCCTAACTCAGAAACAACCTTTGTTTTCTTTATCAGAGCCCAAAAGAACATTTCCGGCTCTCACCACCACCCTCTTCCTTGAAGCACTGTTCGTGAGTTTCTACCTCCTGTTCATAGAAGATAAAATGGGAAATAATTTCCTGTAGCAATGGTCGCAGCTTCACAATGCTGAAGAACATCTTGCGGTTTGTAAAAACTCCTTGGGCTGGATTTTACATTTTTAGGTGGGGTAAGGGGGGGGCGGAACATAAACTGAGTGGTCCGCTCACCCCCACCCCCGCCATCTCAGCTTGTTGAGTCAAGCGTCGGATAGCCAATTAATGTTCGTCCAGCAGGAAGGCAGCCAATTAGAGGTGGAAAGGGAGGGCTCCGCGCCCAATCAGGAGTCTAGGCCGGGGTGTCATCTGGCAGAGGGGTTACACCTCGAACAGGAAGTGGGTCAGGGCTACAAATTTAAAGTCCCCGTGATCACAGAATTTGCTTTATTTTTTATTGAATGTGCAAAATTTTTAAAAAGTTATAAAGTATACAGATGCTGCCACCTTCCCCAGCAGAATCTGCTACTATATTCAGCCATGGTCTCAGTGGCAGGCCTTTTCTTCCGCTCTTGTGCTGTCTTGCCATAGCTGCCGTAAAACACTCCCAAATGTTTTCACATCTGATGTCCAAAAAAAATGCAGTGGGCAACAAAAAATTGCGGGCGATTGGGTTGTTAACAAGCTCAATAGTTAACTAGCAATTTTAAAATGATGGGCAGGCTTGTGATTTTCACATCCACTCACCTTCTGTCATTTGGGAGACTGGCGCCCCCATTCTATCCCCATAACCCCATAAGCTTATTTTCCTCAAATACACATCTAATTTTCCTGTTCAAATCATTTATCGTCTATGCCTCCATCACCCTCATAGGTAGTGAGCTCCAGATCATTACTACTTGCTGCATAAAAAAAATCTTCCTCACACTCCCACTGCATTTCTTGGCTAAAACTTTAAACCTGTGTCCCATAGTCCTTGTACTATTATCTAACGGTAACAGTTTTTCTTTGTCTACTTTATCTAAACCTGTCATAATCTTGAACACCCAAAGTCTCCCCTCAATATCCTTTGCTCCAAGAAGAACAACCCAGCTTCTCCATCCTAACCTTGTAGCTAAATTCCTTAACCCTGGTAAATATCTTCTGAACTGCTCAAGGACCCTCACATCCTTCCTAAAGTGTGGTGGCCAGAACTGGATGCAATATTCTGGAGCTTTATACTGGTTCAGCATAACTTCCCTGCTTTTGTAATCAATACCTCTGTTTACAAAGCTCAACATCCCATATGTTTTGCTAATTACTCTCTCAATACGTCCTGCCACCTTCAAAGATCTATGCACCTGAACCCCGATGTCCCTCCATCCCTGGACACTCTTTAAAACTGTGCCAATAATTTATATTGTGTCTCTCTATCCCTGTGCCAAAATGCATCACCTCACACTTCTCTGCACTAAATTCCATCTACTTCTTGTCTGCCCATTCTCCTAGTCTATCTTTGCCCTTTTGCAGTCAATTAATATCCTCACTGTCAGCCACACCTGTGGGGTTCTAACCACATAGAAAAATTCTCCTGCGTGCTCATTATGGCTATTGTCATCACAGGAGAGATTTACATAATTGTTAACCCTCCACACAAGCCATTTGGCACATGCATTTTGCATTTATGTGCAGTGGGCTGAGAGAGCCTGATTATGTCACCAGTAGGAAGGATCCAGAGGCAAAAGATTTGTGCCGGGGGGGGGGGTCTATGATTATCACAGTTACTGGAATGCATGCCACCAGGTCCAAGAGGGAGCAGATCTTCCTGTAAGAGGCTGCAGATGTCAATCACCACATGGTGAAAACGCGGAAATACTGCTCTCAGAGGTCAAGGAAGCTGTCTGCAAACTGTGTGGGGGAAGTGCCTTCTGCCACCTCGATCCCTCTTCAGTGCATGAGCTGATCCCACCACAGTGCATCATTGTAGCCATGAATGCTGTTGGTCTTCCTCTTCTGATGTGCTATCAAAATCACATCAAAGGTGCTTCCCATCTTGATCTTGTCAAGTTGAAATAATCAAGAACTTGTACAGAGCTGCATGCACACAAGTACGCTCTGCTATATATTTGCCAGACGGAATAAAGACACCAGCTGCAATAAGTAAGTTTTTATTCAGGTGAGCAATGATGAGTTTAAATACACACCTGAACTGCTGGTTAAACTAGCCTCCATTTCCCTGGTCAGTTTCTTGAGCCCCAGGACATCGTGCTGCTCAGGTTAACTTTAGAGCCAAGTTAAAAATAATTTGAAAATAACTTATTTGCATGAACTAAAGATGTTAACTGAGCCAAGAGTACTCCCAGGCATCCAATTATTAAATTCCCAACTTTAGCATGCAGATTTTTCATCAGCATCCGAAAGTGCCTCCCTTGAAACCAGGAGTGGACACGTTGGAGCTGGGTTGTGGTCCTGTTCTAAAAATCACAAATTTTCACCCTACCCTGACCACCAACAACGCCCAACGCCCCCCCGCCCCCCCACCCAACCTCCTCTCAACCTACACATTCTGGGAGGTTAGAGTTCTTCCTTTTACTGTCTATAGCTTTCCATAAAGTCACTGAATTGTGCAATTGTGTGTGCCATTTTTGAAATAATGTTTTGAAATAGAAGTTTGAAGAAATAGATATAACTTTGGCTATACTTTTCTCATTTTCTGATTCAGCTGTACAGAAATAAATCTTGCATTTTATTTGTCAGGAAACTTAATCTGCCAAACACATATTGGGAATGATAGAGGACAAGAGCTTATCAACAGTTTCTCTCTCCAGTTGTCACAATACATGGAACTTGGCAGAACAAAACTCTAATCATCAAAAACTTCCTAACGTCTGTACTGGGCTTTGCAGGAACCAAAACACCACACAATAAACAACTAAAATCTTAACCTCCAACAGTTCAAATGAGTTTCAAATTAATGATGTTAGTATTTCTTAATTTTTAGCAGGAGTTTCCGCCCCAATATTCTGGATTTAAGACAAGGAACTGAATAGCAATGAATGCATTCCCACCATTCCCAAAATATAGCACTGGGAGTATGGCTTGCACACGAACTTACGAATTAGGAGCAGGAGTAGGAGTAGGCCACTTGACCCCTGCTCCACCATTTAAGATGATCATGGCTGATTGTAACTGCTCGCCTACACCTGATAACCTTTCATTCCCTTGCTTGTCAAGAATCTATCTACCTCTGCCTTAAAAATATTCAAAGACTCTGCTTCCACTGCCTTTTGAGCAAGGGAGTGCCAAAGATTCACTACCCTAGGAGGAAAAAGTTTCTTCTCATCTTTGTCTTAAATGGGCGACCTCTTATTTTTAAATAGTGATCCCTAGTTCTAGATTCTCCCATAAGAGGAAACATCCTCTCCACACTGACCCTGTCAAGAAACACCAGGATCTTAAAGGTTTCAATCAAGTTGCCTCTTACTCTTCTAAACTCTAGTGGATACAAGATTAGCCTGTTCAACCTTTCCTCATAAGACAATCTGCCCATTCCTGGTATTAGTCTAGCAGACTTTCTCTGAACTGCTTCTAAACGCAAATATATCCCTCCTTAAATAAGGAGACTAATACTGTGCACAGTACTCCAGGTATTGTCTCACCAGTGTCCTGTACAACTGAAACATAACTTCCCTACTTTTATATTCAATTCCCCTCGCAATAAACATTGATATTCTATTAGCTTTTCTAATTACTTTTGTACCTGCATACTAACCTTTTATGATTTATGCACTAGAATGCCAGATTCCTCTGAATCACAGAGCTCTGCAATCTCTCACCATTTAGATAATCTGCTTCTTTTTTAACTCTTCCTGCCAAAACGGACAATTTCACATTTGCCCACGTTATATTCCATTTGCCAGGTCTTTGCACACTCATTTAACCAATGTCCCTTTTTGCCTCCTTATGTCATCTTCACACTTAATTTTCCTACCTATGTAGCTATGAAAGTATGCAGCAACCATACCTTCAGTCCCTTCATCCAACTCATTTATATAAATTGTAAGAAGTTGAGGACCCAGCACTGATGCCTGTGGCAGCCCACTTGTTACATCCTCCGAACCAGAAAGAGGCCCATTTATGCCTACACTGTTTCCTGTTAGCTTGCCAATCTTCTATCCATGCCAACATGTTACCCCCTACACCATGAGCTTTTATTTTTCACAATAATCTTTGATGTGGCACCTTATCAAGTGCCTTCTGGACAGCACATCCACCAGTTCCCCTTTATCCACAGCACGTGATTCCTCCAAAGAACTCCAATGAATTGGTTAAACATGATTTCCCTTTCACAAAACCATGCTGACTCTGCCTGATTGCCTTGAATTTTTCTAAGTGCCCTGCCATAACATCTTTAATAATACCTTCTAAAGTTTTCCCTATGACAGGTGTTAATCTAACTGGTCTGTAGTTTCTTGTTTTCTGTCTCCCTCCCTTTTTGAATAAAGGAGTTACATTTGTTATTTTCCCATTTAATGGAACCTTCCCCAAATCTAAGGAATTCTGGAAAATTAAGACCAATGCATCAAGTACCTCACTAGCCACTTCTTTTAAGACCCTAGGATGAAGTTCATCAGAATCTAGGAATTTGTCAGCCCGCAGCTCCCTCAATTTGCTAATTACAACTTCCCTGGTGATTGTAGTTTTCCCCGAGTTCCCCCCCTCCCTTCCAATTCCCGATTTAGTTATTTCTGGGATGTTATTTGTATCCTCTATAGTGAAGACCGATGCAAAATACCTTTTCAATTAATCTGCCATCTCATTATTTTCCATTATTAATTCCCCAGGCTCACTGTTTATAGGACCAACACTCTCTTTGTTAATTATTTTCTTAATTAAAGGCGAACAGAAACTCTTATTATCTGCCTTTATATTTCTAGTTAGCTTTCTCTCATACTCTAATTTTTCCCTCCTTATTAATCGTTGTCATCCTTAGTTGTTCTTTATATTCTGTCCAATCTTCTGATCTGGCACCCGTCTTTGCACAATTATTTGCCTATCCTTTAAGTTTGATACTGTCTTTAACTTTTTTAGTTAACCACGGATGGTGGGTCTTCCCCTTGGAATTTTTCTCTCTCGTTGGAATGTATTTGTACTGTATATTCTGAAATATCCCATTAAATGTCTGCCACTGCATCTATCCCTTAACCTCATTTGCCAGTTCACTTTAGCTAGCTCTGCTTTCATGCCCTCATAATTGCCCTTATTTAAGCTTAAAATACTTGGACCCACTCTTCTCTTCCTCAAAATGTAAAATTCATTTATATTATGATCGCTGCTACCTAAGGGTGCCTTCACTGTGAGGTATACTCTTTGCCTCTACTCTTTGGTTTTCCAAAATTTGATCCCTAGCCCCCACTATTCAGTTTGAAACCCTACTTCCCTAGTTATGCAGCTCACTAGAGTCCCAGCCCCAGTGCAGTGTCACAGAATATTGGAACAGGAGTACACACTCACTGTGAGGCTCTACTTCCTACACACCCGGCAGCGCACTGACGCTGCAATTCATATACCACATTACTCACTTCTGTGGTAGGCAGGACATCTTTTTGGCTTGATGGCAGTGTTCTATTAGTGGAAACCACTTATGTTGTCACTGCATAGTAGCAGCATGAAATGGCAGCTTCATCTGTTGCTCAAATTTTGTTTTGAGATAAATTACCCAGGAAGGGTAAAGTGAAGCAGACAGGGCACTTTTCAGGTTTGAATGTGGCCACCTTAGCCCCATTCATGAATATGTGCAATACACAACGAGGAATGATCTGATAAGGATAGTCATTGTCCCGCAGGATAGCTTTGATGTGCCCTATTTCGATGTCAAGCTTTCACAGCGAGAATGGCTTGGGCTCTATTTATGAGATTGTTCATTAAGTCAATCTTGTAGTGCATGGAGTTGTAGAATTATGACCAGATTCACTTACTTCTTTGTATCTTAATACACGGTAATAAATGCAATATACCACCACATCAGTATGTTATATTGCTTTGCTTAAATAAAATAACATCCAACTACCTTTCTGAATTCTAAACTACTAAACCTGGCAAAATCTTGCGTTTACAGCTTTCCGTTTGAAAACCTGCACATGTACATTTCTGTCTCTGCTCTTAAATCTTTATGTTCATTGCCCAAGGGAAAGGTATATGCTCGAAGGCCCTTGCCAAGCATCCAGGCTAAGTACCTTCCATACATTGGATGTAAGCTCATTTACTGAGACAGTCCAATGAATTGCTTTTTTATAAGTCTGTAAGGAAAATTAGCATTTTAATTAACTTTTATTGGCCTTTTTTTTAAAAGTGAGAATACACCTTGATTTAAAACCCCAAAATTTAAATGGAAACCTTTTCCAAATCATTTGTGAAAAAATATGAAACTGTTGCACCGGGTTACTGTTTGACTGATCGCAAAATTATGAGTTTCAAAGCTTGTCTTTTACATTTCAAAGCAACAGGAATGCACATACAATACATGCTTCTATCTCAGCAAAATCATACATTATTATTGCAGAGAACTACAGTTTTTGATCTTGCACACTCCTTAGTGTCTGTTGCAAAAAAAAATATCAGGTTTTTAAGACAGCTGGTTCATTTGCTGATATGCTGAAAAATTCTAATAACCTAAAGGAGTCATACATTCTCCCACAGACCATACCAAAGAAATATCTATCAAAATTAATTTCTGTCAGGATTCATTTACAGCTGCAGAATGACAGAGTATATGCACACTAAAATGGGAATATTCCATTTTCGGTATCTGCAGCAGAAAGAGTAGTGCATTTTAAAACAAAAACAAGAATACCTGGAAAAACTCAGCAGGTCTGGTAGCATCTGCGGAGAGGAACACAATTAATGTTTCGAATCTGAATGACCCTTCAACAGAATTAAGTAAAAATAGAAGAGAGGTGAAATATAAGCTGGTTTAAGGGGGGTGGGACAAGTAGAGCTGGATAGAGGGCCGGTGATAGGTGGAGATAACCAAAAGATGTTACATACAAAAGGACAAAGAGGTGTTGAAGGTGGTGATATTATCTAAGGAATGTGCTAATTAAGGGTAGAAAGCAGGACAAGCAAGGTACAGATAGCCCTAGTGGGGGTGGGGTGAAGGAATTGAAATAGGCTAAAAGGTAGAGATAAAACAATGGATGGAAATACATTTAAAAATAATTGAAATGGGTGGGAAAAGAAAAATCTATATAAATTATTGGAAAAGTGGGGGGGGGGGGGGGGGGGGGGGGGGCGCGGAATCGAAAAGGGGGTGGGGATGGAGGAGAGAGCTCATGATCTAAAATTGTTGAACTCAATATTCAGTCCGGAAGGCTGTAGAGTGCCTAGTCGGAAGATGAGGTGCTGTTCCTCCAGTTTGCGCTGAGCTTCACTGGAGCAATGCAGCAAGCCAAGGACGGACATGTGGGCATGAGAGCAGGGTGGAGTTGAAATGGCAAGTGACAGGTAGGTCTGGGTAATGCTTGCGGACAGACCGAAGGTGTTCTGCAAAACGGTCACCCAGTCTGCATTTGGTCTCTCCAATGTAGAGGAAACCGCATTGGGAGCAACGAATGCAGTAGACTAAATTGAGGGAAGTGCAAGTGAAATGCTGCTTCACTTGAACGGAGTGTTTGGGCCCTTGGACGGTGAGGAGAGGGGGAGTAAAGGGGCAGGTGTTCCGTCGCATCTGTTCTGATGATGCCACTTTCAAAACAGTTCCTCTGACATGTCTTCCTTCTTCCTTAACCGAGGTTTTCCACCCACGGTAGTTGACAGGGCCCTCAACCGTGTCCAGCCCATCTCCCACGCATCTGCCCTCACACCTTCCTCTCCCTCCCAGAAACATGATAGGGTCCCCCTTGTCCTCACTTATCACCCCACCAGCTTCCGCATTCAAAGGATCATCCTCAGCCATTTCCGCCAACTCCAACATGATGCCACCACCAAACACATCTTCCCTTCACCCCCCCCCCGGCGGCATTCCGCAGGGATCGATCCCTCCTGGACACCCTGGTCCACTCCTCCTTCACCCCCTACACTTCAACCCCCTCCCACGACACCTTCCCATGCAACCGCAGAAGGTGCAAAACTTGCCCCTTTACTTCCCCTCTCCTCACCGTCCAAGGGCCCAAACACTCCTTTCAAGTGAAGCAGCATTTCACTTGCACTTCCCTCAATTTAGTCTACTGTATTTGTTGCTCCCAATGCGGTTTCCTCTACATTGGAGACACCAAACGCAGACTGGGTGACCGCTTTGCAGAACACCTTCGATCTTTACCCAGACCTCCCCGTCGCTTGCCATTTCAACACTCCACCCTGCTCTCATGTCCACATGTCCGTCCTTGGCTTGCTGCATTGTTCCAGTGAAGCTCAACGCAAACTGGAAGAACAGCACCTCATCTTCCGACTAGGCACTTTACAGCCTTCCGGACTGAATATTGAGTTCAACAATTTTAGATCATGAACTCTCTCCTCCATCCCCACCCCCTTTCTGATTTCCCCACCCCCCCACCCCGCTTTTTTTCCAAATAATTTATATAGATTCTTCTTTTCCCACCTATTTCCAATATTTTTAGATGTATTTCCATCCATTGTTTTATCTCTACCTTTTAGCCTTTTTCTGATTCCTTCACCCCACCCCACCCCCATTAGGGCTATCTGTACCTTGCTTGTCCTGCTTTCTACCCTTAATTAGCACATTCCTTAGATAATATCACCACCTTCAACACCTCTTTGTCCTTTCGTCTGTGACATCTTTTTATTATCTCCACCTATCACTGGCCCTCTATCCAGCTCTACTTGTCCCACCACCCCCCCCTTAAACCAGCTTATATTTCACCTCTCTTCTATTTTTACTCAGTTCTGTTGAAGGGTCATTCGGACTCGAAACGTTAACTGTGTTCCTCTCCGCAGATGCTACCAGACCTGCTGAGTTTTTCCAGGTATTTTTGTTTTTGTTTTGGATTTCCAGCATCCGCAGTGTTTTGCATTTATATTAGAGTAGCGCATTTTGTTAGTTTTCAGTTATACAATTATAAATTAATAATAAATGTGCATCAAAACAACAGAATGAGATATTTTTCTTCATGTGAATCCTTTTTTATTCTTCATACAACAACTATTTCAACTGCGAATCACAGAATTTTAACAGCAGAGGGGACCATTTGGTGCATCGTGTCTGCACCCGCTCTCCGTGTGAGCATTATGGCCTAATGCCATTGCCTTGCCTTTTCCCCGTACCCCTGCACACTGTTTCCTTTCAAATGCCCTCTTGAATGCCTTGATTGAACCTGCCTCCACCTCACTTCCAGGCAGTGCATTCCAGACCCGAACCACTCGTTGTGTGAAAAAGTTTTTTCTCACGTCACATTTGCTTCTTTTGCAAATCACTTCAAATCTGTGCCCTCTCATTCTTGATCCTTTCATCGTGGGAACAGCTTCTCCCTATCTATTTTGTCCAGCCCCCTCATGATTTTGAACATCTCTATCAAATCTCCTCAACCTTCTTCTCTCCAAGGAGAACAATCCCTGCAATCTATCTTCATAACTGAAGTTTCTCATCCCTGGAACCATTCTTGCAAACCTCTGCACTTTCTATAACGTGCTCATATCCTTCCTAAAATGTGGCGCCCAGAACTGTACACAATACTCTAGCTAAGGTCTAACAAGTGTCTTATATAAATTAAGCATAACCTCCTCACTCTTGTACTCTATACCCCTATTAATAAAGCCTAGAGTACTATATGCTTTATTAACTGCTCTTTCCACCTGTCCTGCCACCTTCGATGATCTATGCACATATACATCCAGGTCTTTATGCTCCTGCACTCCCTTCAAAATGTCACCCCTTATTTTATATTGTCTGTCCACATTCTTCCTACCGAAATGCATCACCTCACACTTATCTGCATTGAACCTTACCTTCCACCTGTCTGCCCACTCCACCAACTTGTCTATGTCCTCTTGAAGTTCTACACTGTCCTCCTCACAGTTCACACTTCCAAGCTTCGTATCATCCGCAAAATTTGAAATTGTCCCCTGTACACCAAGATCTAGATCATTAATATGTATCAGGAAAAGCAAGGGTCCCAATACTGACCCCTGAGGAGCTCCACTACAAATCTTCCTCCAGCCTGAAAAATATCCATTGACCATTACTCTCTGCTTCCTAATTTTCAGCCAATTTTGTATCCACGTTGCTACTGTCCTTTTTATTCTATGAGAAATAACTTTTCTCACAAGTCTGTTTGTGGCACTAAATCAAATGCCTGTCGAAAATCCATGTACACCACATCAACAACATCGACCTTTTCTGTTACTTCTTCAAAAAACTCCAGTAAGTTAGTTAGACACTATTTTCCCTTTAGAAATCCATGCTCGCTCTTCCTTATCAACCCATATTTTTCCATGTGACTACTACAATATCCTGAATAATTGTTTCTAGAGCCTTGCCCACCACTGAAGTTAAACTGACTGGACTGTTATTACTGGGCTTATCCTTATAACCTTTTTTGAACAAGGATGTAATGTTTGCAATTCTACAGTCCTCTGGCACCTCCCCGAGTCTAGGGAAGGCTGTAAAATTATGGCCAGTGCCCCTGCAATTTCTACTTTCACTCCCTTCAATATCCTTGGATACATCTCATCCGGTCCCAGTGCCTTGTCAACTTTAAGTACCGACAGTCTAGTTATCACTTCCTCCTTATCAATTTTGAACTCTTCTAGTGACAGAGTTTTCTCGTCTGTCACATGGCCTGGGTCGCATCTACCTCCTTGGTAAAGACGGATGCATAATATTCATTTATTATCTCAGCCATGGCCCCTTCATCCATGTGTAAATTCATTTTTAGGTCCCTAATCGTCCCTACTCCTCCTTTTACTATTTATATGCCAATAGAAGATTTTGGGATTCCCCTTTATGATGGCTGCCGGTCTTTTCTCATAATCCCTCTTTGCTTCTCTAATATGCTTTTTCACCTCCACTCTGAACCTTCTGTATTCCTCTTGGTTCTCAATTCTATTTTCTACCTGACACCTGTCATAAGCACATTTTTTTTCTTTACCTTAATTTCTATCTCCTTTATCATTCAGGGAGGCTCTGAATTTATTTTTCCTACCTTTCCCCTTCAATAGAATATACCTTGACTGCGCCCGAACCAATTATTTTTTTTTAAGGTAGCCCATTGTTCAGCTACAGTTTGTCCCATCAACCTTTAGTTCCAGTCTATCTGGCCCAGCTCAGTTCTTGCCCCATTGAAGTTGGCCCTCGTCCAGTTAACTATCTTTACTCTGGATTGCCTATTGTCCTTTTCTATCATCATCCTAAAACATACAATACAATGATCACAATGACACAATAATAGCTTTCTTTTTTATAATTTATGTTAGGACTTCACAAAGATTAATAATTGAAAACAATAATCCTTCCAACCCCCTCTCTTCTTCACATACTATTTTCTGACCAAAATGGTCTACAACAGTAATGTTCTACAGTTTTCACTTTGCATTTCTCAGAATGTGCATGACAATTCAGAATGTGAATGTTCTCTTCCTATTCCACTATCTGTGGAAAAGCTATCAGGTGCTCAACAACCTCACAAAGATTTACCTTTTGACTTATCTTCCTTCCTCATAGACAAACAACTAACTTCGGCTCTGTACTTTCATCCAGTTGTTCAGTATGGTGTGAGGAAATTACAAACAAACTCAAAGCCTATCAAACTTAATCACCACCATACCATATTGAATGCTATGTTCTTTGTAATTGAGAAGAGTCATTTCTTGACCAATCCAAGGCCTAAAATTACAGGCAGGTGAATCAGCTGCGAAAAGACCAGACGGCCTTTGGACCTATTAGGAAATCTCATCCACATACGGAATGAGGTTTCCAACATTAAAGAAATATATTTTGGCAGCATTTTATTATGTTTATGTTCATGTGAGTGAGTCCTATGTGGTTCACATTTTCAAAATTTTTATTTTTGTTTTTACAATTCTTCAGCTCCCTGCCTTCAGGGAACTTTCAGTGCACGCTCCCACGCACATTCACACACTTTTGTGCTTGCACTCCTCTGCCCCCCAGTCCCATCAGCGCTGAGCTTCTCAGCGCCCTTTCACGTCCGAAATTGCGGTCGGGGGCCGATTGTGGGCGGTGGATCATTTCCTGGCCACTTCTGGGCCTGCCCACCGCGCTCGCCCAACAATCGGAAATCCTGCCCATGAAACCTGGAATCTTCTGTGTTACAATATTACGCACTCAGAATTCTTTAAAACAAAGTAGCATGCAATGATAAAAGACTTTTTGGCTCACCAAGCTTGGTACTTGGCCAGATATTATAGCTTTATCTATCATTTTATCCACCCAACCCACACAGTTATCAAAAGTTTCAAAGATAATAGTGAAAATCTCCAGAATATTTATCTAACCTTATAACCTCCATTATTCAGTTCCGTTTTGTTATTTTCCATAATCTTGTTATGCTTTAACAGCACAGAAATTATTGGACTCAAGTAGAGTACCTGATGGTCTCTGTATCTTTATCCTTGTTGCGTTTCATCCTGCTTCTAACTTTCCTTTTTTCTCTTTATTTCCTGCTTTTTCTTTTCATTTTCCCTCTCTTATGTTTCCAGATGTTTTCTCATATGTTGTCTAAATCATTCTCCAGCTATGAATCTAAACATTTAATTTCTGTAATATATTTGACTATAGTAGACTTTAAAACTGAATGCAATTCAATGCTCACCCAAAGTCCACATTTCCACCAAAAATATTTCAGAACCTTATTTTGCTGACAGTTGCCCAAGAAAAAAGACATTTTTCACCTTGGCAAAAAACAAGTCAGTTTACTACTTAATACATCTGGTAACTGCAGATTGTTCAGTATCACTAGTGTCCCTCTGATAGTTTGGAAAGGATCAGCAAAGTGAAAGTTTAGGCTGTGGTGGTAGGGCTGCCAATTTCGATTAAATGTATTCCTGGAGGTTTCATCACATGAATTGCCCCATGCTGCTGCCATTAGTCGGCCAATACATCCATCCTTGTGAAATATAGCCTTCCTATACTAACTGGAAAGCAGAAAGACTCATTACCCGATTGGATTATGCTTAACTGTCAACCAACCAGCCTTTTTTCCCATTTTCAATATTTTTATGTCAGGTAAAAAGAGAATAGTTCAAAGAAATTTAAAAAAATATATATATTTTTTAATGTCCGAATGGTTTTCCTCCATAATTGCACATTAGTGCCCTGGAGATTGATCTTTAATTCCTGGGGACTCCAGGCCAATCCTGGTGGGTTAAAAACCCTATGTGGTGACATTGGTAACCAATATTGTATATTGGAGCTTGGCTAGAGGTCAGAGAGTCTGGCACAACACTAAGTGTCCTTGGTGAAGTGGAGTCTGTGAAAGTGGTTCTACTCCGACAATCCAAGGTAGAACACTTCTGTGTGCAGCATGGGTTCTGTGTAATGATGAGTAAGGGCAACCTATCTGATACAAAATGGCCTGCCTTGTATCCTTCTTTTAATTCTCCTCTGCATCCTCAAAATAACAAAAAAATAAACCTTTGCTTTCAAAATTATGACTGACGACTAAAAATTTGGGAATCAACACTTTTGCAAAAAGACTGCAAAAACATAGAACAAAAATTAGAAACGAAAGTAACAGCTAGCACAGAGCATTCCTACCAAGAATTACATTGATTGTATTTCATGACAATATGCATCCAAATAAAATAAATTTCTTGACTGTTAAGAACAGATTAGAAATTTGTTCCTGGCACGAATGGATGATCCAGTGAGATAAATCTCTATCTTGCCTTCGGACCACCTCCCCATTCTCATTCTGCTCCAGTGCCATCAGCGATAATAAATGTTTTCCATAGTGTACACAGGATTGTCTTTTCTAGTGCTATTTGTTTTAGCTCTGAGCAACACTAGCATTTCCCAAAGACGTTTTAAATCCATTTTCATTGAAAATTATAAATAATAACAAGACCTGTTTTGCAGCTGCAATGCGTAAAAAATAAATTTAGATGTAATACAATCAATTTCATTTGAATATTTCTAAATGGTACTTGATTATGTTTAGCAATAACATAACATTGCTGCAAGATTGTTTATTATTCAGTTTAATTTAAATAATTTATGGTTTTGAGGCGTCATTCCACACTCCTTTTTAAGGTAGTAAATAATTAAATACTGTCCATTCTGCCAGGCTTAAATGCTTATTCTGTAGAATTTGTAACCTAATTTCTATTACTATAATATTTATTTCCATGTGCTATTTTTACATTTCTAGTCCTTAGTTTATCTAATCCATTTGCTATGCACAAGTACAAACTTGCCCCATTCTTTCAGTTAACTCTAATTTTCTTTTGATCATTACCTGCATTCTCTTAAACAAAGAACAGGCAAATTTACAGCACAAGAACAACCATTCAGCCCATTGTGTCTGTACTAGCCGAAAAAGAACTATCCAGTCTAATCTCACTTTCCAGCTCTTGGTCTAAGGTATGTCAGTTACAGAATCTAAAACGCATATTTAAGTGTTCCTTTTAAGTGCTATGAGGGCTTCTGCCTCTACCAACCTTACAGGCAGTGCGTTCCGTTCCAGACCCCCCCACTATCCTTTGGGTAAAAATATTTCCCAACTCTCCTCTAATCCAGTTTTATCCAATATGCTCATCAGTCACCACATGTGGCAAACTGATACTGTTAATTTTTAGAGCCACACACTATCAAGTTGCGCTAATGTTGCAGCAGTGGGTATGCATAATAGTGTCACTCACTAGAATGCTATTTGTCGTCCATCCCTAATTGAGCAAAGAATCATCAATCATGTTTCTGTTATTCAGGAGTCACATATCTGTCAGACATGGCTATGTTTATCAGAATTGAATTCATTTGGCTGGTTTCTGATGACGTGGAAGCTGAAGGGCCACTTGGTCAGGCGAAACAAGAAAAATAGTCCACCATTTGTTACCTTCTCTGTTCCTCTTCTTTCTGAGTATCTCTAAATGGCAATACACTTAGATGTGCGGGATCACTCTGTGAAGCTGTGAAAAGCAGGCTGGTTTTTGGAAGCACAGTGGTCCAAATGATCTCAAAATTTTCTCAGGGATTCTAGTGACACAGGGAATGCTAACTGAAGAACTTGGTTTTGTTTAGGCAGTAGTTGGGAGTTTACACTGGACAGCAGCTGAGATCTGACTGCATAGTCGCTAGTAAGGATTGAAATGTTCAGTTTTGGCAAGCTGGGTGGTGCAGAAACATCTAAATGCATTCAACCTTCATCTTAATAGATCTGTTGAAACAAGTGATTGAAAGGAATAGCGTAATATTGGTGTATAAGGCCAAATTATAGGAAGTTGGCATGAGCCAAAGATCTATTAAATGTCTGACACAGTGTTAGGAAATGGCAGGGGACAGAGCTTACGTAAAGCTAAAGGCAGAGTGCAGGCGCCAATACATAGAGATTTGTTCATTATTTTCCCTTTGAGACTACTAATATTTCAATTCCGATAAAAAGAGACAGTTTGCTCTTGAAGGAATTTATATCTTTGAAATAAACTGGAGCACAATGTCAGAAACAGAAACTTCACTTAACGAATTGTCACCAAGTTTCAGAGGTGCATACAGCAGGCTTGCTTTGGGCAACAGTTGCATCACAAAACCCTGCTCAAGCTGTTATCCTGGCTCTAGCAGTAAGTGCATCGGTCTTGAGTGCCAACAGTTTAAATGACAAACCCATTTTCAAAAGATTGCAAATTTGTTTTATTAATATTCCATATATTTTGAATCCTGTAGTGAATATGGTGACCTGATCGCCAGAAGTTTTGGCAAGAATCAAAATCCTATTGAAAATACTGGTCTATAGTATACTCCTAGCAGTGTGATTGTCCCTTTTTTGTTCAACCCATATGGCTTCATTTGATGCATATCATCCCTTCTCACAAATATAATTGTTTCTTTAACCAATATTGCTACCCTGCTGCTTTTTTACACCCCCCCCTTTAGCCTTTCCAAAAACACTATTACAAGGAATGTTAAGCTGCCATTCCTTACCCTCTTTAATTTAATAGGTATTGTAATTTAATAGGTATTGTATGCCCTCACTTAAAGTTATGGTTGCGTTCCTGAAAATCGGAATTTAGGTGAAATAACTTTAAGTGAATCATGGGTTCCTATAAGAATCAACGTTAAAGCTGGAGTTTGGTTCCTTTAGACATTTCTCATCCGGAAAAAAAACAATGTAGAAGTTGAAATACTGTACCACACATGTATAGTACTGTGAATTCCTAGTTGAAATAATTTGCAAAATAAAATACATCAGTGGATATAAAAGAATTATTGTACAATACAGTATATAATAAAAAAATATACTCACCATACTTTTAGATTGACCAGGCTCCATCTACTTAGTTATTTGGTGCAATTATCAACTGAAAGTCCCAGAACTACCTGCACTGACCATCTTCTGTCACAAGATGGAACGCAGGAGTTCAGCACAGGCAAAGCCAGAAAGGAATACAGGGGTGAGGCCAGCAGCGAGGGCAAGAACAAACAACCGTGGGGGCCTAAGGCAAGAACAGAGGGTGGGAGGCAAGGCCTGGGAGGGAAGCTGAGGCCAGGGGCCAAGACACGGGAGGGGAGGCCGAGGAGCATGGGTGGGAGGCAAGGCTCGGGAGCCAGAACAGGGAGCAACGCTGGGAGTCAAGGGCAGCAGTGGGCAGAGGAAAGAGAAGAGGGACCGAGGGCAAGAGTGGAAGCACTGGGGGAAATGTTTTATACCCAGGCAGGTCACAGAAGAGGAAGTCTGTGGGAACGATGTTAAAGTGAAACTGACATCATACTCCCCAACATGTGATTCATCTCCTGATGCCTCAAAGCCTCCTCACCATTTCAAGGTTCAAGTCAAAAATGGGATAAAAAGTACACGACTCACCTAGATATATTAAGTTATAATAGTAATCAAGAAGCTCAACATCATCCAGGGCACAGCAGTTCACTTGACGGATGCGTTTACCACCAGGCTCATTATCTAACCCCACCAAAGGCACAAAGTAGCTGCAGTATAAGATCTACAGAATCCACTGTAACTCTAAACTCTGGAATTCCCTCCCTATATATCTCTTCCATTCTCTATTTCTCTTTTCCCAATTAAAAATGCTGCTTAAAACCTGCTTTTTTTACCAGTTTTTTTATCTGCCCATAGATCTTCATGTGGCTCAGTGTCAAATTTTATTTAAGCTTCTGTGAACTGCCTTGGGACATGTTACAATGTTATAGACAGTATATAAATACAAGTTGTTGCTGCAATAACTCATCAAGGTTACTTTGACAACACTTCTCTTCATTGCAACCTTTACCACCAAGGAGGAGAGCAGAATGTTGTAATTACATCATCACTTCCAAGTAGGAGGCAGGAGTTTCTGGGAGTAATTTGGGAGACACAGCAAAAATTCATCCCTAGGAAGAAGAAGCATACTAAAGGGAGGACGAGGCAACCATGGTTGACAAGGGAAGTCAGGGACAGCATAAAAGCTAAAGAGAAAGCATACAATGCGGCGAAGAACAGTGGGAAACCAGGGGATTGGGAAGCCTATAAAGACCAACAGAGGACAACTAAAAACGAAATAAGGAGGGAGAAGATTAAATATGAGGGTAAACTAGCCAGTAATATAAAAGACGATTGCAAGAGTTTTTTTAGATATATAAAGGGTAAGAGAGAGGCAAAAGTGAACATTGGGCTGCTGGAAAATGACGCTGGAGAAGTAGTAGTGGGGAACAAAGAAATGGCGGAGGAACTGAATAGGTACTTTGCGTCAGTCTTCATGGTGGAAGACACGAGTAACATCCCCAAAGTTCAAGAGAGTCGGGGGGCAGAGGTGAGTATGGTGGCCATTACCAAGGAGAAGGTGCTAGGAAAACTGAAAGGTCTGAAGGTGGATAAATCACCTGGACCAGATGGATTACACCCCAGAGTTCTGAAGGAGATAGCTGAAGAGATAGTGGAGGCGTTAGTGGTGACCTTTCAGGAATCACTGGAGTCAGGGAGGGTCCCAGAGGGCTGGAAAATCGCTAATGTAACTCCCCTGTTTAAGAAGGGAGTGAGGCAAAAGACAGGAAATTACAGGCCGATTAGCCTGACCTCGGTCGTTGGTAAGATTTTAGAGTCCATTATTAAGGATGAGATTTCAGAATACTTGGAAGTGCATGGTAAAATCGGGCAAAGTCCGCATGGTTTCATCAAGGGGAGGTCATGCCTGACAAATCTGTTCGAATTCTTTGAGGAGGTAACAAGTAGGTTAGACAAAGGAGAGCCAATGGATATTATCTACTTGGACTTCCAGAAGGCCTTTGACAAGGTGCCGCACAGAAGGCTGCTCAGTAAGATAAGAGCCCATGGTGTTAGAGGCAAGGTACTAGCATGGATAGAAGATTGGCTGTCTGGCAGGAGGCAGAGAGTGGGGATAAGGGGGTCCTTCTCAGGATGGCGGCCGGTGACTAGTGGAGTTCCGCAGGGGTCAGTATTGGGACCACAACTTTTCACTTTACACATTAATGATCTAGATGAAGGAACTGAGGGCATCCTGGCTAAGTTTGCAGATGATACAAAGATAGGTGGAGGGACAGGTAGTATTGAGGAGGCGGGGAGGCTGCAGAAGGATTTGGACAGGTTAGGAGAATGGGCAAAGAAGTGGCAGATGGAATGCAATGTGGGCATGTATGAGGTCATGCACTTTGGTAGGAAGAATAGAGGCATAGACTATTTTCTAAATGGGGAGAAAATTCAGAAATCTGGAGTGCAAAGGGACTTGGGAGTCCTAGTCCAGGATTCTCTTAAGGTTAACTTGCAGGTTGAGTCGGTAGTTAGGAAGGCAAATGCAATGTTGGCATTTATTTCGAGAGGACTAGAATATAAAAGCAGGGATGTGCTGCTGAGGCTTTATAAGGCTCTGGTCAGACCACATTTAGAATATTGTGAGCAATTTCGGGCCCTGTATCTCAGGAAGGATGTCTGGCCCTGGAGAGGTCCAGAGGAGGTTCACGAGAACGAACCCAGGAATGAAAGGCTTAACACATGAGGTACGTTTGAGGACTCTGGGTCTATACTCGATGGAGTTTAGAAGGATGAGGGGGGATCTGATTGAAACTTACAGAATACTGAAAGGCCTGGATAGAGGGGATGTGGGGAAGATGTTTTCATTAGTAGGAGAGAGTAGGACCTGAGGGCACAGCGTCAGAGTAAAGGGAAGACCTTTTAGAACAGAGATGAGGACAAACTTCTTTAGCCAGAGAGTGGTGAATCTATGGAATTCATTGCCACAGAAGGCTGTGGAGGCCAGGTCATTGAGTGTATTTAAGACCGAGATAGATAGGTTCTTGATTGGTAAGGGGATCAAAGGTTACGGGGAGAAGGCAGGAGAATGGGGTTGAAAAACTTATCAGCCATGATTCAATGGCGGAGCGGACTCGATGGGCCGAATGGCCTAATTTCTGCTCCTATATCTTATGGTCTAAGTACTGTTCAAGTTACACACCATCTCGGCTTGATCACACATTGTAGTTCCTTCATGGTTGCTGGGTCAATATTTTGGAACTCCCTATTGTGAAAGTGCTACCATCGCAGTGGTTCAAGAAAGTCAAGCACAATGTTCACAGAGCAACTAGGCTCAGGCAGCAAAATGCCTCCCACAACCCAAGCACAAAATAAAAAGTAGTATGTAGTTGGATTCAATTGCTTCTAATGAGTCCTCAAGAGAACTACTATAAAACACTACTACAGCAAGATTTCAGGGAAGAAAGAAAGATGATGAGCAATATTTAAGAGATGATGGGAGCCTCGCCTGCTAGCTGAAGAGACAGTGGGAGCCCTGCACTGCCTCTTTTAGTAATGGCCCGCCACAGTAAGTGCCACTCGGGCACTCAGCTGGACAGCAGTGGACCTTACCCGGAATCAAGGTTCCTTGGCGCAGAAATCCTGCCTGCTGAGATCTGCCAGCCTCTTGAACGGCAGTGCTGCGGGGAAGGTGGTGATTGCTGCCAGAAGGACACCCACCCAAGGCCTATTACCATCGCTGTATCCAAGACACAGGTGAGTGATGGCAGCAGGGGTGAGGGCGCGGGGCAGGGGGTTGGCTCTTAGCTGGCCCGCTCCTTCCCGATGCTGGGTCCCCTGATCATGGACCCCCTCCCTCCATGAGCCCACAAGCAATCATGCATATGTTTGCTTATCGTGCTCCATGCATGGCGAGCTCCCTACTGCTGGATTAATGCCAATGGCAGGGAATGAAGCCCTTAAGTTGGCATTAATAGCCCACTTAAAGACCTCAATTGGTAGCAGGGCTGGAAGGCAGTCAACTGGCCTTCCTGCTGTGGACTGAGACAGGGTGGAAACGGGACGGCGATGGCGTCCCCACCATCCCCCTCCACCTGATTAAATGACCCTCTCCCAAATCACCAAACTCACCACGGGGGAGGGCATTAATTTCCGCCCGATGTTCTTGGTTTTACAAATAATATGTGATGTATGCTTACAGCTACACATTTTTATTTGTTTTTCTTACCCCATTTGTAAAGAAATTCTAATCTATTCATGATATTAAAACATTTATTCTACTGAAATAGCATATAGTCCAGAATTATAATCATAAAATCATAAATGTGAGTTACCTATTGGCTTGTTAACACCCAGGAAGCCAGCTTGTCCAAGAATTTTGAAGATTCTATGGGCTGGGAATGTCCCTGCTTCTTCCCATTTATCAACAAAAGGAACAATGTTCTTCTCAATGATCTGTTAAAATCAAGACCAATAAGCTTTCATCAGCATCTTTCAACAAGGCTGAATCAGTAAGATCTTATAACAGATAAACATTTTTTCATTTAAATAAAAATTGTCATTTGACGCATTTCTGGGATAGCATTTCTGGGTCCACTGCTCTGTAGGTGTTCCATGAGCCTGTACCCCACAGAGCAGACTTCACCCAACAATAAGATCAGTGAATTTACTTATATTTGTAGTACTCAGGAGTGTTTACAACATAATGTGATGGAAACATCATAAGAATCAATGTCAGGATTTTGAACAGCAGTAGTTAGTGAAGGGTTACTGTTGGTCACTCAATCACTGCCATTTGTATTTTAGTTAAACAGTTTGGAGCATAATGGTCATTAATCCATTAGCCTATAGAGGGCAACTTAGTGAGCTTTTGCAATAAAGGAAAGCCGCAAGTCTACTTTAACCTCATAATGGGCTTTAGTACAACTTAAATCAAATCGGGGGTTGCTGGGGGGTTGGTGGGGTGATATTTAATGTGCACAAAGCATTTGCTTCCCATATCACGACGAGGGCTCAACACTTGACAGCATGGAGCTAGGCGCCTAAAGCAGTACAGCAACACTTTATGCATCAGCCCCACAGTAAATTACCATATAGTTTTTGTTCAGTAGAACAAGTTTTCATACAATTTGAAAAATCAGTGCAATCCAGTTATGGAGAGATGTTTAAATATTTAATTGAGAACTTTGTTTAAAATTATGTGCGGTTTACAAAACCTGGCCAATCAGCAAGTACAAATCCGATACATAGTGCACTTGGGTCCTTCTAAGATTCTCTGGCCTTAATACATTTTACATTAATTATGCTACAATGTTAGTGTTGCACTACTCGTGTTGAAGTGATTAGCCTTATAAAAGTGTTTAGTCTGATGCAGTTTTGGGCTGTAATTGGATTAGACTTAAGCATCTTAAGCAGTTGTGGAGGTCACAGTTTAAATAAAAACCTCAGCTAGTTGTCAGAGGTGGAATTGTAACAACAACTGTAAGGAGGCTGCCTTCTCTCTACCTGTCAGCATCGGCTGATTTAAAGCTGCATGACCTAAATTTCCTAAAGATTGAGCACCCATCCTGGATTGGTTTTGTGGCGGATGGGAAATATCGAGGCAAACCCTTCTGCTTGCTCCATCGCCATTATCCAGCATTTTCCATCAGAAGCGCTGGTAGACACTATATGCAAAGAATAGGTTAACAATAAAATCATGTCATCTAAACATAGTAATGCCGAGCATCAGGAATACAAAGGAGACTTTGTGAGGGGAAATCAAAAATGAAAGGATTACCTAGTATAAGGTACATCACATCAGAACAGTGTGATTAACCACACTAGGTAACATGAGAAATTTAAAGATATTTATTTAAGGGTCCCATCAGCCTCTGCCAGCAGAAAAATGCAGGGGCCCAGCTATGCCATGCCAAATTCCCAGTCAGCCATGTGAAAATTTGAGCCAACCGTTTCACAAAGCTAATCAGGTTGAGAGAAGACTAATGAGCCAAGGCCAGAGACCCCTTTCACCAAATTCTCACCAGGCTCAGATGGCACTAGTGTATCACTGTAGGATGTATGCTGAAACATGCTGCTTTTAGATAAGTGTAATTGGGCCCAATTTTGGGGAGGATCCAGGTAGGTAGAGTGATACCCAAGAACGGTAGGAACATTTTATTGAAAACTTTGGATTGGCCACCAAAGGAGTATAGGCTGTAGAGAGGGCGATGGTTTCTCACCACATGGAAAACACATATCAACTTTCCCAGGGCCATAACATAGACAGGCAAACTGGAAGTGTGCCTATAATGGTGCCAGTGGCCCCCTGCAAATGCAATATCCTCCTGATAATCCCACACCACTGACCCTCAAACTCTGTCAGGATAAGTTTTGGTGGGCACCAGCAAGATTGTAGTCTGTGGATTTTAAGGACCACAGATATTTCTTCTCTCCTCTCTCCAGTTCTATCATTCTGTGAAGGCAAATAATATGGCAGCATCAGAAATATCACCTAATGCCATTCACAAACACTCAAATAACCTGATCCCCAGGTCTGCTGGGATTAGAGGGCAGGGAGATGATTGAGCACAAAAGTCTGCACTGTCACCAATTCATTGAATGGAAAATGTTGGCCATGTGTTTTTGAGCAACCAATCATGACTTGACCAATTGTAGGATACTTCCCAGACTAAGATTTAGCAGCTTTATCTCCCCTCTTTCCCAGATAAGGCGGCAAGGGAACATTATTAGTAGTTATCTCATGTTCCAGACAGAAAGTGAACATGTGATATTAAAACATGACATTTAGTCCAACAGTTTGATTTCTCTCCTTGCAGGAAACTCTCTCTGCACAGTGGCGCCACTTGAATCAACTCACTGAATGGTGAATTCACAGGCACAGAGCCACATATGGTGAATGGAAAATGTTCAAGTGCTCCACGAATGGTTCCATAAAGCTGTACTATCGACATGCTCCTTTTTCCAGGAGAATCCCAAATAACTCAGTTCCTTTTCAGGCAAGTCAGTCCCATGCTAGACTTAGATCCCCTTACGTTTAAGCTGTGTGTTAAAGTTTCTCGAGAAGGTAAACAATTTATTGAGGTAAACAACGGTTGGATCTGTGAACCTCAGAGAATATGCTAATAGGCAAAAGGGAAGGAAAACTAACCTGACAGGCTTTCTTTTCTCTCCATTAAATTGTGGCTACTAACATGTTCAAACATGTTACACTACTAGTACTTATGGGCACATTTGCAGTTAAATCATCTATTCTCCATTTTTCTCACCTTTTCCACTATGCATAGCATCAATAATATTTTGCAACTTCACGGGCCAATTAAAGAGACACAAAACAAGTAAATATCCAGTAAATTCAAAAGGGATACCTCTGAAGTGATGCAATCATGGCAAATAAGAGTGATTAGCACTAGGATGCAGTGGCATAGTGGTATTGTCAGGGATCAAATCCCACCATGGCAGATGGTGAAATTTGAATTCAATAAAAATCTGGAATTAAAAAGTCTAATGATGACCATGAAACCATTATCCACATTAGGCCCCTCACTCACTTTGAGGAGCGTACCATCAGGCTGACTGGTGAGGATGTGGACCATGCCTGCGACAACAGTGAGGTCAGCAACAAACACCCTCAAAGATCCTTCACCACAACATCCTTCTCTCAACACAAATGGAAGTGCTCTCTCTCCTGCTTTTAACTCTACTGCCAAGCACTACTTATCTCTACTCCAGTTCACAGGGAGCACTGCCAAGCGACTGACAACCTCAGCCAGACATTCCCTCAGCTCCATCCATGACCTCACCTCCAGCCAAGAGGACATCTCCTCCACTGAAGAGCTGGAAATAAGCAGCCTGGAAGGTCTGTCACAGCTCTTATCCACACCCTGCACCAGTGCAGAGAAACACACCCCGGTGGGCCTAGATCTAGAGCAGGCTTGGGTTCACAATCTGGTGGTCACTGCACGGACACGTCAGCAGCAGCAGGAGGCAGGTTCGTGAGAGCTCCCCGGCACTCAGAGGACTGCTGGGGATCAGGCATCTGTGAGGTCCGAGTCAGATGACAAACCTCTAGATTTGGCCTTCCAACTCCTCCTGGAAAGTCAGCAGAAGGCATGGGAACATCACGCAGAGCTGTTGGAAGCCCTCAGCAGAGTGGCACGCGAGTCGGAGGGGTGCGTCCGCCTGCTATCTGATAAAGTGGTGCCCACAAGTGTGTATAGAGGTCTACATGGGGAAGATGGCGGACACCATCAAGACCCTGGTCCAGCAGAACGTGAAGATGTGTGCAGACCTGCACACCATCGCGGGGGCCATGGGTGAGTTCCTGCAGTCCATCTGAGTTGACACGCATCTCTGCCCACCCAATGATCACACTCCCACGTGGCACCTGATCTCGCCCACCACAACTGTTGTTTCACCGATTTGGACAGCATGGTCTGGATTTGGTTCCTTGTGCGCTTCCCCATCTTTACCCCTCCCCCAGTCACCCATTTCCTTTCCCCCATCACTGTTGACCCTGCTGACATTACCTTCCATCTCCCCTCCATGACCTACCAGCCACAACCCTTTTTCTTCTGGGATGCCCAGGTGAAAGTGCACATTCCCTTCCTTCCTGAAAGTCCCACCCCCATTGACATTCACCTCCCCGATATCCTCCTTCCCACCCCCAGGGTCCGTATCTACCTCCAAGTCCCCACCAACCACCCTCGCCGTACCTTCTACCCCCTACCATCGGAAACTCACCCTCCCACCCTAACGCCTCGCTCTGCCCTCAGTCATTCTCACCATTCCCTCATACCAGGCCCACCCTCAGTTCGCTCCTCAGGAGGCAGTTATGGACCCATCAGACCTCTCCCTTGCACCTGGACATCCCCCTCTCCGGGCCCCTTCCCTCTCTGGAATCCCTTCCCCCTCTCAGCACTCCTTCCCCCATCCCGGAACCACATCCCCCACCCTCCTAGAACCTCCTTCGCTGGCCTCCCTCACCCACCCCGGGATTCTTCCCCCCATCTGGCCCTCCCACCCCTCCCCGGACTCTCCCCCCCCTCCCCCCCACTCCCCGCTTAGTCCCTCCCCATTCCGGACTCCCTCAGGTGCCTTTACTTCTTTCGCCACTCTTAGTCCTTCCCCCTCCTGACTCCTTCCTGCGGCCTTACCTCTTCCTCCAGACTCACTTCTTCCTCCAATTTTAGTCCTTCCCCCTTCCCGACTCCTTCCCCCACCATTACTTCTTCCTACACCCTTACTCCCTCCCCTCTATGTACTCCTTCCCTTAAACCCACCTAACAGCTACCTCTCCAGCTGCCATCTTCTCCCCCGTTGCTCCCTCCCAACCTCATCCCCCTGACACCTTCATTCCCCCTTACCAACCTCACCCCGACACCTTCATTCCCCTCCTCGCAGCCTCTGACCCCCCGATACCTTCATCCCCCCGCTCCAAACCTCACCCCCTAACACCTTCCTTCCCCCTTCCCAACCTCATCCCCCTCGCACCTTCATTCCCCCCTCCAACCTCATTCCCCCGGCACCTTCATTCCTCCCTTCCCAACCTCACACCCGTCAACACCTTCTTCACCCCCCGGCAACCTCATCCCGACACCTCTCCCTCTCCCAGTCAGTCCTAGGCCTTCCTCTCCCACCCCCTCGACCATCATCCGTTGTGAGCATCAACAATGACTTTCCAACTTCCGTGAGCTGCTTCGCAGCAGAGCCATGTCCATGAGAATCTACTCAGCATGCCATGGGTGTTCTTCCAGGATCCCATTGGTGTTGGACTCCAGCATCTTTAGTTCCTCGGATATCCACAATGTCAGCAAGGCCCTGGCGGTAAGTCCCAACTTCTGCACGTCACAGTTGTCAAGACATGTTCTGCACCGGCGTGTTTTCCAGCCTACATGGGAGGACAATTCAGGATAAGTCAGGCGGGCTGGCCTTATAATGCTATGCTGATGTATTACAAAGAGGTTTCCGATGTCTGATGGCGGGGAATGCGGCCCGTCGTTGGTGGGCTGAGCGGACGATCACAAACTGGTTTCACAACATCGTGAAACGGATTTTTGACCTTCTCGCCATATCGTCCGCTCATGCCACCAAACACGCTCGACGCCAGTGGGCACGGAAAATCCCAGCCTGTGTCTTCACAATCTTCAGTCACTGCTAGTACTCGTGCTCACCCCACTCCTCCTCAATTAATGCTGACAATCTCCCCAAGATACCAGCCGCTGTCCACCGTTAGCAGAAACTTATGTTTTCGCATGAATTCCTAATTACCGTATTCGTCGGCTGGGACAAGTGACATGGAAAACTTGGGGCTTTAGCAACTGGAGTCAGGTATGAAGGTAGAATTAGTGGAATAAAGGTAGTAGTTGGGGGAGCAAGAAGTTGGGTGTGAGCAAAGAGGGGCCAGAAAGGAGGAGAAACCTGGATCACATTGATTTTTGTCAGCAAACACTGGCACTCCTGTGCAAACGTAAACACAAACCCTCAAAATGCTAACAGGGTGACAGCTGGCATGAGTGTAGAAAGGAAACCATTCAGTGGTACAGGTATATAATCAAAGAATACCTTACTGTGTTATTTTGGTTGCATAGTAATTTTTTTTTAAACTCGTTACTGCTCTTATCTAGTTGTATCACATCAAACTTTGTGTTTAACATATGAAAAGAACAAAAGTGCTTCCTTTTCCATTTAGTAAAAAAAAACATGAAGTTTCAGACTGACCTTTCATGTGAGGAGCTAGGTGTTTGGCAGTTGGGGATTGATTCTACATTAACCCTGTCCAGTGCTCATAATGGAGGCTTCTCCAGGATTGCAGAGAGGTAACAATAGTGAGACCAAACAGTGAGAATGAAGGGTGAGCTGACAGTCAAACAGGAATAAGTTCCAAGACAGACAAGATAAAGGAACAAGGCAAAAAAACATGGTACTAAACAAAAACAGGCTGAACAATAACAGGACTTGAAGTAGGCAAAATCTTTCTTAAACAGTTCCAATACCTGTAGATGGCATGAATGATCCTCAAGTTACAATTGGATACCACTACCAATAAACCCTCATATAGAAAATGAGTCATTCAAATACAGGCATGAATTTGGAACTGGCATAAAGGGGCATACTTGTTTATATGTTCTTACAATACCTGGACATAATTTAAACCTTTGGTTTAGAACTATCATTTGAATTTCAACAGCTCTTTGCCTTTAATAAATAAAAATGACATGGTCTTACTGTCACACCATTCTATTTTTACCTTACATCAGTCACATTGTTAATGTGGAACACCTTGTCCACTGACAAGTCTTCTCAAGGCTGATCCATTAAGGAGAACAGTCATCTAAAACCTATATATCCATTTAGTGTGACCTAAATAGCTTTCCAAGCTAATTAATTTAACCTTGAGTATTCGCCAGGTATTCTTTTTAAAACTGATGCTAGTACCTGCCGATTTTTAAATGGCAAAATATTTGTGCAATTACATTGTGACATTGTACTAGCACTGGAGAGAAGCTCAAAGAATGTCAGAATTCATTAAATGTGAAGCAATTTTCCTGATTACCACTTTAGAACTCATATACTGGAGGACACCTCAAAGCATATTACAAGGCTGAGAGAAACAATGCACAATAAGCCAAGTGAAACAAGGGTAGAGAGCGGCAGAGGTGCAGTGATAAAGGTACAGTTAGAGAGAATATATGGAGACTTTTGAAAGCAGGCAGAAAGATAGAGGGACGTTCTCAGAAACCATTCCCAATTTATAATAATCATATTAAAGTCACTCACTGAAAATCATGCCTTCACCTTAGTATTGAAGACATTTTAAATTGTGTAATTGTTGTTCCTCAAAGTAAGCACAATTTTAGGAAGAAACCCATTAGAGATATTGTGTTTTCAGTTCAAAGCGCTATCATTGAAGTAGCCTTAACAAGTGCATAATACAATTGAGAACCAGACTGAATATAGAAGGTTCAGAGAGGAAGTGAGAAAACAAATAAGAAAAGAGAGTATTAAAAAAGACTGGACGCTAATATTAAAGAGAATCCAAAGTCTCCTATAGACATATAAATAGTTAAGGGTGTTAAAGGAGGAGTAGGGCTAATTAGGGATCTTAAAGAAAATTTATGCATGGAGGCAGGGGGCATGGCTGAAGTACTAAATGAATTCTCTGCTTCTGAATTTACCAAGGAAGAAGATGTTCCCTAGGTCATAGTGAAAGAGGAGGCAGAGACACTGGATGGGCTAAAAATTGGTAAGAGGGCATATTAGGTAGGATGGCTGTACTTAAAGTTGACAAGTCACCAGGAACAGATCAGGTGCAACCAAGGATACTGAGGGAAGTAAAGGTGGAAATTGCAGAGGCACATCCTCCTTAGAAGAGGGTAGGGGGTGTGGTGTGGTGGCGGCTGGAGAATTGCAAATGTTATTTGTAAGGATAAAACCAGCAACATCAGCATAAAATCATGGAATAAAAGAGATAGTAGTAGCTTGGATACAAAATTGGCTGAGTGACAGAAAACAGTAGTAATGAACAGTGATTTTTCAAACTGGATGAAGGTATACAGCGCAGTCCACCAGGGGTTAGTGTTAGAACTATTGCTTTTTGTGAGATATATTAATGACCTAGTATGCTTCATGCTACTACTGTCCCTTTTATTCCATGAGCTCTAACCATGCTAACAAGCCTATTATGTGGCACTTTATCAAATGCCTTTTGAAAGTCCATGTATACCACATCAATCGCATTATGTTCATCAATTTGCCCTCAACAAGTTCTTAACATTTTCTTAATCCACATTTTTCCAAGTCACTGTTAATTTTGACCCAAATTATCATTTCTAAAAGCTTTCCTATCACTGATGTTAAACTAACTGTCATGTAGTTGCTGGTTTTGATGAAAGGTCACAGACCTGAAGCATTAACTGTTTCTCTCTCCCAGGTGCTGCCATACTTGCTGAGTATTTCCAGCATTTTCAGTTTTTTATTTCAGATTTCCAGTGCCTGCAGTATTATGCGTTTGCATCTTTGGAGTAAGGTTTCTTTTAACTGTTGTGGACACTACAGAAATACGAGTGTCAGCCCAAAGCTTTCTTGCCTCTGAATCAGAAGCCTGTGGGTTCAAGACCCATTTCAACGCCTGAGCACAAAAATCAAGGCTGACATTTCACTGCAATACTGAGGGAAATGTCGTCTTTCAGATGAGATGCTAAACTGAAGCCTTGTGCACTTTCCGGTAGATGTAAAAGACCCAATGGCATTATTTTGACGAGGAGCAGGGGAGTTATTCCCATTGTCTTGGACAATACTCACCACTAATCAACATCACAAGAACAAATTAGCAGGTCAATGTCACATTATAGGAGCTTGCTGTGTACAATTAGCTGCCGTGTTTCCTACAGTATAACAGTGACCATACTTCAAAAGTACTTTATTGGCAGTAAAATGATTTGGGGTGTCCTATGGTTGTAAAAGGCACTACATAAATTTCTTTCTACCATGCTTAATTACAGCAGCTCCACCATTCACATTTTGAGCTGATTCCTTTCCTCACTGTGTACACGTCAAAAAAACAAACAGTGCAGATAATTTTTGGTTGATGTAATTGTCACTGATGGCAGGTATTTATAAGCTACTTAGTCTCATGTCATTGGAAAACTGCTAATTGCCGTAACAATGGATAATGAATGTATCAAAAATGAATCATGGACATTCAACACAGATTTGTAAAGGGCATGACTAATTTATTTAAATTGTTTGAGATCATTACCAAACATATGCTGTACATGAATGTAGTGGATATGATACATTTGGACATTCAAAAATGCAAGTCATAAAGTGCACATAAGACATTTATTGCAAATATTAAAGTCTATGATATAAAGTGACAGCATTGATAGAACATAAACTGAAGGAAGAGATGCTCTCAGTGTGGCAAGATGTAGCCAGTAGGGGGCTGATGGAACCATGCTTGAACTATTCATTCTACACACAAAAAAATTTGTTTAATATTGAGAATTATTGGCAATAACAAGCTCAGAGCATGACGAATGATAAAGGAAAACGTGAGAGATGGGAGAATACATACAAGTTGTGTCCATATGTGGCAAATATAAGTCGATGTAGATAAATGTAAAGTAACATATTGTGGGAAAAAGAAGAGAATGAAAATATAACCTATAGTGTAAAATTCTCAATAAAGTCAAGTGCAGAATTATCCAGGATTGCTGATACAGGAATCTTTACAAGTGGGATCTCAAGTAGGAAAAAAAAACTATGGAAGAGATGAATGTGGTTCTGAGATCTATATAGATGCATGGGCTAAGGAAAAAGAGACTATTTAATTAGCACCTTTCCACAGGCTCAGGACATCCCAAATCATTTTACAGCTACTTTTAAGGTATATGAAATGCAGCAGTCAAATTGCACATAGCCAGGCACCATCGCAGCAGTGAAATAATCTGGTTTTTTTAAAGCGCTGTTAATTGAGGGATAAATATGAGACAAGACACTACCAGGAAGAACTGACTTGCTCTTTGAATAAGTGCCATGGGATCGCTAACATTCACCAAAGGTAGCAGATAGGGGCCACAGTTTAACATCCCATCTGAAAGACAGCACCTTCAACAGTGCAGCACCCCCACAATACTGCACTGAAGTGTCAGACTGGATTGTGTGCTCAAATCTCTGGAGTGGGTTTTGAATCCAAAGTCTGTCTGACTCAGAGACAAGAATGTTCTACTGGGTCACAGCTGACACTGATGACATTTCAGCAAGACATAGGTCAGGCCACAGTTGGGAGCACAATGTGCACTTTCTGGGCCCTTCCATTACAGAAAGACTGTCGAAGACATTGTAAAGTTGTTCCATGGATTTACTAAGCTAATAGCTGGGATGTGAGACTATTAGTTATGTTGAAAGACTTGGAAAATCTGGAACATATTCAGTGGTGCATAAATAATTAAGAGAGCGTCCAATAGAGGTACTTATATTTATGACAGGGTCTGACAGAGCAAGTGGTGAAAAATTATTCCTGTTGGTCAAAGAACTGATAACAAGAGGGAGATACGAATTTAAAATTGGCAGTTGAAGCATACAGTGGAAGTTTAAACAAAAATTCTGAGGATGATAGTGAATGAAATGAATTGCTATAAGTCATGGCTGAAGTCCAGTCAATTATAACATTTAAGAGGGAATTAGATAGGATTTTGAATAAAGGTTCTGAAAAGTAGAAGGAAATGATACTTGAATATGCATTTTTTTATTCGTTATTCATTCATGGGCTATAGCCATTGCTGACAAGGCTATCATTTACTGCCCAAACTTAAATGCCCTTGTGAAGGTGGTGCAGGTACACCCACAAGCATGTTAGGTAGGGAGTTCCAGGATTTTGTCCCAGTGATCACGAAGGACAGCGATACATCTCAAAGCCAGGATGGTGACTTGGAAGGAAACTTGCAGGTGGTGGTGGTTTAAGGTGGTTGACTGAGTGCCAATCATGCGGGCTGCTTTGTCCTGGAGGGATAAAACTTCTTGAATGTTGTTGGAGCTGCACTCATTGAGGTGGAGCATATTCAATTGAATTCCAGAATTGTGCCATGTGGACAGGCTTTGGGGAAGTCAGGAAGCAAGTTACACATGGCAGAATACTCAGCTTTTGACCTGCCCTTGCAGCCACAGTATTTATGTGGACTGTTCCAGTTAGGTTTCCGGTCAATGGTGACCATGGATGTGATGGTGAGAGAGACAGCGATGGTAACATCTACCATGCAATGTCATGGGGAGGTAGTTAGACTCTCTCCTGCTGGAGATAGTCATTGTCTGGCATTTGTGTAGCATGAATGTTACTTGCCACTTCTCAGCTCAAGCCTGAATGTTGTCCAGGCCTTATTGCAAGTGCACAGGTACTACTTCATTATCTGAGGGTTTGTAAATGCAAGTAACACTGCGCAATCATCAACATACATGCCCACTCCTGGCTTTATGATGGGAGGGAAGGTCAGTAATGAAGCAGATGTAGATGGTTAGGCCTAGGACCTGATGAACTTCTGCAGCGATATTTAGGGGCTGAGACGATTGGTCTCCAACAACCATAACCACCTTCCTTCGTGCTAGGCATGACTCTAGTCAGTGGAGAGTTTTCCATTGACTTCAATTTTACTAGGGCTCCTTGATGTCACACCCATAAGACATAGGGGCAGAAATTAGGCCATTCGGCCCATCGGGTTTGCTCCGCCATTCAATCATGGCTGATAAGTTTCTCAAACCCATTCTCCCGCCTTCTCCCCGTAACCGTTGATCCCCTTACCAATCAAGAACCTATCTATCTCGGTCTTAAACACACTCAATGACCTGGCCTTCTGTGGCAATGAATTCCATAGATTCACCACTCTCTGGCTAAAGAAGTTTCTCCTCATCTTTGTTCTAAAAGATCGTCCCTTTACTCTGAGGCTGTGCCCTCGGGTCCTAGTCTCTCCTACTAATGGAAACATCTTCGCCACGTCCACTCTATCCAGGCCTTCCAGTATTCTATAAGTTTCAATCAGATCCCCCCTCATCCTTCTAAACTCCATCGAGTATAGACCCAGAGTCCTCAAACGTTCCTCATATGTTAAGTTTTTCATTCCTGGATCATTCTCGTGAACCTCCTCAGGACCCTCTCCAGGGCCAGCACATCCTTCCTGAGATACGGGGCCCAAAACTGCTCACAATATTCTAAATGTGGTCTGACCAGAGCCTTATAAAGCCTCAGCAGCACATCCCTGCTTTTATATTCTAGTCCTCTCAAAATAAATGCCAACATTGCATTTGCCTTCCTAACTACCGACTCAACCTGCAAGTTAACCTTAAGAGAATCCTGGACTAGGACTCCCAAGTCCCTTTGCACTCCAGATTTTTGAATTCTCTCCCCATTTGGAAAATAGTCTATGCCTCTATTCTTCCTACCAAAATGCATGACATCACACTTCCGCACGTTGTATTCCATCTGCCACTTCTTTGCCCATTCTCCTAACCTGTCCAAATCCTTCTGCAGCCTCCCTGCCTCCTCAATACTACCTGTCCCTCCACCTATCTTTGTATCATCTGCAAACTTAGCCAGGATGCCCTCAGTTCCTTCATCTAGATCATTAATGTATAAAGTGAAAAGTTGTGGTCCCAACACTGACCCCTGCGGAACTCCACTAGTCACCGGCCGCCATCCTGAGAAGGACCCCCTTATCCCCACTCTCTGCCTCCTGCCAGACAGCCAATCTTCTATCCATGCTAGTAGCTTGCCTCTAACACCATGGGCTCTTATCTTACTGAGCAGCCTCCTGTGCGGCACATTGTCAAAGGCCTTCTGGAAGTCCAAGTAGATAACATCCATTGGCTCTCCTTTGTCTAACCTACTTGTTACCTCCTCAAAGAATTCGAACAGATTTGTCAGGCATGACCTCCCCTTGATGAAACCATGCTGACTTTGCCCGATTTTACCATGCACTTCTAAGTATTCTGAAATCTCATCCTTAATAATGGACTCTAAAATCTTACCAACGACCGAGGTCAGGCTAATCGGCCTGTAATTTCCTGTCTTTTGCCTCACTCCCTCCTTAAACATGGGGGTTACATTAGCGATTTTCCAGCCCTCTGGGACCCTCCCTGACTCCAGTGATTCCTGAAAGATCACCACTAATGCCTCCACTATCTCTTCAGCTATTTCCTTCAGAACTCTGGGGTGTAATCCATCTGCTCCAGGTGATTTATCCACCTTCAGACCTTTCAGTTTTCCTAGCACCTTCTCCTTGGTAATGGCCACCATACTCACCTCTGCCCCCCCGACTCTCTTGAACTTTGGGGATGTCACTCGTTTCTTGCACCATGAAGACTGACGCAAAGTACCTATTCAGTTCCTCCGCCATTTCTTTGTTCCCCACTACTACTTCTCCAGCGTCATTTTCCAGCAGCCCAATGTCCACTTTTGCCTCTCCCTTAGCCTTTATATATCTAAAAAAACTCTTGCAATCTTCTTTTATATTACTGGCTAGTTTACCCTCATATTTAATCTTCTCCCTCCTTATTTCATTTTTAGTTGTCCTCTGTTGGTCTTTATAGGCTTCCCAATCCTCTGGTTGCCCACTGCTCTTCGCCGCATTGTATGCTTTCTCTTTAGCTTTTATGCTGTCCCTGACTTCCCTTGTCAGCCATGGTTGCCTCGTCCTCCCTTTAGTATGCTTCTTCTTCCTAGGGATGAATTTTTGCTGTGTCTCCCAAATTACTCCCAGAAACTCCTGCCATTGCTGTTCCACTGTCTTTCCTGCTAGGCTCATCTCCCAGTCAATTCTGGCCAGCTCCCTCCTCATGCCTCTGTAGTTGCCTTTATTCAATTGTAATACCGTTACATCTGATTCCAGCTTTTCCCTCTCAAATTGCAGGGTAAATTCTATCATATTATGGTCACTTCCTCCTAAGGGTTCCTTCACCTTAAGCTCCCTTATCAAATCTGCCTCATTACACATCACTAAATCTAGAATTGCCTGTTCCCTAGTGGGCTCCACCACAAGCTGCTCCAAAAAGCCATCTCGTAGACATTCCGCGAATTCCTTTTCTTGGGATCCACTACCAACCTGATTTTCCCAGTCTACCTGCATATTGAAATCCCCCATGATCACTGTAACCTTGCCTTTCTTACACACCTTTTCTATCTCCTGGTGTATCTTGTGCCCCACATCCTGACTACGCAGGCCTGTACATAACTCCCATAACGTTTTTTTTTTACCTTTGCGGTTCCTCAACTCTACCCACACAAATTCTACATCATCTGACCCGACACCATTTCTTGCTATCGATTTAATTTCATTTCTTACTAACAAAGCAACACCACCCCCTCTGCCAACCTGCCTATCTTTTCGATAGGATGTATATCCTTGGATATTTAGCTCCCAATCCTGATCCCCTTGCAGCCATGTCTCCGTAATGCCCACCACATCATACCTGCCAATTTCAATCTGCGCCACAAGCTCATTTACCTTATTTCATATACTGCGTGCATTCAGATACAACACCTTCAGTCCTGTATTTCCCGTCCCCTTTCTCATCGTCGTCCCTTAATCTGATGTGCTTGAAGTTAGATTCCTAGCCCTTTCCAAAACTCTGTCCTATTTTGTGTTCTGGAGACTTTAATAGCCTCTCCTGGGCTCTACTTTCTTTTCAGTATTTTCATAATTTTCCATGAAGTTGAATCCACCCCCCCACACGCTAACCTGCTGCTTTGTTTCCCATTAGTTATACTTCTTGGAGTTTTATCCTTCCCTCCCCCTCCCCACTTTCTTTAAACTAGAAAGTCAAATGCCGCTTTGATCAAAAGGATAGTCACTCTCACTTCACCTCTGGTGTTTAGTCTTGTCTATATTTGGGCCAAGGCTATAATGAAGTCTGGAGCCAAGTAGTCTTGGTGGAGCCCAAACTTAGCATTAGTTAACAGGGTTATTGGTAAGTGCCACCTGATGGCACTGTCAACTAAACCTTCCATAACTTTGCTAATGATTGAGAATAGATTGAGGGGCAGTAATTGGCCGGATTGAATTTGTCCTGCTTCTGCTGCCAAACTTGATATTGAGTTAGGATAGACATAATGGTCTCCAGTGCTAAAAAAACTTATAATTCTAAGGGGGTGAAATTCAACTTCGGCAGAGACACAAAACTGACTGCAACATTACCAATGGATAGTTAAACCAGGCGGGATGTATAATGGGAATGCAAAAATGTTAATATCCATTTGCACCCCTGACAAAGTAAAATTTTACTGCCACTTAATTTGAATTGGAATCCACTTTTTTTTTCCCTCCAATTTATGCTTTCAATTTTCTCCTCTTAAAGCAGTGACTCATGCTGGAGTACTATTCCAGTGGTAGCACCACTTTAATAGTTCATCCAAGTGATGTGTAATTATTGACGCTAAGCGCTGTAATCATATCCTTCCAAGTTTGTATAGTGACATTTCATCATAAATATCGTCGCAGAAACTTATGATAGAAAAAAATGGCAGAATTGTGGATTGATCTGCATAGATTTCAAGGACACTTCATTACCACGAAAAAAAACGGTTTCTCACAAAGAGCTGTCTCGAGTAATCTTATATACATCTAACATTTTCTGGAAATTATACAATTGCTAGGCACTTTCCCATTTGTGGAATAATTATGTTTTTAAAAATGATGAATGCAGATTCTATTTTGTTTTAAATATAAAGATCCAAGTGTTTACAAATTAACGTAGTATTTAGTACACAAATAGTGCAAAATGCCTGATTTCATAACTTAGACTGCATCTAAAATGGAATTTTGACGTTTTGATGGGGATTAGAGACATGGGCAGAATCTTGTGGAAGCAATGGATGTCTCATTTGCTGGCTGGAGAGTCGGCGTGGGACTAGCGTTGACTCCTTTGGCAAAGGCCCACTGAATCATGAGCCAATCAGGCAGTTTAGAGGCCACTAGCAGGACCCCCAAGGGCAGGACATCCTGTCCACTGACAGCTGCCAGTCTCTGACTGTCCAGCAGCTCCTTTGCGCAGCAACATCATCAGGGAGGTGGTAGTTGCTGCTGGAATGACAGCTACTGGAGACCCAGGATCAAGGAACAACCCAGGCCACAGGTAACTAATGGCGAGGGGATTTTCAACGGATGAGAGTCATGGGGTGAAGGAATTTGAAGGGGGTGGTTCTCAGTTAATCTTATCTTCCCAATCAAGCAGTGAGTGTCTTTGATTGAGTGACCCCTGCCCCTCCAGGAGACCACAAGCAACCTTGCACAGGTCTTGCTCCCTGCATGGCCAACCGCCTGCCCGCAAAGGGGTTAATGCTAGCAGCAGCGGGTCAAGGCCTTTATGTGGGCATTTATTGCCCAGTTAAGGGCCTCAGTTGGCACCAGGGCAAGAGGCCGTTCATGGTCATGAGCACCCTTCCCGCCATGGGCCTAAGTGGGATGGAGGCGGGAAGGTGGTAGGGTCCCCACCCACCACCCTCCTGCCTGATTAAATACCCTCCCAACCTCTGAACATGCCACAAGAGAGGGCAGAAGATTCCATGCAAAGTTTAAAATCTCAAATAGGAAAATCTGTTACATGTACTGCTCTCTGCAAAATAAATACTCTAACAACGAATGCTGTAATAGAGCATAGCAAAAAAGTTGCCACACAGATTTCAGATTTGTAGATGCACATTTATAACAGAATTCTACATTTAAAAGAAGTGTCTTTATGGAACGAGCTTTCTAATACTTCTACTGTTCAACTTGGACCAGTCATGTAAAACTCTATTATAAGAGTCATAAATACGATTTAGCAATGAAAAGACTCAGCTGACACCTAATCATTTAAAATATCAAACAGCATGAGTTCTTCCAACTACAATCATCATCCTTCAGTTTTGATATCCTCTGAAAGAGAAATGAAAACAAGTGTAGCCTTGTGGAATTACGGAAATAGACTTTTCCATCAACACTTTATTGCTGTAAATTTAGCCAAGTCCATCAAGTCCAAAACAGCATGGTAACAAAAATTTTAAAAAGCAACTAATTCTGTTTGTGGCCAATAAGTGCAGTAAAACGAAATGGCAGACCACAGAAGAGAAAATGGTTGATAATAGATATTGCTAATTTGTCCACTGGGGATTTACTACTCATGTAACTTAAACAGTTAAGCGCAGCAAATTACAAAAGGTGACATTGGATAACAGCCTCATAATATGCTACAGACCTTTATTTCATGAATCATATTAGCACCAGAACAATGTATTTTTAATTTCATGCCTGGACAATATAGGAAGGAGCTCAGTTAACATAAGCAAAGATAAAACATGGCTTGGTTATATGCTCAGTTCCAACCGTGTCTTAATCAGTACCCTGACATTGTCTTATTCAGTAACTTCTCCTAATCAGCTGCACTATAATTTATGGCACTTGTCAACCTAACACAAATATTCAATAATGATGCATGGGGAAAAGATGAAAGATGACCAGTTTTTAATAAAAGTTAGATTTCTAAAAGTATTACAAGTGATGAGAATTTTTAATAATTGTTGGTTAGACAAAGCCTCATTCACTAGAGATATACCTGAATACAATAGAAAATAGTTCTCCTATAAGAAAAAGATATCAAATGACTAGGAAAAGTCAAAACAACTTTGTGTCGGTGAAGCAATTTGAAATTGTATTATTTGAAATTCTTCAACATATTATGTATTAATATAGTTGACATGTACAGGATATTAAACTGGAGCAGTTATTGACACAAAGAAAGAACCTACAAAGTTACATAGTTGCACAAATTAGTATCAGATGAAATTCATTATAGACAAACACAAATTACACAATGGCAGGAAAAAGGATGCAACAAGTATATGATGGAAAATGCAGAAAAAAACCCCAAAGATAAAGCAGAAAGGGATGTAGATATGGTAGTACATTCAACATTAAGCATGTCAGGTCACTGGTCACCAAGGTTAGCAAACTCAATTAAAAATGTTCTGAAGGGTCATCTTGGACTTGAAACCTTAACTCCGTTACAGACGCTGCAAGACCTGAGTTTTACTTGCATTTTGTTTTTATTTCAGATTTCCGGCATCTGCAGTATTTTGCTTTTATTTTCAATTAAAAATTAGTCTCTTGGAAGCACAGAACTTGAATATTGCTGAGAAAAGAGACATGCTGTCAAAGCTTTTCAACTTGTACTCAAAAGGACAGAATGTCAAATTTCAAAGGGAACAACAATTTATACTGCATGAGAAAAGGGATGCTGATTGGTTGCAAGTTGGTGAGTGCACCAGGAAGCTATTGACAACCATGCTTTTGTTTATTCAAAAAAGATGCAATGTCTGGATGTATTCCTTTTGCCTGCAGAGGACAGGTCCCTGCATATGAATATATGCAGCTTCTAGCAAGCATAAATGAGTTGCATTGCGAGCCCAACTGATTATCTTAAATTGGTTGTTAGTGTAATTCTTAGCACACTCAGGATTGTTCAGCGAGTGCAGAATCACACCTAACATTAGACATTATGTTCTGACTTTTGCAAGCATGGGTTGGTTGAGTACAGTCAGTACTCTGCCTATTGTAACCAGCCAAAGCGATGTGCTGCTTGATATGAACCGCCAGTCACTGGTACATTCAGTTTACGTATCTGGCATCGCACCAGCACTGAAATTCATATACCACATTACTCATTTGTGTGGTAGGCAGAACCTCTTTTTGGTTTGACGGCGGTATTCTGATAGCATACAAAAAATACTAAATAATTATGGGGCCAAAGGCAGGGGCAGGAAATAAATACAATAACTATGATTAGAGAAAAAGCACTAGGGAATCTAATGGGGCTAAAGGCCGATAAGTCACCTGGACCTGATGGGTTACATCCTAGGATATTAAAGGAAACAGCTGCAGAGATAGTGGATGCACTGGTAGAATCCTTAGATTCTGGAAAAGTCCCAGAGGATTCAAAAACTGCCAATGTAACACCCTTATTCAAAAAGGGAGGGAGACAAAAAACAGGTAACTATAGGCCAGTTAGTTTAACATCTGTCATCGGGAAAATGTTGGAGTCTATTATAAAGGGTGTAATAGCAGAGCATTTAGAAATGCATAATATAATCAGAGTCAGCATGGCTTCATGATGGGGAAATCATGCCTGACAAATTTATTAGAATTCTTTGAGGAGGTAACAAGTAGGGTAGATAAAGGGGAACCAGATGTTGTAATATATTTGGATCTCCAAAAGGTGTTCGATAAGGTACCGCACGTAAGGCTATTTAATAAGAGCCCATGGTGTTGGGAGTAGTACATTAGCATGGATAGAGGACTGCTAACTAATAGAAGACAGAATTGGGATACGGGGGGGCATTTTCAGGATGGCAGCCTGTAACTAGTGGAGTGCCCCAGGGATCAGTGCTGGGGCCTCAATTATTTACAATATATATTGACGACTTGGATGAGGGAAATGAATGAACTATCGCCAAGTTTGCAGATGACACAAAAATAGGTGGGAAGGCAAGTGATGAGGAAGACACAAAAAGTCTACAGAGGGATATAGACAGGTTAAGCGAGTGGGCAAAAACGTGGCAGATGGAACATAACGTGAGAAAGTGTGAGGTTATGCACTTTGGCAGGAATAGAGGAGCTGAATATTATTTAAATGGAGAAAGACTGAAGAAAGCTGCAGCACAGAGGGATTTGGGTGTCCTCGTGCATGAATCCCAAAAAGCTAGCATACAAGTTCGGCAGGTAATAGGTAAGGCAAATGGAATGTTGGTCTTTATTTCAAAGGGAATGGAATATAAAAATAAGGAAATCTTGCTAAAACTATACAAGGCACTAGTTAGACCACACCTAGAATACTATGAACAGTTCTGGTCCCCTTATCTAGGGAAAGATATACTGGCATTGGAGGCAGTCCAGAGAAGGTTCACTCGGTTGATCCTGGGTTTGGAGGGATTTTCTTATGAGGACAGGTTGAGTAAGTTGGGCCTGTACTCATTGGACTTAAGAAGAATGAGAGGCGACCTTATTGAAACATATAAGATTCTTAGGGGCTTGACAGGGTAGATGTTGAGAGGTTGTTTCCCCTTATACCAACCCTGTCTTCTATTAGTTAGCCAGTCCTCTATCCATGCTAATGTACTACTCCCAACACCATGGGCTCTTATTAAATAGTCTTACGTGCGGTACCTTATCGAACATCTTTTGGAATTCCAAATGTATTACAACTTCTGGTTCCCCTTTATCTACCCTACTTGTTACCTCCTCAAAGAATTCTAATAAATTTGTCTAGGACCAGAGGGCATAATCTCAGAGCAAGGAGGTGCCCATTTAAAACAGAGATGAGAGGAATTTCTTCTCTCAGAGGGTAATCAATCTGTGGAATTCTTTGCAACAGAGGGCTGTAGAGGCTGGGTCGTTAAGTATATTCAAGGCTGAGATAAACAGGTTTTTAATCAGTAAGGGAATCAAGGGTTATGGAGAAAAGGCAGGAAAGCGGAGTTGAGGATTATCAGGTCAGCCATGGTTTCATTGAATGGCGGAGCAGCCTCGATGGGCCGAATGGCCTACTTCTGCTCCTACGTCTTATGGTCTTATGAAAACACCAGTCACGTTGCCACTGCAAAGTAGCAGTGTGAATCACTAGCTTCACCTATTGCTCAAATTTTTGAGATACCTTATCCTTCCAGGGTAGTTTGAGGCAGACTGGACACTTATCACATCCAAAAGTGGCAGCCTTAGGCCCATTCGTGAACATGTGGCATGTGGGATATGCAGTGAGCAATGATCTGATCGGGGTAGCCATTATCCTAGATAGTTTTGAAGTACCCTAATTCAACGTAAAGCTTGCGTGGTGAGCAAATGGCTCGGGCCCCATTTACATGAATGCCAATACAGCCAATCTTGCAGTACAGGGAGCTGTAGAAATCCCAACACGTATACTGAAGTATGTTTGCGGTAGACAGTAGTAGAAAATGCTTCAGCGGATTTCTCAACTAGCACATAGAGGAAAGACAGCTCATTAGACTGCTCCATTTTGAAAATGAATTTGCTGTTCATATGCAGGTCACATGTGGGACTAATTGGATACTTCTTTCAAAAAGCCAGCACAGGCATGATAGGCTGAATAGCTTCTTTCTGTGCTATATTGTTCTATGATATAAAAATTTTATCATGTCTCAGTTAGACTGCTGTGTGCAGTGTTGGACTCAACGTTACAGTTTCTGATAGGTTACAATGCTGATTCACTAGGATGATGCCCAAAGAGGAAAAACAAATACAAAGCAATGCTTGAAAAACTCTGGCATTTATTTTTAGAACAGTGCATTTTATGGATAGTAGAATGGAAATATTTGAAATTATGAAAGGATGGAACAAGGTAGGTAGAAGCAGCAGAGTGGCCTAGAACATACATATAAGAAAGGAAAAAAGAACGAACACGTGCTTATGTAATGCATTTCATAACTTCAGGATGTCCCAAAGTGAAGTTTTTTTTTTAATCTTTAGGTACAGCAACGATTGTAATATAGGGAAACGTAACAATCAATCTGAGCTGCAAGGATCCACAAACAGCAATGAGATAAATCTGTTGGTTGAGGGATTAATGTTGGCCAGGACACTGAGAGAACTCTCAAGCTCTTTTTCAAATAGTTCTATGGGATTGTTTACGACTTTATGTCCACCTGAAAAGACTCTTCCATGGACAGCACTTCCATCATGGCTGCATTCCCTCAAGTAGTGCACAAAATCCCAGTCTAGATCATGTACTCAAGTCACTAGAATGGGGCTTGAACCTACAACTTTCTGGCTCTGAGGTAAGAGTTAAATGTAAGAGATTTATAACAGAGACCCAGAGGCACAGTTTTTGAGCTGTGGAATTTCTCTCCAAGTTTAATGGTTGAAATATTGTGTCAGTATTCAAGTTTGGATAGGTGGATGAAGAAAAAGGGGACAAAGGTATGTGGGAACAGAGCTGATAATATGATGAGAACTTTTTATTCATGTGGAGGGTAAAACATTGACAGAGTAGTTGGACTGAAAGGCTTGCTCTGAGTAATTGTACACTTGCACAACACAATGTGAAAGCTCCTTAGTGAGTGCTCTAACTCACCATGATGCTAGTCATGGAAGAACTGCATTTAGAGTGGTAGAAGTATATTTGCCTGCACCTAAATGAGTTGAAAAGTGCATGAGTACATTTTGTTCAAAGTATTCCCTATTCTTATGGAACAAAGTAAATTTTAAAAATCTTTCATCACTGAGACTCTCAAGAAGGTCCTCTCTCCCCATTAGCCTGCTTACAGTGATATGATTACAGCTCCAATGTAAACACCAATGTACAACTTTAAATTAACCTGTGAACTGGCCAATTCTGGAAAATCATGCTAAACAGTAGGAATGCAGGTTTCCCGCTCAGTATAGCGGTTTCCAGCATCAAGTAAGTAGCGCAGTCTCAGACTTGGGTTATCTCCTCCGAAGACTGTCCTCAAATCTCCAAGAATTGAAGATTAATCTTCTGGACACTCTTGTAAGCAACCTAGCAGAAACATCATTGGGGCATCAAAATAATGATTTTTGAAATTTTCTTTGAACACTTTCATTTGTTAGTTCTCTAAGTATAGGAGGCGAAGAAAAGGCTGTTTGATGGGGCAGGACAATTGGAGGTCATGTGTTGGAACCTGCCGTATTATAGCATATCCAAGCAAAGGCAACAACCCTATTTCTGGCAAGTTTAATGTTTTATGCCTAACTGATTTCACTGAAACCATCGTCACTGCAGTGGGACAGTTCTGTTGTATGAATTGAGTATGAATCTCCCCAAAGCATGTCCACCATCTACAAGGCACAAGTCAGGAGTGTGATGGAATAGTCCACTTGCCTGGATGAGTGCAGCTCCAACCACACTCAAGAAGCTCGACACCATCCGGGACAAAGCAGCCTGCTTGATTGGCATCCCATCCACCACCTTCAACTTTTACTCACTCCACCACTGGCACACAGTGGCAGCAGTGTACACCATTAATAGGATGCACAGCTGCAACGCACCAAGGCTCCATCGACAGCACCTTCTAAACCCACGGCCTCTACCATCTAGAAGTGCAAGGGCAGCAGATGCTTGGGACCACCACCGCCTGCAAGATCCCCCCAAGTCACATACCATCCTGGCTTGGAACTATATCGCTTTCCCCTCACTGTTGTTGGGTCAAAATCCTAGAACTCCCTCCCTAACAGCACAACGAGTGTACTGACACCACATGGTGCAGTGGTTCAAGGCAGCTCTTCACCACCTTCTCAAGGGCAATTAGGACAATAAATGCTGGCCCCACCAGCAACACCCACATCCTGTGAAAGAACATTTTAAAAATCCAAAACATCAGTAGAAGTTCTTCTCTACAGAACTTTTTTAAAAATCATATTTTAAGTGGCTGCATCATAATGAAAGAATTGTATGTAGTATTGAGATTCTATGATTAAAAGCAACAGAATACAAGGGTACTTTAGATTTAAGATTGATCAACAAATGTTACGTCACACATATGCACGCTTACAATCCCAAAAACTGCTTTCATAAGCAATAAAACCAACATAATAATTCTGTAACTTTTAACCATTTATACTGATGACACCGCTGAATTTGGCAGCAAACTGATGATGCAAGTTCACCCCATCCCCAGTACAGTGGATATCACATGCTACAGACACTAACATTTCATAAGTTTGTTCTCACAGTATGGGTGAAGCTGAGAATGCAGCAATCATTGAATGTGAGCCTTTTTCCAGCAATTGTTTTTATAACTAACTAACTGGCTTGTCAGAACATTAAGAATCAGTCAGGAATGAGGGACTTCAGAAATGTAGAGATTGGAAAAATTGCAGCTGGACGACTTACAGCAGAGAGGGTTCAGAGGAAATTTGATAGTGATGTTCAAAATCATGGATGAGTAAATAAGGAGATCCTGTTTTCAGTGGCAGAAATGCTGATAAGCAGAAGACCCAGGTTTAATATGATTGGCAAAAGGACAAGAAGTAACATGAAGACATATTTTCCTTTACACAGTGAGCAGTCGTGATCTGGAAAGACAGTCGAAGTAGATTTAATAGTTATATTCAAGAGAATGGAAGTGAAAAAATATACAGAAAAAAAATTTGGGGTGTGAAATTAATTGGATAGCTCTACCAAACAGTTAGCACAGGCACAAGGGTTAGAGAGTCCCTTCTGTGCTATATTAGTCTATGATTCTTTGATGATTCGAGAAATTTAATCAGCTGGGTCAATGGACTTCATGAAACTCCAGGGATAGGGAATTTAGTTACGTGAAGAAATGAGAAAACCTGGGATTGTTCTTAGAGCGGATAAGGTTAAGGGGAGATTTAATAAAGAAGCACAAAACTGAGAGAAGTTTTGATAGAGTAAATAAGGAGAAACTGTTTCCATTGACAAGAGGGTCAGTAACTCTATGCAAGTGAATACATTTTGAATTGGGTAAAATCAGACCCTTTGTGCCAATGGGCCAGAGCTTCCAAGGAAAGGCAGTCGGATTGCTACTCCGTTATTTTTCTCCCATCTTAGTGGGGAGCTGCAGCTTCCTCGCCTGACCTTCCAACTCGGGTTGGCTGAGGATAGTGCGGTACAGTGGGTTCCTGAGGTCTTTGCTTGAGTGCAGCAGAGTCAGGGAGAAAGAAAGCCAGGCCTGCATTTTACGGCACTCACACAGCCATTGGGCGGTAACAATAAAGGTCCAGCCACTATGAGAAATCAGGGAGAAAGTATGTGTGTAAGGTGGTAAGTGGGTAGAATTGTGGGATGGGGGTCAGGTGCTCAGTGGCAGGGTCGGGTGTTGGGAGGTGGGGCTAGGGCCGCAGCGGCAGGGATAGTCAAGGCTGCAGTCGGAATTAGGAGATTTTGAGGAAGAGGGTTCCAAAGACACTCAACTCTTAAGAGAAAAATTTTTTCCTCATCTGTCTTAAATGAGTGACCCCTTATTTTTAAACAATGCCCCCTCGTTCTAGATTCTCCCACAAGAGGAAACATCTTTTCCACACCCATCCTGTCAAGCCCCCACAGGATCTTATATGCTTCAATCAAATTATCTCTTACTCTTCTAAACTCCAGCAGATACAAGCCCAGCCTGTCCAACCTTTCATCATAAAACAACCTGCCCATTCCAGGTATTAGCCTAGTAAACCTTCTCTAAACTGCTTCCAATGCATTTACATCCTTTAGCCACTTAATCTGGTGGCAACTTAGAATACAAGGTAGCAGTCATGCTACAGCTATACAAAGCCCTGCTTAGTACATGTGAAATACTGTGTTCAGTTCTGAGCATCAAACCTTAGGAAGGATATTTTGGCCGTAGAGGAAGTGCAGCATAGATTCCCTGGAATTTAGAAGGTTAAGGGGAGATTTAGTCAAAGTTTTCAAAATATTAAGAGGAACAGAGTGGATGGATAGAGAAAAACTGTTTCTGCTGATTGGGGACTAGAGCTTATAGCCTAAAAATAGAAAGAGCCACGTATTTCAGGAATGAAGTTAGGAAACACTTCAACACACAAAGTGTGACAGAAATTTGGAACTCTTCTGTAAATGGCCGTTGAAACTAGATCAATTGTTAATTTTAGAACTAAGATTGATAGATTTTTGTTAACCAAATGTATTTTTTAAAATTCGTTCACGGGGTGGGGGTGTCGCTGGCTGGGCCAGCATTTATTGCCCATCCTTTTTTGCCCTTGAGGTGGCGGTGGTGAGCTGCATTCTTGAACCGCCGCAGTCCGTGTGGTGTAGGTATATAGTGTTGTTAGGAAGAGAGTTCCAGGATTTTGACCCAGCGAAAGTGAAGGAAAAGTGATATATTTCCAAGTCAGAATGGTGAATAACTTGGAAGGGAACTTCCAGGTGGCGATGTTCCCATTTATCCACTGCCCTTGTCCATCTAGATAGTAGTGGTCGTGGGTTTGGAAGGTGCTGTTTAAGGAGCCTTGGTGAATTCCTGTAGTGCAGTGTATTAAGCGATAGGGGACAAAGGCAGATATATGGATCTAAGCTACAAATCAGTTATGATTTCACAGAATGGTGGTGGAACAGGCTCAAAGGGCTAAATGGTCTACTCTCTTCTATGTTCCCAAATTAATTTACTATTCTCGCTTGCTTCTTTCATTGACATTACTTTCCAGCAATTGTTGATTTTTTTTCTTTTCTAGAAAATATTATGATTTTATGGCTCATTACTTTTTTTTTTTGCTTTCTTTGTATCTGCTATCCCTTAGTGACCTCATCCATTGGCAGGGTCGGGTTCCATTTCTATGTTGACAACATCCAACTCTTCTCCCACCACCACTTTCCTTGTCCCCCCTGCCTTTTCAGTATTGTCAAGTTGTCTGTCGAGCATTACACCATAAGTGAGTCAGAATTTTCTACAATTTCAAACAAAATTCCCTCTCCCCTGTCACTGACTCCATCTCCCTGTCTGATTACTCATTCAAGCTGAACAGATTGTGTGTGCCATTTCAGCATCCTGTTCAATCTAAAGCTGAGCTTCAAACTTTACCCTACCCTTCACTAAGGCTGTATACTTATACTTTGCAATATTGCCCACATTTACCTTCACTGCTACCTTCAATGAAACCTTCAATCTTTTCATTATCTCTAGACTCAATTTCTCTAATGCTTCCCTATCAGCCATCTGGCCTCCACTCGCTATAAATTCTAAACTGTCCAAAACTTGTAACTCACATCTGTCTCATACTAAATCCGACAGATACATCACTTCTATCCTCACTTATTAACATCGCCTCTGTCCTCCAATACATCTAAAATAAAATTGAAAAATTCCTGCCATAGCATCACCCCACCTACTTCAGTAACCTTATTTCCGCCAGTCCTCTAGCTTTCTGTACACTCCCTCCTCTCTCTACTCCGCTATTAGAACCATAGAACCATAGAAGAGTTACAGCACAGGAGGTCATTCGGCCCATCTTGTCCATGCCAGCCCGAGGACACCCACGCGCCCTTTCTAATCCCACCTTCCTGCACCCGGCCCATAGCCCTGCAGCTTACAGCACTTTAGGTGCAGATCCAGGTACCTTTTAAAAGAGTTTAGAGTTTCTGCCTCTACCACCAACTTGGGCAGCGAAATTCCATACACCCACTACTCTCTGCGTAAAAAACCTCTTCCTCATGTCCCCCCTACACCTTCTGCCACTTATCTTGAATCTATATCCCCTGGTTCTAGAATTCTCCACCAAGGGAAGCAATTTTATCCTGTCCACTCTATCTATTCCCCTCATAATTTTGTACACCTCAATCAAGTCACCTCTCAGCCTTCTTTGTTCTAAGGAAAATAACCCCAACCTATCCAATCTCTCCTCGTAGCTACACTTTTCTAACCCTGGCAACATTCTTGTAAACCTCCTCTGCACTCTCTCCAGAGCTATTATGTCCTTCCTGTAAAGTGTGACCCGAACTGCACACAATACTCCAGTTGTGGCCTCACCAGTTTTTTATACAATTCCAACATTATATCCTTGCTTTTATATTTTATACCTCTGCCAATGAAGGAGAGCATTCCATATGCCTTCTTTGCAACCTTGTCTACTTAAACTGCTGCCTTCAAGGACCTGTGTACTTGTACGCCAAGATCTCTCACTTCATCTACCCCTCTTAGTATATTCCCATTTATTGTGTAATCCCTGTAACTGTTTGACCTCCCTAAATGTATGACCTCACACTTCTCTATGTTAAAATCCATCTGCCACTTTACTGCCCACTCCACCAACCCATCAATATCGTTTTGGAGATTATGGGCAGAACTTTGCCCTAGGTTAGTGGGCGGGTCCCACCGGCTCGGCGGCGGGCGGGCAACCGGGCCCCACCGCCATTTTGAGTGGGCGGGCCAATTAAGGCCCACCCAGCGGTCTGCCCAACGGGAAGCGCTATGTGCTTCCTGTGCAAAGGGGGTGGGGGAGAGAGGGATTCCCCAACTGTCAAAGTGCGCTCTTTCGCGCGCGTCTCAGGGAGATCACTGACAGTGCTTCAAAGTGTCAAAATAGAAACATTTTTTAAAATTAACATGACCCCCTCATGTGACGATGTCACACGAGATGAGACATGTTAATAAATCTCAAAAAGTTTATTTAAGATTATTAAAACGGACATGAAACCTCATCCGGCCAGTGGATGAGGTTTCATGTTTTATAAGAAGCCCGCTGAGGCTCTTGGCCTGCCAACAGCCTGAAGGTTGGACAGGGAGGGCCTTTAATTACCTTAATTACCCTGTCAATGGCCATTGACAGGTCGATGGGCAGACAGCTAATTTCACTGTCCGCCCGCCTTCCTGCATATTTACAGTCCATAGCACCCTCGCCTTTGAATCAGAGGGTTGTGGGTTCATGTCCCACTCCCGGAAACCAAGAACTGCGATTGTACTTGAAAGAGTTGCAATCTGTGACTGTTGATAACTCGAAAGAGTTTCCTGCATATTTAAATGGGGTGGGATGACATCCCACGTCATTTTCCCGTCGGCAAGAGGGCCCCGCCCCCAAATCGTCAACAGGAAAATTCAGGCCTATGGCTATCCTCTACACTATCCACTACTCGGCTAATCTTTGTGTCATCTGCAAATTTCCCAATCTTGCCCCCCACGTTCACGTCCAAATCGTTAATATATAACACAAATTTATATAACACAAACAGCAAGGGTCCCAACACCGAGCCCTGTGGAACACCACTTGAGACAACTTTCCATTCGCAAGGGCATCCATCGACCATTACCCTTTGTTTCCTGTTACAAAGCCAACCTTTTATCCAGTTTGCCACATTACCCTGAATCCCATGGGCTTTTACTTTCCTGACCAATCTGCCATGTGGGATCTTGTCAAATGCCTTGCTAAAATCCAAATACTCAAACTGCTCCTGAAAGGCCTGAATATAGATGGTCCAGAGGGTAAGTGATAAACAATTAAGAGAAGGAAAGAGAGAGCATGAGAAGACACTGGCAGCTAAGATAGAAGGGAATCCAGAAGTCTTCTATAGGCATATAAATACTAAAAAGATAGGAAAAGGAGGAGTGGGGTCGATTAGGGACCTAGAAGGGGATCTGCGCATGAAGGCAGGGGGCATGGTTTCTTTAATATATATTGAAAGACCTAAACTTAGGTGTTCAGGGTTCAATTTCAAAATTTGCAGATGACACCAAACTTGGAAGAATTGTGTACTTTGAGGAGGACAGTAATAGACTTCAGGAGGACATACACAGGCTGGTGGGATGAGTGGACAAACGGCAGAAGAGATCTAATAGAATGATTCATTTTGGTATGAACAGCAGGAAGCTGCAATATAAAATAATGGGTACAATTCTAAAAGGGATGCAGAAACAGAGGGACCCGAGGTACACTCTTTTCAGCACAAGTTAAAAAATGAACTAATTAACTAATCAACAGACCCTTAAATGGACACTGTAACAAAAACTTTATAAGAAACTTAAATTAAAGTGTTGTTTCCGGGGCTGATGGTGCACTCCTGCAGCACCCACCAGTCGCGGAAGGCCTCAAGCCTCTCCAGGGAGACCCTGGTCTGAATATAGCCATGGAAGAGAGGCAGACAGTTGGGCCTAATGACCCCTTCAATCGCTCACTACCTGGACCTTTTAATGGCCAGCTCGGCCAGGCCCAGGAGCAGGCTTACGAGAAGGTCCTCCCCCTTCTTGCCTCCCTACCACGCACCCCACCCCCCCCACCCCACCGCGCCACCCAAAGCTTGAGCTGCCTCGACACCTCGAAAACCTGGAGGTATACTCTTTTTGAGAAACAAAATCAATAAATTAAACTAAAAATCAATAATCTGAAGAGGTGACAGCCTCTGATGAGGCATTGTAACTAAAACAAAAACGTTAAAGAAAACTTACAAAACTAAATCAAAATGTCATTTCCAGGGAGAGTGATGATGCACCCCAGCCCCTGCGGTGCCCACCGATCACGGAAGACCTCTAGCATACCGGTGAACATTACATGCTCCCTCTCCAGAGCCACCCGACTGTGAACATAGCTGCGGTAGAGGGGTGGTCAGGCCAGATGACCCCCTCAACCAGCCGCTGTCTGGATCTGTTGAAAGCCACCTCAACCAGGCCCAGAAACAGGCTTACAAGGAGGTCCTCCCTCCTCCTTGCACCCCGCCCCCTCCACGCTTGAGCCATCTCGACAACTCAAAAACTTGGAGGTATATGTACACAAGTCATTGAAGGTGACAGGGTAGGTTGAGAATTAATTAATAAAGCATACAGGAACCTGCGCTTTATAAATAGGGATATAGAGTACACAAGCAGGCAAGTTATGCTAAACATTTATAAAACACACGTTCAGTCTCAACTGGCATATTGTCTCCAGTTCTGGGCACCACACTTTAGGAAGGATGTTAAGGATGCAAAGGCATTCAAGATGGTGTGGGAAAGGTTCAGGACAATAGTTCCAGGAATGAGAAACTTCAGTTACATGTATAGTTTGGAGTTGTTTGCCTTGAAGAAAAGGTTAAGAGATTTGATTAAGTTGTTCAAAATCGTGAATGGTCTGGACAGAGTAAATAGGGAGAAATTGGTCCCGTTGGCAGAAGGATTGGAACCAGAGGGCACCAATTGAAGGTGGTTGGCAAAAGAAACAGGTGTCATGAAGAAAAACCTTTTTACACAACCATGGTTAGAAACTGGAATGCACTACCTGAGTGTGGCAGTGCAGATTCAATCGAGGCTTCCAAAGGACAACTGGATTATATGTAGAGAAAATATTTGCAAGGCTACGGGGAAAAGGTGGGGGAGTGGGTCAGGTTAAGTTCCTCTCGTGGAGTCAGTGCACATATGACGGGCCAAATGGCCTCCTTTTTACTGTAACCATTCTATGACCTGCTGTCCTCTTGTGAAGTGTCTGTGAAATTATTTTATGCTTTAAGGGAACTTTATAAATATGTTCATTCTCAATTTGAACAACGCCGTGTGAGGGAGGTTTTGAGACCCCTCATTCCTAATCCCGGCCTGTCCTTGGTTAGTTCAGCTCAAAGGTCTCAGAACCTGCGGCAAAATATCTCTGCCAGAAGCGGCCAGTCCGGGGCCGAGCCGGGCCGGTCACCGTCCCCCCTCAGCCTGGGGCCGGGCCGGTCACCGTCCCCCCTCAGCCCGGGGCCGGGCCGGGCCGGTCACCGTCCCCCCTCAGCCCGGGGCCGGACCGGGCCGGTCACCGTCCCCCCTCAGCCCAGGGCCGGGCCGGTCACTGTCCCCCCTCAGCCCGGGGCCCGGGAGTTGAGACCGCCCCTCTCCCCCGGTACCTTTCGGAGAGACTCCCTCAGGCTGTAATGCTCTTGAGTGTAGATGATGTCCTGAGGAGGTGGAACCGAACTTGTTTCACGGGCCGCTTTCTCGGAATAACACCGGGACCAGAGCACTGGAACCCGGGCCCCAAGCCGGGTCCGGCTCCGGATAAACAACCGGGAGCAGCTAGCGGCCATGGTGACAGTGAGTGCGCAGGCGCCGAGACTGCAGCAGGTGGGAAGTAGTAGAGACAGAGAGGGTCAGGGTAAAGAGATCTCGGGGGAGGGTCAGGGCAAATAGATATGGGTGGGGGGGACATTGATCAGGGCAGAGAGATGGGTGGGGGGGACATTGGTCAGGGCAGAGAGATGGGGAGGGGGGCAGGGTCAGGGTAGTGAGATGGGGGCAAAGAGATGGGGGGCAGGGTCAGGGCAGAGAGATGGGGGGTGCAGGGTCAGGGCAGAGATGGCGGGGGCATATGGTCAGGGCAGAGAGATGGCAGGGGGACATGGTCAGGGCAGAGAGATGGACGGGGGAACATGGTCAGGGCAGAGAGATGGCGGGGGGACATGGTCAGGGCAGAGAGATGGACGGGGGGACATGGTCAGGGCAGAGAGATGGACGGGGGGACATGGTCAGGGCAGAGAGATGGACGGGGGGACATGGTCAGGGCAGAGAGATGGATGGGGGACATGGTCAGGGCAGAGAGATGGCAGGGGGACATGGTCAGGGCAGAGAGATGGGGGGGGAACATGGTCAGGGCAGAGAGATGGCAGGGGGACATGGTCAGGGCAGAGAGATGGGGGGCAGGGTCAGGGCAGAGAGATGGGGGGAGACATGGTCAGCGCAGAGAGATGGGGGGCAGGGTCAGGGCAGAGAGATGGGGGGCAGGGTCAGGGCAGAGAGATGGGGGGCAGGGTCAGGGCAGAGAGATGGGGGGCAGGGTCAGGGCAGAGAGATGGGGGGACAAAGAGATGGGGGACAGGGTCAGGGCAGAGAGATGGGCGGGGGCACATGGTCAGGGCAGAGAGATGGGCGGGGGGACATGGTCAGGGCAGAGAGATGGGCGGGGGGGACATAGTCAGGGCAGAGAGATGGGGGGGCAGGGAGGGCAGAGAGATGGGGGGGCAGGGAGGGCAGAGAGATGGGGGGCAGGGAGTGCAGAGATATGGGGGGGGAGGGAGGGCAGAGAGATGGGGGGCCAGGGAGGGCAGAGAGATGGGGGGACAGGGTCAGGGCAGAGAGATAGCAGGGGACCTGGTCAGTGTAAGAACGATGATTTGGGGAGACATCACTCCAATTGCTGAGATTAGTGCATCGGGAGGACGGGATTACTGCATGAATTGACATCAGGATTGGGAGGTCATCAGAAGAATTCAGATTATGGGAAGAGGGTCTTTTCGACATCTGAGAGTTTGACAGGAGGGTTGTGGCCTTTTTGCTACAGCTTAGTACAGCAAAAAAGATTGTATCTGAAAGAGGTGAGACACTAGCAGACACTGGCAGTGAGACTTGTCATTTTCACAAATGTAACTAGCTTTATTTATATCGGTCTTAAAAATACATGTTCATAAATGGGTTTACAATCTATGACCCAAAACATATTCTGGAATCATGAATTGTTTTCATATTATTCTTGGGCACCTCTTAGTACGAATCTCCCACAACAGGTGATCAAATTAAGCAAGACCTGTTAAAATGGTTTAGTCTTGTTGCAATGAATTATTTTGGTGGGGGGTGGGCAGGAGAAGGTCTGTTTGGCTACTGTTAGTCATCATGAGTTTGAGTAAAGCAGTGCATTCCAGTGGTAGTGTTATGGTATTATCACACACAAACCATTTCCACTATTGTGACACAATAAAAATTGGGATGCGTTTTTTTCATTGCGCAAGTTGTATATGAGGGTAAGACCAATATTGGCAACTTGCTCCCAAAATGTTGATGTAGTCCAAGGATCAATTTCTATCGATCCTTTCCTTTGGCTTCTTGGCTTGGCCACGCACTGCTGAATAATCTAGACTAATATCCCTAACTACCAGATGTTGGAATTTACTGACTAATTCACAGATTACAGGAAAAAACTGACTCTGTTACAAAATAAATTAGGAACTCGCTCTCCTGATATCAAAATTACAATATAAAAGCAACTTCATTGGTCTGTGTGGGCAATTTGCATCCCTTGTTCCAAAAGTAGCAGCAATCCCAATGTAACCTGGTAAATTTGCTAACTCTGGCAGCAGGAAATTTTTTTTTTTGAAAAATATACTTTATTCATAAAATATCTGGAAGAACATTCCAAAACATTTCAAAATCACCATCACGTAAGTACAATCAGATTCAACTTTTATCACAATGTATTGCATGTATCACAAGGTGCATCAATACAATCAATGAATATTACAATCATTTCAATCTGGTCAATGCAGACAATCAGACAATGGTATTGGAGTTATCAACATACATCATGTTGCACTCAGAGGTGCTTCAATACATTTATAATACAATTAGTATTCAATGCATACATTCATTTTGAGCTGTACAGCCCGAGTGGCTCTCAACAGTTCCCAGCCCCTCGGTGCACTGTGGCAGAAAGGTCTTAGACAGCGACCTTTCCCCATTGCGCCTTTGCGGCGGCTGCACCAAGCTTTAGTGCGTCCAGCACGTAGTCCTGGACTTTGGAATGTGCCAGTCTGCAACACTCGGTCGGGGACAACTCTTTGCGCTGGAAGACCAATAAGTTTCGGGCAGACCAAAGAGCGTCTTTCACCGAGTTGATGATCCTCCAGCTGCAGTTGATGTTTGTCTCGGTGTGTGTCCCTGGGAACAGCCCGTAGAGCACAGAGTCCTGTGTCATAGAACTGTTCGGGATGAACCTCGACAGAAACCACTGCATCTCTCTCCAGACCTTCTTTGCAAAGGCACAATCCACAAGGAGGTGATCAGCGGTCTCGTCCCCACCACAGCCACCTTGAGGGCAACGTGCAGAGGGGGTGAGACTCCTGGCATGTAGGAAGGATCTGACGGGGAGGGCCTTTCTCACCACCAGCCAAGCCACATCTTGGTGCTTGTTGGAAAGTTCTGGCGATGAGGCATTCTGCCAAATGACTTTGACAGTCTGCTCAGGGAACCATCCCACAGGATCCACCCTCTCCTTTTCCCGCAGGGCCTCTAAGATGTTACGTGCTGACCACTGCCTGATGGACTTATGGTCAAAGGTGTTTCTCTGCATAAATTTTTCTACCAGGGACAGGTGGTACGGCATGGTAACTCTGGCAGCAGGAAATTTTTTTTTACAAAAATATACTTTATTCACAAAATATCTTCAACAACATTTCAAACCATTTCAAAATCACCAAAACAAAAATACAATCGGGTTCAACTTTTACAACGTGTGTCACGAAATGCATTGATACAAAAAATGAATATTACAATCATTTGCAGACATTCATTTTGAGCTGTACAGCCCGAGGGGATTTAAACAGTTCCCAATCCCTCGGTGCACTGTGGTAGAAAGGTCTTAGGCAGCGACCCTTCCCCATTGCGCCTTTGCGGCGGCTGCCCCAAGCTTTAGTGCATCCCTCAGCACGTAGTCCTGGACGTTGGAATGTGCCAGTCTGCAACACTCGGTCGGGGACAACTCTTTGCACTGGAAGACCAACAAGTTTCGGGCAGACCAAAGAGCGTCTTTCACCGAGTTGATGATCCTCCAGCTGCAGTTGATGTTTGTCTCGGTGTGTGTCCCTGGGAACAGCCCGTAGATGAATGGGATGAACCTTGTCAGAAACCACTGCATCTCTCTCCAGACCTTCTTTGCAAAGGCACAATCCAACAGGAGGTGAACAACGGTCTCTTCCCCAACACAGCCACCTCGAGGGCAACGTGCTGAGGGGGTGAGACTCCTGGCGTGTAGGAAGGACCTGACAGGGAGGGCCTTTCTCACCACCAGCCAAGCTAAGTCTTGGTGCTTGTTGGAAAGTTCTGGTGATGAGGCATTCTGCCAAATGACTTTGACAGTCTGCTCGGGGAACCATCAAACAGAATCCACCCTCCTTTTCTCGCAGGGCCTCTAAGATGTTACGTGCCGACCGCTGCCTGATGGACTTGTGGTCAAAGGTGTTTCTCTGCATAAATTTTTCCACGAAGGACAGGTGGTATGGCACGGTCCAACTACTTGGAGCGTTCCGCGGCAGCGTGGCCAGACCCATCCTTCGCAACACCGGGGACAGGTAGAACCTCAGCATGTAGTGACACTTGGTGTTTGCGTACTGAGGGTCTACACACCGCTTGATGCAGCCGCACACAAAAGTGGCCATCAGTATGAGGGCGATGTTGGGCATGTTTTTTCCCCCTTTATCTAGAGGCTTGTACATCGTGTCCCTGCGGACACGATCCATTTTCGACCTCCAGGTAAAGCGGAAGATGGCTCGGGTGATTGCCACCACGCAGGAGTGTGGAATGGGCCAGACCTGCGCCACGTACAGCAACAGCGAGAGTGCCTCACATCTGATGACCAAGTTCTTACCCGCAATGGAGCGGGAGCATCGCTCCCGCATGCCCAGTTTCCTCTTCACCATAGACACTCGCTCCTTCCAGTTTCTAATGCATGCTCTGGTCCCTCCGAACCATATCCCCAGCACCTTCAGGCCGTCAGCCCTGACGGTGAAGGGGACAAAGGATCGGTCAGCCCAGTTCCCAAAGAACATGGCCTCGCTCTTCCCAAGATTTATCTTGGCTCCGGAGGCCAGTTCGAACTGGCCGCAGATGTGGATCAGTTTGCGCACTGATAGTGGATCTGAGTAGAAGACGGCGACATCATCCATGTACAGGGAGGCTTTGACCTGAGTGCCTCCACTGCCTGGGATCGTCACTCCTCTTATGCCCGGATCCTCCCTGATGGACTCAGCAAAGGGTTCTATGCAACACACAAAAAGAACAGGCGAGAGAGGACAGCCCTGCCTGACTCCAGATTTAATCGGAAAGCTATCTGATTCCCACCCATTGATTGAGACTGCGCTACTGATGTTGGTGTAGAGCAGTCGGATCCAATTGCGAATTCCCTCCCCAAACCCCATTTTGGAGAGCACATCCCCCATGTAGGTGTGCGATATTCTGTCAAAGTCTTTCTCCTGATCCAAGCTGATGAAGCAGGTGTCCACACCCCTGTCCTGTACATAGACAATCGTATCCCTGAGCAGCATGAGGCTGTCAGATATCTTCCTGCCCGGCACAGTGCAGGTCAGGTCAGGGTGGATCACCAATTCCAGAGCGGATTTGACCCGATTGGCGATGACCTTGGACAGAATCTTATAGTCCACATTCAACAGTGAAATGGGTCGCCAATTTCTAATTTCCTCCCTTTCCCCCTTGTGCTTGTAGATGAGGGTGATGATGCCTTTCCTCATGGATTCTGACATACTGCCGGCCAGGAGCATACTCTTGTACACTTATAGCAGGTCTGGGCCAATCAAGTCCCACAGAGCCGAATACAACTCCGCCGGCAAGCCGTCGCTTCCAGGAGTTTTACTCTTCTCGAAGGACTCAAGGGCCTTAGTCAGTTCGTCAGGAGTTAGCGGTTTGTCCAGGCTCTCCCGCATACTGTTGTCTAAGACCTCCGTGATAGAGGACAGGAAGGACTGGGAGGCCGTGCTGTCTGTGGGCTTCATGTCATACAATCCGGCATAAAAGGATTTGCTGATTCTCAAAATGTCGGACCGTGATGACTTTACTGAGCCGTCTTCTTCCTTCAGGCTGCTGATCACAGAGCTCTCTCTGTGAACATTTTGGAAGAAGAAACGTGAGCACGTCTCATCCTGCTCCACGGAGCAGACTCTGGAATGGAAGATGATCTTGGAGGCTTCCGAGGCAAAGAGCGAGGCTTGCTGGCTCTTCACCTCTTGGAGTTCCTCCTTGACATCGACCCCCATCGACTGCAGCCGGAGCAGATTCTGCATGTTTTTCTGGAGTCGGGACATTTCCCTCTGTTCCTTTCTAGCTTTCTGGGTGCCTTTGAGGATGAAAAACCTCTTGATGTTTCCCTTGATCGCTTCCCACCAGTGTGTCAGGGACTCAAAGAGGGGTTTCACGGTTCTCCAACCTTTGTATTCCCTCTTGAGCTCCTCAATGTTCTCTGGGGTCAGCAGTTGCACGTTTAGCTTCCATGCCCCCCTGCCCACCCTCTGGCCCTTCTCTAAGTGGCAGTCAGCCAGTAGGAGGCAGTGGTCAGAGAAGAACACCGGCTTGATGTTGCTGGATCTGACTGCGAACGCTCGGGACACAAACAGGAAGTCTATCCTGGAACGGATGGACCCGTCTGGCCGCGACCAGGTGTATCTACGCTGCTCTCCGTCTGCAGGGTTGCTGAAGACGTCGTGCAGCTTGGCATCCTTAACTGTTTCCATCAGGGATCTGCTGTCGGCCCTGCTGGATCGTCCAGCCGCATCGATGATGCATTTGAAGTCACCGCCCAGAATGACCGGCCTGGAGGTCGCCAGCAGCAGTGGGAGCTGCTGAAAAACCTCCAGCCGCTCGGCCCCTTGTGACGGGGCGTGCACATTAATTAACCGGAGTGGAGCATTCTTGCAGCAGGAAATTTTTTTTTTTTTTTTGTAAAAATATACTTTATTCATAAAAAATCTTCAATCACATTCAAAACCATTTCAAAAACAACATTACAAGGGTACAATCCAGGTTAAACTTTTACAAGATCTTCTCAATGTTGCAAACCTGGCAAATTTACATTGAGGTTGCCAATGGTTGAATGAGAACCATTCTTTAGGAGATGGTGGTTCACATTTTAATGAAAGTACAGTAAATCACATATTACAAAACTTTTATTACAACTAAATGGAGTGAAACACATGCATTTTTAGTTTAAAGATTAACCTGTTTGATGCAATTTGTTTTGACAAATAAATGCCATTCAACCTGCTAAATTGAATGTAAATGAGTTCAAAGTCTATGTTACTCAGACAATTTCACTAATGTTGACAGCTCTATGTAGCAATGTGTTTGCTTGTTATTGTGAAAACAGAACAAACAGTGATTGCTAAATCTATTGAACTGCTACCGAAATGCCCATTTCTTTATTTTTCCAAAAGCATAATGGAAATAAAGGTGATTTCACAAGCATTAATGGACAAATGTATTTTTATAAACTAGAGTCTTGGAAAGGTAATTTTACTGAAGTTTGTAATTAGTCATGAGAAATTTATTCTCTGCCAGAATTGTTCTAGGAATTCTTCTGTAGCAAAAGTTTGATTTCAAAATATGCCTTTTATTATTTCGCATAAATAGCATATGACAAGAGTTCTACCCAATGTCCTGGCTAATGTTTGTTACTCAAGCAATTAAAAAAAACAATTTGGTCATTATCATGTTTATGAGAGCTTGCTGTGTGCAAATTGGGTGCTGCATTTCCTACCTACAACAGTGACTACAATTCAAAAGCATTTTACTGGTTGTAAGGCACTTTTGGATGCTCTAGGTCATGAAAATTTAAAACAATTATAGCATTTTAATAATCTTGCAGTGAGCTTTGTACAGAAAGTTCTTAAAAAGAGAGTATTTTCTTTTACAAATAAACGTTGCTATGTACACTCATACCTAAAGATGCTGTCATGAAGATGTGCTTTATGCCAAACAATTTTCAATCCACCATTGAGAAACTGAATTGAACTTTTAAAAACAGACTTTTTAAAGATACAGAGACTAAAGTAACTTGAACCCACAGCCCAAAATGGCTAACCTCAATTTGCATTATTATATGCTTCACTTTATAATTCATTGAAGTGGAGTCAGTCTGTGCCCATCAAAAATAATGACTTCAGAGGAATGTGAAGGACTCACATGCCCTGCCTCATTAGCAAGACACCTATGGCACTCACCAGAGGTATTCAACTGTTGGATGTGGGCTACTAAAACTAATCACCTGTACAATGGGACCCTGACCAAGTTAGCTTCCAGATATGAGTTAATCAAGTCACCTTGGAATACATGGACAATGTCTTTTTTTAATCATCTGGCAATTGGAGAATGAAGGTCACATGGCAATGTTATAAGCACATGTTTTCTCAGCAGAACTGAGGACAAGCTGCTTAGTGAGAAGACCTAAGTGGGGTCCCTCCTACCTCCTTTCTTTCTCCAACCCACCTGGTAAAATTTGAGCCAAAAACAAAAATAGCTGGAAAAGCTCAGCAGGTCTGACGGCATCTGTGGAGAGGAATACAGTTAATGTTTTGAGTCCGTATGACTCTTCATCAGAACTGAAACTTTGAGCCCTGTTTGCTGACTATGATCATCCAGGGATGCCCTGCTATCGATAGAGATTTCTTAAAAGAACCAAACCCAGATCTATCATTTCCAGAAGAACAACAAACTCAGTTGTCTACATCTTTTAAATCAGCAACAACAAGACCATCACATTCAGCCTGAAGCCAACCGACTTGCCAAACTACAAACTGTATACTCTAAATTTTTTTATGGACTCTAATTTGGCCAACCCATCCTTCTCCTCTGTGTGTGGTGTGTGTGTGTAAGTGAGAGAGAAGGTCAATGCATATTTTATTATTCACTTAGAGAGTTTTAAGTATAATAAAGCTAACCTCTTTCTTTGTTAAACTCAAAATAACAGTAGGACAGATTTTCTTATGATCACAGCATGTATACAGTTAAGTGCCCACTGAACTGGCAAGTATATACTTTTCAAACAAAAAAAAATTGTTGTGGTCAAATGAGTAGAGGGAAATGAGGGAGCCATTCGACCCCTCCTCATCTGGTCGTAACAATGTGAAGGCATTTCAGTCACTAAATATGAAGATCTTCAGAAATAGATTGAAAGAGGGAATTTCTTTTCATTATTGTAGACTATGTTGATATGGCATGTGCAATAATAAATTGAATTATTGAATTATACTGATAGATACATACTTTGCCATATTCTATAAATTATACAGCATAGGGGCATTGGTTTTACAGCTGCTACTAACAAACCACAAAACCAAATTGAAATTTTTTGGACATGACTACAAACTGTACAGCACTTATATTAAAGAAAACTGACCATCAACAAACCTAATCTTAGTTTTAAAAAAATTACTTGGTTTCAAGTTTTTTTTAAACATTTTTGTTAATTCCAACATCCACATCAATAATGGTAATTAGGACTTGTCATGCTGTAATGTCACCTTCGTGCCAGTGATAACACTGTAGTGTCAGTTTTGTATCTGTCAGTTTTTCAACCTGCATTTCCCCAACCAGTCCTGCTACTCTGCATTCCAAATTGACATAAGTTCTGCTAATTAACTATAAATAATATAGAATCAAAAGGCAATTAGGCAATATGGAATTAAGGGCAATTAGAGACGGACAATAAATGCTGGACTAGCCAGTGACGCCCACATCCCATGAACAAATAAAAAAAATAGATAAAATCAAGGTCAGAACATATGAATTTAAAATGAAGCCTGAGAAGCACTCTGACCTTGTACATGCTCCCCACTGAGGAGCACTCTGACTTGTACACTTTTATGTCTTAGGTAAATGCGTTTATTGGCCAACCGAAATCTAACTGCATGCCTTCTTATGTTCTCATCAATTGCTGTTTTCAATCAGTAACGGGGAGAGACTGATGTAAGAATAAACAGTGATGGTTTATTGAGACATAGGGCAGAGCACCAGATCATACGTGCTCACTCAGAAACCTCCAGAACTAGGCTTATAAGGCAGGATTTTACATGTCAGCGAGCGGCTGGTATTTCCAAGACCTCCTTATCAAGGGACAGTTGTCCACTAGGTTCCTCAGTAGAAATTAGCAGGTTTGTCTCCCCGACCCCCTCGGGTCCCACAGGCCCCACCAGCGCTTACAAATTGTGTGAGCTGTCCTCTACATGCGGAACAGACTCAAGCGTAGATGAAGACTGTGTTTCTTCTTGTGGAACTGGTGTTTTTTTGCAGAGATGATCCACGTGTCGTCTAATTATTAGTCTGTTTACCAATACATTACAGGAGAGAGGTCCAGTTACTGCATTCACTTCGCCTAACAATCAGTTGGGCCCATCTCCAAAGTTCTTTGCGAGGACTGCACCTCCCACCGTGAAAGTTCTTTCGCGACCATGACCATTGTGCCTGGTTTTCTGCACCTCTTGGCTTTTCTCCATCCTCCCCTCTAAATTCAGCTGGATAAGAGTCTGGTGGTTGCGGAGACATCTCTTCATTAGTAGTTCTGCAGGGGCAATGCCAGTCACCTTGTGTGGTGTGGTCCAGTATGCGAACAAGAACTGGGACAATCTCGTGTTCATGCAATTCCCTTCCCTCTTTTTCATCCTGGATCTAAAGGTTTGGACTGCCCACTCAGCTATGCCATTCAATGCTGGGTGGTAGGGTGAGGTTTTGATTTGGGTAATGCCGTTAAGGGTCGCAAACCTGTGGAACTCCCCGCTGATAAAAGCGGTCCCGTTGTCGGACACGAGGACCTCCGGCAACCCATGCACTGTAACACTCTGCCACAAACGGTGTATGGTGGCAGCCGACGTTGGTGACCGGACTTTATAGACGTCCATCCATTTGGAGTGGGAGTCAATCAGTAAAAGGAATATTGTGCCCAAGAAGGGACCCATGTAATCGATGTGGAGGTGCACCCATGGCCGCCCCAGCCATTCTCATGGGTGCAATGGAGATAAGGGGGGGAGCTTTTGCACCTGCTGGCATTGAGGAAAGCTTTTGACCAGAGTTTCTATATGCAAGTCCATGCCTGGCCACCACAAATAGCTGCGTGCGAGCATCTGCATTCTGCTAATGCCCGGGTGAGCACTATGTAGCTCAGCTAATTACAGCCTTCACCCCCTCAGGGGTACGATAATCCGCCATCCTGGCGGGAGAGTTCATATTTGCGATCAGGCTTCATCTCCTCGGATTTAGGTCCACCCGACCAACCGTTCAAGACCTGCTCCCAGACATTAGACAATAGTGGGTCCCAGCTTGTCCACTCACAGATTTGTCTGGTCTGAGCAGGGGAGGAATCCAGAAAATTTAACACTAAAACCAGCTCCTGGGGAATCGGAGCCTCCCCGTTATTAGGTGGCAGAGGAAGGCGGCTTAGTGCGTTGGCATGTGCGATTTGAGTTCCTGAACGGTGAACAAAAATGTATTCGTAGGCAGCTAATATTAGATCCCATCCCTGGATGTGACCTGATGCAATAGGTGGTATTGTTTTATTTTCTCCAGACAATCCCAGTAGAGGCTTTTGGTCGGATATAATATGGAAATGGTGACTGTGGAGATATTGATGAAACTTCAGGATGCCGAACACAATAGATAAGCCCTCCTTTTTAATCTATGAATATTGTCGCTCTGTGACACTGAGTGTGCGAGATGTATAACCAATGGGTCATTCAGAGCCATCCGCCATCCGATGTGAATGGACAGCCCCTATTCCATAAGGGGACGCATCACATGTTAATATTAATTCCTTCTTGGGGTCAAAGTGGACCAACAAGGCCGACGATCTTAACAATTGCTTCACTTTCAGGAAGGCATCCTGGGGCTTGCCAACTCCATTTCTGGTTCTTCTTAAGCAGGCCATACAATGGGGCCAGCGCAGTCGAGAGGTTTGGGAGGCTGTAGTAGTTAACCATGCCTAAGAAGGCCTTAAGCTCTGTGGTATTTCTTGGGGCAGGTGCCTCGCGAATGGCCTGGGCTTTTTCTTCCACAGGATGCAGGCCCTGCACATCAACCTTGTGGCCCAAGTAAACTACCTCCTTAGCTTGTAACAGACGCTTCTCTTGTTTTAAATGTACCCCAGCTTGTGAGAAGCATTTGAGCAGCCCTTCTAGATTTGCTAAGTGTTCATCGTCAGTCAGTCCCATGACCAATACGTCATTCAAGTAAACGATAACATGGGGCAATCCTTGGAGCAAATTTTCCATTGTTCTTTGGAAAATAACACATGCTGAGGAGACCCCAAAGGGTAGCCATGTGTATTGATACAATCCTTGGTACGTATTAATGGTGACAAATTCCCTCGCATCCTTCTCGAACTCTTCCTGTTGGTAGGCATGGCTCATGTCTAATTTTGAATATGTGGTGCCCCTTGCCAACTTCGAATACAATTCCTCAATCTTGAGTATTGGGTGTCTATCAAGTTTGGCCACCTTATTGACAGTTAGCTTATAGTCACCGCATAAACGCACGCTTTGGTCCAGCTTCAGTACAGATACGATGGGTGCTATCCACTCAGAAAATTGCACTGTTGTAGGGTGCACAATTTTTCCAGTCTGTCCAGTTTGGTTTCAACTTTGTCCCGTAGAGCATAAGGGACTGGTCTGGCTCTTATAAATCTGGGGGTTGTGTTTGGGTCTATATGGATCTTGGCCTGTAACCCTCAAATCGTTCCTAACTCGCTGTTGAAAATGGAAGCAAACCTTTGCAACAATTCCTGTAAGCCTTCTGATAAAATTTGAAAAATTTTGGCCCATTTCAATTTAATCTTTTTGAGCCAGATGCAACCTATTATGCTGGGGCCCTCTACAGCTACCACTAACAAGGGCAACCTTTCAGATTGATCTCCATACGTTGCCGAGACTTGACATAACCCTTTCAGTCTTATTTCTTCGCATGTGTATGTCCTCAGCTTTGTGTCTGAAGCTTCTAACTTCATAGGATGGGTTCCTTTACTCAAATATCTAAATGTATGCTCTCCAATGACAGACATCGACGGTCCCATATCAACTTCCATCTTAATGGGTTTTCCTTTAACTGTAATGACTACTTTGACTGGCTTGGTTCTACCCACGTTGAGGTTATATAATGAATGGATGTCTGATTCTATTTCTTCTGGCTCTTCCATGATGCATATTTCACGATTTTTCCTTCTGTCTTTATAGTGTTGTTTTAGCCTTTCTCTGCAGTGCTGCCTTATGTGGCCACAGCGGTGAAAAAGCACTCGACTTGTTTGAGTTGTCATTCACTCACTGGAGGCCTGGATGTATTTCTCTCATTCATTTTGTGGGTTTTCACTGCAGTACCGTTATTTTTCAATGGTTTAGAGCTAAAGACCATTTCCCACCGTTCTGTGGAGTCTGAGGTTTTCGCGCCTTCTGTTGCTGGATTGACCTGCTCGACCAGATGGACGGCGCCATTTTGTGTATTTTTCATAACTTCGGAATTTCTAACAGCACTCTCCATCGGGGTAGCTAATTCTAATGCCTTATTGAAGTCTAGACTAGGTTCGGCTAGCAAACGCCTTTGGATAGTTTCATCTCCAATCCCGTATGTCAGCCGGTCTCTCAACATATCACTAATGGATGTTCTGAATTTGCAATGCTCAGTTAATGCCTCTAAAATGGCCACATAGTCAGTTATTGTCTCCTCTGGAAGCCTGTTCCTTGAATTAAACTTGAAGCGCTGCATAGTAACTGAGGGCTTTGGTCTCAGGTGGCTCTGTACAATTTTTATTAACTCGTCAAAAGTCTTTGAGTTTGGGGCGCTAGGTGACATGATACTGTGGATCAGCCCGTACATTTTGCTTCCGCATGAGGACAAAAGAGTTGTCCTCTTCTTCTCCTCCCCCGCGATGTCGTTAGCGGTAAAAAAGAACGCTAGGCGTTCGACATACTGAGACCAGTCATCTGAAATGGGGTCGAATGGATAGATACACCCAAACTGCAGCATCGTGAACAACTGCAAGGGGACTGCACTTCCGATAGGCTTTCCAGGTAATAACGAATTTAGGTGTTTGGCTTACCGCAGAGTTGCCCTTTCTCTGGGGTCTCTTGTTGTCTTTCACAAAGTTGCCCTCCCTCTGAGGGCCCTTATAATTTTCTGCCCATAGCCATTTTCATGCATTTACCAGTTTAAATACATTGTTGCTTTAAGAGCAGTCGCCTTTTTTTTAACTCTAGCTCTGCTGCTGTCGGCTTTTCTCTGCTGGGTTTCTCACTCTTTTTGAGTTTTGGTGGGATCCCTGCGATCGCGATTCTGCAGGGTTTTTATTTCATTTGAAACTGCAGCACTGCTTTCTGCTCCAATTGCCCACTGTCACTCTTTCCAATGCTTTGCCCACCCGTCTTGTGGACTCACACTCAAGGGTCTTGCAATGTTTTTACCCTCATCACCACTTTTATGTCTTGGGTAAATAAGTTCATTGGCGAACCAAACTCTAACTACACGCCTTCCTATGTTCTCATCAATTGCTGCTCGCAATCAATAATGGGGAGAGACTGATGTAAGAATAAACAGTGATGGTTTATTGAGACATAGGGCAGAGCACCTGATCATACGTGCTCACTCAGAAACCTCCAGATCTAGACTTACAGTTCCTAGATGCCCATGTTGTACATTGATTCACCAGTGCTGTCACATGATCAGTACACATTCATTCTCTTAAAGGTACAGGGTATCTCACTTTACCACATACCCACTCCCCACTTAGGAGCACTCTGACCTTGTACACACTTCCCCACTGAGAAGCACACTGATTTTGTATACACTCACCCACTGAGAAGCACAGTTGCCTTGTACACATTCCCCCACTGAGAAGCATTTTTATTTTGAACATACTCCCTCACTGGGAAACGCTCTTTACTTTGTACACACTGCCCCACTGAGAAGCCACATTACTTTGGAACTGTGGATTCTAATGACTCCCAAGCCCCCAAGCAGACGCTTGGCCTTCAGCACTGTCCAAACTAGGTGAAATATTTGTCCCCACCTGTTTCCAACTGATGCCATCATTGCAAAAATGGCTCCAAAGGCTGGAATTTGGAAGTCCCGTCCCTGAACATGGCATCTACCATTTTCATGCTGTCCATATAAGACAGCAGCTATCTCTAGTCATGTCTGATTTTCAACAGCTACGAGTGGGAAACATGATGTGTGCAGATCAGACCTGGCAGAAGCAGGCCTAAACTTTGAAGATTTGCTTGGAAAGGGAGGGTACCGTTTTGGAGAGGTAAGGTATCCTTTTGAGTATGACCTTGGAACATCTTTGGGGGAAGTCAGGTGCCCTTTGAGAGGGGGAGTGTGCCCTTTCGGATCGTTAAAAGTAGATTTGAATATGCATTAAAAAGTGCATAAATGCATGGGAACTGTCAAGCTCATTGAAACTGTTGAGAGAGCTGTCAAAAGGAACTGTCAAAAGGAACTGTATAAAGGAACTGTGTCACAATGCTGTGAGTTATGAGTGAGTGATGTCAATCTGTAATTTCACTGGCTGATCAAACATATATTGAACTGTTTACAAAGGACTTTTTAAAAGCAAGAAACAACGCTGACTTAAAATGGATGCCACAAGTCATCTGATGTCTGGTTTGATAGGTTGACCAGTTTTCTGGAAACTTCCTTTGTGAATTAAAATTCAGACATACCATGTCATCCTTCTCTAGAATTTCATACCTGATGATGCCAAGAACTACTTCAAGATTCACTGAAAATGGTACTGGACCTCACGTTTGCATTTCTATAAGGCTACCTCTCAAGCAGAGACAGAGGGCAGAATCATCTGTGCCCACTGGCGTCAGGCATGCTTGGTGGCCTGAGCTGACAATTTGACGAGAAGGCCAAAAACCGGTTTCATGACGTCGTGAAACCAGTTTGAGATCGTCCGCTCAGCTGACGTCTGATGGCGGGCCACGTTTCCTGCCATCAGATATCAGGAACCTCATTGTAATACATCAGCTTATCATTATAAGGCCAGCCTGCTGGAATTGATCCCCCCACCCCCCTGCCCCCGGGCCGGATCATTCACCCACGTCAGTGTGATTGCACATAGAAATGTTTCACAAAAGCATACAAATGGTGCACACTTGGCGGGATGCACTTCCAGGGGACCTTGGAGTTGAGTGCATAGCAACATTGCAGAGCACTCACGAGGGGAGCCTGTTAGACTTCAAGGTTGAGGCGCGTTGAGGGGAGGAAGGCAAGGGCTGCCCTGCAGTTGAGGCAAATTTGGTTTGGTGGGGGTGGCAAAGCCTGGCCTGCGGTTGAGGCAACTCTGGGTTGGGGGGAAAAGGCTGCCCTGCGGTTGAGGTGACTTTTTGGGGGGAAGGGGGTGCAAAGGATGCCCTGTGATTGAAGGTAGCGCACAAGCACGTGTGGGGTGGGGAGGGTGGGGTGGGTGAGGGAAGTGGCCATGCATTAGAGGCACCGTATATAAAGTGATCATTTCCCTGCAGCTGAGACAGTTCAGGTGCAGCCACGTTGATATGATTGGAGCCGGGCCTCTAGCTTCTCTGCCCACTCAAGCAATGCAGAGGCATCAAAGTGCCGCCAAGTGCTCCAGAGCGTTTCACCCCTTGGGCACAGACTGCAAACTAATGAGCGTTTTAGTGGAATGCAGAACAGTTGGATGACTGGGCACATCGTACAACCTCCTTGCTAAAGCTGGCCATGGAGCAGTCACTGGTGGAGATGCTCACAGCCCCTTGCAATGTCATCATTCCGGTTTGGACCAGCCTCCCCCATGGTTCAAATAAAACATGCAGCCTTGCAGTGCGGGTTAGGAGAATGCCTGCACCGGAGCTGAGAGTACAGCATGCAGTGCAATGGGCAAAGCTGCCACCAATCGGTCAGGTGGAGTGGGGCAGACGTGGGTGGGGTTTCGGGCAGCCATGCAGTGCACTAATCTCTGGCCATCCAAGTGGTGGCCAGCACTCTCCGGAATGCATTAAGGGGCCTCCAGACTTAACCAAGAGAGGTTCTTAGTACACCCAGCTAACCCATGCGTCTCTCTCTTTCATCCTGCAGGAGGAGTACATCCGGATCATGGAGCCTGGTGAACTAGCTGTATGGCTCATGGCCCACAGGGAGCGAAAATGAGGGAGAAGAGATCAACTGAGACGCCTGACTGAGCAGAGGGAGGAGCAGCACCTTTGGGAAGAAGGGACGGCTGGGGCTCCTGCGCACACCACTGAAGAACCACTGTGGGCCTTCACTGGTTAACACCCAGCCAGACCCAGGGTCCATAGACGCTGCTTATCATTCCTGCAGATGACCAAGAACCAGTGTAGCCAAAGACTGCGCATGTCTAGGGAACTGGTCAGTCACATCTGCCAGCTACTGCAGGATTTGGTGCCACAGGGACATGGAGGGCATCCACTGCCAGTGGCTATGAAAGTAACAGCGGTGCTCAATTTCTATGCCCATGGCTCCTTTCAGGGCTCCACAGGTGACCTCTGTGGGATATCACAAGCCTCCATCCACATGGATGCCATCTTCTTGAGGGCACACAACTTTGTGCATTTCGCCTGGGATTAGGAGAGCCAGGATGCAAGATCAATTGGATTTGTCCAGATCTCAGGTTTCCCAAAGGTGCAGGGTTCCATCGATTGTACTCACTTATTGCTCAGATCTCCATCGCAACACACGGCCAGCTGTGTCAACTGCAAGGGCTTCCATTCGCTGAATGTGCAGCTGGTGTGTGACCACCACAAACAGATCCTGCAGGTCTGCGCGCAGTTTCCAGGGAGTGTGCATGACTCCTACATTCTCAGTCAGTCTCAGATCCCTGACATCTTCCAGGCTCCACAGAGGCTGCAGGGATGGCTCCTCGGGGACAAGGGCTACCCGCAGAGGACGTGGCTGATGACACCCCTGTGGTGGCCTCAGACTGCAGCAGAGTGAAGGTACAACGAGGCTCATGCTGCAACTCACAATTTGGTGGAGCAAACCATCAGGATGCTGAAAATGGGGTCCCGGTGCTTGGTCCAGTCTAGTGGAGCCCTGCAATATAGCCCACAGACGGTGCCACGTTTTTTACATCGCTTGCTGCGTCTTTCATGACCTGGCGCTGCAATGGGGAGAGCTACAGGCTGAGGGGGAGAAGGAGGAGGTGGCGGTCTCCTCCGATGAAGAGGATGTCGATGGTGACGAGGCTGAGGAGCTCCTCCAATGTGACAATGATGGCGATGAGGCCTTCGCACTAGCTAGACCCTAATAGTCGCTCAATTGCAGGAGGATGATGACGACATGCAGTGAGCACATTTCATAGATCTTCACATAGCTTCTGAGAATATCTGACTTCTGTCTGGCCGAGGGCAGCTCACTTGCAGCCTGTGATCAGGGTCATATCACAGAGATGCAGCCATGAAACTTTAAAAGCATCTGATCCTTTGTCCACCTTCAACACCTGAGCCCTTCAGGAGCACAGCGTCACTGGTCACAGATGCTGATGAGATGGGGGCCAGGCCCATCTTTAAGGTGCTGAGAGAGACTGACGGAACTCTGACCCCTGTCCACTACATTCTGGCAGCAATGACAAACACCATTGAGGTGCAGGCATCAGTAATGTGTCCAGGGAGTGTGAGGCCGGACCATCACTTTGCTCTGAAGGCTGCACTAAACGCAGGGAAGAGGCCCTTGACTGAAATACCTGCCTTTATCTTGTGCAGAAGGGTTTCACATAAGTGACCCAAACACTGCTCATCAGAACAAGGAGCCATAGGCAGGGAGACAATTCTTGGGAGTTTATTTACAATATTGAACATTATGTACAAGTGATTAACACCCATGCCCAGGCTGTGCAAACACTGCCGCTACGTCTTGGTGCTCCCCGGACATCCACAGCGCAGATGGAGGCAGCCTGCTGATTGCTACGCCCTTGGTGGACATCCTCTGGAGGGCTGAGACTTGGAGGGGCCCGGCCTGCTTTCGGGGTCCTGCTGTGTAGCAGTGGCACCCTCCTCAGCCTGTGGAGCTGAAGCTGCTGAGGCCACAAAAAGAGGGGATTCGGATGGGCTGGACACTCCCGGTTGGATGGACCCGGGGTGGGGGTTGGTGGGGGCGGGGGGGAGGTTACACCTGCTGATCCTCCTCCTTATGGGTGCCCAAGGACCCCTGGCTGGCCCCTTGAGGTGAAGGGGGAGCTGGAGTGAAATCAGGCTGGCCCGCACCCTTATCGTGCACACACTGTTGGAGGCCAACTATGCAGTCAGCGATGGAGTTGAGCCCGTGCAGCAGTGCAGGAGCAATATCCTGAACCAGGGTCTCCATTGTGGCTGCCTTCCTACCAATGTTGGCTTCAGTGCGATGGCATGTCGGCGCTATCACCTCGCCCGAAGGCAGTCAGACTCCTCCATCATGCCTTGCAACCTGAGGAGTGCAGCGGACATCCCTTCCTGATGTTCCTGAGGTTGCCTTTGCAGCTTCAGCAACTGTGACATGACCGAGTCCAGAGGCTCGTCATCTGATTCGGACTCAGCAATGCCTGGCCTCCAGCATTCCTCCAAGTCCGGATACCTGGGAAGTCCCTGCCGTCGCCTGCTGTGGATCAGAAAGTGCGATGTGCTCACCAGATTGTGATCCCAATGCTACTCTAAAGCTCAATTCCACCAATGTGTGTCTCTACATTGGTAATGGATGTGAGTGAGTGCTGTGACGGGTCTTCTGGGGGGGTTTCAGTGGATTCCTCTTCTGAGCTTCCCTCGGGGTTTGATTAGAGGCCCTCGGTCGTGGACTCCTTTGGCAGTTATGCCTGTGAAAGCAATGAGAGTTAATTAGTGCATGGCAGTGGCCTGTGAAACAGCACACATCACTCACAGCATGGTTGGCTGATGGATGTTGCACTGCTGGATCCTCACTTGGTAGTGCAGCGCCGACCTCACCATCAACACAGTAACAGTCCAGATCCTCACCAGCCAGCTGGATGGCTTTGTTTTCAAAGTCCATGAAGACCTTGATTACAGGCATTCCTCCACCGGTCTGCGATCCCTCCCTCTTGTTGTATGCCAGCTTGTCCTGCATGAATAGAGATGGAGAGAGTGTAAGCAGGATGGCTGCCAGACCAGGTGATAAGTATGGCTGGCATGTGTGGGTGGCGAGTGGTCCCATGGATGGGATGAGGACAATGATGGTGTGTGTGAGCGAGTGAATGGTGATGTCCCTTGAACTGGCAGTGAGTGAGGGCCCTGTGGATGTGTGATGGGTTTGTGAGTGTGTGAGTTGAGAGTGATGAGAAAATTGACTTACCCTGATGGAACAGAAGAGATCATTCATCCTCTTCCGGCACTAGGTGGCTGTTCTCTTTTGCAGGGCATTGGTGCTGACCACCGCTGCCACCGCCTCCCAAGCCGGATTACTGATGTTGCTGCCCATCCTGCGGCCAGAGCAGGGGTAGAGTACACCATGGTGAGCCTCCACTGCGTCCAAAAGGCACTTGAGGGACGCACCATTGAACCTGGGGGCTGCAGTCTTTTTTGCCTTTCAAGGCCATGTCGCCTTTGCAGTAGTCGTGGGCTGGAAGCACTGAGAGGTGTGCATGTGGCTACACATTAAATACGGCACCCGGCGTGATGAAGCAACAAGGTGATGGCGTGTCCGGCGAATGAGAGCCAGCCCACCATGGAAATGGCGTGTTTCCCGGGAATGCATTATTAATGTGGTGCGTTTGGGATGATACAGCTGGAAAAGCAGCCATTGTGGCCGGCGGGTAGGACATGGTTTTACCTGCCCGCTACTGCACTTAATGCACATCTGGAATGATTCCGCCCAAAAAAACCCACTCGGACAATAGCTGCATGGAAAGGGTTTTTCCTATCTCATCAAGATGGATAATGAATCATTTAGACCCTAATGGATGGGAAATTATAGGCCTTGAAACAAAAGCCATAGTCAGTTCAGACATCAGCTAAACAAATACCTTCTGAAATCATTTTCGGGAGAGAAAAGTCATGTGACTAAAGTAACCATTTTTGAAATCTCTTCAATACGGTGCACAAGCTGATAAAACAACCAAGCTGGTCTGGAAAAGCTGCTAATGAAGCTGTAACAAACTCCCTTCTCTTCTCTGTCAAGTCAAGGACCTATCTCTGTTAGTTTAAAAATCCAACAAAGAGATAGTGAACTTCTGTCAAAAGGAAACTCAGATGCAAAAATCAGCGACTTCAAGAAGACAGATTATGTTTTTAGAAAGAAATTGTCTCCACAAATTGTAGTTATACATGGACTCCAACTCCTGAAATCTCAAAATCATTGTGGAGAAAGCATTGCAATGGCCAAGGGCTCAGAAACAGTGAACTCTCTCTTTTTTTACCTTTTAACAATGAAATTTTATTTTGCTAAGGAAGCAACTTCATTCTGTATATCGTGTAATTCTGCATTCTTGTCTGAATATGTGTGTATGCTGCAAAGGTCAGATGTGGGTTTACCTTTTTAAATATTTTTATATCTTTCCCTGGGTGGGTTTTTTACTCAATTTAAAACTAACCCATTTTTGATTTAAACTCAAGAAAGCCCACTAGACTAGTTTCTTTACAAGCAGCACGTAAATGGTTAAGCACAAACAGTGAGTAAATACCTTCATCCTCTCTAAATTCTCAAAAAAAAACCCTGTTACAGTCACACTTAGAGTGGTAATCTAGAGGAGCCATCTTTACCCTTCCTCAAATGGCCGTAACAGCTGTCAAGCTGTCAAGGTGTTTACAAGTGTCCTTTAAATAGTTGAAATACCACCTGCAGTGTGTAAATAAAACCATTGCTTGCTATTTCACTCTGTTTGTGGACATAAGCCTGAGGGTTTTCATTACAGGGTTAGGTGATTGATTTCACAACCTATTATTATCACAGTGGGGTGCCTCTCATTTCATAATTTGATTGATGACTTCAAGTGGTTATAAACTCTTTGAATGGGACTATGAATTTCCATGTTTGTTTTATAAGGGTTTGTAGGAAGTAAAATGTGTTGATTTTTTTATCAATGAGAATTTTTTTAAATAGTGAATTCTTCAATAGATATTTATGAACTTTATTTTATCTCATCTCAGCATGGGTCCTGAGGTCTACCTATGGTGGATACTCGGTGAGTTGGCATGGTATGTGTAAGGGCAAAGGGTGCTGGGGGACATGAGTTAGTAATAAGTTGGCACAGGGTCTATAAAGGGCCCTGGGTGTTGGTACAGGTGTAAAGGTTGACATGGAGGGTTTGAGGGGCCATGGGAAGTACAGGGGCATAGGTTGGCATGCAGAATATGAGGAGCCACTGGGGTGGGTACAGGGGCATAGGTTGACATGGAGAGTATGAGGGGCCATAGGAGTGGATGGGGGGAATGAGATGGCTTGGGTTGGCATGGGCAGTGTGTGGGGTTTGAAGTGGTGTGTGAGATAAGGGCTGCAGGGCTAGTTTTAAAACTTTGACACATTGTCAGAGCCCTGAGGCAGTCCTTCCTCCACACCTGGCAGCCTCTGCACTGTTTCTAGGGTTATTCTCCACAATGCAAGTTCTCCATATTCTCCCTCAAGCTCTGTAGAGTAGTATGTGAATCAATAGAGACTATTGGCTCTCTGCTCAGGCTGTCTTCCTGATCATATGGGTAGCTAATCCATCGCATTGATGGTCTCCTTCTTGTAGATATAAGTGTGCTTCTATTTCTTCTCACTATCCCATTTTCATTTTTGTGATGAACCCAACAAGAAAGAAAAGAAAATTCACCTTTTAAAATGGAGATTGAGCCTCAGAGTTTGGGAACTACAGTTCCCATCATGCACCAGCAGTGTCTGTGCATGCGCCAACCCTGGAATAGCCGCACATGCACAGATCATTATTTTTTACATTCTTTGGCTTCTGCGCATATGCTGGCTGGCGAATGGCTGCACATGTGCATTTTGTGCATGTTCACGTCTTCAAGCTGGTATACAGCCCTGGGAAGATGTGCATTTGTTTTTAATTTTTTTTTAGGTATGGAAGTCAGCTCTGCACTGGCGCAGAAGAGAAGAAAATAAATGTGAAACAGAATGAAAAAAGAGGGTCAGATGACCCAGAAGAAAACACCATTCTGTAGAATGTGCCAGAGGAGCCAGGATGAGAACTGCAGGGAGCAGATCCCAAAGAAAAGAAGAAAGTCCCAAATACCAGGGAATGGGACAGAATGAGGTCCCAAGGAGACAGTTAAGTCAACTGTCAGAACAAGGACAGGAATTGGAAACAGGTCCTGTTAAGTGAAGTTAAGAGTACGAAGCAGAGGAAAAGGCTCCGAATTAAACAGACAGAGCTGGAGGCAGCAGCCTTGGAACAAAGTGAACTTGTGAGGAGCCAGAAAATCCAAGGAGACAGCTGGTGACTCCTTACTATGGTCAGGAAGGTCGGAGGTTGGGGGGGTCAGAGGTCAGGGCAGTGCGGGTTGGGGGACTCGGGGGGGGTTGTGGGGTGGGGGGAGTTCCGCTGGGGGGATTGGGGTCGTGGGGTTGGTCTGGGTCTTTACAATAGTTAGCTAGAAGTTAGACAAAATTTTAATTGTTCTAACTTTTCCTGAGAAACTATTGGTGTAGCCTTGGTGGAACCATCCGCAGTTTGCGATTTAAATTGCATTTTCTGATGGTTCCCAGCACAGGGCAATTATCCAGAGAAAGTGTGTACTTCTGGTCAATTGCCATGCAAACCCTTATCTGGGAACCTCCGAGAGGGATTCCCCAGACCATCTTTGGGATATCGCCCCCAAATTCGATGCTGCGGAGCTCAGAGATTACGGCCCCTTGTGTTCTGGAATGTACCGCCTTTAAGTGTGGTGAAAGCAGATCAATAGTAATATTCAAAAGAGAATTGAACAAATTTTTGAAGAGAAACAATTTTCAGGACAATGGAGAAAGGCCAGGGGAGTGGGATTATTTGGGTAGCTCTACCAAAGAGCCAACACAAACATCATGGAATGTCTTCTATTTGAGCTGTAGCATTCTATGGTGCTATGATTTCTCAGCATTGAGAGACATCATCAATAGTAGATATTTTGAGTTTAGAGCAAAATTATTTTCATAAATTATTAACAGAATATCATAATTGACAATACCAGTTGGTCATATTTATGTAGAGACAGAATAGTTAATCAAATCTTTGTTTAAAAAATAGAGAATTCTGTCTTTAACATGTTATAATATCTGGATATTGGAGGTAGCTTCTTCATATGAACAGGTAATACTGAGAGTGAACACAAAGTTCTGGTCACAAAGTTCTAGACATAAACATTTGTTTCATTGCCTCTTCAGTAGTGATTTCTTTCCAACGTTACAGCCACTTGCAGATAAAACTATGTCAGAGCAGTGGGAGGCATTCAAGGAGGAAATAGCGAGAGTACGGGGCAAATATGTTCCTGTAAAGACAAAGGAGGGGACCAAGTCCGGAGAACCCTGGGTATCAAGGCACATACATGTTAGGGTTAAGAAAAAAAGAGAAGCTTATGGCAGATACCGAGGGCTCAAAATGGCTGAGTCCCTAGAGAAGTATAAAAGGTACAGAGAAGAACTTAAAATGGAAATTAAGAAAGCTAAGAGAGTGCATGAGAAAGCATTAGTGGATAGAATAAGGAAAACCCAAAGGGGTTTTTTAAATATATAAAGAGCAAGAGAATAACTAGGGAAAGAGCAGGGCCAATTAGGGACCATAGAGATAATCTGTGTGTGGATCCGGAAGTCGTGGGTACAGTCCTCAATGAATACTTTGCAGTGGCCTTCACAATGGAAAAGGACGATGCATGTATAGATTTTTAACAGCCTCCTCAACTTGCCCTGCCATCTCCAAAGATTTGTGTATACACCTCCAGGCCTCTCTGTCCCTGTGCCCCTTTAAAATTATAAACTGAATCTCCTCAAAATGTAACACTTCACACTTCTGAAAATGTTCAACGGATTTCAATAAATTTGCAAGGGATTTTTGTGCTTCGGGCAAATAAAGATTGCACGTCTGGAAGTTTGCAAGCAATAATGGAGTAGAGGCAGTTAAAAGCCAACCTGCTGCTCCTTAAGAGGAGGGAGAAAGATTGCATTTATATATCATCCCAAAGCACATGGTGGGTAGAATTTTATGCCACCCAGGAGCAGACTGGCAGGTGGGAGGGCATAAAATCTGCTGCCATGGTTGGAGCACCATGCCTGTCACCTACTTGCTGCCGCTGGTACCTTATCAGCAGGTGGGGAGGGGTTGGGTGGTCTGTTCATCCTTGGGCTAATTGAGGACCTTAAGTGGCCAATTAATGGCCATTTATTGGTCTCTTCCCACTAATGCTGGTATTTTTGTAGCGAGTGCCCAGGCTAAGAAATTAGGCTGCCAAGGTTCCCCACATGCAGAACACCATCACACAGGATCCTGCCAGCCTGTCCCCGGTGAAATCCTGTACTTACCTCTATATCTAGTTCCATGGTCTCTCTGTGTTGGAGACTGCCTGTAGATCCAGCTGTGGCCATTGCTCTTGGTTGTGCTGCCATTTGATTGGCCAGCAACTCTCAGAAGTGGGACTTCCTCATCAATGGGGATGGATGTTCTGCCTCAAGCTAACTAACAGGCCTACAGCCGTCAATTTGCTGCGAGGCAATCCAAACAAGTAGAGGCGGGCTCACCCCCAACTTTTAAGTCACGGGGGGAGACTTCCTCCTCTGCTTAAAATTTCCCCCAGTGAAGTACTTAAGAAGTGTAATCACCATTTTAATGTAGGAAATTTGGCAACCCAGGTTTGAGCACTGCAAGGACTGTTATAAAAACCCATCTGTTCAGTAATGTCCTTTAGGGAAGGAAATCCGCCACCTCTACCCGGCCTGGCCTATGGACTCCAGACCCACAGCAATATGGCTGGCTCTATACTGTCAACCGAAATGGCCCATCAGGTCACTCATTTCAGGGGCAATTAGGGAAGAACAAAGAAAAGTACAGCACAGGAACAGGTCCTTCGGCCCTCCAAGCCTGCACCGGTCATATTGCCCATCAACTAAAACATTTTGCACTTCCGGGGTCTGTATCCCTCTATTCCCATCCTATTCATGTATTTGTCAAGCTACCTCTTAAACACCACTATCATACCTGCTTCCACCACCTCCTCTGGCAGCGAATTCCAGACACTTACTACCCTCTGCAAGGATAGGGAACAAATGTTGGCCTTGCCAGTGATGATTATATCCCATCAAAAAATAAATGTGTTAAATAACCATTTATACTTATAATGGTCTTCTACTACGCCTTAAAGACAGGTTGGATTCAATGAAAGAAGTGCACAAAACAAATCGGCAAAGGCTTGACAAACTTCATGAAGATCTGGAAAACTCATCTAAAACAATAGAAAGACTCGAAGGCATCACAGATGATAGTGGACGGTATAGATTTTTTCAAGAAATGCGAGGGTATGTCCGAGACTTGCTTGAGTGTTTCAACGAAAAGTTAAGTTGAAGTAATTGTTTATGGACTTCCTGCTTGAAAGTAAAAAAAAAATACATTCTATGTATTAAGGGTCCTCACCACAGATGCCACTATTCGGAGAAGTAAACTGACAATAATCCCTGCCCGCAACATCTTGTACTTGGGTACTTGACATTCCAGCCACCATCCACCAGATTCCTTTCAAAAATGTGAATACCGCACCTTCCAGTATAACAGTGCTAGAGAAAGGTAGGTGGGTAACTGTTTGCTGTAGCTGAATATTTTAAAGCAAGAGGAGGAACTAATGAAATAGCAAGAATAATTCCCTGTATTAGGAAAAAACTGTTGTAATCTCCATTCAAATAATCATCCTGTGTTTTGTGAAATTGGGTAACTACCAGGGTTCATAACTAATTCTAGAAAAGCCATCTAAAAGTTTTGTATTTGCTAAAGCCCAATGTAACTATCCAGGTAATCACTTAGAATGTAAGTACTTAGCCTTTTTATTTGTGCTTTTTAACATTTTCTGTTTCCTGAGAAAACAGTAGTTGAAGGGTGTTTCATGTATTTGGTGAAGTGAAATAGCACAGATCAATAATACGTTGAAGGAGATTTCTATTTAATATATCTGCCACCCGGTGTTGATGTTTGAATTGATTGTTTCTGAGCTAATGAATTGTTTAAAACATCAAATCGATGCATTCACAAAAAAAATGACTACATTGTCGAGTGATGAACTTGGGCTTGTGCCTATCGTCCACTGGGTATTGTTATTGTGGTGAAAGCAATCGCTTCCAAAAAGAGGGGTTGTTATGCCATTGGGCCACACTCATAGTTCTGAGTAGTCAACTCGAGCAGCTTGGGCGCCTCTGGGCGGCTTAGTGAGGATAAAAAAAGAGTTGAAAGTAACTGGGAAAAAATAGAGAATAGACATGCTCACTAAATGAAAACTATTTTACAAATCAGAAAACAAGTTCATTATGTTGGGCAACAAATATATGTTGCAGCGGCAAAGTAGGTGTACTCAATTATGCCGTCAGCTTTATAGAGGAGATCTTCAGGCAATTTCTTGGGAAAGTATGACTTCAAAGAGAGGGAAAGTGATAAATGTTTATCATTGCTGTCATCTTTGTTTCTAACCATTAATTTTTTCTGCATCAACATATTTTGTCGAGCTGCAAGGTAATCTCATATTCTAATAACCATTATCTAACCCTCCGAGACCATGTCACAAAATAGTTTGATTCTAGAGTTCTTGTGATTTCAGGATGAATTTACAATCCTCCCATTGAATCTTGAAAGGAATCTGGATGAGTTAAACTGAAATTAAATTCTACTTTCAAGCTAAATGAGTTTGGAGGATATCTTGGATTCTAGGTCATCTGCACCACTTTTCTAAAATGAATTGTCTAACGAACAGTGTTTATTCAGTGAATTCATTGGCAGTTTGCTTGAAAGCTGAACCTTCATGACCTTTGCATGGACACGATTTCTTTTTGTATTAAACTCATCATTGAATTCTTAGCCAGTTAAGAGTTCCAGCTCATGAGGTAGCAAAATACCTTCTGGCATTGAAAAGTTGCCACTTGCCAGATAAACTAATATAAAATATATTTTCTAGTAAGTAGTGAGAACTCTCAATACATTTGTTGAAGGAAATGAACTGTGAAATATCATGCAAATGGAAGAGCAATAAAGCAACCAAAACATAATGTACCCCTTCCCTTACCCACCCAGAATAGTTTGTATACTTGGCACTACTCAGCTATATGTACACTGAGGTAAAACTTGAAGTTAACGTGACAGGTTAAGCTTTGAACTTCAAACAGGATATGCTTTGAGTTTGCAACTTACTTGGTTTGAGTTTTGACTGGAACTTTCTAGATTGTTAGTCAAGCATTTCTGTTGATGGTGTTCCTTGAAATAGTGGCTTCTCAGTGGGGGTGTGTTTTCAAGGTGAGAATGCTTCTCAGCGGGGGAATGTGTACAAGGTCAGTGTGTTTCTCAGTGGGGGAGTGTGTACAAGGTCAGTGGCTTCTCAGTGGGGGCGTGTGTACAAGGTGAGAATGCTTCTCAGCAGGGAATATGTACAAGGTCAGTGGCTTCTCAGTGGGAGAATGTGTACAAGGCCAGTGGCTTCTCAGTGGGGGCGTGTGTACAAGGTGAGAATGCTTCTCAGCAGGGAATGTGTACAAGATCAGTGGCTTCTCAGTGGGGGAATGTGTACAAGGTCAGTGAGCTTCTCAGTGGGGGAGTGTGTACAAGGTGAGAGCGCTTCTCAGTGGGGGAGTGTTGTTATGACCACAGCTGGTGCTAATTGCTATGCAAAGCAAATCCCAGAGCGAAACTTGACTCATGAGCCATACCCTTTTTTGGTGTTTGTAAAACGAGAAGAAGATGTACCGACCCCAGCAGTATACACCCAGTCACACTTCTGGGATTAAAAAAAATTAGAAGTGAAATTTTTATTTACAAGAATAAAAGAAAACTTAAGCACACAAGATTAGAGTTAGACAATTAAGGTTAGTTTTACAAAACAATTCTCAAAGAAACCCCCTAGTCAGACCCACAAGTAAACCCCTCCAGGCAACACTCCCTTATAGATGTTTAACTATAAAATCCAGTAATATTACACAAGGTAAGTTGCTGTAGCTTCAATAAAGGCATACCACATGACCTCTACTCTCTTCCACTCGGTGGTAGAATCCACTTCAGAATAAAACTGCTTCTTGCAGCCCAAGACTTTTCTGGCTTGACTGGATGGCTGGTGCAAACAGCATCCTCTCCCAGCTTAAAGCTCCAACTATTGCTCAACAACTCAAACAGTTCCAGCAATCTCCAGCTTTCTCTACCTAAGCTCTCCAGAGTAACTCTAAAATAACTTTTTTTTCCCATTTTCATCTCTGGTTCCATTGTTCTCACCCCTCCTTGAAACTCAAATCCTTCCAATATAAAATCCTTTGTGTTTCTATCTTGTTTTTGCTTTCAGGTCAATAAAATATAATATCCCCACTATTATTTACCTATGGAACTCCTGCAAAATGCAAACATGTTTCTTTTTACCTCTGACTCCCCTTTGATATTCAAACAAACTCTCAACTTATCTAAAATGCAAATGTTAGATCTAACCTATGTTGCTTGCATCTCAAACTTAACACCTCCATCCCTTTCATATTTCAAACTCCACAAACAACCTGACTCCTATCACTCTCTGCACAGCTTAATTAAATCACACACACACCAACACACAAACACAGACACACACACACACACACCCAGTCTTCTTTACAGAATATCACAATATTCCCAAAATATTTTAAAAAACAACATTCATTCGCACATCTCCCTCCTTAGGAAAAAATGAACCATCATAATTCTGAAAAGATGGTTTCATTTTTCAACCCATTTCTTGTTCCTTACTACATTTAACTATATAAACTAAACTATTACATCATAGTGTACATGTATTAAGCATGAAAATATATACAGCAGTCTTTTGTAAAAATAGGCTTCATTGCAGTGCATTCTCCATTTGCCAATATCAAAGTTCTTCTTAATTTTAAACTCTTGACAATGCATCTGCAATCAAATTTTCTCATCCAGCCACATTTATAATTTATAAATTGAACAGTTGCAACAATAAACTCCACCGAAACTCCACCGTGTTTCTGTTCCAAAACTTTTCCAGAAACTTCAAAGGATGGTATTCAGTATATCTAACTGTCTCTGAAAAATTGTTTACAACATGCAGTTCAAAATTCTGCAAAGCTAACACCAAACTTAAAGTCTCTTTGCCTATAGTTGAACATTTCTTCTGGTGTACATTCAACTTCCATGAGAAATATCCTACCAGCTTCTCAATTCCTACTTCATCTTGTAGCAATATGGCACCAATACTGACATCACTGGCATCAATAGCTAACTTAAACTGCTTTGTATAACAGGTGATTATAGAACAGGTATAGCTGTTAGTACAGCTTTCAAGCTGTCAAATGCATTCTGACACTCCTATGTCCATTGGAATTTTCTGCTCTCTTCTAATAATCCAGTCAGCGGAGCAACTACACAGCTGAAGTTTGGCACAAATTTTCGATAAAATCCAGTCATGCCTAGAAATCTCAAAACTTCCCATTTCGCTATTGGCACTGTGAATTCCACAATAGCTTTTACTTTTGCATCTTGTGGGGCCTCTTGACCATCTCCAACAGTATGGCCTAAATTTGTAACTTGCACTTTCGCAAATTCATTTTTACCCAAATTTACAACCAAATTGGCTTCCTACAGTTGATCAAATAGTTCCTTTAAATGTTGTAAACGTTCCTCCCACGTTTGACTGAATATCATTAAATCATCAATATGCACAGCATAATTGTCCGATCCCTCAATCACTTTGTTTGTTAGTCTCTGAAATGTTGCTGGTGCATTCTTCATACCAATTGATTTAAACCATCTGGCATCACAGAAGCTGATATCTCTTTTGCCCTTTCCAGTAAGGGTACTTGCCAATATCCCCACAGCAAGTCAATTTTTGTGATAAGCGTTGACTGTCCCACTTTCTCGATGCAATCCTCCAATGGTGGATGGACGATGAATCTGCTTTTGTTGCTGCATTCACCTTTTGGTAATCAATACATCATAGTCCTTGTGATCCATCCGGTTTCGGCACCATTGCAATGGGTGAACTTCAATTACTGTGACTGGGCTCTATGATGTCATTTTGAGGGATAAATTCAATTTCTTTCTGCACTTGAGCTAATATTACTAGAGTTAATCTATGTGGGTGTTGCCTTATTGACTTTGAATTCCCCACATCAACATCATGTAAAGCTAAATCTGTTTTCCCCAGTTTATTTCCACAAATTGCTTTGTGTGACTGCAATAACTCTATTAAATCACTCTGACACTTTTCCGGAAGGTAAACCAATAGTACATCTAGATTCGTAAGACTTCCTCATTGTCCAATTTAATCAAAGGAAGATCAATTTCAGAATCTTTAATTTGTACCCCTGTTTCCTTGCTAACAACTACTAGTACCTCCTCCTGTTTATTCTCTCTGTCAAAGTATTTTTTGAGCATATTTACACGGCACATTCACTAACTCTCCCTTCTTTCTGGGGTATTTACTAAGTAGTTTACCTCACTGACTCTCTTTTCAGTCTGGTAAGGTCCATTCAACCTTGCCTTCAATGGTTCGTCTGACACTGGCAACAACTTTTTACTAACACTTTTTCCCCATCCACAAAAGTAAGAGCCTTTGCCCTTTTGTCTGCCTTTGCCTTCATCACTTGTTGAGATATCTTTAAATGTTTTCTAACTAGTTCACACATCTTACTTACTCTCTGTCTGAATTTCATCACATCATCCAGGAGGGCTGTTTCAGAACTCTGACTCACTAATTTTTCCTGAATCAGTTTGAGTGGTCCCTTTAATTCATGACCACAAATTAACTCAGAAGGACTGAACCCTGTTATCACTAGGCACATCCTTGACAGAAAATAAGAAGAATGGAATCCCTCAATCCCAATCATGTGGATAATCGTAACTATATGCTCTAATCATAGTCTTTAAAGTCTGATGACACCTTTCTAAGGCACCTTGTGATTCAGGGGGATAGGCTGATAACCTAAATTGCTTTATTCCTAGGCTGTTCATTACTTCTTTAAACAGTTGTGACATGAAATTCGCCCCCTGATCTGACTGTATTTCTTTTAGTAATCTATACCTTGTAAAAAAATTGGTTAACCCTTCTACAATCACCTTTGCTGTAATTTTCCTTAAAGGCATTGCTTCTGAAAATCTTGTGGATACATCCATGATTGTCAGTGTAAAGAAAAATATCATTTTCTCCAATATTACTGTGGGATACTGTGAAGCAGGCTTGTGGGAGCTGTGTGTGACTAATTTAACTAAACTGAAGACAGTCAGACTGCAAGGTTTAAATCATCAAAGGATTAGGTGTAAAAACAGGTATTTTTGAAGTGGAGTTAAAGAAGCTAAGATGGGATACAAGTAAACATAACATGAATAGGAATTTGCATTAGGAGATAAATGAGGAGTTGAATTTTTAACTGTTGAATTTCAAAGCGAAATAAAAGGAAATTTTACAACTGTCAAAGATCATAAATGAATAAAACAAGGTTATTAAGCTTATGTTTCCCGAAAGTGGTGGCCATAAAGACAACATGAAAGATTTTTAAATTCTGGGAAAGGTAACTTCCAAAGAAAGATAAGAACATGGGGTTTAAAGATGGAAGAGAAGAAAAACATATTTAAGGGAAAATTGAAAGCTGTATGGGTGGTATGGCCATGTGATATCTTGAAGAGTATGCTGTGTCAGGACAGACCTGGGAAGTAAGCAGCCTTCAGCCACCCCAGAGATGTGTTTGCTTGTTCCAGAAAGCAGGGTTTTATTACAAGCTTTGGATTTCTATTATTGAGCGAGAGGGAGAGAGAAGCCCCTGTGAAATACCTCCCCTATAGCAACAGTGGGTGCCTTGCAGTAATATTACTGGATTTTTTATAGATTAAGCATCTATAGGGACTGTCACCTGGAAAAATGTGTTTATTTGTGAGTCTAGCTAAGTAGAAAACTTTTGGGAAATGTTGTATGACTAAACCTAATGGTGTAACCATAATCTTGTGTGTTTAAGTTTTCTTTTCTTTTGTTAATATATGTTTTATTTAAATATTTAAAATCTCAAAAAACAGTAGTGGAATCTTTACTTCTGACTTCAGTACACATACCTTTTCATAATAAAAATACAAATTGCAAGTCGTTGTGATAGCTTGACCAAGTTTCCCTTTGGGATTTGGTCAGCCCAGCAATTACTGCCTGCTACATCATAACATCAGTAAGTACTAATTTCCACTTTTAGTCTCATGGACATCAATTAGGACCCTGATAAAAAGGATCCTCAAATGCTGGAATTGGAATTAAAGGTGCAGGCTTAATCACTGCCTGGGTTTTTCCTATCACCTGACATGTGTGACATGTTTGACTGAATTTGGCTACATCTTTATCTCAATAGAAATGTTTTTATTTCTTAGCTTGAGTTTTCCTAATTCCCAAATGTCCAGCCATTGGAATTTCATGAGCCACTCTCAAAATTGCATTCCAGAGCCCAGATTATCACTACCTGGTGCACTATCACCCACTTCTCATCTGCCAGAACATGAAGCGGTCTCCGTTTCCTCATTAACACATTGTCCTGAATGTAATAACATTCTGTAATGTATTCTGCTTCTGTTTCAGAATAAACTGTCCGACATAATTGCATCAAACCTGAATCCTTTTCCTGCAACTCCACTAAATTCACTGAACTAAACACTTCAATCTCGTCCTCTTAAATCTTCTCCTCCTGGGTAATCTTTTCAAAGATTTATCCAGCCAACTTCCTTCAACTCTACTTTCCATCTTTCCATCTTTAATAGACTGGTGTCCTTCAGCTTGATACTAACATTTTTACCAACACTAGGGGCAGAAATTTTCACTTGGCTGGCGGGTGCACGCCCGACCCGCTCGAGCGTGAACTGACACGTGTTGACGTCAACGCACAGTCGTCCGATAGTTCGGTTGGTGGGTGCATGCCGGAGTCGGCAGTGCACTCTCTAGCAATTAAAAGGCCTGTTAAGGCCATTAAATAATCAATTAGCTAAATTTTTTCAGCAGATCTAACAGCATCTGAGGAGAGAAAGGCAGAGTTAACGTTTTGAGTCCACATGACTCTTCTTCAGAATCATACGGACTTGAAACATTAACTCTGTCTTTCTCTCCTCAGATGCTGCTAGACCTGCTGAGTTTTCCAGCATTTTCTATTTTTGTTTCAGATTTCTAGCATCCACAGTATTTTGCTTTCAACTGAAATTTTTCCTTGCCTGTTCAACCTAATGGTTAGTGGGCAGGCGAAAAGGCCAAGCGACCTTTGCATTTTTTTTGGAAACTTCATCCACGGGCAGGATGAAGTTTCCAAAAACAAATGAAAATAAAATAAAAGTTTTAAAATTGAATTAGTAACATGCCCTGCTCATGTGACAGAGTCACATGAGGGGACATGTTTTATTACATTTTTATTTTCTTTATTTTCTTTTTTTGACAATGCTTCATCTCCCTGAGGCAGATTATGAAGCGCTCACTCGCACGCATGTGCCAAGTTCGCCCTTGGCCCACTCACCCTCCTACAGGCAGAGCTGAGCACAGCCGCTCACATTTCACTCTGAGCAGGCCTTAATTGGCCCGACAACGTGAAATCGCGGTCCGGTCCCAATCATGGGCGGCGGTTGGCTTCCCGACGACCCCCGCCCACCCCTGCCGAGCCTACCCGCCAAGGGCAAAATTCTGCCCTAGGTTTTCTAAATCTGCAACTTCCCTGCTGATTTCCATATCTTCCTATATTTAACTGTTTGTGTGACGTATCATGCATATTGCCTAAAACAGTAGCATCCCTGATCTTTTTGCTTTGCCTTTCATCTAAATATGTCTTAATGTTTGCTGTTGCTATTTCTAAATTCTTCCATAATCATAACCTCTCTTTGCATTTTCAAAAGTCTTGTCTAATTTTAATGCGCTGAACCATTGATCCCAGGTAATTTCCTTTTCTCTTGCAAACTCCACATAAATCTGATTAAATCTTTTCCTTAAATTTCTAAACTTCAACTGATAAGCTGCAGGGACAAGCTGATAAGCATTTAATATTGCTTTTTTTAATAGCTCGTAATCTGCAGACTACTCCTCTGATAAGCTTGCATTCACATTCATTGCTGTACCGAAGAAAACACTTTGTAACATGATAGTCCAAGCATGCCTTGGCCAATTCAATTTCATAGCTATTTTTTTAAATGAGGTGAAATATCTTTCAACTCCATCCTCTGTAAATTTAGGCACTAACCGAAGATTTTTAGTTAAATCAAATTCCTCAAAGGAATCAAAGTCACCATCTGAATCACTATCTCCCCTTTCTTCCTTCATTCAATGTTTCACTTTAGACAATTCATGCTGTCAAGCTTCTTTCTCTTTCTGAAGCTCTCTATCTCTTTCCCTCTCTCTTTCTTCAATTGCTAACTTCTTCTCTGAAGTTCAAGTTCAAGCTTTCACATTTTTATCTCTTGCAATCTTTTCTTTTTCTTTTTACAGAATCACAGAATTGTTACAGAGTAGAAGGAGGCCATTCAGCCCATCGTGTCTGTATCGGCTCTCTGAGCATTTTAACTTAGTGACAATCTCCTGTCTTTTTCCCGTAGCCCTGCACATTGTGTATGTTTAAATAATCATCCAATGCCCTCTTGAATGCCTCAATTGAACATGCCTCCACCACACTTCCAGGCAGTGCACTCCAAACCCTAACTACTCACTGTGTGAAAAAGTTTTTTCTTACCTTGCATTTATTTCTTTAGCAAAACATTTTAAAACTGTGCCCTCTGGTTCTCAATCTGTTAACTAGCGGGAACTGTTTCACCCTATCTACTCTGTCCAGGCTCCTCATGATTGTGAAAACCTCTATCAAGTCTCCTCTTAGCCTTCTCCTCTCCAAGGAAAACAGCCCCAACTTCTCCAATCTTTCCTCATAACTGAAGTGTCTCATCCCTGGAACCATTCTCGTATATCTCTCTGCACTGCTCCAATGCATTCACATCCTTCCTATAGTGTGGGACCCAGAACTGTACACAATACTCCAGCTGAGGTCTAACGAGTGTCTTATATAAGTTCATCAGAATCTCCCTGCTCTTGTCCTCTATGGCCCTATTAATGAAGCCTATAATACTGTATGCTTTGGAAACAGATCTCTCTACCTGTTCTGCCACCTTTAATGACTTATGTACATATACACCCAGGACTCTCTGCTCCTGCACAACCTTTAGAATAGTATTCTTTATTTTATACTGTCTCTCCATGTTCCTTGTACCAAAGTGTATCACCTCACATTTCTTCTCATTGAACTTCATCTGCCACCTATCTGCCCACTCCACCAATGTTTCAATGTCCTTTAGAAGATCTATGCTGTCCTCCTCACAGTTTACAATTCTTCCAAATTTTGTGTTGCCGCAAGCTTTGAAATTGTCACCTGCATACCAAGATCTAGATTATTTATATACATCAGGAAAAGCAAAGGTCCCAATACCGACCCTGGGGGAGCTCCACTACAAACCACCTTCCAGCCCGAAAGATATCAATTAACTCACCGTTTCCTAACCCTCAGCCAATTTTGTATCCACATTGCTACTGTCCCTTTTATTCCGTGACCTATAACTTTCCTCACAAGTCTGTTGTGTGGCACTGTATCAAATGTCTTTGGAAGTCCAAATACATCACATCAATGGCCTTGCCCTCATTGACCATCTCTGTTACCTCTTCAAAAAACTCCAGCAGGTTAGTTAGACATGATATTCCTTTAACAAATCCATGCTGACTCTTTCGAATCAATCCATATTTTTCGATGTGACTATTAATTATATCCCGAATAATTGTTTCTAGAAGCTTCCCCATCACCGGAGATAAACTGACTGGTCTGTAATTGCAAGGCAGATCTTTACAATCTTCTTTGAACAAGGGCATAATGTTTGCAATTCTCCAGTCCTCCGGCACCTCTCCCGAATTCAGGGATCATTGAAAGATTATTGCCAGTGCCTCTGCAATTTCCATTCTCACTTCCTTCAATATTCTTGGATGCATCTCATCCGGTCCCGGTGCCTTATCAACTTTAAGTTGACAGCTTATTAATACCTCCTCCTTATCAATTTTAAACCCTTCTAGTGACTGAGTTTCCTCCTATGTCACCATGGCTTGGGCAGCATCTGCCTCGTAGGTAAAGATAGATGCAAAGTATTCATATAACACCTCAGCCATGCCTCTTGCCTCTATGTGTAAATCCCCTTTTGGGTCACTAATTGGCCATAATCCTCCTTTTACCTCCCTTTTACTATTGATGTGCTTATAGAATATTTTGGGATTTCCTTTTATGTTAGCTGCCAGTCTTTTCTCATAATCCCTCTTTGCTTTTCGTATTTGCTTATCACATCCCTTCTGAACATTCTGCATTCAGCTTGATTCTCAATTGTGTTTGCTACCTGATGCCTGACGTAAGCACACTTTTTCTTCTTTAACTTAATTTCTATCTCCTTTGTCATCCAGGGAGCTCTGGACTTGTTTGTCCTGCCCTTCCCTTTTGAGGGAACATACCTTGACTGTGCCCTAACCATCTCCTCTCTGAAGGTATCCCATTGTTCAGCTACTGTTTTTCCCGCTAACCTTTGGTTCCAGTCCATCCGGCCCAGCTCTGTTCTTGACCCATTGAAGTCCGCTCTCCGCCAGTTGATTATTCTTACCTTGCATTGACAAATGTCATTTTCCACCATCATCCTAAACCTTATGATACAATGATCACTGTCCCCTAAATGTTCCCTCACTATCACTTGATCTACTTGGCCCACCTTATTCTCAAGAACCAGGTCTAGCAGTGCCTCCTTTCTTGTTGGACTGGACACATGCTGATGTAGGAAGGTCTCCTGAACACAATCTCGGAATGCTTGTCCCTCACTGCCCCTTACATTTCCACTATCCCAGTCTTTATACGGGTAATTAAAGTCCCCCATTATAACTACTCTATGGTGGTTACACCTCACTGTAATTTCCTTGCAGATTTGTTCCTCTATATCCTTCTCACTAGCTGGTGGTCTATATATTACTGAACAATGTAATTGTACCCTTCTTATTCCTTAGCTCTAGCCAAATTGATTCTGTCCTTGAACCCTCTGACACTTACACTTTCTCCAGTACTGCAATGCTCTCCTTAACCAAAAGAGCCACCCCTCCTCTCATTCCTATCTTTTCTGAACCCCTTGTAACCAGGAATATATAACACCCAGAGCTGACCTTCCTTGAGCTGGGCCTCTGTTATCACCACAACATCATAATCCCACAAGGCAATCTGTGCCTGTAACTCCCCAATTTTATTAACTATACTCTGTGCATTCACATACATGCAGTGTAACCCTGATTTAGACTTCATTACTTGCTCCCTTACTCCGACTCCACCTGTTAACTTACTATTCTCTATTTTAGTGCTATCTGCCTCTCCCAGCATTCCATGCACCCTGGTATTACTTTCTAATATTCTCTCCTGGTTCCCACACCCCTGCTGAGTTAGTTTAGTTTCCTGATCCTCCTGTTCCCATTGAAGCTTTTTTACTTCTATTTCTTTTAATCTGTCTTTTCCTTTTTCCAGTTTTGTTATTTCTCTTTCTTTCTCCTTTCTTCTAACTCTGGTTTTCAAATTTATCTTTCTTCCAATTCAATTCTTTCCAGTTCCATTGCATGTTCAAGTTCAAACTTCTTCATTTGTAATTGAAGTCTTACCAAGTCCAGCTGTGACACACTAGTTTCAGGTAGCCCTTCCTCCAACTTTAAATGCTGGGTGAGTACTTTAATAATATCAGCCTTACGAAATTCTGCTTTTATTTCTACCTGCACTTTATTTGCTAACTTTTTTCAACTGAATTTTAGTCAGAGATTTCAAATACTCCACGATTACATTTTCCACTCCCAGAAAAGTTGTAGCAATTGCCAAAGACATTTTGCAGCCTAACCGCTTCAAAACCCCTCAACACAAACTCCCGGGCAGGATCTTTAGGTCGACGAGTGGGGGGGGGGGGCGGGACAGGCGGGCGTTTGCCGATGCATAAAATGACGCGGGATGACATCGGGTGGAACTTCAGATATCACACTGCGTCATTACTATTTTCAGGTCGGTGCAGGCGCAGCCAAGTCAGCTGTGCACCTGCTGACCTGTCAACGTCCTATTGAGGCCATTAATAAACCAATTTAGGTAATTGACAGGGCTGCCCATCCAACCCTAGGGTTGGTGGGCAGGCCGGGAGCCATGTCAGGGAAATTTTTTAGACATTTACCTTAAAAGTTTTAATTCTGAGCCGATCTCCCTGAGGCAGCACTTAGCCTCAGGGAGATCAGTGTGCACTCCCGGCTGAGGGAATCCCCATCCCCCCACCGCCCCCTCCACCCGCACAGGGAGCGCATAGCACTTTCTGGCAGTCATCATGCTGGGCGGGTCTTAACTGGCACGCCCAAGTAAAATGGCAGCGTGACCCTGATCAGGGGCGCCGATCGGAGGCACGCCTGCCCGCGCCCACTCCTGCACTTCCCCCCCAATGGGGGGGGGGGGGTGGAAATTCTTCCCCTGAGCTCAGTGTTCTTCTTGTACTCATATTCCCTGGATTCACAAAGTGCAACACAATCGAGGAATTTTAACAATCCTGCAAAGAGCCCACAAATTTGTTTTGACCACAGCCGATGTTAATTGCCGTGCAAAGCAAATCCCAGAGGGAAACTTGGCTTATGGGCCATACCCTTTTTTTTTGCATTCTGAAAATGAGAAGAAGATGCACCGACCTCAGCAGCAAGATGTCCAGTAACACTTTTGAGGTTTTAAAAATTAAAAGTAAAATTTTTGTTGACAAGAATAAAAAAAAACTTAAGCACATAAGATTATAGTTGGTAAATAAAGTTAGTCTTTCAAAATATTCCCCAAAGAGACTCTCTACTTGGTCAGACCCATAAGCAAACCCCTCCAGCCAACACTCCCTTATAGGTGTTTAACTATAAAATCTAGTAATATTACATAAGTCAAACTGCTGTAGCTTCAATAAAGGCATACCACATGAACTCTACCCTCTTCCAATCTGTGGTGGAATCCACTTCAGAATAAAACAGCTTCTTGCAGCTCAAGACTTTTCTGGATTGACTGGATGGCTGGTTCAAACAGCATCTTCTCCCAGCCCAGAGTCCCAGCTATAGCTCAACAGCTCAAACAGTTCCAATTATCTCCAGCTATCTCTACCTAAGCTCTCCAGAGTAACTCTAAAATACCTTTTTCAGAATCACAGAATTTCCGTTTCCATTGTTTTCACCCCCTTTGAAACTCAATTCCTTCCAAATATAAAATATTTTATGTCTCTATCTTGTTTTGTTTTTGGGTCAATAAAATATAATATCCCCACTATTATTTACCTATGGAATTCCTGCAAAATATAAACATGTTTCTTTTTACCTCTGACTCCCCTTTGATATTCAAACAAACTCTCAACTTATCTAAAAATGCAAATGTTATACTAAACACACACACACACACACAACAGCCTTCTTTACAGTATAACACAATATTCCGCAAAATTAAAAAAAAACATCCATTCTCACAGTGTGTACAAGGTCAGTGTTTTTTTCAGTGGGGGAGTGTGTACAAGGTCAGTGTGCTTCTCAGTGGGGGAGTATGTACAAGGTCAGTGTGCTTCTCACTGGGGGAATGTGTACAAGGTCACTGTGCTTCTCAGTGGGGGAGTATGTACAAGGTCAGTGTGCTTCTCACTGGGGGAATGTGTACAAGGTCAGTGTGCTTCTCAGTGGGAGAGCGTGTACAATGTCAGCGTGCCTCTCAGTGGGGGAGTGTGCACAAGGTCAGTGTACTTCCCAGTGGGGTGTGTACAAGGACAGAATGTTTTTCAACGGGGAGTGTGTACAATGTGCGAGTGTTTCTCAATGGGGAAATGTGTATAAGGTGCGGGAACTTCTCTGTGAGGGAATGCGCACAAGGTGAGTGTGCTTCTCAGTGCGAGAGTGTGCTAAATGTCAGTGTGCTTCTTAGTGGGGGAGTGTGTACCAAGTAAGTGTGCATCTCTATCAGGGCAGGGGAGAAGAGTGGATCAAAAATAATTTGAGTGCAAATGGCAAATGCTGAGTCTTGTCATTAGCTGAGAAGTAAAATGTGACATAGGCTGGGAGGAGGGATAATTTGACCAGAGTGTGTAATTCAGACTCCATTTCAAATTCATATGTCCTGAGCTTGATTTTACCTATTATTTTGATTTTATATTATTTATAATTAACTTGCAGAACTTATGGCCATTTGGAATGCAGTGAAGTAGGATTGGTTGGAGCAATGCTGACTGAGGAACCGGGAGATACAAAACTGACACTACAGTGTTGTCACTAGCAGGAAGGTGTTATTACAGAATGACAAGTCCTAATTACCATTATTAATATGGGTTTTGAAATTAATGCTGGCTAAAGTTAACACAAAACTAGAACAAATAAGCGATACCAGGAATTTTTTAGATGTAAATCAGTGTTGCACATGATAAGTTTTGTTTAGTATAATGTAGGTTCTGTACAGTTTGTAGGGTGACCTAGATATATTTAACTTAGGGCGGAATTTTTTGTGACCACTGGCTAAAAATCGGTTTAATAATGTTGTGAAACCAGTTTGCAATCATCCGCTCTGCCCGTCAATAGCTGGCTGCATTTCCTGCCATCGGACTCTGATGTGTTTCACAACAGCATATATAAGGTGTGCGCTTGAAGGGCTGCACATCGAGTGGAACTTGGAGGTGAGTGCACAGTAACATTGCGCAGCGCTTGTCAGGGTGGCCTGTTGGATGTCAATGATAAGGCGCAGCACATTCAGGCGAGGGCACAGTCAAGTAATTTTTTCCTGTCTGGCTGATTGTGTGGTGCCAGGGCAAGTGGTGCCCTGTGGTTGAGGCAATTTGGGGGGGCGTGGGCAAGGGCTGCACTGCGGCTGATGCAACTTGGGGGTTGGGCTGGGCTGCACTGCAGTTGATGGTAGTGCACAAGCACGTGCAGGGTTGAGGGGAGGGAAGTGGCCACGCATTGGGAAAACCTTGTATAAAGTGACCATTTCACCACTGCTGAGACAGTTCAGACGCAGGCACATTGACGTGCTTGGAGTCGGGCCTCTAGTTTATCTGCCCACTCAAGAAATGCAGAGGCAAGAAATTGCCACCAAATGCTTCTGAACTTTTCATTCCTTGCAAACTAATAATTGTTTTAGTGGACCACAGAACAATTGGATGACTGGGAACGTTGTAAAATCTCCTTGCTAAAGTTGGCGATGGAGCAGTCACTGGTGGAGGTGCTCACAGCCCCTTGCAATGTCATCATCCCAGTTTGGATAGTCTCCCCCATGGTTCCAGCTAACAGAGCAGCCTTACAGTGCGGGTTAGGAGAATGCCTGCGCCTGAGCTGGGAGCACAGCCTGCAGTCCAATGGGCAAAGCTGCCGCCAGTTGGTCAGGTAGAACGGAGTGAGGTGGGTGGGATCTCGGGCAGCCATGCAGCGCACTAAACTCTGGCCATCCAAGTGGTGGCCAGCACTCTCTGGGGTGTATTAAAGCGCCTTCAGACTTAACCAAGAGAGATTCTTAGAGCAGCCAAGCTAACTCATGCATTTCTCTCTCTCATCCTGCAGGAGAAGTGTATCAGGAGCATGGAGCCTGGCAACCTAGCTGTATGCCTCATGGTTTACAGAGAGCGGTGACAAAGAAGGAAAGAATGACAGAGTCGCCTGGCTGGGCAGAGAGAGGAGCAACACCCTCAGGAAGTAGGGATGGCTGGGGCTCCCGCACAGGCCACTGAAGAGCCACAGCAAGTTGTCGCTGTTTGTTACCTAACTGGACCCACGGCCTACAGACAAAACCTTTCATTCCTGCAGACGACCAAGACCAGTATCGCTGAAGACTAGGGAACTGGTCTGTCACACCTGCCAGCTGTTGCAGGATTTGGCACCATGGGGACATGAAGGGCATCCACTGCCAGTGGCTGTGAAAGTGACAGCGGTGCTCAATTTTTACATCATAGCACCTTCCAGGGCTCCACAGGTGACCTCTGTGGGGTATCTCAAGCCTCCACCCACAAATGCATCCATGAGGTCGCGAAGGCACACAGCTTTGTGCATTTCTCCTGGGACCAGGAAATCCAGGATTCAAGGGCGCTGGGATTTGCCCAGATCTCAGGTTTCCCACAGGTGCAGGGTGCCATCAGCTGCACCCACTTGGCGCTCAGATTCCCGTTGCAACAATGGTCAACCATGTCAAACGCAAGGACTTCCATTCGCTGAATTGTAAGGGGTGGTGTGTGTGTCAGTTTCAGCTCTGACTTCTGGGCTATTTGAATCGCTCCCACTCCCTGGGTTCTAGACCTTGGACTTATTTGGGGGTTGTGACAAAGTGCAGCAGACAACTGGTTTTGGTGCAAGAAAAATTGAGTTTATTGAAGTCACAAATGAATTTAGAACATTAGGATTACACTGAGATTATACAGACCTACAAAGTACACTTAGTTAAGAATGGGGAACACACGGCATAATGAGGGAAAATCACGCTACTAATCCCCTTACCCTTGTCCCACCCCCAAAACCTAACTAAATTGAACTAGGAGAGGTCAGGGATCATGCTCACCAACCCAGGGTTCCTTGACAGTTCGAAATCCAGCCAGCTAAGCCGGTTGCAGTTTTGGGGTACGCTCTTTGTGTCCTCTGGGGCCTGCCGTCCCCATGTGGTCCTGGTCTGTAGAATCTACGAATGTTCTTCAGTTGAGTGGAGGACTTGGTTGTGGGTGGTCGATCTTCATGGAGGGCTGCGGTTGTGGCCTTGTTGTCTTCGGTTGAGCCTGCCACCCCTTGCCTCTCGCCGTGATGTTGCCTGTGGGCCTGCAAAACCTCCAGATCTTCTTGCTTTAACTCTGTTTCAACCGTTCCCAACTGCTCACCGCCTGCTAGCTGGTTTTCCTCTCTCCCCTTTGTAATTGACTGGCCAGTTATACTGGCTTTCGAATTTCTTATCGGAATCCAAATCAAGGTTAGTTCTTTGTTTGACTTTGGTGGGCTTCCTTAGGTGATTGTAGTCTCGTTGTTTTTAATGGGCCCGCATGATGTTTATCGTTGTCTTCCTGTCCTAGTAACTAGTTTTTGAACTGAAAGCCATTGTATGTGTGGAGTATTGATGGGTTCGCATAATTGAATTGATTGTGCCTTCCTGCCTTAGTAGTTAGTAGCGATTATTTATGCAAGATTTTGATGGGCTTCAGTTTAGTGTGAGGTGAAGTCTTTCTCTGGGTTGATTGTATTAAAGGGAAGAATGTGTATTCTGTCTCCTCTCGTTGTCTGGTTTCAGGTAAAACAATCCACACTGAACTCAGTAAGCCTGGGCATGTGCAGCCCCAGGCCTTCATGGGCCCAGCCTCCTGTGTGCAGGGTTTTACACTTAACTCAGCAGTTTAAAAGTCCAAAAGTCATATCCTTGTTGATGATGTGAAAAATGTGGGAATTTTGAGAACCCTTCAGAATGTGCAGCTGGTTTACAACCACCACAAATGCACCCTGCAGACATGTGCACGTTTCCCAGGGACTGTCAATTACTCCTACATCCTCAGTCAGTCTCAGATCTCTGACATCTTCCAGGGTCCACAGAGGCTGCAGGGTTGGCTCCTTGGGGACAAGGGCTACCCACAGAGGATGTGGCTGATGACACACGTGCTATGGCCTCAGGCTGCAGCAGAGTGAAAGTACAATGAGGCTCATGCAGCAGCTCACATTTTGGTGGAGCAAACCAGCGGGATGCTGAAAATGAGGTTTCAGTGCTTGGACCGATCTGGTAGAACCCTACAATACAGTCCGCAGAGGGTGCCACACAACGTTGTCACCTGCTGTGGGGAGAGGAGCTGGCTGAGGAGGAGATGGAGGAACTGCACGTCTCCTCCGATGAGGAGGACATTGTTGGTGATGAGGGTGAGGAGGTCCTCAAAGGTGCCGATGATGGCGATGAGGCCCTCGCACTGACCAGACAAGGCAGATATGCTAGGGAGTCCTTCATAGCTGCTAGATTTGTGGAGGATGATGACGACATGCAGTGAGGAGGCACCATAGATCCTCACATTGCATCTGTGAACCTTTGACTCCTGCCTGGCTGATGGCAGTGCACGCACCCTCTGTAATAAGGCTCCTGTCATAGGAACAGAGTGGAGGCCCTAATGGTCACTCGATTCCAGTAAGATGATGATGACATGCAGTGAGGACATTCCATCGATCTTCACATTGTCTCTGTGAATGTCTGACTCCTGTCTATCCGAGGGCAGCTTGCTTACGCTCTGTGATCAGTGTCAGATCATGGAGATGCAGCCATGAAACTTTAAAAGCATCTGATCCTTTTCTGCCTTCAGCACCTGACCCCTTCAAGGCCACACCGTCACTGGTCACAGATGCTGAAGAGATGGGGACCCAGGCCCATCTTTAAGGTGCTGAGAGCACACAGAATGAGAGAACACTGTGACACCTGCCCACAAAATCCTGGCAGCAATGACAAGCACCATCGAGGTGCAGGTATCAGTAATGTGTCCAGTGAGTGTGAGGCTGGACCATCAGTTTGGCCTGAAGGCTGCACAAAGCACAGAGAAGAGGAACTGGACTGAGACACCTGTCTTTATCTTGTGCAGGAACCAAGGTTTCACACCTGAGTGACAAGAACACTGCTCATCAGAAGAAGGAGCCATAGGCAAAGAATCATTCTTGGGAGTTTATTTATAATAGTGAACATTATGTACAAATGATTAACACTCCTGCCTAGGCTGTGCAACTATATCTTTTTAACCTTACTAACCCTGCTGTTACATGTTGGTGCTCCCCCAACATCCACAGCGAAGGTGGAGGCAGCCTGCTGACTGCTACGTCCTGTCTATGATGAACTTGACGGGCATCCTCTGGAGGGCTGAGACCTGGAGGGCCCCGGCCTGCTTTCGAGGTCCTGCTGTGTGGCAGTGGCACACTCCTCAGCCTGTGGAGCTGGATATGCTGGAGTTATAGGAAGAGGAGATTCGGCTGGGTTAGACACTCCCAGAGTGACCTGGGTGGATGACCCCGGAGTGTGCACCTGCTGATCCTCTCCCCTATGAGTGCCTGAGGGCCCCTGGCTAACTGAGCTGCCAATCACCCCTCTCACGTACATAGTGTTAGGCTCCTGCTATGGCATCAGCGATGGAGTTCAGCCTGTGCAGCAGTGCAGAACGGATGTCCTGGACCTACGTCTCTATGGTGGCACCATCCTACCAACGTTGACCTCAGTGTATTGGCCTGCCGATGCTAACACCTCAGCCTGAAGGAGGACGGACTCCTCCATCGTCCCTTGCAATCTGAGGAGTGCCGCACACATCCCTTCCTGATGTTCCCGAGCTTGCCTTGCTGCTCCACCAACTGAGACATGACCAAGTCCAGATGCTCCTCATCTGATTCGGACTAAGCAGATTTCTGGGCTCCGGAAGTCCTCTCAGTGTCAGAGACCTGGGAGGTTCCTGCCGCCGCCTGCTGCGAATCAGACAATGTGATGTGCTCACCAGATTGTGATCCCGAGGCTACTCTAGAATGAGGTCCACCTGAGATGTGTGCCTCTGCGGGCTGTTGGAGGGTGTAGGTAAGTGCTGTGATAGGTCTTCAATGAAGGTGCCTTCAGATTTCTCCTCAAAGGTTTCTTCAAGTTTTGATTGGAGGCCCTGGGTCGTGGACTCCATTGACTGTTTCCCAGATGTGCCTGCGAAAGCAAGGGGAGATAATTAGTGCATGGCAGGGGACTATGGAACAGTACATATCACTCACAGCAGAGTTGTCTGATGGATATTGCACTGCTGGATCGTCACTTGGTAGAGTACCATTGACCTCCCCAGCAGCACAGGAATGGTTCAGATCCTTGCCAGCCAGCTGGATGGCTCTGTTTTCAAAGTCCATGAGGACCTTGATTTCAGGCATTCCTTCACCAGTTACAACATCTCCCTCTTGTTGTGTGCCAGCTTGTCCTGCATGAATAGAGATGGAAAGAGTGTAAGCAGGATGGCTGCAAGGCCAGATGATAAGTATGCCTGGCATGTGTGTGTGCGTGGCGAGTGGTTCCATGGACAGGATGAGGACAATGAAGGTGTGTATGAGAGAGTGAATGGTGTTGTCCCTTCAACCAGCAGTGAGTGAGGTCCATGTGGATGCGTGATGGGTTTGTGAGTGTGTGACTTAAGAGTGATGAGAAGAGAGACTTACCCTGGCGGAATGGGGGAGATCATTCATCCTTTTTTGGAACTGGGTGGCTGTCCTCTTTTGCGGGTGTTTACGCTAACCATTGCTGCCACCATCTCCCATGCTGGATTGGTGTTGTTGCTGCCCCTCCTGCGGCCAGAGCGGGTATAGAGCACATCACATCGGGCTTCCACTGCGTCCAAACGGTGCTTGAGGAACACGTCATTAAACCGGGGGGCTGCAGTCTTCTTGCTTTTTGGCATCACGTCTTCTTTGAAGCAGTCCTGGGCTGGGAGCATTGAGAGGTGTTTGCACGGCTGAACTTTAAATATGGTGCCTGGCATGATGAAGCAGTGAGGTGAGGGCGTGGCGGGTGAATGAGAGCCCGCCCGCCATGGAAACAGCCTGTTTCCCGGGAATGCATTATAAATGAGGCGCGATTGGGATGATACGGCATAAAAAGTCACCATTACGGCCAGCGGGTAAAATGTCCTTTTTCCTACCTGCTTACACACTTAGTGCAAATCTGGGATGATTCCACCCTTAGTTTCTGGTTTGTTAGTGGGAGCCATAAAACGAATGACCCCGTTCTGTATAATTTGAAGAAAATAGCAAAGTCAGTATCTATCATTGTAATTCGACAATTCAATTTATAATTTGCATATGCTATATCCATAAAGTCTACAATAATGAAAATAAATTTCTCATTCATTCTATTCTATTTTTTCTATCTCTACTGCCTGTAAAGCCTTCACATCTTAAGGCATTAAAGTGCATCGGAAAGTTTCTTTGTAACACAAAATTAAGAACTTTCTGTACAGAATCCATTTCAAAATTTTAAAACTGCTATAATTAGTTTAAAATTAATAAATTACGCATCAACTTTAGATGCTGCTGTAGGAAGAAGGGCTTGCACTTACAAGAACCTTTCATAACCTTTGGGCATACCAAATTGCTTTACAGCACTGCGTAAAGTGGTGCTACGTGAACAATTTCTCGCCCTTTGTAGGATTTGTATCTCATCCATTTATTTTGTAAATAGATTTCTTTAGCTTATTGTATAGGCACAAAACAAGATTTTTGAATAAATTAACTAGTGTTTCATAAATGTTGCAACATGTACTAGGCTGGCATTACCATATAAGCTAAACAAAAACAGCTGCCTTGTGAAAGGTTAAAAATAATTTTTAGTATTTTCTTCCTGATATGTCAGAGTCTCATTAATGATTATATAAATTATTCATATGTAATGAAGAGACAGCACTGTATGCCTTGGATCAATGGTAGCATTCTTCCCTTGAGCCTAAAGGCTAAGGGCACAAGCCACACTCCAGACAGCCTGGGTGATTGAGCAGAGATGAGTTCTGAGGTCAGATTTTAAATTGCTGGTGGGAACAGGAATGGTTAGGGGCGCAATTTAACAATTGTGTTCCCGGAAAGTGTTTCTGGGTGTTGATGCTCCCAGGATGTGCTTCGATTTTCAAAGGGAGGATGGGAGGGGGAAATGGGGAACCTGCTCACCTCCACTTAATAGCTTCTTAAGCTCTCTGAGGAGCTTGTTAACAGGTTGGGGAGGACAAGAACAGAACTGTCAAATGTGAATTCAGCAAAAAATCATTCTGACATTCTGGAGCACATTAGTGTACGGCTGTCGGTTTCAATGCAGAGAGAAGTGCAAGTTTTTAAAACGGTGGATACTCTCGAGACCTGGTGTATCTCACACCAGATCATGCATTTTATCTCTCATTTAGCCGTATGGCCAGTTTCGTTTACATTTAGGCTGCTGGCCCTCTGAGATGCTACCTGCTCTCTGGTCAAGCTCGCCTCTGGCCCAAATAGAGCACTTACATTTCAAAATAGTGTTGCATGAGTAACACATTGCACTACAGGATCAGGACTGGAAATTATCCTGGTGTCAGGTTCCCAACCCCATTTTGAAAATCTGGGCACTGGTTTCTGAATACTGTATCGGATTGACATCCAACAGGATTTTCACACCTATAGAAGTGGCCCACCATCCTCTCATTAGCCCCAGTGAGCAGAAGACTGCTGTGCTGTTGGGTAGAGAAGAGAAGAAGAATGAGGAGACAGCAGAGCCAAAGCTCCTCAGATTGTTTAAGAAACAACTAGAGGATACAAAGAGGTTCTTTGTAGAATCTTTCTGGACAGATGAACCAGGGTCTACTGAAGGCCTTCTTCATCCATGCAGAATTTGTCCAACTCTAATATCTTCCTTCAGCAAAATATTACGCACTTTTGGGATAACAACACATTTGCATTCCAAGCACTGGCCAAGAGATGTGGAGTTCAGCAGGGTCTGCAGAATTTGCTGTCCATTAATTTTAGTGACTGGAAGCTCCAATGTGGTCCCACTAACCATTGGCCCAACTTCAATAGATGAAGCTACATGCCAGGAGCATGGATTCATAACATTTACCCTTTTGTATTAGTATATAGTAATTTCAATTCACATCAGTTCAAAATGGTTGATATAACTCAGGGATAAAATCACCCAGATTGAATTTAAGCAAGGTCTTTCAGAGTTCTTGTAAAAACGAGCTGTGAGAGACCAAATGCCCTGAGATTTCTTGTCTTCTTTTATTTGTAATGCACATCTTAATGTGTCTTTGAGACATAAATCACTTGTAAATCTTTATCTGATATTTTATCTCCACACAAATTTAACTTGTAACCTTCTTTGTCAATAGCAAAATTCAAATGTTAGGTATCCTCGCGGTCCATCTTCAGGTTTTCCAACTCAATAAAATATAATATTTACACGTAACATAGCCTTCCACAGTACCTGCACCTAATCCCATGAAACAATTCATAAACCTAACACATTTATGGTTCCCACTAGAAATCTGCACACTTTCATCCCTGACTCCATTTCTTTCCTTGGCAGCTCATTCAGACTGAGCCTGACAGGGCTCAATCTTTGTGCTCTGTTTGACACACAATTGGAATTACCTTCAGAGCGCATGTCCTAGCCATTACTAAGCTCCCAATTGCCCCCTCTACAATATTACTCCCTTTGTCCCTTACAACCTCCACCACTACTAAATAATTAATCCACGTCATTATAATTTTCAAACACAATTATTCCAACACTTTCCTTGCTGGCCTCCTAATCCCTGGCCCTCAAAAATAGCTTAATCTAAACTCCAGAGTCTGCATCATACCCTGCCCTATCACCTCGATCCCTGTCAATATTTGTGCCACTTCGTTCCCCAGAACATTGATTTCAAAATCTTTACTCCCATTTACAGATCTCTCCACAGCTTTATCGCTCTCTACCTCTGCAATATCCTTGAGCCTCTGATCTCGTGCATACCCTAAATTCTTTCAATTCTATTATATTCCTCACCCTTTGCTCCAATTTTGGCCACAGAGCATTCAGCCTTATTGGTCCCACACTGGCCAAAGTTCTTCCTAAATCCTTACTAACTCTCTCCCTTCCTTCAAAAGTCTACTAAAAGCCTGTCTCTTTGATCATTACTTCAGTCACCATCCTAATCCTGTATTAGCTTGGTTCAATATCCAGGCTATCACTAAGGCAGCCACTTTCAACTCCATATTATCACTGACTCCACATCTGCTTAACCTCATTCGCTGCTATAACCCTCATTCATGCCTTTGTTACTGCCAGACTTGACTGTTCCAATGCCCACCTGGCTAGCCTCCCATGTTCCTTCCTCCATAAATTTAAAGTTATCCAAAACTCTGCTGCCCATTTGCTACAATCTTCATCCAGATGTGCCGATTGGATGATCCATCTTGGCCTCCTCTGGAGGCCTCCAGCATCACAGATGCCAGTCTTCAGCCAATTAGATTCACTCCATGTGATATGGCTGAAGGTACTGCATAGTGCAAAGGCTATGGGCCCTGACAATATTCCAGCAATAGTACTGAAGAGTTGTGCTCCAGAACTGGCTGTGCCCTTAGCCAAGCTGTTCCAGTACAGCTACAACACTGGCATGTACCCAGCTATGTGGAAAATTGCCCAGGTACATCCTGTACACAAAAAGCAGGACAAATCCAACCCAGTCAATTACCGCCCCATCAGCCTACTCTCGATCATCAGTAAAGTAATGAAAGGGGTCATCACCAGTGCTATCAAGTGGCACTTGCTTCGCGATAACCTGCTCACTGACGCCCAGTTTGGGTTCTGCCCGGTCACTCAGCTCCTGACCTCATTACAGCCTTGGTTCAAACATGGACAAAAGTGCTGAACGCTCAAGGTGAGGTGAAAGTGACTGCCCTTGACACCAAGGCAGCATTTGAGCATGTACGGCATCAAGGAGCCCTAGCAGAACTGGAGTCACTGGGAATCAGGGGGAAAGCTCTCCGCTGGTCAGAGCCATACCTAGCACAAATGAAGATGGCTGTGGTTGTTGGAGGTCAGTCATGCCAGCTCCAGGACAAAACTACAGGAATTCCTCAGGGTAGTGTCCTCGGCCCAACCATCTTCAGCTGCTTCATTAATGATCTTCTTTCCATCAAAAGGTCAGAAGTGGGGATTGCACAATATTCAGCACCATTCACGACTCCTCAAATACTGAAGCAGTCCATGCCCAAATGCAGCAAGACCTGGACAATATCCAGGCTTGGGCTGACAAGTGGCAAGTAACATGTGTGCCACACAAGTGTCAGGCAATGACCATCTCCAACAAGAGAGAATCAAACCATCGCCCCTTGATGTTCAATGGCATTATCTTCACTGAATCCCCCATTATCAACATCCTGGGGGTTACCATTGACCAGAAACTGAACTGAACTAGCCATATAAATACTATGGCTACAAGATCAGGTCAGGGGCTAGGCATTGTGCGATGAGTAACTCACCTCCTGACTCCCCAAAGCCTGTCCGCCATCTACAAGGCACAAGTCCGGAGTGTGATGGAATACTTCCCACTTGCCTGAATGAGTGCAGCTCCCACAACACTCAAGAAGCTTGACACCATCCAGGACAAAGCAGTCCACTTGATTGGCACCACAACCGCAAACATTCACTCCCCCCACCACCGACACACAGTAGCAGCAGTGTGTACCATCTACAAAATGCACTGCAGGAATTCACCAAGGCTCCTTAGGTAGCATCTTCCAAACCCATGACCACTACCATCTAGGAGGACAAAGCAGCATATACATGGGAATACCAACACCACCTGGAAGTTTCCCTCCAAACCACCCACCATCCTGACTTGGAAATATATTGCCGTTCCTTCACTGTCACTAGGTCAAAATCCTGGAACGGCCTTCCTAACGCCACCTACACCACATGGACTGCAGTGGTTCAAGAAGGCAGCTCACCACCATCTTCTCAACTAGAGATGGGCAATAAATGCTGGCCCAGCCAGCAAAGCCTACATCCAGTGAATGAATTAAAAAAATGTTCTAACTTGCACCAAGTTCCGATCACCTACCATTCCTATTGCTCACTGATATACGTCAGCACCCGTTAAGCAATGCCACAAAATTCTCATCCCTCTTTTCAAATCCCTCCATGTCCTCATCCTCCCTGCCTCTATAATCTCCTCCAGCTGCACAACCTTCTGAGATAACTGCACCCATCTAACTCTGACCTCTTGAGTATCTCCAATTTTAGTCACTTCATCATTGGCAGCCAAGTCTTCAGCTGCCTTGGCATTAGTCTCTGAAATTTCCTCTACAAATCCTCAACCTCTCAAACTCTCTTTCCTCCTTCAAGATACCCCTTAAAGCCTTCTTCTTTGACCAAGCTTTTGGTCCTAAAATCTCCTTGTGACATGGTATTGAATTTTGCTTTATAATGCTCCTGTGCAGAACTTTGGATGGTTTATTTTGTAAAAATCACTGTTATATATTTGAAAAGAGGTAAGAACTATATTAATAAGTGCACATTTGCATGTATATCCAGAATGCTACATCACTCAGTACTGCACTACATTCAGTGTACCAAATTGTGAAGATTGATGTTAGTTTTTCAAAATATTTTTGGAAATATGGTGGTATTCTGTAAAGAAGGCTGTGAGAGAGAGAGAGGGTATATGTGTGTAATTAAACAGAGGAAAGGTTCACAAAGACAGCTTATCTGTGAAAGCAGAGAGATGAAAGGTAAAGGTGCTAGTTGCATGCATTTGTGATGAGAGGCTATAGTGAAGTTGAATGTACAAGTAAATAGAAGCAAAAAACTGTGGATGCTGGAAATCTAAAGCAAAAATAAAACTACCTGGAAAAACTCAGCATGTCTGGCAGCTTCTGCGGAGAGGAACACAGTTAACGTTTCGAGTCCATATGACTCTTCAACAGAACGAAGTAAAAATAGAAAAGAGGTGAAATATAAGCTGGTTTAAGGGGGGGAGGGTAGAGCTGAATAGAGGGCCAGTGATAGGTGGAGATAACCAAAAGATGTCACAGACAAAAGGACAAAGAGATGTTGAAGATGGTGATATTATCTAAGGAATGTGCTAATTAAGGGTAGAAAGCAGGACAAACAAGGTACAGATAGCCCTAGTAGGGTGTGGTGGGATGAAGGAATCGAAATAGGCTAAAAGGTAGAGATAAAACAACGGATGGAAATACATTTAAAAGTAATGGAAATAGGTGGGAAAAGAAAAATCTATATAAATTATTGGGAAAAAAAGGGGGCGATCGGAAAGGGGGTGGGGATGGAGGAGAGGGTATGGAGGTCTCCTCCATTCCCACTCCCTTTCCGATCGCCCCCCTTTTTTTCCCAATAATTTTTATAGATTTTTCTTTTCCCACCTATTTCCATTACTTTTAAATGTATTTCCATCCGTTGTTTTATCTCTACCTTTTAGTCTATTTCGATTCCTTCACTCCACCCCATCCCCACTAGGGCTATCTGTACCTTGCTTGTCCTGCTTTCTACCCTTAATTAGCACATTCCTTAGATAATATCACCACCTTCAACACCTCTTTGACCTTTTGTCTGTGACATCTTTTGGTTATCTCCACCTATCACTGGCCCTCTATCCAGCTCTCCACCCACCCCCCGCCCTTAAACCAGCTTATATTTCACCACTAGAGATCACTAGAGAAAAGGTACTTTGAAAACTAATGCAACTAAAAGCTGACAAGACCCCTGCACCCAAGGCCTACATCCTACGGCCTTAAAGGAAGTGGCTGCAGAGATACTGGTTGTGATCACTAACATCACTATTTAAGAAAGGAGGGAGACAGAAAGCAAGAAACTTTAGGCCAGTTAGTCTATCATTTGTCATTGGGATAATGCTAGAAATTATTATTAAGGAGGTAGTAGCAGGACATTTACAAAATCATAATACAATCAGGCAAAGTCAACATTTTTTTTGAAAGGATAATTAATGTTTGACAAATTTATTAAAGTTTTTTGAGGATGTAACGAGCAGGGTGGATAAAGGAAAACCAGTAGATGTAGTGTATTTGGATTTTCAAAGGCATTTGGTAAGGTGCTATGTAAAAGGTTACTACACAAGATAAGAGCTCAGGTTGTTGTGGTGATATATTAGCATGGATAGAGGATTGACTAACAAACAGAGAGTCGGGATAATTGGGTCATCATTTTCATGTTTCATACTAACTGGTGGAGTGTCACAGGGATCAGCGCTGGAGCCTCAACTATATACAATCTATATTGATGACTTGGATGAAGGGACCAACTGTATTATAGCCAAATTTGCTGTTGATCGTGTCATAAAAGCTTTAATCACGGAAAATGGTGGGACCAACTGTATTATAGCCAAATTTGCTGATGATCGTGTCATAAAAGCTTTAATCACGGAAAATGGTTCCTATTCAAGGACTAAGGACATTCTGGAAGAATGTATTTTTTTTATAAGACACTCTCCCTTAAAGGGTTAATGCAAGGACTCTGGTTGCTGCTGTTCCTGAAAAAGATAGCATTTTACAAGAAAAAGGTAATTAAGCAGTTTTAAAGAAGCCGGAAACCTTCGATGCCCAGGTTTCTTCAATAAACAACAAAATTATTAATATATTATAAAACCAGTCTTGTCAAATGGAAAAGCAAAGCCTATTAACATACAGTATGAAATATGAAAGTATGATAATTACTCTTTCAAAATATCCTAACTCACTCGGTTACACACACACACACATGATTCCGGCACATTCCCAACTGACCCTTCTCATCCCTGGCTACTTGCACTCCTGTCACTCTCCCACCTTCTATCCTTCTCAGGTTTGTGGAGATGACAGGAAAAAGGTTTGGGCTTGTGGACAAGCTCGTAATCATCAGCCATCTCAGCTGCCTGTCTGGCTGTAGAAACCTTTGGATTCTCTGCATGGGATCTTACTAATGGAGGGGGTGAATTTTTAAATTCCTCCAGGAGAATTATTTCCCTAAGGGTTTCATATATGGCATCTACCTTTAGAGCCCGTATCCAATGATCAAAGTTAGTTTGCTCTACCCTCTCAAATTCTACAAACGTCTGCACAGGCTGTTTCTGCAGATTCTGAAATTTCTGCCTGTAAGCTTTAGGGAACAACTCATAAGCAGAGAGAATAGCCTTTTTCTGCCATCTCATAATCTGTAGAATACTCTTCAAATAGCAAGGCAGAAACGTCATGAGCTCTGCCAGTCAATCTGCTTTGCATAGCAATGTCTCATTTTCTTTTTGCCACCCCATCTGCTTCGCTATCTTTTCAAAAGAAATGAAAAATGTCTCTACGTCCCTTTCCTCAAACTTCAGGGAGGGCTTGCACAAAATAAACAGCTCCCCACTGGGTCTTGGGTTAGAGTCTGGACCTTCCCCAGCAACATTTCTCCCACAGTCCAGGCCAGCTTTTTGTTGTAGTTCCAGCCATCTAAGCTGGTATTCCCTTTCTATTTCTTTGCATTCAATTTATTTTTCTCTTGCCTATTCTCTCTCATCTTTCTGCCTGCTCCCTTTGAAATGCTATCTCTTTTTTCCTTTCCTCTCATTCTCTTGCCTTTTACTTCACCCAAAATTCTAGTTCCAACTTCTTCTGTTCTAACTGAAATTGTGCCCATGCAAACTTGTCTCTTACCAATTCTAAAGGTTCCTCTGGTTCTTTCACTTCCATATTCAACTTTTTGGCCACTAGTTTTCAAAGGTCTGCTTTCTTAGCTCTCACTCTAACTTTTGTTTGTAACTGTTCCACCATCCAGGCTAATTGTGAAATGGTTAATATCATTAAAGTGTCATAATTTAACCCAGGCTGCTTCAAAAACTCACTTGCATCAAAAGTAGCCATTTCGCTAATATAAACTTTAACACAGGAGGTACCTGGTTGTTGCCTGTTACCCGTTTATCCTGTCCCAATTATTATTCTGCTTACAATTATATACTTTCATCATAGGCAATATGCCATTAGCCCCCGATTAAATGTTTTGTCTGAGACGGGAGGAGTGCACTGTCTGTCTCTCGTTCCACTGCTCCAAGGGACACAACATATATTTAAATGATTTCTCCAGTTAGCTTATGGCCAAATATGTGCTTTACTTATTAATCTCAGAATGACCACTCATTGCCCAGGTTTCTTCAATAAACAAGAGGAATGAAAGTAATGAAATTAGTTTATTATAAAACCAGACTTGTCAAGTGGAAGGCAAAACTTATTAGTATACAGTATGAGATATGAAAGCATAATAGTTACGCTTTCTAAATACCCTAAATCTCTCACACACACACATGCACACACAGCAATAAGAATAATAAAATAAAATCAAAGAATTCTGCAAAAAGGTTCAAAGTCAATGGTTCAAGGGAAAAGGATAGCTGGCAGAGTCCTTGAAATAGCGTCCGTGTTATAGGGTTGGTTTCTCAGCACTGGTCAGGGAAATAATGGATGACTCTTGCCTTACTTTTCAGGCGGACTTCAAGGAAATCTTGCGGATACTAGTTTCAGCATGGAGGAAAATGGAGCTCATCTCAGCCTCAGGTTTCCAAAGATAAACAAGCTCCACTGAGATGAGGATTGCTAGCTGGATACTGACATGGTTTCAGGCAAGGAAAAGAGAATGTGAGCTAGGCAGCTTTTCACTTTCTCAGTTCAGTCTCAATTGAATTCAAAAGGCAACTTAAAGCTCATCTCTGTCATGTGATTTTCAATAAATCACTAGCCTTTGCCTTTAAACCAGTTTTTTGTCCCCATCAATTAAAATAATTGCAGTGCAAACATGCATAGGGCTCTCTCTCATCAAGTACCATGCTGATCAGGTGATTTATTGAAAAAGGCATGCTTACTCCCAGTCCAAAGGTGAACTTATGACATTTAAATAAAAACCCAAGTGTCCAAATAATGCAAAGTCCTTCCAAATTTTAAAAGAAAAATGTAATCCTTGAAGATATGATTTCCCCAACACAAGGAATAGTGTAAATTTGAATCATTTTCTGGTATCGGCATTGAAATCTTTCCAACTTTTTGTCTAATGTAATATTGTTTATTTTTTTCTTGCTTAATAAAAACTGTTTTCTTTGTGTTAACAGTATACTGGCAGACTCTTGTGAATGTGTTCAGTAAATAACCTCCACAATGTCTAAAACAAAACCAAGTTAGGATCTACCAAGCCAGGTTTCACTCTGTGATCTGATTGTCCAGTATTACCATCAGCTGGGATCATAACAACAAATTCAACTTCTAGACCATTCTGCCCAATTTGATTGGTCCAGTCTATATGAAGATTAAAGTGTCCCACAATAATTACATTGCCTTTGTTACACACTTCGATAATAAGTTTAATGCTCTTCCCAATGGTATAGCTATTGTTAGAGGGCCCATAAATTACACCTACCAGTGTTTGTTTTCTGATTCTTGCTATTCCTAATCTTCACCCATACTGATTCTACTTCATGAGCTTCTGAGCTAAGATCCTTCTGCACTGATGCCCTTTACTATCAGAGCTATCCCTCCTCCTTTGTCATTCTGTCTGTCTTTCTGAAATACTGTGTACCCTGGAACATTTATTTCCCAACTTTAGTCACCTAGTGACCATGTGCAAAATCATCCCAGATTTGCACTAAGTGCGGTAGCAGGCAGGTAAAGCGATGTTCCCCCGGGCCGTGATGGCGGGTATTCACGCCATATCATCCCAAACCTGCCACATTATTGATGCATTCCCAGGAAACACATTGTTTCCATGTAACCTCACTGCGTTGGACGCCATATTTAAAGTTCAGCCACGCACACACATCTCAGTGCTTCCAGCCCAGGACTGCTACAGGGAAAATGTCCACAAAAGACAAAAAAACTGCAGCCCCCAGGTTTAGTAGCGCATCACTGGAATGCCTTTTGGATGTCATGGAGTCCCACCGGGATGTCCTCTACCTCCACTCTGGCCGCAGGATGGGCAGCGGTGTGACCAATCAGGCTTGGGACACGGTGGCAGTGGTGGTCAGCACCAATGCCCTTCAAAATAGGACAGCCATCCAGTGCCGCAAGAGGATGAATGACCTCCTTTCCACTAGGTTAAGTCACTCTTCTTATCACTCTCAACTCACACTCACAAACCCATCACACATCCACAGGGCCCTCTCTCACTGCCAGTTCAAGGGACATTACCATTCACTCTCTGACACTTACCATAATTGTCCTCATCCCGTCCATGGGACCATTCAACACCCACACATGCCAGGCATACTTGTCATCTGGCCTGGCAGGCTTACACTTTCTCCATCACTATCCATGCAGGACAAGCTGGCACTCAACATGAGGGAGAGGTCACAGACCAGTGGGGGAATGCCTGTAATCAAGGTCCTCACAGAATTTGAAAACAGGGCCATCCAACTGGCTGGTGACGATCTGGACCAGTCCTGTGCTGATGGTGAGGTCGGCGGTGCCCTACAAAGTGAGGGTTCAGCAGTGCAATATCCAGCAGCCAACCAAGCTGAGTGATGTGTTCTGTTTCATAGGCCACTGCCATGCACTAATTATCTCCCCTTGCTTTCGCAGGCACAGCCAGACCATCTCCCTCTTTCGTGAGTACTGGTGCCAGTGCCCAATGAATCAAAACCCCTTCCTCCCACACCTCTCTGTGAGCCATGTGTTTAATTCTCTAACCTGGTTGACCTGATGCCAATTGACACGTGGCTCAGGTAACAATCCAGAGATAAGCACCTTTGATGTTCTGCATTTTAATTTAACCTCAACTCCTCAAAGTCTCTCCGCAGAACATAATTCCTTGTTCTACCTATGTTGTTGGTTCCCACGTGGACCACAACAATTGAATCCTCCCTCTCCTACTCCAAGTTCATCTCCAGCCATGAGGAGATGTATTTAACTCTGACACCAGGCAGGCAACACAAACTTTAGAGCTCCTGGTCATGGCTGAAGAGAACACCTCCCTGGCTATCTTCCCCCTATCACTACCGCATTCCTTTTTGCTTCCCCCCACTTGAATGGCACCCTGCACCATGGTGCCATAGGTAGTTTACTCATCTACCTTGAAATTCTTCTCCTCATTGTTATGATCCCAGCTGATTTTATGACTGGACAAGCCAGATCTCAGGGTAAAACCCAGATTTATAGATCCTAACTTTAATTTTTTGTTCATATACATGGATAGTGGCTACTGAACAGAGTCACAGGAGTCAGCTGATGAACGTTTAACAAAAGAATAAGAAAAGATGAACTATATTACAAAATCCTTCACCCACAATTATACCTTTACAGATATATACAGAATTGTAAGGATTACACATGTTACAAAAGCTATCTTATACACTAATGTTCACAGTAAGTACACAGTCCAATAGGTGACCTGTGGTCAGGCACGCCACATTCTGAAACCAGGTGACAGATGCCGCCCCAGACAGATGCTATGGATCTCCCCCGACTCCCCTCAGGCACCTGTCACACCGTGAACCAACCAATATCACTGAACTCCATCTTTCACATGAGGGGTTCCAATCTTCAATTGCCAAGAACTCACTTTGGAATTTTCCCTCAAACTGGCGCTTTCTCACAGATGCCTTCTGCAAGGGTCCACCTCTAGGGTTTTGAACACTCCTTCTGATGTTGCTCTCCCCTGGATCACCACATGCACTCAAGCTTTCTTTTATGCGTTCTCTCTCACTGACTCAGCCGTCAACAGTACACCACTACTTTACATGCCCATAGTAAAGAGTTACAGGTCTTCAGCTGTCTCCTTGGACCTTCTGGCTTCTCGCATGCCTATATTGCTTCAAATCTGTGTCCTGAAGCTTTCTCCCTTCAAGCTTGGAGCTTGGAGCCTTCCTCTCTGCTCCTTATTTTCACTTCCACAGAGCAGGGTCTTTTGCAGACTCCTGTTTTCCCTTTGACTAGAATGTCTTCTTGGGACCCCTCCTTCCATCTCACTCCTTGGCTTTGAGATCTTTTGGTCCTTTTGAAAATCTGCTCTTACTGCAGTTCCCGCTCCCTCTATCCAGTCTCTCTGGAATCCTGCCTTCAACTTCACTTTGGGACTTACTATCTGTCCCTCTGCTGTCCAGTCTCTCTGGCAGCTGCTTCCAACTGAACTCAAACTACTTTCGGTTTTAGTTTTTTCTGTGTGTGTGTGTGTGTATGTGTGTGTATGTGTATGGGTGGGTGGGGGTTCCCTCTCTAGACCCCTGTTACTGGGCAACAGCACAGTTTTTTCCCTACTCTTGTTTGCATTAACTCTCTTTCAAGAGTTGTAAAATATCTAATTAGAAATGCAGGTACACAAACAAAGCTTTAGACCTGCTGTTTCCACTCAAAAATGAAACTAGATCTCAGGTTTCACCTTTTTAACCCACAAAAAGAAAAAAATATAAATTGAACTTAAAGTTAAAGATATACCTTATTTCTTATACACACAAATACAAATATAACTTACTCAACCTATCTCTATTTCCTAACATCATACACACAGGTAGCAAGCACCTTCTACCTGTTCAAAGTCAAGGACTGAGGCTCCTTCATCACTAGCTGCAGCAGGCCCATACCTGCCTGAGTCACAGTCACAAACTCCTGTCCCTGACCATTGACCATAAGAACATAAGAACACAAGAATTAAGAGGAGTAGTCAATTCAGCCCCTCGAGCCTGCCCTGCCATTCCATACAATCATGGCTGATCTCATTTCGGCCGCAACTCCAATTTCCCACCCTCTCCCCATTACCTTTCACCCCGTTATGAATTAAAAATCTGTCTATCTCCTCCTTAAATTTATTCAGCATCCCAGCATCCACTGCACTCTGAGGTAGTGAATTCTACAGATTCACGACCCTTTATGAAAAGTAATTCCTCCTCATCTCTGATTTAAATCTACCACCCCTTAGCCTAAAACTATGGCCTCTTGGTCTAGAATGCCCCACAAGGGGAAACATCTGCTCCACGTCTACTTTGTCTATCCCCGTTAGCATCTTATATACCTCAATTAGATCTCCTCTCATCTTTCTAAACTCTTGCGAGTATAGGTCTAAACTGCTCAATCTCTCCTCATAAGACAAGCCTCGCATCTCTGGAATCAATCTAGTGAACCTCCTCTGAACTGCCTTCTATGCAACTACATCCTTCCTCAAGGGAACTAAAACTGTGCACAGTATTCTAGGTGCGGTCTCACCAATGCCTTGTACAGTTGCAACAACACTTCCCTATTTTTATACTCTATTCCTTTAGCAATAAATGCCAAAATTCCATTTGCCTTCTTTATTACCTGCTGTACCTGCATATTAGCTTTCAGTGATTCATGCACGAGGACACCCAGATCCCTCTGCACTGAAGCATTCTGAAGTTTCTCTCCATTTAAATAATAAGTTGCCTTTTTATTCTTCCAACCAAAATGGATAACCTCATACTTATCCACGTTAAGCTCCATCTGCCAAATTTTGGCTCATTCACCTAACCTGTCCATATCCATTTGTAAATTTCTTATTTCTTCATTGCAACTTACTTTCCGACCTATTTTGGTGGTATCTGCAAATTTAGCTGCAGTACCTCCTATCCCTGAATGCAAGTCATTAATATAGATTGTAAATAGTTGGGGCCCAAGGACCGAACCTTGTGGCACCCCACTAGTTACAGCTTGCCATCCAGAAAAAGACCCATTTAGCCCGACTCTCTGCTTTCTGCTGGTTAGCCAATCCTCTATCCAAACTAATGTATTATCCCTAACTCCGTGTGATCTTATCTTGTGTATTAATCTTTTGTGCGGCACCTTATCAATGGCCTTCTGGAAGACCAGATATACTACATCTACAGGATCTCCATTATCCACTTTGCTTGTCACATCTTCAAAGAACTCTAGCAAATTAGTCAAACATGATTTACTCTTCATAAAACCATGCTGACTCTGATGGATTGCATTTTGACTTTCCAAATGCCCCATTACTACTTACTTAATAATAGATTCCAAAAATTTCCCAATGATAGGTGTTAAATTAACTGGTCTATAGTTTCCTACTTTCTGCCTCCTCCCCTTTTTGAATAAGGGCATTATATTAGCATTTTTCTAATCCATTGGAGCCTTTCCAGAATCCAGGGAATTTTGGAATATTATAGCCAATGCATCCAATATCTCCGCTGCCACTTCCTTAAAGACCCTGGGATGTAGGCCATCAGGTCCTAGGGACTTGTCACCCTTTAATCCCAATAGCTTGCTTGTGGTGGCCTAGACAACTCTAGGGAACCCATTTGCTGCTGAAAGGATTAATGGAGAAGTTGAATTGTATGCCTAGGCCTAAGAGAAAAATACTACAGCCTTGAGAACAATACCATCTTGTCTGACCACAGTTGTAGGATGAGCCCTGAGACATTCCATTTTGTTCTTTCCCAGGCTGAATCTAATCAGGGTTGTGATAAGCATCTGCGTAACCACAACATCTATTGTGAGGGAAATGGAAATTCACTGGAACATGGATTGGTCAGTTAACTTATGCAAATAAGCAGATAGGTTTGTGCAAAATTTACTGATTGTTTGTAAAAATGCTTTTAACAGGTCTGCGTGTATTCTGCTATGAGATGGGTACAGTAGCTCTCATTGTATTGTCTCCCTTGTGCACAAGTAATTAATGGGGTTTCTACGTACGAAATGTTGCCTTGGTGTGATTAATCTCCGACATGCTCAGTACTTTTTCTCTAGTAATGGTGATTGTTCTAAGTTCCTCCTTCTCTATACCCTCTGCACTACCTGTTACTATTGGGGTATATCCTCCACCATGAAAACTGAGGCAAAATATTGATTAAGCATCACTGCCACTTCTGCATTCCCCACTATTAACTCTCCAGTCTTATCCTCCAAGGGACCAACACTCACTTTAGCTCCTCTCTTTCCTTTTATATACTTGTAGAAGCTTTTGCTATCAGTTTTGACATTTTGCGCCAGTTTTCTTTCATAATTTATCTTTGCTCTTTTTATTATATTTTTAGTAAGCCTTTGTTGATCTTTAAAAGTTTCCCAATCTTCCAGCCTGCCACTGAACTTTGCAATTTGGGTTGCCTTAGTTTTTGCTTTTACGTTATCTTTAACTTCCTTGCTTAGCCGTGGATGCTTTTTCCCCCTCTTACCATCTTTCTTCTCTTTGGAATATATTTTACGTGGGAGGAATTGAATATCTCCTTAAATATCTGCCACTGTTCATCAGCTGTCCTACCTTGTAGTCTTCCTGCCCAGTGCACGAGGGCCAAATCTGCTCTCATGCCTATGTAGTTACCTTTGTTTAACTCCAGAACACTAATGTGGGACTCAAGTTTCTCGCTCTCAAACTGAACTTGAAATTGTAGCATGCCTTGATCACTCTTCCTTAGAGGATCCTTTACTATGAGATCATTAATTCAACCCATCTCATTACACAAAACCAAATCAAGAATAGCCTGCTCCCTGGTTGGTTCCACAACATATTGCTCCAAGAAACAATCTCTAATACACTCTATGAACTCTCCCTCGAGGCTACCCTTGCCACATTGATTAGTCCAGTCTATATGCATAGTCAAATCACCCATGATTAAAATCACCCAACTCCGAAGTTCTGCCTAAACTAAGGGCCTATTGGAACTAAGTGCCCAGGTAACTCCCCACTCTCTGATGCTCCACAATGCCTGAAACTCAGACTCCAGCTCAGCAACTCTGAACAAAAATTGCTCAAGCTGCAGACACTTAGCACAGGTATAATTGTCCCGGACTGTAATTCATTGCACAGATTCCCACAATTTGCAGTCATGCGCACTACCATCCCTGCCATGTCTGTCTAAACATATTTATTTAATTAGTCAATTAGTTATTAATTTACACAGTGAGAGTAACAGCAGATTACAGTCTACTAGCTTGGAGAGAAAAGAACACCCGCCTGTCACTGTCCCCCTTGCACTAATATCCCATCTGCACCAAATTTCTGACTTCGTACTCATTCCTCGTTGTACTCAGCCCTCACTGTCTCGCTCTGTGCTCCCACTCCCACTGAGAGCACCCTCCAGAAGTATTGTGTGGCCCTACCACCATGTTACATGGGATAGACTCAGGGCAGATTTAGCAGCTCAAAACCGGACATCCATGAGGCGCCGTGAGATATCCGCAGCAACATAATTCTGTTCAACCACAACCTGTAATCTCATGGCCTGGCGTAACTCTCACTCTACTATTACCATCAAACCAGGGCATCAACTCTGGTTCAACGAGCAGTATAGAAGAGCACACCAGCAGCTGCACCAGGTTTACCTGAAAATGAGGTGCCAACCCAGTGAAGCTACAACACAGGATTACATGCATGCTAAATAGCTGAAGTAGCATGCATTAGATAGACAGAGGCAAATATTCCCACAGCCAACATGTCAGATCACCACTTTGCATAGTTCCTTTAGAAGAAGAGGAGAGTTCTCCCAGTGCCCTTGCCAAAATTTATACTTAAATCAACATAATTAAAATATATTATCTGGTTATAATCTCATTGCTGTTTACTGAACACTGTGTTGTACAAATTGACAGTTGTATTCCCTACATTGCAACAGTGACTGCATTTCAAAAGCACTTAATTGGCTGGAAAGCACTTTGAAACATTCTTTACTACCTTCTGTGTCATGTTCATTAATCCATCTCCTAATTACTGGTCTTTACAGGACCTCCGGTAAATTTCTTCCATGTCATTGGTTACAACATGAATCATGATTTCTGACTCTTCTCCTTCTCTCTCCAAAGTTTATTGGATTGCTGCTTATAAAAGTTAGGTGGGCCAGTGACTGATTAGGATCTCATTTTGATTGCATTGCATACTTTGGCTGAGGCCTAACAATTGTAAATTTCTAGCCTGGCTGCATTGCTCTTTTGTATTATTCCTCAATTTAAAAACAAAAATAGATTGTGTTCTTTTTTAACCACCTTGCCAACTTGCCCTGCCACCTTTAAGTATTTGTGTACATGGACATTAAGGTCTCCTTACTTATCTACACTTTTCAAAATTGTACCATTCATGGTAAACTGCCTTTCCATTTTAATATTTCCAATGTGCAACACTTCACATTGCTCTGCATTGAACTCCATCTGCCATTTTCCTGTCCATTTCACCATCCTTTGCCATCCTGAAGCCTATATCAATCCACACTGTGATTTACGACCGTGTCAAGCACCATGTCAGCTGTAAACTTTATAATGCTGCTCTCTACACCCCAAGTCCAGGTTGTTTATAAGTTGAAAAGAACAATGGACCCAAGACTGACCATGGGAACACCACTACAGACCACTTCCCAGTCAGAGAAACAGCTGTTCAACACCATCCTTTGCTTTCTGCAACTTGCCCAGTTATGTATCCCGTTCTGAAGAAGAGTCATACTGACTTGAAACATTAACTTGTTTCTCGCTCCACAGATGATTCCAGACCTGCTGAGTTTTCCCAGCATTTTCTGTTATTATTTCATGTATCCATAGTGTCACTTTGCATTTAATTCAATAAGCTTTTATCTTCTTAAATAATTTTTTTGTCTTGCATTTTGTCACATAGCTCCTGAAAATCCATAAAGATATCTACAGCACTAACTCAATCTGTTATCTCATCAAAGTATTCAGGTAAAAAAAAAGTCATTTGGTAATACAGAATTTGAGTATTACTGATGAGTGCAAGATGAAAAGCTTTGACAAAGTGTTTTTTTTTCAGCAATTCAGCAAAGTCAGTCAGACACGAGTTGTATTTAACAAATCCTTGCTGGCTCTCCTTGATTAACCCAACTTCCAAATGTAAGTTTATTTTGTCCCTGATAATGGTTTTTAATAACCTCCCCAAAGCCGATGTTAGGCTGATTGACCTGTAATTTCCTGGTTTATTCCTTTCCCCTTTCCTGAATAATGACATAATTTTAGCAACCCTACTGTCCCCTGGCACTGCTCCTGTATTCAATTGGGGTGGAAAAATTGTGACCAAAGCACCTGTGATTTCTACATTTGCTTCTACCATATGCTAATTCCTGGTCACCTATTCTACCTATCCAGCTAAAGTTATCAGCCACTCCACCTTGCACTTCTAATTTTAAAATTCTTATTATCTTTAAATCCCTCCACAGCTGCAACCTATTCCAGTCTTATATTTCTCTTTGGTAACACTTGATTCCTCTATCTGTGTCATTTTGTGCAGCTCCCTTCCCTTTGCTCCATCTTTGGCCTCACACCTTTCAGCTACCTAAGGTTTTTTTTAAACTCGATTCCTTCCCTAAACCTCTCTGTTTCTCTACCTCCATCTCATCATTTAACAGTCTTCTGAAAACTCATCTCTGCCACCAGGATTTTGGTCACCCCTTCTAATCTCTCTCTTACTAAATCAGCTTCCATTCTCTATACATCTCTGTTTGAAGTGCCTTGGAACCATGTTTTTACTTTCAAGGTGCTTTATAAATGAAAGTTGTTGTAAAATGAAGCTCAAAAGCTTAAATTGTAGCATGAAGTTCTGTATGTTCGCTTTGGAAACCATACAATGGTGAAAAACCATCTTGAAAATGTTGTACACTTCTATAAACATATATTTATTCTCTGTATCAACATCTGTATTAGTTGACTTTTGTACTGGTAGGATTGGATGAAAACTGAAAGCCTGTAAAATGTCTGCTAAATTCTGTATTAAATTATCTAAATGTATTATCAGTTTGATTCTGCGCCCCATTTAGATATGATTTATACATTCCAGTTATAATGCACTGTTAGAATTGAATCGTTGATTAATTTGATGCATTTAATCAAGTTTTCGGGAATATAAATTGTAACAATTTTATTACTTTTTTGGTTTTTCAATCTGCTATTTGAAGTGGGAAATAATATAGTTTTATTGATAAATTTCAATGCACAGGTTTAAGTTTAACACTTACCAGGGTGTGTACACTTCTCAATTTCAAAACAAGTTCATTGCACAGATTTTAATACTAAATAGTGACTTCTTATGGGATTAGCTTCCACACATTGGCAATTATGTTTTTCTCAGATGATAACTTGACATTCTTGGTAAAAATTGCAAAAATTTCTCTTTTTTTGCGCCAGGTACGGAAATGTTTTGTAAAATCACTGCCAAATTGAAGATGTTACGCCAACCGAGATGTTGATTCCATTTTCCCACCTTGAGCTTCAGCATCTATAGGGTTTCATAGTACTAATGGCTACTAAGCTGTAGAAAACACCCTGATGCTCTGAGGATGTGAGTACTGTCTGATTTATGAGATGATGCAGCCACCCTTCTCCTTGAAGGGATTCTTGTCCTCAGGGATTCCCTTTATTAAAGGATCTTCTGCAGACTGTGATTCAATGCAATCCTTCAGTTCCTCGGCACATTTAGACACCTGAAATAATTCAAAGTCAAATTATAATTGGTAAACGATAAATGGACTGATTGTAGAATTTAAACACAGTCACAATAGTATACATGCAGAGGGCTGTCTCCTGTTCCTGAGAATGCTGTTCATAGCCAGGCATGCAGCATTGGCCTTGCTGTGTCTGCTCCACAGTTTACATCAAAGGGTAGAAGAGTATAACTGCAGCTTCAGATGCCAATTGATGCACTGTGCATTTCCAATATATTCTATTTCCGTTTTCAATTTCCAATATCCTAAATTTACATGTGCTGCAAATTAGGAGAAGCAATATGCATTCCTCCTATTACCTCTGACCGAACATGTAGACTTTATTGCTGGCTATCTGAGACTTAACAAAGCTGTCTGTACTGTAAACATTAATACAAGCAACAAAATTTCAAGTCTCCAATATTCAATCACCTGTGACATTGAACTTATATAAAATATTCATTATGAGCATATTCAATTACATTGTTTCTTATTTTAATACAATATTACATATTCCAACAAATCCTGCTTTATCACTTATTACGGTTAATTTGCAGTAACCTAGTGGATCACAGATATAATTGAAGACATTGTGCACATTATTGATTCTTTCCTGAGTCTGTTGAATTTTAAGACTAGCCCTAACTTTAATGAGGAACAGCCATATCACTGTGATCTGTGAGTGTTCATAATGGAAGTGCACTTATTAGACAGAAGGTTTGAAGTATGGCTAATGTTTGGTGGGGTAAGAGGCAGCAGTGGATAGCTTTGTCTTGACCTTTATTCCCACAATTTGGCACTCAGTGTTAACATCTGGCAGGTCCAAAGCCATTAAAGTATTAAAATAAGTTGCATGTTGGATTTGCTTGAAATTTTAACTAATTCATCACATTTTTGATCTTTATTCAGATTTCACTAATGCTGAAAGGCAATTTGCTGCTTGCGTTTCATTCTATGAAATGAACCTTAGCACCAATTTAGCAATAGTTAAAAGAAAACTGCAGACCCACAAAACAGCAACAGAAAAATAGAAGTTTCATCTTAGTGTTCTGGAATCATAAACAGGAGTTCCTACCAGCATCCTCTCTAACGTGATTTCTTTACGAAGTTGCTCTACCTCCATTTTCAATCGGTCCTTATCTGTTAACTCTTCCATCCCGGGTGTTATGGTGTCTTAAAAACAAACAAACTTTCGTTCGTAATATTGTCAAGATAATCGCAATTTTTAAAGCACGGATGTTTAAACAACTCTTGCTGCGATGCAATGCGAACGAATGAATGGTGTAAGAGGCGCAAGTTTTGGAAGCGATGAGCTCACCTTGTCCCGGGGTAAATTCAACTCATCCACTGGCGAGACTCTCCGGCTCCAGCCACTTCCACGGCCAGTGATCCCGCAACCTCCTGTAAGGCCCTTTAAAACAAGGCCCTTAATATCTTAATCTTCCAATGTGATTAAATCAAGAGCTTTAACAGATTTAAACATTAAGTAGAAGGGGAGAAAATCCTTGCCAAACATATTGTTCTAAAATTGCATACGCAACTTTTAAAGGAAACAGTTTGTTTAAAAAAAACACATCCTTTGGTTCGTCAGCCTTCCTGTAAACATACTTTTTATTTATTTTTAAGTTGCATTTATTAATTAAGTGGATCATACTGACGTCAGCGGCGGTAAGCTGCAAAAGTCTGTTATCAGAGTGTTTATCGCCTCTTATACATCTGTTGGAGTGGGTCACCTGCTCAACGCAGTCACTTATAATAATCACTTACAATAATTCTCATTGCTTTCCCACACACACTGAAATATATTTAAAATCATTCCCTGCAAAATACGTGGTAAAATTGAAACTTATTTTTGGTTTGTTTAACACACACGGGCATCTTCAAAATGACCTAAAATAGGTTGATTTTTAAAAATAAATCTGTCCTTCACAGGACAAAGTCTCTCTACTCGAACATTAAAGATGCAATGTTATTCTGTGACAACATCTTTTGACGGGGTGTTCACAAATTGTAACATTGAATAGAAATTGGATTTGGCTGTGCCTGTTTTATAGGTGTAAAATGAAAACAAACCTATCATTCTCAGCCTTGAATATGCTCAGCATCTGAACAACCACCGTCCTCTCTGGTAAAGAATCCTAAAGATCCACGACCTTCTAATTGAAGACATGTCTCCTCATCTCAGTCCTCAATGGCTGCTTACCCTGAGACTGTGCCCCCTTCCAGACTCCAGCCAGTGGAAACAGTTTCTCAGCACCTACCGGGTCAAGCCTTCTCAGTATTATATGTTCCAGTGAGGTCACCTCTCAATCTTACTAAGCTCCACACAGTATAGACCCATATGATTCAATTGCTCCTCATAGAGCATCTCTCTTATTGCAGGAATCATTCTACTGAACCTCTATTGCACCCTTTCTAACGCGTGTATCCTACCTTAGGTAAGGAGGCCAAAAATGTGCATAGTGCTTTCACCAAAGAACTATACAATTTCAGCAAGACTTTCTTACTCTTATACTCCAAACCCCTTGCCAACAAAGGCCAACATACAATTTGCATTCACAATTGCTTGCTTGTACCTGCATGCTAACTTTCTGCGTTTCATGTGGAAGGATACCAACGTTTAATAGCCCCTTACCAATTAAAAATATTCTGATTTTCTATACTTCCTAGCAAAGTGAATAGCCTCACATTTCTGCAAATGCATCTGTCCTATTTGCTTTGTTCTGACATGGCAGATGATGTGTGCCAGGTGGACCAAATCTATGAGGGAAACCTGATTGCGCTATCACAACAGTTTTGCAATTTGTATTTATCATGAGATGTGTACAGTGAATTCAGGAGTAATAAACCCACCAAGACCTTTAGAGATTTTAAAAATTGAATTAAAATATTTATTAACAAAATAAAAGATGTCAAGCACATACATAAGACTACAATTGCTTACTACTATAATAACTTCTAATTAACCTGACCCCAGTTACACCCACTTTAAGGCAACAGTCCCAAATAGATTTTAGAGTTAAAACAGAACCAGCAAGTTAACACAATACCCACTTGACAGTGGAATCCCAAATGTCTTTTCCCGAACTTCTGTTTCGTTATATAGCAAACTTATGCACAAATGCTGGAGGCTTCATTAAGGCTATTTCACACACTGCTGTTACATCTTACAATGCCTTCTGCCACATAGACCTTCATTCTCCTCTATAAATGTTTCTCTCTTTTTAATATGTAAATTCTATTGTTCCATGTGTATTTGAAACTGTATCTTCCTCATAATATAAAATCTTTCATGTTGCCAATATATTGTCAGTAACCTTTGCAGAAAATAAACATATTCCTTAGCCTTGCTTATCTGCCTAATTGTAAACAGACCGAGTCCCCTTTGAAATCTAAATCTCTTCATTTATCTAAAAATGCAAATTCCCTTCACCTTACATGCTAAGCCAGCATCCATGTTTACTCAATAGCTTGTCAAGAACCTAGATTCTTTTGATGGTTTTAAACTTGCAGTCTACTTCACTTCAGATGTAATTAAATCACATACAGACCCAAGTATACTTACCCCCATAAACCCACTTCACAATAAACCAGAAAAATATTATGAAAATTATTATACTTTCATCACAGCTTTAACCATTCCCTGTGATAGTTAGTTCCACATACTCACTCCCCTTTGGGTAAGGAAGTTTCTTCTGAATTCCCTATTGGATTACTTGCTGACTATCTTGTGTTGATGAATTTTATTTATGCTCTTCCCCACAAGTTGAAACATTCTCTCTGCGTACATTCTATCAAAACCTTCCTCCAATTTAAAGAACTCTATTAGGTTACAACTCAGCCTTCAAGAGAAGACAGACCCAGCCTGTTCATCTTTCCTCATATGTATACCCATGCATTTCTTGTATCATCCAAAACTTCTTTGCACGCTCTCCAATGCCTCTGTATCCCTTTTATAAAATGGTGAACAGAACTGCATACAGTCCTCTAAGTATGGTCTAAAAAAGTGAAAATTATTAATTTAAATTGTAAGCGGCAGTGGTCCCAGCACTGGTCCTTTTGTGTACCACCATTTCCCACCTTCTGCCACTGTGAATAACTACCCTTTACTCCCACTCTCTGCTTCCAGCCTTGAAGTCAGCTGGCAATCCATTCTGCCACTTGTCCCCTGACTCCACATTCTCTGGCCACATTCATTAGTTTATTATGGGCAATTTATTGAAGGCTTTATGTAAACTCAGATAAATTACATCGACTGCATTATAATTTTCTATTCTCTCTGTTACCTTGCCAAAAAATCCAGAGATTTGGTCAAACAAGATTTTCCCTATTAACATCCATGCTGACCATTCATTATTGTGGTTTCCTTTTTTAGATGTTCTTTTATTTACTCCTTTAGTGGGGATCCCACTATTTTTTCCTACCACTGATGTTAATCCGACTGGTGTCTCACTCCCTTGACATATTCTGTCCCTATTCTTAAATATAGGAATTACATTAGCAATCCACCAGTTCTCTGGTACTAAACCTTTTTCAAAGCATTATTAAATACGTGTAATAATCCCTCTGTTATATCTTAGGTTCTTTTAAAATGTGTGGATGCAATCCTTCTGGACCAGGGGTTTTACCTTCTTTGAATTTGATTAGTTTATTCAATGCATCCCCTTTTTTATTTTAAATGTATTTAAATCATTACTCACCTTGCAATTCAATAACATGTCCACCTGATCTATCTCCTTGGTAAATACTGAAACAAGGTGATTATTTAATATTTCTGCCATCTCTTTTGTTACGTGTGGTATTGTCCTACCTATCCTTTAATGGCCCAATTCCCACCCAAGCCATTATTTTTTATTGTGTGCCTGTAATTTAATTTCATAGTTCCTCTTTGCCTTCTTAATTGTTTCGCTTTTACTTCTTTCCTAATCTATTTATATTCTCTTTTATCATACACTCCTCTGCTGTTTAGTACTTAATATAAGCCTCTTTCCGAAGCCTCAATTGTTTCATTGTATCTTTATTAATCCATAGAATCTCACTAACGTTTGGTTTGTTCTTTCCTTTTAGCGGAATTTATTTTTCCTGCACTGTGTTGAAAACAGTTTTAAATGTTTCCCCATTGTTGATCAACATCGCTGTTTACCAATACAATTGCCCATTTTATTTTCCCATTTATAATCTCATCCCCTCAAAATCAGCCCTTCTCCAATATATTACCCTAATTTTTGTCATATTTATATTCTTCTCTATTATCAGCTTGAAGCGTCTTTTATTATGGTTACAATTGACTGAATGTTGTGTTACTTTTACTCATCTGCTCTGATTCATTCCCCATTACTCAATCCAATAGTGAATCTTCCCTTTTTAGGCATTCTACATGTTGGATATTTGGTGAGACATTTCCTTCTCACATTTACCTACCTCTTCTGTCCAAATAATATTGGGGTAGCTAAAATCCTCATGATTTTATTTTACTCAATTCCCTAATCTCTCTGCATTTCCCTCCTCTGCCTCCCTTTCCATAAGACCATAAGACCATAAGACCATAAGACATAGGAGCAGAAATTAAGCCATTCGGCCCATCAAGTCTGCTCCGCCATTCAATCATGGCTAATAGATTTCTCAACCCCATTCTCCCGCCTTCTCCCCGTAACCTTTGACCCCCTTACCAATCAAGAACCTATCTATTTCAGTCTTAAATACACTCAATGACCTGGCCTCCACAGCCTTCTGTGGCAATGAATTCCATAGATTCACCACTCTCTGGCTAAGGAAGTTTCTCCTCATCTCTGTTCTAAAAGGTCTTCCCTTTACTCTGAGGCTGTGCCCTTGGGTCTTAATCTCTCCTACTAATGGAAACATCTTCCCCACATCCCCTCTATCCAGGCCTTTCAGTATTCTGTAAGTTTCAAACAGATCCCCCCTCATCCTTCTAAACTCCATCGAGAATAGACCCAGAGTCCTCAAACGTTCCTCATATGTTAAGCCTTTCATTCCTGGGATCATGCTCGTCAGCCTCCTCTGGACTTTCTCCAGGGCCAGCACATCCTTCTTGAGATACAGGGCCCAAAATTGCTCACAATATCCTGAATGTGGTCTGACCAGAGCCTTATAAAGCCTCAGCAGCACATTCCAGCTTTTATATTCTAGTCCTCTTGAAATAAATGCCAACATTGCATTTGTCTTCCTAACTACTGACTCAACCTGCAAGCTAACCTTAAGGGAATCCTGGACAAGGACTTCCAAGTCCCTTTGCACTCCAGATTTCTGAATTCTCTCCCCATTTAGAAAATAGTCTATGCCTCTATTCTTCCTACCAAAGTGCATGACCTCACACTTCCTCACGTTGCATTCCATCTGCCACTTCTTTGCCCATTCTCCTAACCTGTCTAAATCCTCCCCGCCTCCTCAATGCTACCTGTCCCTCCACCTATCTTTGTATCATCTGCAAACTTAGACAGAATGCCCTCAGTTCCTTCATCTAGATCATTAATGTATAAAGTGAAAAGTTGTGGTCTCAACACTGTCCCCTGCGGAACTCTACTAGTCACCGGCTGCAATCCTGAGAAGGACCCTCTTATCCTCACTCTCTGCCTCCTGCCAGACAGCCAATCTTTTATCCATGCTAGTACCTTACCTCTAACACCATGGGCTCTTATCTTACTGAGCAGCCTCCTGTGTGGCACCTTGTCAAAGGACTTCTGGCTCTCCTTTGTCTAACCTGCTCATTACCTCCTCAAAGAATTCTAACAGATTTGTCAGGCATGACCTCCCCTTGATGAAACCATGCTGACTTTGCCCTATTTTACCTTGCACTTCCAAGTATTCTGAAATCTCATCCTTAATAATGGACTCTAACATCTTACCAACGACCAAGGTCAGGCTAATCGGCCTGTAATTTCCCATCTTTTGACTCACTCCCTTCTTAAACAGGGGGGTTATCTTAGTGATTTTCCAGTCCTCTGGGACCCTCCCTGACTCCAGTGATTCCTGAAAGGTCACCACTAACGCCACCACTATCTCTTCAGCTATCTCCTTCAGAACTCTGGGGTGTAATCCATCTGCTCAAGGTGATTTATCCACCTTCAGGCCTTTCAGTTCTCCTAGCACCTTCTCCTTGATAACGGCCACCATACTCACCTCTGTCCCCCGACTCTCTTAAACTTTGGGGATGTTACTCGTGTCTTCCACCGTGAAGACTGACGCAAAATACCTATTCAGTTCCTCCGCCATTTCTTTGTTCCCCACTACTACTTCTCCAGTGTCATTTTCCAGCGGCCCAATGTCCACTTTTGCCTCTCTCTTACCCTTTATATATCTAAAAAAACTCTTGCAATCTTCTTTTATATTACTGGCTAGTTTACCCTCATATTTAATCTTCTCCCTCCTTATTTCTTTTTTAGTTGTCCTCTGTTGGTCTTTGTAGGCTTCCCAATCCCCTTGTTTCCCAATGCTCTTCACCACATTGTACGCTTTCTCTTTAACTTTTATGCTGTCCCTGACTTCCCTTGTCAGCCATGGTTGCCTCGTCCTCCCTTTAGTATGTTTCTTCTTCCTAGGGATGAATTTTTGCTGTGTCTCCCAAATTACCCCCAGAAACTCCTGCTATTGCTGTTCCGCTGTCTTTCCTGCTAGGCTCATCTCCCAGTCAATTCTGGCCAGCTCCTCCCTCATGCCTCTGTAGTTGCCTTTATTCAACTGTAATACTGTTACAGCTGATTCCAGCTTTTTCCTCTCAAATTGCAGGGTAAATTCTATCATATTATGGTCACTTCCTCCTAAGGGTTCCTTCACTTTAAGCTCCCTTATCAAATCTGCCTCATTACACATCACTAAATCTAGAATTGCTTGTTCCCTAGTGGGCTCCACCACAAGCTGCTCCAAAAAGCTATCTCGTAGACATTCCACAAATTCCTTTTCTTGGGATCCACTACCAACCTGATTTTCCCAGTCTACCTGCATATTGAAATCCCCCATGATCACTGTAACCTTGCCTTTCTTACACACCTTTTCTATCTCCTGGTGTATCTTGTTCCCCACATCCTGACTACTGTTCGGAGGCCTGTACATAACTCCCATTATGGTTTTTTTACCTTTGCAGTTCCTCAACTCTACCCACACAGATTCTACATCATTTGACCCTATGTCGTTTCTTGCTATCAATTTAATTTCATTTCTTACTAACAAAGCAACACCACCCCCTCTGCCAACCTGCCTATCTTTTCGATAGGATGTATATCCTTGGATATTTAGCTCCCAGTCCTAATCCCATTGCAGCCATGTCTCCGTGATGCCCACCACATCATACCTGCCAATTTCAATCTGTGCCACAAGCTCATTTACCTTATTTCGTATACTGCGTGCATTCAGATACAACACTTTCAGTCCTGTATTTCCCGTCCCCCTTCTCATTGTCATCCCTTTATCTGATGTGCTTGAAGTTAGATTCCTAACCCTTTCCAAACACTCTGTCCTATTTTGTGTTCTGGAGACTTTAATAGCCTCTCCTGGGCTCTCATTTCTTTTCAGTTTTTTCAGAATTTTCCATGAAGTTGAATCCACCCCCCCCGACATGCTAACCTGCTGCTTTGTTTCCCATTAGTCATACTTCTTGGAGTTTTACCCTTCCCTCTCCCCCATTTTCTAGTTTAAATTCTTGGTGACCACCCTATTTACCCTTTTCACTAGAACATTGGTCCCTGATCAGTTTAGGTGGAGGCCGTCCCAACGGTACAGATCCCTCCTGTTCCAATACTGATGCCAGTGCCCCACGAAATGGAACCCTCTTTCCCGCGCCACTCCTTTAGCCACGTGTTTACTTCCCTTATTCTTGCGTCCCTTTGCCAATTTGCACATGGCTCGGGTAGTAATCCGGAGATTATAACCCCTTCACTATGAGATGCTTTGTAGATGACACCTATTAGTCTGACTGATGCTTTATTTTTTTTACCTCTATTATATGGATTCATTTTTTAAGTTGTTGCCAATTGTGTCACTTTATTCTACTGCCATTATGTTATCTCAAATAAGTACAGCTACTCCACCTCCCCTTTATCCCTCTCTATCCTTTATACACTAGTTACATCTTACAATTTTCATAGTCTTACAGTCCTAATTTTTCAGGAGCTGTGTCTCGGTAATGCCTACTATGTTTGGTTCCTCCCAATGCATTATTGTCTCCAACTCCCCTGTTGTATTAAGGACACTGTGTGCATTGCTGTGCAGAGATTTTAACTAATTTTTCATAGAATTTCCTCTCACTCTATGTTTAATCATCCTTCAAGATTCCTGTTCCATAACTCTACTTAATTCCTTGCCATCAATATTCTCCCTCACTTTATTAATATGCTTCCCTTGCCTGTTTTGTTCACATTTAGGCTGCTTACATTTCTTGTAGAGTTCTTTCCCCGCCTTACTAGTTTAAAGCCCTTGTCAACTCCCTGTTTACCCTTTCAGCTCAGACACGGGGCCCCATCCCGGCCCAGGTGGACCCCATCCTCTCGGTACACTTTCCCCTTGTCCCAGAACTGGTGTCAGTGTCCCATGAAAAGGAACTCCTCTTTCCCACTCACCACATGTTATTTCTCCTGATCTGTCGGCTCATATGACAATTTGTCCATGGCTTGGGCAATAATCCAGAGACTATTACTCTTGAAGCCTGCTTTTTACTTTAGAGCCTAACTCCTAATACTCTTTCAGCAGGATCTCCTCCTTGCTCTACCTATGTTGTTAGTTCCAGCATGGACCATGACAACTGGATTAGCTCTTTCATTTCCAAGTTCCTCTTCAGTTGCCATGAGACGCCCTTTAACCTGTCACCGGGTAGGCAACACACCCTTCACAATTCTCTCACTCTTGGCCGCAGAGGATGTTCTCTATCCCATTAATTATAGAGTTCCCCTATTGTGCTCACATTTCCATTCTGCTCTTCCCCCACACCCACCCATTCCCCGCCCCTGGACAGCTTTCTGAGTCATGGTGCCTTGGTCTGCATTGTGGCTGTCCTCTCTGCAGTCTTTCAGCATGTCCTCACGGGTTGTAAGTACATCAGACTGGTTGGACAGGACCAGTGTCTGTGGGACCTCCTTCTCAACCTCTCCTAAATACCCACAAAAATTCCCTAACAGCCACATTCTCCCTTTCATGTGCTCATGTTTTCCTCTGGGCTATGACTGTAATCTGAATAAAACAGTCCAGAAAATCCTCCCCTTCCTTTGAGCAAGGAAATCTCCTGCTGATTACCATCTATTACCTCCTCTCAGTTGATGAATCTGTAGCCCTCCATGCTGAACATCATTTTGAAGAAGCATTGATGGCAGCAAGGTCACAGAAAGTGCTCTGGGCGGGGGATTTCAATGCCCAGCACCAAGAGTGGCTTGGTAATGACCGAACTGGCCAAGTCCTGAAGGACAAAGCTGCCAGGCTGGGTTTGTGGCAGCTGGTGAGAGAACCAACACAAGGAAAACATCTACTTGAGCTCGTCTTCACCTGTCGCAGGTGCATCTGTCCATAACAGTATTGGTAGGAATGACAGCTACAAAAATTAATTAAGGAAGCTAATAGAATGCTATCCCATATTATGAGAGGAACTGAACATAAAAGCAAGGATGTCACGCTTAATTATTCAGGGAATTGGTGAGACCGCACCTTGAATGCTGTGTGCAGTTTTGGTCTCCTCATTTAACAAAGGATGTAAATGCATTACAGGTGGTTCAGAGGAGGTTTACTAGATTGATAGCTGGAATGAGTGGGTTCTCTTACGAGGAACGTTTAGACAGACTGGGCTTGTTTCCATTAGAGTTTAGAAGAGTGATGAGTGACTTGATTGAAGTATATCAGATCCTGAACAGTATTCACAAGGTGGACGTGGAAAGGATGTTACCTCTTGTGGGTGAGTCCAGAACTAGAAGGCACTGTTTTAAAAATAGGGGTTGCCCTTTTAGGACAGAGATGAGGAGAATTTTTTTCTCTGAGAGGGTTATTTGACTTTGGAACTCTCCAACTCAGAAGGTGGTGGAGGCGGGGTTATTGAATATCTTTAAGACGAAGGCCGATAGATTCTTGTTAGGCAAGGGAATCAAAGGTTATCGGGGGAAGATGGGAATGTGGACTTCGGAATACAAACAGATCAGCCATGATTTTATTAAATGGCAAAGCAGGCTCGACAGGCCGAATGGCATACTTCTGCTCCTATTTCATATATGTAGACCTTGTGGAGACAAAGTCCCATCTTCACCCTCCATTGTGTTGTGTGACACTACCACTGCACTAATTGGGATAGACTCAGAACAGTTATGGTAGCTCAAAACTGGGCATCCATGAGGCGCTGTGGGCCATCAGTAACAGTTGTACTATATTCAACCACAATCTGTAACTTCATAGTCTGGCATTTCCATCACTCTGCCATTACCATCAAACTGGGGGATCAACCCTGGTTCAATGAAGAGTAGAGGAGGCCATGCCAGGGGCAGTGCCAGACATACCTAAAAATGAGCCCCAAACCGGTGAAGCTACAACACATTTCGACATGCATGTCAAACAGTGGAAGCAGCATGCGTGAGACAGAGCTAAGCGATTCCACAAACAACTGACCAGAGCAAAGCTCCGCAGTCCTGCCAAATCCAGCCTGGAATGGTGATGGATAATTAAACAACTAGAGGAAGACGTTTCACAAACACCCCCAGCCTCAATGATGGGGGAGCCCAGAACATCCATGCAAAAGAGAAGGCTGAAGCATTTGCGATTATCTTCAGCCAGAAAGGCGGAGTGATGATCCATCTTGGCCTCCTTCTCAGGTCCCCAGCTAGTCTTCAGCCAATTTGATTCACTCATACATGAAATTGCTGAAAGCATAGGCTATAGGAAAGTCTATGGATCCTGAACAAACCCTGGCTATATTACTGACAACTTGTGCTCCAGAATTAGCCTTGCCCCTAGCCAAGATGTTCTGTGATGACATCCATCCATCTTGGGAGGTGATGGACTGCACTTGGTGTTTATGTCACTTCTGGATTGAACATCATCTGTTGGGGCTGTAGAGGCCGATTGGTGAGTGGCAGTCCCTTCTGCAGCTGGCACAGATGAATAGTGTTGGCCTGAGATCAATTAAAGTTTTGTCCCTCTGGCAGGCTCAGTTATCTGCCATCTGGTCAATTCTTTTGTTCTTGGCCTTTTCCACAGCTTCCTTGGCTGCTCGTCTCCAGCCACTCCAGTCAGCAGCGAGGACTTTCCATGCATCAACTCTGATCCCGGCTAACTTGAAGTCTCACTTGCAGACATCCTTTTATCGCAGATGTGGGTGACCTGTTGTTCTCTTGCTGATAGCAAGCTCACCCTAGAGCATGTCCTCGAGGATGAGGCCATCATCCATTCAGCTCACATGATCCAGCCAATGGAGTCACTTCTGACTCAAGAGGACAAACATGCTGGGGATCCCTGCATACTGATATACTTCCACATTCAGCACTCTGTCCTACCAGGAGATGCCCAATATTTGCCTGAGGCAGCAGAGGTGAAATCTGTTCAGATGCTTTTCTTGGCTTGCAAAAGTTGTCTATGCTTTGCTACTGTTAAGGAAGGTGCTGAGAACATAAGCCTGGCTCACATGGAGCTTTGTATTATCGGTTAGTTTGCTGTTGGCCAACACTTGGCTTGGCAACTTTGACATGACAGCTGCAGCCTTGACAAGCCTGGTGTTAATTTTGGCATCAAGGGACAGGTTGCTGGTAATTGCTGATCCAAGATACGTGAAGCTGTTGGAACTGTGCATGTTCTCTTGGAACAGAGAAATGACGCCTGGGAGTCCAGACAGGCAGCCTGTTTTCCACAGCAGGTTAAAGAGTCTGTCTCTGCTGATGAGATCAAAGGCCTTGGTGTGTTCTTTGAAGGCCAGGTAGAGAGATCTGCTCTGCTCACGACACTTCTCCTGAAACAGCTGAAGTGAGAAAATCATGTCGACTGTCGATCTGCCAGCTCTGACTCAGGGTAGATGCGCGACGCCAGGGGCTGCAATCTGGTAAGAGCAATGAGTGCAGTGACCTTTCGCATGATACTTAACAAGGAGATGCCTCAGTAATTTTTGTAGTCACTGTGATTGCCTTTGTTTTTGAAGGCAATGCTTATCTTGAGGCGCAAATCTTTCCTTCCAACAGAGACACAAAAGTTCATGGAGATGCTGCAGCAATGCCAGTTTTCCGTATTTGATGATTTCAGGTGGAATGCCATCGCTTCCTGGGGTTTTACCAGAAAAATGGCCAATTGCCTTGTTGAGCTTTCCTATGGTGGGCTCACTGTCCAGTTCCTTCATGAGAGGAAAGTCGGGAATGGAGCTGAGAGCTTCTTCAGTAACAACATTCTCTGTTGCATAGAGTTGGATATATTGCTCCACCCACCTTTCCATCTGTTTGCTCGGTTCAGTGATGATCATCCCTGTCTCTGTCTTCAAAGGAGCTGATTTGATTGCTGCTGGTCCTGTTGCTTTCTCAATTCCTTCATCCGACACTTCAATATCCTCATATTCAGCAGCAGATTGTTTGCTGTTGCAGAGTTTCAACCAGTATTGATTGGTGCATTGTTGAGCAGTCTGTTCAGGCTTGATTTTAGCAGCTCTGAAAGCATTTAGGATTTGTTTGCTGGGGACTTGCTTGTAGTTCATGAGGATTCTCCTCTTGATTGCAGTAACTGGCTCCATTTTACTCCATAAGCCTGAAATCAATCAGCATTCCTCTGATCTCCTTTCCCGTACACAGTTAGTGCAGAATTATAGATGGTACCACACAATTGATCCCACTTTGACTCTCTGGCTTTGGGCTTGTTGTCTGGAAGAGTCTGATTGAGGATGTTGAGAAACTCCTCGGTGTTTTCTGGGTCAGTGGTGTGGTAAGTGTTAATCTGAGGACAACCTTTCTTCTTGGACTGGCTATAGTTCCCCTGTCTGAAGCCTGACCTTGCTACACACCAGGGAGTGGTCAGTGTCACAGTCAGTGATGTGGTCTCAGATGCCTCCAGGATACCTTGTGGCATGGCTTGTTTTGGAAGCAGCTGTTTGTCACACAGAGTCCATGGTAACAGCATAGCTCCAGCAAACTGTCCATTTTTGTTCACCTCACTGACTCCCTGGTGCCCTATGCACATTGACCAAGCTATGTAGTTGGTACCCATCCTTGCATTGAAGTCCCTAAAAGGTACATTCTCTCTGTGCTGGGAATTCTGCTGATGGCAAAGTCAAGTGCCTCAGAATTGATCCTTGACATCTGGGGTGGAGATGAATGTCGGGACTTGGATGAACATAAGGTTAACTGGGTCCACATTTGTTGATAAGTGAAGTTTAAAGAGACTCTCTGAACCTTCTGTGAGTGGGTTGGGGTGTTCAATCATCATTAGTGATGTGTTTTTTATTGTGAAACCCACTCTGTGCTCACATGTTGCCAGAAGAACATGTAGTGTTTCTCTTTAAGGATCCACTTTGAGCAAGTCTAGTTTCTGGCAGCTTAGCAATGTCCACATCGAGCCTTGTAAATTCTTTGTCGATCACAGCTGTCTTGCGTGCATCATTAACCTGCAGAAGGTCTCGGTAAGGCCAAGGCGCATGGCCCTTATGTTCCAGTTTGCGATGTGAAAGACTGGTGTCTTTGTTGAGTTTGTCTTATCTGGTGCACACATTAACAACCTGCCTATCAACTCTCTAAACTCCAAGCACCCATTGAAGCCAGCAGGCCATGGTGGGACACACCTAACAGACTAGGAGCTGTCCAGCTTGAGGGGGCCAGTAGTTTTCCAAAGAGGTGCGATAATCTCTTTGGAAGTAATGCCTGCGCTCGTGTTCTACATTAATCGATCGAGAGCTTATAACTGGAAACTGTTTCTTCCCTTGTTGTGCAAATGTAAACCACAAAGCTGGAGTGTTCTCTCCAATGCGCAGATCTGGGAAAATACTACTGAGACCCTGAGTTGCCCAAACATCAGGACTCCATTTTGGCATTGCTAATATTGTCCAGAGGAAAGGCTGAAACCAATGTTGTTTGGTACCAGCTCTGCTGCAGGAGTTGCCGGAAAGCTGCCTGATGGAGGATAGATTACCATCTACAGAACTCCACTCCAGGTTTTCTGTCCGGGATTACTCCCTTATCATTCTTCTCTCCTGAGACACCCACAAGGCAGTGGGGCTATTTACCCGTAGCTGGGGTTCTAGTTCATGGGCGCCCAGGGTGCACACACCAGTGGGCCTGCATACCACTTCTCTAGGGGCCAGGGCATCCTCTGAGTCCCTTGTAGTTTGGCTGGGACTGTGAGGTACCCAGTTTATATATGTTGCAAGAAGATGCACTACATAGGGGACTTTCTGAAGGAGAGGTTATATACTGGCAGGGAGAGGCTTACGTACTTGGCTCACTTTCTCACAATAGTTGTACTGCCAGCCAGCAGTGAATGCTAAAAGCAAGAGGTGACAAGCAGATTAACCACCACACATCACCCACAATGCTTATCCACTGAAGCATCACACCAGCCAATGGCATACCAAGCTGTTCCAGTACAGCTACACCACTGGCATCTATGGGCAACGTGAAAAATTTCCCAGGTAGGCCCTGTCCTCAAAAAGCAGGATAAATCCAACCCGACCAATCACACCCGATCACTCTTGGTCATCAGCAAAGTGATGGAAAGTGTTGTTGATGGTGCTATTAAGTGGCACTTACTCAGCAATAACATGTTCACCGATGCTCAGTTTGGGTTCTGCCAGGATCACTCAATTCCTGACTTTATTACAGCCTTTATTCAAACATGGACAAAGCTGAGCTCCAGAGGTGATGTGAGAGTGACTGCCCTTCACATTAAGGCAGCATTTGACCAAATATGGCATCAAGTAGCCCTAGCAAACTTGAAGTTAATGGGAATGGAGGGAAATTCTCCATTGATTTGATTCACAGCCAGCACAAAGGAATATGGTTGTGGTTGTTGGACGCCAATCATTTCCGCCCCAGAAAATTGATTCAGGGCTCCCTCAGGGTCCTGTCCTAGGCCCAACTGTCTTCAACTGCTCCATCAATGACTTTCTCTCCATCATAAGGTTAGAAATGAGAACGTTCGCTGAGGATTATGAAGTGTTCAGCACCATTTGCAGCTCCTCAGATACAGAAGCAGTCCATGCCCACATGCAGCAAGACCTGGACAACATTCAGTCACAGGTAGATAATTGGAAAGTAACATTCTTGCCACAAAAGTGCCAGGCAATGATCATCTCCAATTAGAGAGTTTCTAACCATCTCCTGTTGATGTTTATCGGCATTACCATCACTGCAACGCTCACCATTGACATCCTGGAGCCACCATCGAGTAACATAACTGGACCAGGCATATAAATACTGGGTCTACAAGAGCAGGTCAAAGAGTGGTAATTCTGCAATGAGTAATTCATCTCCTGACTCCCCAGAGCTTGTCCACCATCTACAAGGCACATGTCAGGAGTGTGATGAAATACTCTCCACTTGCCTGGATGAGTGCAGCTCCAACAACACTCAAGAAGTTCGACACCATCCAGGACAGAACAGCCTGCCTGATTATCACCATATCCAGCATCTTGAACATTCATTTCCTCTACCACCAGTGCAAAGCGGCAGCAATATGTACCATCTATGAAATACAATGCAGCGAGTTGCTAAGAGTCCTTCAACGGCACCTTCTAAACCAGCGATCTATACCAACTAGAGGAAAAAGGACTACAGAAGCATGGGTACATCACCACCTGCAAGTTCCCCTCCAATCAATACACCATCCTGACTTGAAAATTTATTATTAGCCCATCATCATCATTGTCTCAAAATCCTAGAACTCCTTACGTAACAGAAATCTGCATGTTCCTGCACCATACTGACTGCAGTTCAAGAAGGTGGTTCACCACCATTTTCTCAAGGGCAATTTGGGATGGGCAATAAAGGCTGGCCTCACCAGTGATGCTCACATCCCACAACTGAATGTGAAAAAAATGATGGGGATCGTAACAGACTTCAGGAGGACGTGGACAATTGAGTTGGGCAGACACATGGCAGAAAGTGTGAAATATTCCAATTTGGTGGGAAGAATGAGGAGTGGCAATATAATCCAAATGGTACAATTTTAAAGAAGAGAGAATGCATACAAGTGGCAGGACAAGTTGAGAAAGATACTATAAAAACAAATGGAACCCTTGTTTTATAATAAAGGAATAGAGGACAAAAGCAAGGTAGTTGTGCAAAACCTTTATAAAACATGAGTAAGTCCTAGCTGGAGCATTGTGTTCATTTCTGGCACCACACTTCAGGAAGGACATCAAGGCCTTTTGGAGGACACAGAGATGATTTACAAGAATGGTACCAGGGTTGAGGGCCTCAGTTACGTGAAGAGGCTGGAGAAGTTGCTGGAAGCATTCAAAACCATGAATGCTTTTATAGAGTAAATGAGTAGAAACTGTTCCCAGTGGCAGAAGAACCAGAAGTGAAAAGATGAAACATTTTTAAGCAGTGAGTTGTTGTGATCTGGATCGCAATGGCTGAACGGGCAATGGCAGCAGATCCAGTTCAGAAGGGAATTGGATAAATACAGTTATCATTGTTTAGCACCCAACTGTTTTCCTGAAAATCTGGCGTGCTAAACAGAAACAAGATAAGTGAAAATCACTTTCCCATAAAGAAGCATGTCTCAAGAAGAGATATTAATGTTATTGGAAATTATTTTTAAATTGGAATTGTAGTAGGATCTGTGTCTATGTGTGTGTCTGTGTGTGGCTTAATTGGATTAAAGCCAGCTAGTCTGGGTGCTTTGATGTATTGTAGTTTTGAGAGGTTAATTAGATAAACATAAGGAGGAAATGTAAAGTGCACATTTGCATTTGTTGAATAAACCATTCATTGGAATGGATAAAATTTTGCATCTAGCTAGGAGGTGCCAAGCAATGTGTTTAGATTACTAATAAAATTAGTGGGATGAAAATGTTATTGTTAGAAGATGTGATGATAAAAGCCTAGGATACCATGGAAAATGTACATTCAAATGGGAAACTAGGTAAACAGAAAGGAGTTTGTATGTGCCGGTTAGAGGCATTTAAGATCTAACTAGCCTGAAAGCCAACAACTGTGTCTGCAAATTGAAAAGAGCTTCATTTTGAATTTGTGAGGTCAAATGTGCTTTGCCTGGTGTCTGTTTAAAGTCTATGGGTTATTATTGCCTTGATGAAGATTTACCTGGGAGTGATTAATTTGGGATTTGTTTAAAGTTATTATGGTAGTAATTTGTTGACATGTGTATGTGTTCAATTTCTTGTTAAATTAATACATGTTTAATTTAGTTTTATATATAAAAAATGTCTTGAGGCTTGCTGGTGCTATTCCTGAATTCAGAGCTGCATCTCAAACATACCAATTGAAAATATAGGTTATGACAGTTGTTCAAGTTTCCCTCTGGGATTTAAACAATTCAGCCTTTACCAACTGCTGTGTAATAACACATGTAATATGGGTGGCTTACATTCCTAACCTGTAATCTTTACATTAAAAACCTATTTGTTGCCTTGAAGTGAACTGGCCCAAAAAAGCTCTTTCTACTCTCACATTTGCTGCTTCCTGCTCATCGCCCCTTCTGACCCCCTTGCTACCTCCAGCTTGTTGCCCCTGTCCCTTTGTTGCTTCTTCTTGCCATCCCTCTCGCAAGCCCAGTGGTGAGAGGGAAGGCAACTGACAGGCTGTGAGGGGTTTGGGAAAGGGGCAGCAAGTGGGAGGAAATGAGGGAGTCAGGAAAGGAGCTGCCGGTGAGAGGGAGCAAGGGTGCTGGGAGAGGGGTGGCGAGCGGGAGGGAGTGAGGATGTTGGGAGAGGGGTGGCAAGTGGGAGGGAATGAGGGTATTGGGAGAGGGGTGGCAAGTGGGTGGGAATAAGGATGTTGGGAGAGGGGTGGCAAGTGGGAGGGAATGAGGGTATTGGGAGAGGGGTGGCAAGTGGGAGGGAATGAGGGTATTGAGAGAGGGGTGGCAAAAAGGTGGGAATAAGGGTGTTGGGAGAGGGGTGGCGAGAGGGAGCGAGGGTGTTGGGGAAGGGGTAGTGAGAGGAAGTGAGGGTTTTGGGAGAGGGGTAGCAAGAGGGAATGAGGGTGTTGGGAAAGAGGTAACAAGAGGGAATGAGGGTGTTGGGAGAGGGGTAGTGAGAGGGAATGAGTGTGTTGGGTGAGGGGTAGCGAGAGGGAATGAGGATGTTGGGAGAGGGGTGGCATACTAGACAGTGGGAACAGTGTTAAAAAAGACTGCATGTGCTGTAACAACGCAGTTCTTGACACATGCACAGTAACCACGGTAAAACAGGATAGAGATCCTAGCTGGCAGCGCTATTCGGGTAATTTACCTAATTTACAAACAGTTCCTAAACAAAAACGGGTTATTAGAAGGTGCTTTAAATGGGGGACATCTGTACTTGAAGTGGTAAGAATACAGGGCCGTGGAGAAAGATCAGGGAATTGGAACCATTTGAATAGCTCTACCAAAGAGCCAGACACGAGAGGCTAATTAATCTCCTTTGGTGTTGCATCATACAATGATTATATGATGCTGGCTTGTGCCTGGAACACTGTAATTAAACATTTACCCTATGGTGTTATTTTTGTTAATCAGTCAATGTGAATCAGCCCATTTATCTGCAGTGGATATTTGGTGCATTGGATATTTCCCTCTGCTTAATTGACACTGTGACTTCAAACATACATATTTGGCTATGAAGGGTGGGATTTTCTGCTCCTGTCAGTGGCAGGCGTCATGGTGGGCTGAGTGGGAAAATCCAGAGGAAGGCTATAAGTCAGTTTTCCGCCGGAGTAAAAAAATTTGCTGTTGTCCTCTCCCGGCTTTCACGGCGCATCAGGCAGCTCACTGTGCCGCGTCAGCAACCGCATTTGCGTGCATTTAAATATCATGAATACTAATAATAAAGGCAGCTCACCAGAATCACGTTCCCGCGCCAAATCAGAGGGCTCCACCAAGGAATAATTAGACTGGCGTGATTCACGACCACGATAAGTGATGTGCACCTAGCAAGTACCAGTTCACTCGTGGCTTCGAAGTATATTCCATTGCACTGCGCTCGCTGCTGTTCCAACTTTGTGCCAGGCTGCACTGGCAAGACCAGCAGGAAGATATAGGGGTGTCTGAGCCAATCCTTACCATTTCAGACCAGCAGGAAGGTGGGTGGGGGCATGAAGGGCCTGGACGGCAAATGCTTGACTGGTAGGGGGTGGTGAGGTGACACAATTCAATGGCAAGGGAAGGGGCCGGAAGGCTAAGGCATTACTGGGCAGGTGGGGGTGGGGGCGGAAGACTGTGGAAGGATGCACACAGACACATGACTGGGGGAATGTAGTCAGGGCCAGAAAGCTAAGCTTGTGGATATGTGCCACAATTTAGAGCGCTGTGCTTGGCACGCCTGTCCTGGTCCCAATGCAGGGAGAGGGAGGGCCTGTCAGTTTTGTATCAGTCCTACCCTGCATGGTGTGTGGCATGGCCAATCCCTCACACCATCATTCCTAGGGGCTGGTGGCTTCAAACTGGGGCGCAGATGTCATTGTCAGGGGGGCATCTGCAGCCTGTAGCTGGGGAAGAGGTAATGTAGGGGCGGGAACTGGATGGTCTCATTTGGGTGGGAGGGTCTCTGTTCATCACAGTGCAATAGGCCTCAAGATGGGGAAGAGTCAGTCCTACATGGGGCATTGGGGCATAAACATCAAACGGTTCCGGGGGGAGGACTGGGATAACAATGACAGTCACGATGGGATCCAAGATTAGAGGGGGTGAAAGGAGAGCGATTGGAGGGAGGGAAGTCTGCACATGATACTCTTCCAGCATGATGGGAGAGCTCTTGACAGTGATAGGGAGGCTCAAAACTGCTCTGGTGTTAAAACCTCAGTACCACTATTTTTCAAGCTGATCCAATGACACAGTTGAAAAAGAAGCTATGCAAAAAGGGAGGGCTGTCAGGTCTTGTGGGAGGAGTCGACCACTGCACTTGTGGGCGGTTTTAAGGGGCACCCAACCAATTCCCACTTTTCTAAATGGAGAGAAGGCACAGCAGAGATATGTTCGGAACAGATAAAAGCCAATTTAGGGAATTTGACACCTTAACTCTTGCAGCGCATTCATGTAAGAGTCAAGTCCTAATTGAGCCATTGTAGGATTGTTTTGCAAGTACCCTTTATCCCACTTGTGCAAAATCCCAAGTATCAGAAGGAACTGATTGAAAAGGGGCCACAGGCCAAAATCCCCTCTGGCCCTAATTCTTCTGAACCTTGCAGCTTGCAGGTTAACATTTTGAACCCCTTGCTCCCAAAAAACTATCATACCATGGTTGCAAGTTGGGCTGCTGTGTAATGTCAGTGCCCCCAGTGAGGCTTCTACCGCCTGACACAACGCATTGATATACAAGCCCCAGTATCAAAGCACTGTCAAATATATACTGTTTGGAGGGCGGGGAGGTGGTTTGGGTCGTGGATGCACTACTGCCAAGGGGAAAAGTGGGGATGTAATGGCTGGGATGATAGGAACCCATGGGCTCCACACACATTCCCAGGTTAGTGAATGTATGGTGACCATTGTAGGCTCATGTTCATTCATGATTTTGTTGATGGATTCCGCAGAGATGAATACAAGGGCATGATGGATGGAGCAGGAAATGTTATGTTCATCCTGGAAATCAGGCAACAAAGAAGGAAGAGAAGAGAGTCCTGTTGCCTGAAGGCTAATCTAATGGAAAAGCCTCACCCTGATGAGCAAAAGACAGTGTCACAGATGCCTTTCCAAGTTGAGGGATGTGGTGGCTCACATCTGCCACATTCTTTGGGAGGAGTTAATGCCGCAGGGACTGGGAGACCATCCGTTGCCGGTCTCTCTCAAAGTCACCGCTGCTCTGAACTTCTGCACAGGTGGCTCATTCCAGGGCTCCACTGGGGACCCTCTGTGAGATTTTTCAAGCATCTGCTCACAAGTGCGTCCAAGAAGTTACCGACGCCCTGTTTAGCAAGGTGCACAATTACATCTAGTTGTCCCTAGATGAAGTCAGCCAGGCTGCCAGAGCAGTGGGATTTGCAGATATCTCCAGATTCCCACAGGGGCAGGGTGCAATGAACTACAAGCATGTGGCTTTAAGAGCTTCCTGGCAGCAGCCGCTACAATTCATCAACAGGAAAATGTTCCATTGATTAAATGTGCAGCTGGTCTGCAACCACATTATGCCGGTATAAACAAGATACCCTGGAAGCTCCCATGACTCGTGCATCTTGAGTCGTTCCCAGCTTCCAGAGATCTTCGATGGCCCAGAGTGCATCCCAGGATTGGCTCCTCAGTGACAAAGGCTATCTGCAAAAGATATGTCGGATGACGCCTGACAAAGTGTTTCAGAGGAGAGGTACAATGCTGCTCATGCTGCAACACGCACATTGATTGAGCAGGCCTTTCACATACTGAAGATGTGTTTTCGATTCCTGGACAGATCAGGCTGCACTCTCCAGTGCTCTCCCCAGAGGGTCTCACATATTTGGCTTGCTGTGCTCTGCACAACCTGATACTCCAAAGTGGGGATGATTTGGCGGAAAGAGTGATGGAGGAGTTGCATGTCTCCTCCAATGAGGAGGAGAGGGCTGAGCTCTATGAGGGTGAGGAAACGGAGGCTCAAGAGGGAGAAGCCATAGCACGGGTCAGATGAGGTAAGCGTGCATGTGACATGCTTATAGTCACCAGGCTCCAGGAGGATAACAATGACTAGCCAATAATAATGCCTTTGATCAGTGCCCTCCATGCAGGGTCCACCTAACCACCTATGTCACAATCCTCATCAAATGAACGCAGTATATCAATGTCTGAATGACTAGTTACACTATTGTCACAATGGCCTCATCCTTGGAAGGTAAGGCAACCTTGGGAGCATGTGGCCTTTCTGTAATGGGATAATAACTGCAACAGGGGGTTTGGTGAGCAGGCTTCAGATAGCCCAGTCTCTTCAAGCATCCCAGTGACATTCCACTGCCTACAGCAGCCTTCAAGAGGCAGGAGCAGCACTGCATTCCTCATTGCTCTCATTGCATTATTCCTGCATCCATGCAAGGTGCCCTAAGGATGACAATCATCACTTGGAAGTTATCGACTTCATTGGCAGAATTTTCAGGTTGGTAGGCGGGCCCGGGATCGGCCGGGAATCGGGCTACCACCTGCGATTACCTCATGACTGTGATTTCATGCTAGCTGGTCAATTAAGGCCCGCCCAGTGTGAAACGCGGCTTCCCAATGGTCGGGAAGGGCCGGGCGCAGGTGGTGGGGGGGGAGACCGTGTCATACGCCTGGTGCAACGGCGACCCAGCGGGTAGTTTAATAACGGCACTGGCAGCCCCTTGAAGGCTGCTGGTGGAGAAGCATACAGCCATGTTGCGAAGACGGTAGTTATGGCCTCAGAGCGGCTGGAGATGCCATGCAGGAGAGCAGGTTGGGTAGGGACTTGGCCCCCTGCTTTTTGGACAAGTGCCTCGCTGTGCTCCTGGAGGAGGTGACTGCCATGAGGGGCACCCTTGTACCAAGGAGGCCACCACACCTGACAAAGAAAGCCTGGGAGGGGGTGGCAGCACAGGTCAGCAGCCATGGTACGACATACATGGGTAGAGTGCTCTAAAAGTTTCAATGACCTGCTGCACTCAGGAAGGGTGAGTAGCATAAAAACAAAATACTGTGGATGCTGGAAATCTGAAATACAAACAGAAAATGTTGGAGAAACTCAGCAAGTCTGACAGTATCTTTGGAGAGAGAAACAGAGTTAACGTTTCGAATCCATATGACCCTTCTTTGGAGCTAAAGAGAAGTAGAAATGTGATGAAATTTATACTGTTTAAGGGAGGTGGAGCAGGTGAAGCTGGATAGAAGGTCAGCGATAGGTGGGGGCAAAGGAGAGATTGACAAGGTGTCATGGACAGAAACAAAGGGAGTGTTAATGGTAATGGTAAGGGCTAAAGAAGTGGTGTAAAGGTAAGAAAGCAGAATGTGTTAATAGTGGAACAAGGGTCAGCGCTCTGTGAAAGAACAACTTGGAACATGTAACCGGTGGCCATTTTGGGGGTGGGATGGGGGGAGGGGGTGATGGTTGGGATAAAAGGGATAGAAAAGGGGATAAAAAGGAGGGGATAAAAAAAGGAGATAAAACAATGAATTAATCAATAAAAATAAAAATAAAAAAAAATAAAAATGAGTAGATAAAAAATGAATATAAATTTAAAAAGAAGGGGATTAAAAAAGGGGTGAAGATAGAGGAGAAAGTTTATGGTCTGAAGTTGTTGAACTCAAGAAGTCTATGGTGACGAGGAGGCAGTTAGTGCCAGAGAATGAGAAATTGTCGATGTGGACGTCCATGGTCTCTGTTATGGAGGAGTCCATGCGGAGCATAAACAATGCATAAGCACTGTAATGACACTAATGGCCAAGTGCACTGTCTCCTTCATTGAGAGAGTGGCAGCTCTGATGGAGAGGCAGCTCCAGGGACAGAATCATGGGTTCCTTGGACCTGCAAGCCCAGGCACTGAGCTCAGGTGGTCAGTGCCAGTGTGGGAGATGGATGAGGCACCCAGCATCCTAGCTCGGTGCCCATCCATCAATCGCAGGCAGGGAGGTCCAGGGCGACCTCACGTTGGCTCATGAGCTGCTTGTCATCTCTGTGGGCTCCCCTCAGGGCTCTCTGGATGACGGCAGAAGCTCCTCTGCCCCACCGCCATTGACCATGGCATCTGATGACGCTGCGGTGACTGGGGAGATACCAGTTATCGCACTGGCCGCTCCCTCCCAGGTGGGGCCAGCACAGGCTCCACTGGCCAGAGGACGACCACCAAGGTCATCAAAGCCAACAAGACAGCAGAGTCAGTAGGCTGTCTCTGGTGCCATTGATGGGGGACACCAAGACGCAGCACTCACAAATGTAAGTTTAAGGCACCATGAGCACAAGAGGGGCTGTTCACAGGTGATCTTCTGTTCTGTTATGTTTGATTTATATGTCTACTGGTGTAGACCATCAACACCAGTATTGATCATGTCAATGTGATTTCAATGTGATAATAACATTAAATTTGCTTTTGTTGTTATGGCCTGAGTATGCTTCACCTTTTATTTTTGGTGCAGGGTATGCCAGTATGTAATGTGAGTGGCTCTAAACTTTGTTGCACAGGTACTGAGTGGTCATTGTGTTCACATGACAGGGGCATTTCAGACATCTGGGATGGAGCTGCAGCCCTGGCGTGAGGTGGAAGCAGATCTTTGGCAGCCTAATGAAGGAGCGTTGGATCAAGGCACCCCTGGTGTCCCTGCCTCCCTTGAGGTCACTGAGGTCTGCATCTACACCCTCAGTGTTCTCCTCACCTCTGACTCACTACTGGATACATCCTCTGTGGCTTGAGGAGCTGCATCACGATCCTCTTCCTCCAGTGAGTTCCTTCTTGCCAGTTCCAGATTGTGGAGAGCTGAGCATGCATGATCAGTGATACCGCCCTGGGGGGAATTGTTGTGCACCCCCTGCACGGCCCAGGCATCAGAAGCGCATCTTTAGAACATCTATGGTGCTCCCTATCACTGCCCTTGTGGAGGCATGACTCGTATTATATCGCTGCTCTGCCTCTGTTCTTGGGTGGCAGAGAAGCGTCATAAGCCACCTTTTCAACACATAGCCCTTGTCACCCAGCAGCCATCCATCCAGTCAGGCTGGAGTACTGAAGAGCCTCGGCACCTGGGAGTGTCTCAGGATATAAACATCATGGTAGCTGCCAGGGTACCTTGCACAGACTTGCAGAATCTGCATCCTGTGGTCACACACCATCTGCACGTTCATGAAGTGGAATCCCTTCCTGTTGATGAAAGCACCCAGCTCACCCGCTGGTGCCTTGATGGCCACATGTGTGCAGACAATGTCACCCTGGATGTGGGGGAAGCCAGCAATTGCTGCGAAGCCTCTGGCTCACTCTGCCTGGCTGGCGTCCTCCGTGCGGAAATGAATAAATATCATTACTCACCTGAACAGAGCTTCTGTCACCAGCTTGATGCAACTGTGGGCAGCTGATTGGGACAATCCACACGGATCCCTCACTGAGCCCTGGAACGAACTGGATGCATAGAAGTTGAGGGCCACTGTGACCTTCAGAGCCTCTGGCATGGGGTGTCCACCCACACAGTCAGAGGTGATCTCAGGCCCAATCATCTGACAAATAGGGGTCACAGTGTCCCTGGAGAGGCAGTGCCCCCTTTGTCCTTGCACCTCGGACATCACTGCCTGTAAATCCTGGCAGCAGGATAGTGGTGTCTTCTGTGGCCCTTTCCACCTTGTACTACCAGCTGGCCCTGTGCCCCTTGTGCCTGCACCTCTCCTCCATAGGCCCCTCCCCGGAAGCTGCAGAGGGACACCTGGCCTCCTCTCCCTTCTGCCCCTCTCTTCCTCCTCAGAGGAAGTGCCTCCAGCGGAGACCACAGTCCCCATTACCAGGGTAACGGAAGGCTCTCTGATACTTGGAAGGGCCTACACTGTCTGGTTCCTCCAGGGGCCTTGGAGACAGCAATAAGTCCTGAAATGAAGCCTGGAAATGCTAACAATGAAGCCCCGAACAGAAATGAAGCTGCCAAGAACCAATAAGCAACCAGCTGCAAACTATCTCCAAAACTCTTCACTACTCGCACTGGCAATGCTGCTGACCCTTTTTATCCTGCCTTTGGATGATGTTTTGCAAAATGTTGGCTGCCCGCCTGCCCGTTTTGCCTGTGCGACGAGCATGAAACCGCATGGGGAATATGAAATCTTAGTCAATTGCCTTTTTAATGGCCTTAACTGGCCCCCTAATTGATGGCGGGTACGGCTCCGACACACACGCGCCCCCACCAACCGAAATATCGTGCGAGCGCAGGATGACGTCAGGATGCTCACCCGACGTCAGCTCGCGTGATTTCACGTCCAATCGGGTCAGGCGCGCACCCACCCAATCAGCGTAAACTCAATGTCTCAGGTACGTTGTGAATCCACCCTGTGGTTTGTCCGCACACGCAATTGCTCATGCAAGACAAGACTTCAGGCCTCTTCATCCTACTCAGTCCCCGGTGTTACATCCTCATGATGCAGTCATCTGTAACTCAGTTTTAGATGCGATGGATCAGTTCAGTTCACCTTTCATGCATCACAAAATGTTCAGGAGATGCACAGTCCAACATATATGTGAGACACTCATGACTATGCTAGCGTTTTGAGTCTCTCACTTTCCCGTGCTCCGTAGCCGTAACATTTTTGGTCCCAAGACTGAAAATAGGATAAAAGGATAAAAATGAAAATAAATAAAAATAGAAGTAAGTGAATAAAAAATAAAAATTAAATAAAAATGAATATTGAAAAAAGGGGATAAAAAAGGGTTGAGAATGGAGGAAAGCATCCAGGACCTGAAGTTGTTGGATTCAATGTTATGTCCGGAAGGCTGTAAAGTGCCTAATCGGAAGATAAGGTGCTGTTCCTCCAGTTTCCATTGAGTTTCACTGGAACATTGCAGCAGGCCAAGGATGGGCATGTGGGCATGAGAGCAGGGTGATGTGTTGAAATGGCAAGCGACAGGGAGGTCTGGGCCATGCTTGTGGACAGGCCGAAGATGTTCCGCAAAGCGGTCACCCAGTCTGCGTTTGGTCTCCCCAGTGTAGAAGAGACCATATTGGAAGCAGCGAATGCAGTAGACTAAATTGAAGAATGTGCAAGTGAAGAGCTACTTCACCTGAAAAAAGTGTTTGAGACCTTGGATGGTGAGGAGGAAGGAGGTAACGGGGCAGGTTGCACCTTCCGTGATTGCATGGGGAGGTACCGTGGGTAGGGGATGAGGCGTTGGGGGTGATGGAGGAATGGACCAGGCTGTCCCAGAGGGAATGGTCCCTACGGAATGCCGATGGGGTGGCCAGAAGAGGTGGTTAAAACCAGCTCAGATTGCATCATAGAATCATGGAATCACACAGCGGCATCTCCCGGTCCCAGCCACCAGCGGGATTTACTGGTGTCGCCAAAGTCAGTAGATCTTGGCTGGCTCAGTGCACCCACCACAGCGTTACAGCACAGAAGAAGGCCATTCAACCCTTCATGACTGCGCCAGCTCTGTAAAAGCTACTCAGAATGAATGTTTCCCTTGCAGAAGGAGCTGGAGAATAATTGAACATTGGGCAACTCTTCTCCATTCACGGCACACCTCTCAATATGTATAACAAAATTTATAATGAATAGAATTTCAGAAATATTACCATCTATATTTAGAATTGATGGTTTACTGCTCTCCTGTCATCGAGTTTGGTCTGATCATCTCCACTCACAGTTTACCCAGTAAATAGCCAGCACACTTACATTAACATAACACGTTTCCTTTACAGTGAGATAGCAAAAATTGTGTCTTACAACAGAACAAGCAAGTTATGTCCATTTTTGCTTCACTGTCATATCACAATAGCATCACAGTAGTTTTCTTGAGACTGAACATTGGAAAGGTTTGGCGCCAAAAGTTGTCCCAAGAACTGGGAAACACATGTAAATCACAGGTGTGAGTGAACCACAGGCACAGAAAGGGCATCGTAGGCACATGTGTTAATCTGCCCTCATCCCTGATCTGCTGGCTGCCGAGCCTAATATGTTTGAGCAGCCTCCACCAAGTCCCTAGTGGGCATGGATTTCTACAGTCCAAAACAGTCACCAATTCCACAGTAATTGGCAATGTCATTCAGACTTTTGTAAAGGGTAACTGGTGTGAGAAATGATAAACTGCCACCCTTGTGCAGTAGGGTTTGCATTTGTGATTAGGGCTGAAGCATATTGTTGAGGCAATAAGGCAGAGGGAGCTTTACATCTAGCTGCACTCTATCTGGTTTGAAAGTGTTTAATGCTGTTATTGGAGTATATTTTTTTGCTTTTCAGTGCAGTGTTCTATTAATTTTACTCCATGAAAAACCATGAACAGCTTGGGCCTGATTTTATGATAAGGGTTTCTGTCCAACCAAACTCTTACAATAAGAACTAAAACCTACACACATGTGCCTGAAATCAACACTAGCCCCCTCCACCTTGATGAGCACGGAAACATTTTTAAAAATTACATTTATACATCAGCCCAGGAGTATGGGAAGCAAATATAGAATTTTAAATGGATTTTCCAAATGCTGCTCCATTTTAATGATTTGTGTTTCAATGCCCCTAAATCTCCCTATTCCTCTATCCCATTGAAACATTAATGCTCCAAGGATGATGTGGATTCCTTACTTTTCCTACCACTTGTGAATGCTGAGTATTATTTGGTCATTATACACCAGTTCTAAACGTGAATTACATTTACTTCTTTCAATTTAGCAGACTGTACTTGCTGCCCACAATGAGGTCTCCTCTACATCACTGAGAGAAAATGCAGGTTTGGTGACTGCTTTGTGGACAGGCCATTCTACTTCTCCACTTTCTTCTCACACTGACATCTCTGTCCTTTGCCTGCTTCGTTTTTCCAATGAAGCTTAACATAAGCTTGAGGAACAGCACCTCATCTTTCGATTGGGCATTTTACAGCCTTCCAGAGTCAACATTGAATTTAACAATATCAGACCATATTGCTTTGGTTTACCTTTTATTTTTGCTCTCAGACTGCAGCACTCTTGCTTTCGACATGTCTTTTGTTTCTTTTTTTATTTTCGATCAATCACCATTGTCTTTGGCCCTGAAAGACTAGCTGTTCTGTCACCCTGTCTTCCACCTATTTACAGACCTTCCTTTTTCCTTGTCCCACCCACCCCTTGCTCAAAGTCTATTGCAACTCAAACGTTTCTGAGGAAAGTTCATAGACCTGAAACGTTAACTCCACTTCTCTCCATTGATGCTGCCTGATCTGATGAGTATTTTGAAAATTTCCTGATTTTGTTTCTAAAAGTTCTAAAATTAATTATATCCCCTCATTTGGTGTCATCTGCCAATTTTGAAGTTGTATTTGTGATATGTGAGTCCAGATTGTAAACAGTTTAAACGGTGGTCCCAGCACAAATCCCTGTGGAACACCACTTTCCATCTTTTGTCAGTCAAAGTAATTAGCTTTAACCACTACTCCCTGTTTTGTAGCCAGCTTGCTATCCTTTCTGCCACTTGTCCCCTGACCCCAGTCATGAGAATTCTATGCGGTACCTCATCAAAGGTATTTCAAAAATCTAAATCTCACAAGTCCACTGCATTATCCTTGGCCACCATTTTTACTTCTCTTCAAAAAATTCAACAGGTTGGTCAAACATGACCTCCCCATTTGAAATACATGCATTCTATCATATTTTCAGCCTCTAGATTTTTTCCTATTACACTTTCAAGCAAGGATTATATTATCTTTCATTTCTCGCAGGATTATTCAAACAATTATTTGATGAGTTAAATCTTTAATAATTTCCCTCATAATTATCCTTAGTGCCCCTATGATCCTCTCAGCCACCTGCAATTTTCACATTTTATCCTTCAGTTAGGAGTTCAGGAGACTTGGGCTTGGCTTGACAACTTGATCAACATCATTGCTATTCCACGTTCATCTGACTGGTGAAGTAGCTTTTCAGGCATTGTGGGTTTTTTCCAAGATGGATTCTTTGCTGCTATAAGGTGATGTATCTGAATGATCAGCTGAGAGTTCATGAAACTTGGCCAAAGATCATGGATAAGTTCATAACAGGAACAAGAACATCAACAACAAAAGAAACTTATATTTATAGATAGCACCTCCAATGGATGGAAACATCCCTACGTGCTTCACAAGAGCATGAAAAAACAAAGTATGCCACCGAGTCACATAAAGTCAGATGACCAAAAACTTGGTCAAAGATGTAGATTTTAAGGAGCGTCTTAAAGGAGGAAAGTCAGGTAGGGAGGCAGAGAGGTGGGGGAAGGGAATCCAGAGTTTGTGGCCTAGACAACTGAAAGTGCAGCTAACAATGCTGGAGTAATTAAAATTTGGCATACACAAAATTATAGAATTAGAGGAGCGTAGCTATATCGGAGAATGTGGGGCTGGAGGAGATTACAGAGATAGGGAGGGGCAAGGTCATGGATCCGTTTGAAAACAAGGAGGAGAGTTTTAAAATAAATATGTTGTTTGACCAGGGACAGAATTTTTAGGTTGGCGTGCGGGTGCGGGCCCGACCTGATTGGGTGGGAAATTGCGCAGGATGATGTCGGGTGAGCGTCCCGTCATCCTGCACTCGTGCAATATTTCAGTCGTTGGGCGTGCACAGAAGTTGGAAGCGCCCACTGACAATTAGGAGGCCCATTAAGGTCATTAAAGTTGTAATTGTCTCCTATTTTTTGTGGTCCATCCAACCTTACGGTTGGCAGACGGTCAAATCGGCCAGGCGGACTTTGCATTTTTTCATGAAACCTCATCCAAGGGGAGGATGAGATTTCCGTTATTACATTTAAAAAAATCTATGGGCAGCATTTTTATCATGTATGTGTTCTAGTGACTGATTGTAATGCTTGGACATTTTTTTCCTGATCATACAAACTTTATTTAACTGTTTTCAAGTCTTCAGCTCCGTGAGGCAGCTCTCTGCCTTCAGGGAGCTTTCATTCAACGCTTGCCCACGCCAGTTGTTATGTCAGCGCCTGCCCTCCTCCTGCCCCTGCCTCGGCAGCCCGCTTCATGCTGGCTTGGCTGTTAATTGGCCAGCCAATGTGAAATTGTGGTCGGGGGCCGATTACGGTCGATGGTCCATTCCCCGGCTGACCCCGAGCCAGTTGGTCATGCCCGTCCACCGACCTAAAAACCCTGCCCCAGGAGTTAGAGTCAGGGACATGAGACAGTTCCAATGTACTTACCTGTATAGTTACCCAGGAAATGTTGGACAGATTAAAACCCAGACTACAATCTGGGTAGCTGTACTACTGACACCCCCATCCCTCCTTTGACACCCCAACTTCCCCTCAGTTAGTCCTCAACCCGACCTAATCCTTCCCAAACACTCAATTCCTCCTGACCCTGCTGACTATTCTCTCTGATAACCCGACTCCCCCAACTTGTCCCTATGCGACATCACCAATCAGCTGTCCCCCTGAACCCCCAACTAACCCTGCTGACACTCTCCTGGCTAGACCTGATCCGACCTCACCACTCTACCTAACTATCACCTTACTCTACCCACCCTACCCCTTACCCAACTTACCCCCTTACCTACCCTACCCACTTTCCCACTTAACTCCCCCACCTATATATCCCCTTACACATGTACCTTCTCTTCTTAGCTTTTCAAAGGAGCTTTGGGACATTTAAACTCTTTGCTTATCAGAATGTGGCAGCTAGTGCCGTAAAAGGTTGGGGTGGGGGGGTGACTTGTCTTTCCCTGATGGTCGAGCAGTTCCATTCCAGGTACACTCTGCATTTCTGGAGAAGCCAGGATAGGAAGTCCTGGCTAGGAATAGGGAGGTCCATCGTTGCACGGAAAAGTAGAAGCAGAGTGGCACTCCAATGGTGATTGCCACTCAGAAGATTTGGGACAAGAACTTAGGAACATGCAACAAAGATAATTAAGGATCACTTTGATTCATTTCTCCTTTTCATTAAAGTTGAATATTACTATTCAATATTTCTTGTACAAATCAATTGCTTCTTTCACCAAAATACCGTATCCTGAATTTACCAACACTATTCACCCCCACTGCATCCTTGGCAATCTGTTCCATACTTTCAGCAATTTCTGTGTAAAATAGTTGAATGTAACTTTGATACTTTGTGGAATTAGAGTAACTTCCCTTGGGTACAGGCATTGGTTATATCAAGAAATTTGCCACAGTTCAGTTTATCGTCAGATTGTAGAATCCTGAAAATTCCATTCAGGGACACCCAGGCCCTCTTTCCTCCAGTGAAAACATTCCCAGATTCCATAGTTACCCAGGAACATATTTCCAGGAGTAAGACATTCATGTCCATGAACCTGTTCCAGCATTCAGTTAGACCATGGCTGATAGGTATTTACCCCATTTACTCGCCTTTGTTCCATATTTCTCAATACCCTTACTTAATATAAATCCATCAAGCTGTTTTGAGCATTTTACTTGACCTGATATCTAAAACCTTTGAAGGATATTGTTTCATATTTCTACAATACTTTATGCAAAAAGTGTTTCCTTATTTCACTTCTAAATGATGTATTAAATGCACAGATAATCTTTGACAATGGTATATTGGTGAAATGGCTTATTATGTGAAATCTGCAATCACTAACACAACTAACACCTCAACCTCACTGAGGTAGAAATTGGTTTCTGTACAAGACAAGTGACATCAGATCAACCACCCCCCTCTACACATGGCCTGATGTTCAATTCCATAGACTGCAATGGAACTGAATACTGGGCACTGATTATAACATGTGGCTGATCCAACCACCGCTCATTTTGCTGCACCACTACACTCGAGACCAATTTCCACCACCCTGTGTTTAAACTTATCAATTATTGTTTCTTCAATTAAAATAACCCATCCAAGAATCCATTTTTAAATCACCACTACCAATGGAAATTTTCCTTTTAGTGTTAGATGCCTTTATATTTTATTCCACTACAAACACAGGAATTGTGGGTATTACTACAACTTAATTCATGCAACCTATGCAATCACTTGTTTCCACATGTCAGCATTTTGGAGTTGTAGCTGCTGCAAAGCTGTATGACAGGGTTATTCATTAAATGCATAAACCTGAGACTGAAAAATACAGCCACACTTAACATGTTATATAACAGTACAGAACAAAAATTGTTATTTTGGTAAAAATAATAGAATCTATTATTAGGGAGTGATATAAAATGTGCTTTGGGAGAGTAAACATTGTGGAAGTTATATGCATGATTGACTGCACTTTATTTTGGATTGAGAAAATGATAACATAGTTGAAGTTGGCGCCTTTGGTTTTCCAGTTGGAGTCACACTGGCGCATCTCTGAGCCAGACTGAGTGCAGTGGCCAGAACACCCGCTCTATAAATGTACCAGGTTCGAGCCTCAATCAGGGAGTGAAGAGTCCACTTGATTCCACTGACCTGATGTAGACTGAAGTCACGAGGCACAGCGAGAAATTGACAGTGAAATCAACGCAACTCACTCACTCTGTCAAAATCATGGAGTTGCAGCTTTTCACTGTGATCTGCAGCATCTTGCTGCTGGCTCAACAGTTTGGCATTGCGGAGACAGGTAAAAAGTTTCAAAATAACCCAATGTGTAGAAGCTGAGTTTATTTTCATTTATTTTAAATAGCAATAATAAGAATAGGTGTGACTTTATAGAAAAATAATTGTGATGTGCCTTTGAATCACAAAGCCTGGACTCAAATTAACAAGTTTTAGAACTGAATCTTAGCTGGCTCATCAACTTTATCACAACCTCCAGTATTAATGGCAGAGATCTGCTGCTCAAAGGCTATAGTTTACTGTCGGCTTTGCTGGTAAAGCAACAGAAATGAAAAATGGACAAACATGTGGAGTGTTCTTTTTTGTTAATGATTCCAAGATGTGAGTATTGCTGTCAAGGCCAGCATTTGTTGCCCTGCTAAAGTCTGTTGTTATCCTTATCATTTTCATTTTATATTCATTCATCTGATGTGGAAATTGCTAGAAAGGCCAGTATTTCTTGTCCATCCCTAATTGTCATTGAGAGGGTGGGGGTGAGCTGTGATCTTAAACCACTGCATTCCATGTTGTGTAGGCACATCATATTAGGGAGTTTGGGTTTTTGACCCAGCATCAGTTAATGAATGGAGACTTTGTTCCAAGCCAATATAATTCCAAGTGGCTTGCAGTGGAACTTGCAGGTGGTGGTGTTCCCAAGTATCTGATGCCCTTGTCCATCTAGGTGGCAGGAGCTGTGGGTTTGGAAGGTGCTGCTGAAGGATCAATGGCAAGTTGCTGCAGCACACCTTGTAGATGGTACACAATGCTGCCATGTGTGCTAGGGGTGGATGCAGTGAATGCTTAAGATGGTGGATGGGCTACAAATCATATAAGCTACTTTGTCCTGGATGGTGTCAAGCTTCTTGAGTGTTGTGGGAGCTGCACTCATCCAAGCAAGTGGAGAGTATTCCATTACACTCCTGACTTGTGCCTTGTAGATGACAGATAGACTTTGCAGAGTCAGGAGATGAATTACTGGCTGCAAGATTCGTAGGAACATAGAAATATGGGAACAGGATTAGGCCATTCATCCCATTGAGCCTGGTCCTCCATTCAATTAGGTCATGACTGATCATCAACTAAAATGCTACTTTCCCACACTATCTCCATATCCCTTCATGTCATTAGTCACCAGAAATCTATCGATTTCTGTCTTGAACATGCTCAATGATTGAGCTTCCACAGCCCTCTGGGGTAGAGAAATCCAAAGGTTCACCACCCTCTGAGTGAAGGAATTGCTCCTCATTTCAGTCTTAAATGGCCTACCCCTTATCCTGAGATTATGTCCCCTGGTTTTAGACTCACCAGTCAGGGGAAACATTTTATCTACATCCACCCTGTCACGCCCTGTAAGAATTTTGTAAGTTTCAATGAGATCACCTCTCATTCTTCTAAAGTAGGGAATACAGACGCAGTCTTCCCGATCTCTCCTCATAAGACAATCCCCAGAAATAATCTGGTAAACACCTGTTGCACTCCCTGCATGGCAAGTATATCTCTCCTTAGACAAGGGCACCAAAACTGCATACAATACTCCAGATGCAGTCACAGCAAGGCTCTATATAACTGCAGCAAGATATCTCTACTCCTGTATTCAATTCAGGCTTGCCACATTTTCTGGCACCCTTATAAGCCACTTCCTAACTTCTTTGTTAACCAGGGCTGATTTACATTTCCCTTTCGGTTCTTGTGCCTTAGAGAAATGTATATCTTTTGTAGACCATGTAGAATTTCAGCCTCTGACCTGCTCTTGTACTCATAGTATTTATATGGCTGGTCTTCTGGTTAATGGTAATGCCCAGGATGTTGATGGTAGGGTATTCAGCCAATGTTAATTCTGCTGAACGTCAAGGAGAGATGTTTAGATATTCTTTTGTTGGATATTGCCTGGCCAAGCCTGAATGTTGCCTAGGTTTTACCACACATGCGCACGGACTGTTTCAGCAACGTATCAAGGTTCCTTCGACAGAATCTTCCAAACCCATGGCCTCTGCCACCTAGAAGTACAAGGGCAGCACATGCATAGGAACACTACAAGCTGCAAGTTCCACTCCAAGTCACACACCATCCTGACTTGGAACTATATCACTGTTCCTTCACTGTCACTGGGTAAAAATCCTGGAATGCCTTCCTAACAGCACTGTGGGTGTACCTACACCACACAGACTGCAGCAGTTCAAGAGACTGCTCACCACCACTTTCTCAAGGGCAATTAGGAATGGGCAATAAATGTTGGTCTAGCCAGCGAGGCCGCATCCCCTAAAAAAATTAAGGAAATAAGTATCTGAGGAGTTGCGAATGGTACGGAACACTGCGCAATTATCAACAGATAGGGTGGGATTTTCTGGTCCTACCAGTGGTGGGCCCTGCGGCTGGTGGGACCAGAAAATTTGGAGAGCCGTTGACTTTTAATAGCTCTCCAAATTTCCCTATCCTGCCAGCAGCAGTGCCTTCTGCTGGTGGGAACGGAGAATCCCACCTGCAGTAGAAGCTTCCACACACATATAAAAAGGAAAAGAGCAGATAAAGTAAGAATTGATCCCTTAGAGGATGAGACTGGAGAATTAATAATGAGAAAAGGGAAATGGGACAACAAGTATTTTGTATCTTTCTTCGCAGTGGAAGACACAAAAAAGCTTCCCAAAAATGGTAGAAAATCAAGAGGCAAAAGTGATGGAGGAACTTAAAAACAATCATGATCAATAGAGAATCAGTATTGGGTAAACTAATAGGACTAAGGACAGACAAGCCCCCTGACCGGCATCCTAGGTTTTGAAAGTGGCTGCAGGGATAATAGATGCATTGGCTATAATCTTCCAAAATCCCCTGGGTTCTGGGAAGGACCCAATGGATTGGAAAACCACATGTAACACTTCTATTCAAGAAAGGAGGGAGACAGAAAGCAGGAATCTACAGCCTAGTTAGCCTAATATCTGTCATAGGTAAAACGCTAAAATCCATTATTACAGAGGTTTTAGCAGGGCACTTCGAAAATCTTAATGTAATCAGGCAGAGTCAACATGCTTTTGTGAAAGGGAAATCATGTCTGGCTAATTTTTAAAATTCTGCGAGGAAGTATCAAACCAGGCGGTCAAAGGGAAATCTGCAGATGTATCGTATTTGGATTTTGAAAGGCACCCAATACGGCACCACATAAAAGGTTACTGCACAAGATAAGAGCTCAGGCTGTTGCGGCTGGTATATTCGCATGGATAGAAGATTGGTGAACTAACAGGAAACAGGGCAGGACTTTCCCCCCGTCAGAGGGAAAGTTGAAGTGTGGGCGCGCAAGAGGTGCGCTTCCAATCGGCGCCCCTGATTGGGGGTGCGCTGCCATTTTACTTGGGCGGGCCAATTAAGGCCCGCCCAGCATGACGTCTGCATGGAAGCGCTGTGCGTGCCCTGTGAGGGCGGTGGGGGGGAACCTCTAAACCTGAGAGTGTGCTCTTTCGCGCATGCGCACGGAAGAGTGCACTCATCTCCCTGAGGCTAAGTGCTGCCTCAGGGAGATCGGCTCTACAATAAAAAATATTAAAAATAGACAATAAAAAAATCCCTGACATGTCCCCTCATGTAACACTTTAATTAAGCTTTTTAAAACCTACATGAATCCTCATCCCGCTCGTGGGTGAGGTTTCATGCTTTTTCTGAAGCCCGCTAGGGCTCCTGGCCTGCCCGCCAACCTTAAGGTTGGATGGGCAGGTTCATTAATTACTTCAATGACTCTGTCAATGGCTTCAATTGGCCATTGACAGGTCGGCAGGTGCACAGCTGATTTTGCTGCACCTCCGCCAACCTGAACATTTAAATGGGGCTCATGATGTCGGGAGTTCCGCCCGACGTCACCGCGCACCGTTTTACATGTCGGCGAGTGGGCCCCGGGCCCTGCCCACCCCCGCTCGCCGACGGTAAAATCCTGCCCAGGGAGTCGGGATAAATGGGTCATTTTCAACTTGGAAAACTGTAACTAGTGAAATACCACAGGGATCTGTGCTAGGGCCTCAATAGCTTTGATCTATATTGATGACTTGAATAAAGGGACTGATTGGATGATAGCCAAATATGCTGACGATACAAAATTAAGTAGGAATGCAAATCGTGAGGAGAACACAAATTTAAATAATTTGATCTACTATTGCTTGGACGAGCCTTAAACAATTAAAACAGGACCTTTGGATAGCACATTTTAGAGGATTTATTAAAGGAAAGATATACTTCACAAACTTAGGACAATAACGTTTACAGGTGCAGCTGGTTGGCATTTCATTGAAGTCTAGGTCACAGGATGCACGCTCTCAGGTCTCTGGTCTCAGTCTCAAACCCACTTACAGAAATTGACACATGGGTTGTTGTCGCTGGAGCCTTCGAAATTTAATGGCTAGCAATGATCCTTACGGAACCCCTGTATTTGCTCCCTGTGTGACCATTACAGCATGTCAGAGCCTGGGTTTTATTGATTTAATAATTGGCTCTAGCTGTTGCTAGATACATTTGATTAGATTTTACTTGCATCTTTCCACCTGAGACCATCTGGCCTCAGTATCTCAGACAGGAATACAATAGGGTTGTTTTATACTGTTTCTTAACCTGATTCTCAACAACTCCCTACTCATTAAGCTAAAATCTTGCAAGCACATTGTGCACAGCCCAAAGGACCTTATCAGGCTTCCAGAAAGGGTCCCTTGTTTGAACAGGTTCAGCAGAAACTGCAGTTTTTCCATGAGAGAGACTTTGAACTTATATTATTCATTAATACTTAAATTAATACCCAGTCTTTAGAATATTGATCAAACTTATTCATTAATTATAATATAACTCAATCAAGATTCATGACCTTTACAATCATCTGTTTCAAGACTGGATGCTACTTAATACAGTGATATAAAATAGTTTCTTCAACCATATGTTAGTGTTAACATAGCTCTCTTGACCTTACTAGTTATTAGAGTGAATATAATATAAAAATGATCAAGTTGAGCTAACATCTAACTACTCCAAGCTTACATACACAAGGATTCTGCAAAGTGATAGAGATAGGTTAAGTGAGTGGGCAAAAAATTGGCAGATGGAGTATGATGTCGGAAATGTGAGGTTGTCCACTTTGGCAGGAAGAATAGAAAAGCAGAATGTTATTGAAAAATTGAGACTGCAGAATTATTTGGGTGTCCTTGTACATAAATCAGAAAAGGTTAGCTTGCATGTGCAACAAGTAATTAGAAAGACAAATAGAGTATTTGCCCTTATCAAATGGAATGGAATCTAAGCAATAAAAGCAAAAAACTATGGATGCTGGAAATCCAAAACAAAAACAGAAACAGAAACACCTGGAAAAACTCAGCAGGTCTGGCAGCATGGGTGGAGGAGAGCACAGTTGACGTTTCGAGTCCTCATGACCCTTCAACAGAACTAAGTAAAAATAGGAAAGGGGTGAAATATAAGCTGGTTTAAGGGGGGGTGGGGTGGGGGGGTTTGTTGGGACAAGCAGCCAGTAATAGGTGGAGATAACCAAAAGAAGTCACAGACAAAAGGAGAAAGAGGTGTTGAAGGTGGTGATATTATCTAAAAGAATGCGCTAATTAAGAGTGGAAAGCAGAACAAATAAGGTACAGATAGCTCTAGTGGGGATGGGGGAATTCTAAACGTGCTAAAAGGTCGAGATAAACAATGGGTGGAAATACATTTAAAAATAATGGAAATAGGTGGGAAAAGAAAAATCCACGTAAATTTTTGGAAAAAACAAAAAGGAGGGGGAAGAAACGGAAAGGGGGTGGGGATGGAGGAGAGAGTTCAAGATCTAAAATTGTTGAACTCAATATTCAGTCCGGAAGTCTGTAAAGTGCCTAGTCGGAAGATGAGGTGCAGCTTTGAAAAAGGGTGCGGCAGTGCTGCTGGAGGGAGAGGTCGAGTGTGTTCATATGGCGGCGCATGGCACTGAGTGTGGATCTCAGAATGCTACGCGTGCCCCCAGTTTCATTTTATTCTTCGTCTCATCCGATACCTCAACAAGAAACCTTTTCTCTTTCTCTCAAGTGCTAAGGAATGCCAGCTCCAACAACTCATCGATACCAACACACATCCAGGACCCTCCAACCCTGCCTGTCCCTCTGTCTCCATCCCATCTTCCAATCCCAGCCCTGGCCGTGTATTCACCATACCCCCTGACCTTCCCCTATTCGACGCTGAATGTTCAGTGCTCAGCAAAGGACTTAGTTTCATACCCTTATGCCCTCATCTCAATGAATTTCGGGCTCGGCACGATGCTGAACTCTTCTTCCGCCGTCTTCGTCTCCGTGCTCACTTCTTTGGGCAGGACTCCTCTCCCTGTTCAACGGATCATTTTACCCACCTCCAATATTCTTCCTCCACCTGGACCCCTCCCTCTGGATTCTTACCTTCTTTTGATCTTTTCACTGAGAACTGTCGGCGTGACATTAGTCGTCTCAATTTCTCTGCTCCTCTCACCCATTCTAACCTGTCTCTCTCTGAACTTACTGCACTCCGTTCTCTCAGGTCCAACCCTACCATTGTCACCAAACCCGCTGACAACGGTGGTGCTGTAGTCTGGCGCACTGACCTCTACCTCATGGAGGCTGATCGTCAACTCACAGACACTTCCTCCTACCTCTCCCTGGACCATGACCCCCCCACTGAACATAAAGCCATTGTTTCCAGGACTGTCTCTGACCTCATCTCCTCTGGAGATCTTCCTTCCACAGCTTCCAACCTGATAGTCGCCCAACCTCGGACGGCCTGCTTCTACCTCCGACCAAAAATCCACAAACAGGACTGTCCTGATCATGTCAGCCTGTTCCTGCCCCACGGAACTCATTTCTCGCTATCTTGACTCCCTTCTCTCTCCCCTTGTCCAGTCCCTTCCCACCTACATCAGTGATTCTTCTGACACCTTACGTCACATCAACAATTTCCAGTTCCCTGGCCCCAACCGCCTCCTCTTCACCATGGACATCCAATCCCTCTACACCTCCATCCCCCACCAGGATGGTCTGGTGGCTCTCCGCTTCTTCCTCGAACAGAGGCCCGAACAATCCCCATCCACCACTACTCTTCTCCGTCTGGCTGAACTTGTTCTCACACTGAACAATTTCTCCTTTAACTCCTCTCACTTCCTCTAAATAAAAGATGTGGCTATGGGTACCCACATGGGCCCCAGCTATGCCTGTCTCTTTATGGGGTATGGGGAACATTCCTTGTTCCAGTCCTACTCCGGCCCCCTCCCACAACTCTTTCTCCGGTACATCGATGATTACTTCGGTGCTGCTTCATGCTCTTGTCGGGACCTGGAAAAGTTTATTTACTTTGCTTCCAATTTCCACCCCTCCAGCATTTTCACATAGTCCATCACTGACACTTCCCTCCACTTCCTTGACCTCCCTGTCTCAATTTCTGGTGATAGACTGTCCACCAATATCCATTACAAGACTACCGACTCCCATAGCTACCTCAACTACAGCTCCTCACACCCCGCTTCCTGTAAGGACTCCATCCCATTCTCTCAGTTCCTTCGCCTCCGTTGCATCTGTTCTGATGATGCCACTTTCAAAAACAGTTCCTCTGACATGTCCTCCTTCTTCCTTAACCGAGGTTTTCCACCCACGGTGGTTGACAGGGCCCTCAACTGTGTCCGGCCCATCTCCCGCGCATCTGCCCTCATGCCTTCTCCTCCCTCCCAGAAACATGATAGGGTCCCCTTGTCCTCACTTATCACCCCACCATCCTCCGCATTCAAAGGATCATCCTCCGCCATTTCTGCCAACTCCAGCATGATGCCACCATCAAACACATCTTCCCTTCACCCCCCCGGCAGCATTTCGTAGGGATCGTTCCCTCCGTGACACCCTGGTCCACTCCTCCATCATCCAGTACTCCTCAACCCCTCCCACGGCACCTACTCATGCGACCGCAGAAGATGCAACACCTGCCCCTTCACGTCCTCTCTCCTCACCATCCAAGGGCCCAAAACACTCCTTTCAAGTGAAGCAGCATTTCACTTGCACTTCCCCCAACCTAGTCTACTGCATTCGTTGCTCCCAATGCGGTTTCCTCTACATTGGAGAGACCAAACACAGACTGGGTGACTGCTTTGCAGAACACCTTCGGTCTGTCCACAAGCATTACTTAGACGTCCCTGTCGCTTGCCATTTCAACACTCCACCCTGCTCCCATGCCCACATGTCTGTCCTTGGCTTGCTGCATTGCTCCAGTGAAGCTCAACGTAAACTGGAGGAACAGCACCTCATGTTGGAGTCAATTATAAAGGATATAATAGCAGAGCATTTAGAAATACATAATCTAATCAAGCAGTGTCAGCATAGCTTCATGAAAAGGAAATCACGCCTAACAAATTTATTAGAATTCTCTGAGGAGGTACCAAGCAGGATAGATAAAGGTGAACCAGTAGATGCAATATATTTGGATTTCTGAAAGGCGATTGATAAGGTACCGTACATAAGGTATAAGATAAGAGCCCACGATGTTGGGGGTAGTATATTAGCATGGATAGAGGATTGGCTAACTAATAGAAGACAAAGAGTTGTGATAAGGGGGGCATTTTCAGGATGGTAACCTGTAACTAGTGGAGTGCCACAGAGATCAGTGCTGGGGCCTCAATAGACGAGTGAAGTGAATGCACTGTCACCTAGTTTGCGGATGACACAAAAATAGGTGGAAGACAAGGAGTGAAGATGACGCAAAGAGTCTACAGAGGGATATAGACGGGTTAAGTGAGTGGGCATAAACCTGACAGATGGAATATAATGTGGGAAAATGTGAGGTTATGCACTTTGGCAGGAAGAATAGAGGAGCTGAATATTATTTAAACAGAGAAAGGCTGCAGAAGGCTGCAGCACAGAGGGATTTGGGAGACCTTGTGCATGAATCCCAAAAAGCTAACATACAAGTTCAACAGGTAATATGGAAAGTAAATGGAATGTTGGCCTTTATTTCAAAGGGAATGGAGTATAAAAATAGGGAAGTCTTGCTAAAACTATACAAGGCACTAGTTAGACCGCACCTAGTTAGAATACTGTGAACAGTTTTGGTTCCCTTATCTAAGGAAAGATATACTGGCATTGGAGGCAGTGCAGAGAAGGTTCACTAGGTTGATCCCGGGTATGGAGGGATTTTCTTATGAGGAGAGGTTGAGTAGGTTGGGCCTGTACCCATTGGAATTTAGAAGAATGAGAGGTGACCTTATGGAAACATATAAGATTCTTAGGGAGCTTGACAGGGTAGATGCTAAGAGGCTGTTTCCCCTAGTGGAAGAGTCTAGGACCAGGGGGCATAATCTCAGAGTAAGGAGGCATTCATTTAAAACAGAAATGAGGAGGAATTTCTTCTCTTAGAGTGTAGTGAATCTGTGGAATTCTTTACCACAGAGGGCTGTAGAGGCTGGATTGTTAAGCATATTGAAGGTTGAGATAGACAGATTTTTAATCAGTAAGGGAATCAAGGGTTATGGGGGCAAGGCAGGAAAGTGGAGTTGAGGATTATCAGATCAGCCATGATCTCATTGAATGGTGGAGCAGACTCGATGGGCCGAATGGCCTACTTTGGCTCCTATGTCTTATGGTCTTAGCTCTGTAGAGTATTTGGGTCACAGTGTAGACAAAGATGGGTTACATCCTACCAAGAATAAGGTTCAGACAAAAAGAAAGTGCCACACTCTGAGAATATCTCTGATCTCAGATCGCTTTTGTGCCGAGTGAACCTCTACAGTAAATTCATACCAAATTTTGCAAATTATTGCATCCTTTGAATGAACTCCTTAGGAAGGGTGTTCTGTGAAATTGGATTAAACAACGTGGCAGAACATTTAAGTTGTGTCAAAGTCAGTTGGTGGATGGTACAATGCAAGTACATTACGACGTGTCCAGAAAGTTTAAGCTAGCATGTGATGTCTCTCCATACAGAGTAGGTGCTGCGATTTCTCATGTGTTGGATAACGGTGAGGAGAGACTGATTGGCATTTGCCTCACACTCTCAGTGATGCTCAGGTAGAATGTAAAGGATTGTCTTCGATTTTTGGAGTAAACATTTTCATAAATACTTGCACGGTCATAGTTTCACCATTGAAACTAATCATGAGCCATTGATGGCTATATTGAATTCTAAGGGCGGAATCGTCCCAGAATTGCACTAAGTGTAGTAGCGGGTGTCAAAAATGATGTTTTACCCCTGGGCTGCCAGGGCAAGATTTCGCACTGCATCATCCACTTCCCAGCCTGTCCTGCCTCATTATTAATGCATTCAAGGGAAACACACCGGATCACTGGCGGGCAGGCTCAGATTTATCTGCCACGCCGTGACCTCAGTGCTTACTCACTCCGGGCACCACACTTAACGTGCACCAGAGCATAGCCTGCTTCACGTCTACGGACCTGGACTGCTCCAGGTGACAGATGGCCCCAAAGCCAAAGGAGGTGGCAGCTCTCAAATTTAGTGACTGGGGCCCCAGCTGGACGCAGTGGATGGCTGCTGCAAACTCTTCTACTCTGCTCTGGCTGCAGGATGTCCACCAGTGTCACCAATCCAGCCTGGGAGGCAGTGGGCAGCAGTGGTCAGCACCAATGGGGCGCAGACGAGGTCGGCCATCCAGTATAGGAAGAGGATGAATGATCTCATCCGTTCCGCCAGGGTAAGTCAACCACTCTGGACACACACTCTCAAACCCATCACACATCCACAGGGATCTCACACCCCAAGGTACAACACCACTAACTCTCACACACACCCTCACATCTCCATCAGGCTCATATCCTCTCGAGCTCGTGTTCTCATCCCGTTCGTGGCTCTGCTCACCACGCAAACATTCCACGCATCCTTATCACCTACCATGACATGCATCCTTCCCACACTCTCTTCGTCTGTTTTCATGTAGGTGAAGCTGGCTCACAACAGGAGGGAGAGGTCCCAGACCAGGGGTGGAGTGACCCACATTAGGCCTCTCACTCACTTTGAGGAGTGTGCTATAACGCTGACTGGTGAGGATGTGGACCGTGCTTGCGACAACGTTCCGGTCAGCGGTGAACATCTTTGTGAGGATCCTGCACCACATCATCCCTCTCTCAATGCAACTGTGAGTGCCCTCTGTCTTGATTTTGACTCTGCTGCCATTCACTGATTATCTCTACTCCAGTTCACAGGGATCTCTGCCAAACAACCGATGCCCTCAGTCAGCCAGTCCCCCACCTCCATCCAGGCCCTCATCTCGAGCCAATAGGACTCCTCCTCCATTGAACAGCTGGAAATAAGCAGCCTGGAAGACCTGCTTACTTACATCCTGCACCAGCACAGAGACACACAACTCAGTGCGACCTAGGCCTAGAACAGGCTCGGGTTCACAATCTGGTGGTCATTGTACGTATATGTGTTCACAGCAGGAAAAGGCAGGTTCAACCAAGTTCCCTGGCACTAGAAGGACTGCTGAGGAAGAGGCATATGTGAGGCTGAGTCAGAAGAAAAGCCTCTGGATTCGGCCTTCCAATTCATCGTGGAGAGTCAGCAGAAGGCGGGGAGGCATGATGCAGAGTTGGAAGCCCTCAATAGAGTGGCATGTGAGTTGGAGGAGTACGTCCACCTCCACCCTGATGAAGTAGTGCCCACATGTACATGCATTGAGATCTCCATGGGAAGGATGGTGGACGCCGTGGTCCAGTAGAATGCGGAGATGCGTGCAAACTTGCACTCTATCAGGGTAGCCATGGGTAAGTACCTGCAGTGGCAACGTAAGGGAGAAACCGGGCACCTTGACATCCCTCTAGGTGCTCCTTCCCCTCAAGGAGTCAGGCCAGGACCCTCAGGCACCCAAAGGGAGGAGGAGCGTCAGCTGGATACTCCTGGGTGATGTACTCAGGAATTTCAGAGGCTGTCCACTCCCTCTGAGTCCTCTTTGCCTGTGACCCCCTCAACCTCGAACTCTGTCACCGCAGAGGGAGCAGCTGGCCCACTGGAGGACTGTCGAAGCAAGCCTGGGCCCTCAAGGCCTCGAATCTCCAGGGGATGCATGCTGAAGTCATCAGAGACAACAGGGTCAACCATTGCGCAGGCTGTCTCCACCCCTGCTGTAGATATCAGGGATCACCTAGAAGAAGTGGTAGGCATTGAAAAGACAAGAAATTCTGATCACAAGTGGCTGCAGGGGTGAACACATTTTGTCACTTTATAACCCTACCATTGAAAATATATTCACTTTCACTGAATAACGTGTAATGTTTTCCAGCTTCATTTATAGGCTTTCTGAGGCCTCCCATTGCATCCCTCCACCCCCACAGCCGCTCACTTTTGATTTCTCTGAAATGGTAGTTATCAAGTTTGAGATAAATTCCCCTGTCCTTTCCTCTCCCCCAGTCACCCAAGTCCTTTTCCACATCGCAGTCCACTCCCTGACATCACTTTCAACCTTCCCACCATTACCTTATAGACTGAACTCTTTTCCTTCATGAATGTCCAGGTGAACGTACATGTTCCCTACCTTCCTGAAAATCCCGCCCCATCCACATTGACCACCCCGACATTCTCCTTCCCATCCTCAGGGCCCGTGTTTGCCTTCGTGTCTGCACCACCCACCCTCGTCACCCTTTCTACCGGTACAAACACACCCTAAACCTCCTACCCTACCGGCTCCCTCTATCCATATTACCTCCTCCTCCGGGCACCTTTCCCCCCTCCAAGTTACCTTCTCCCTTCAGACACCTTCTTCCCTATGAACTCTCACCTCTCCCTGGACATCCTTCCACTCCCCAGAGTGCCTCCTTCCCCTAGATACCGTCACCCCTTTGAACTCCCTCACTTACACCTTCCTCTCCTTTAAACCTACCTCCCCGCTTGCACCATTCTCCACCGTTACACCCTCCTCCCCCTGTACTCCCACCCATCCCCCCCCACCCCTGGACACCTTCCTTTCCGCTCCCAACCTTACGCCCCCGACACCTTCGCTCCACCCCAACCTCACCCGCGCCAACACCTTCGCCCCACACCTCCCCCCCAAACCTTAACCTCCCCGGTACACCCTCTTCTCCTACTCCCACCTAGACCATCCTCTCCACTCCGCCAACCCACCTCCCCTAACCCCCGCTACACCGGCCATCTGTACCAGTCCATGGAGACGTCCGTGAAGTTCCGAAGCAGGTCTGAAGCATCAACGGAGACCTCCCACCTTCTGAGAGCTGTTTTGCGGCGGAGCCATGTGCATGCAGATCCATCCAGCATGCGATGCACCAGTTCCCCTAAGGAGTGGTAGCTGTAGGCCTCCAGCATCTCCTTCTCCTTGAAGGTCCGAGATGTAAGCAAGGCCCTAAATGTGAGTCCCGACTTCTGCACGTTACGCTTGACCCCCAGATGTGCTCTGGGCTAGCGTGTTTTCCTGCTGGCGCAATGGTAAATCGAGCATGAGGAGATGATTCCACTTGGGTGTAATAGCACTGTCTTGTGGTGATTTGTATATGCATGTATATAAATCAAACCAGAATAAACCAGTTCAGTTGGATACTTGATATCCATGCTGCACACAGTCTCTTTATGTCCTGCAGGATATCACAGTCATGAGCCATAGCTTGGGAACCATTGTTCTAGGTATAGGGATGGTCAGCTTGGAAAGTGCTGCTAATGGAACCTTGTGAGTTGCTGCAGTGTATCTTGCAGATGGTGCACACTGCTGCAACTGTGTGTCTGTGGTGGAAGCAGTAAATGTTTAAGGTGGTAAATGGGGTGACAATGAAGTGGGCTGTTTGAGTGTTGTTGGAGTTACATTCATTCATGTCAGTGGATAGTATTCTTCCACACCCCTGAGTTGTGCCTTGTAGATGTTGACCAGTCTTTGTGGAATCAGGTGGCGAGTTACTGGAGGGTAACCAACATGTGTGAAACATAGTTCAGCAGAAGTCTATGTTTTCAGAAGAGCAGAATACAGAAGAAAAGAGACGATAAACTGTAGATGGAAAATATCAGCTACAATTAAATAAATGTAAATGTTAAATGGAAAGCTTATCCTCTAGTATATTTTCAATTTGAAATTAAGCTGTGGGATAATAGATTCTAAAGATTAACTAGTTGGAACTTCTTTTCTGCTTTTTAAAAATTCTTTCACCAGAGTAACTATTTTTCATATGTGACCCTAGTTAGTGAGCATTGATGGGTCAGTCAAACATAGGGAAGAACAATCTCATAACAAATTCAATCTAGTCATGACCCAAAGTCTACACACACGCATTGTCTACCTGGCATCACAAGTGGTGATCACAAGTGGAAACAGGGCTGATTTGCTCCCTCCCAGCTCAGGGAACTAAGACAGTTATCGCACACCTTATGTTGCACCGGCAAAGATCAGCCACCTTTCTGAATTCCACATTCTGCAGGTATGTTACTAGTCAGTAATGGTTTAGATTTCTGTTGTTTTATTGTGTTTCTAGGCACCAAGACCACTGTTTACTAAATCAGTTTAGCAGGAAATTTTACAAAAGTCACATGCAGCAATTTGTATGTTTCTAGACAGAAGAATCTGCGAACTGCCACGAGTTAGCGGACGCTGTAGGGCCATGATTGTTCGCTATTTTTACAACAAGAACGTTCACAGATGTCAGTCATTTGTGTATGGTGGCTGTGGGTCTAATGAAAACAACTTTGCAACAATGAAACAATGCAGATCGAAATGCCAACATTGAAAAGGTAAGTTTCAAACATTTTTTCCTGTTTTGTAATGTGCTGCTTTGCCAACAGGACATGTTCATTTAGGAAAAAGAAAATGGGACAAGAAGGGTGAGAGTTCCTGCTTATCGGAACAGTTTTAAATAGAGTTTGAATAGCTGAAAAACTGAAGTGTGCACCTGGCGCTTACAAATGACCAATTCAGAGAACAAAATGTAAAATTGCATTTATTCTTGTGCTAAATGGATTTCTGTCAATATGATCTTTCCAGCTTTCTAAAAAATGTTTTCAAAATACTTTGCCAGGTCATTCTATAGAAAAGTTTATGTCTAGTGGTACTGATTTAATATTTTCTAAGAATTAATTTTAGATTTTTTTTTTCTGAACTTATACTTCCAAGAAAGATTTCAAATTTGTAAAACCCCATCCTTTCATTGGGACTTATGCTAGATGGGAATCTGCTCCCAGCTCCACCTGTACTGATGATGCCTAGATTTTAAGGACAGAGATTTACTTTTGCACAATGGGTGAATGTCCCTCCCATGCTGCCATAAAATCAGGTGTGGTGACATAGAGTCAGACCCCCGATATCATTACATCCAACTCAAATATTAAAAAAGGGGAAAGCTAAAAGCAAAAAACTGCAGATGCTGGAAATCCAAAACAAAAACAAAAATAAAAATACCTGGAAAAACTCAGCAGGTCTGACAGCATCTGCGGAGAGGAATACAGTTAATGTTTCGAGTCTGAATGACTCTTCAACAGAACTAAGGAAAAATAAAAGAGAGGTGAAATATAAGCTGGTTTAAGTGGAGGGACGACACAGGTGGAGCTGGATAGAGGGCCAGTGATAGGTGGAGATAACCAAAAGATGTCATAGACCAAAGGAGAAAGAGGTGTTGACAGTGGTGATATTAGCTAAGAAATGTGCTAATAGGTGACATATCACCTATTATGTCACCTATTAGCACATTTCTTAGCTAATATCACCACCATCAACACCTCTTTGTCCTTTTGTCTATGACATCTTTTGGCTATCTCCACCTATCACTGGCCCTCTATCCAGCTCCACCTGTCCCACCCCCCCTTAAACCAGCTTATATTTCTCTTCTATTTTTCCTTAGTTCTGTTGAAGAGTCATTTGGACTCGAAACGTTAACTATTAAAAAAGGGGATTGGGGCTAAAAGTCAGAGGCCTGTGTGCCTTCCAATACAGGCCTTTTTATGTGTTGTGTTATTATAATTGTAGCGATTGTAAGTAAAATCTTTCATGCTGTTTTGGGGACCATGTGACTGTACAAACGAATCAGCCCCAAGTGCAGATAATGTTAGTGGTGGAGTTTTCTAGTTGTGAACCTGGTTCAAGCATGTATCTTCATCAGGAGCTGTGTAAATAAAGTTTACTGTTCCTAACAAAAAACCTGTCCAGTACACCAAGTTTATTACAATTGGCGACCAGGATAGATAGCTCCATCACTGCACCTCACCTCCTGAATGTGAGTATTTTACTTTTTAAGAGAAAAAAGAAAAGTATACTCACCAGTCATGCCACTCTTCGGCAGAATTGACCCATTTGACTCGTCCATGGAAGGCTGGAGTCAGTACTATAGTGCCTAGGTTTCTACTAGGTGGCAAACAAAATGACAGCGGAGGAGAAGCAGAAAGCCATCCTTCTAAGTTTCTGCGGGAGCAAGACATACGACCTCATATGTAGTCTGATGGCCCCAAATGTGCTCAATTCCAAGTCTTTTAATGAGCTAGTAGACCTCGTGGAGACACATTTTCAGCCTAAGCCATTGATGACCATGTAAAGAATCAAGTGTAGGGGCCCCGGGTGAGCCAATCGCAAAGTATATTGTGAAGTTAAAACAGTTGACTGAGCACTACAACTTCGGAGATGCTCTCAATGACATGTTACAAGATTGTTTGGTTTGCAGCACACACAATCGCCATTCAGCACCATTTACTTGCAGAAGTTAATATTGATTTGAAGCGCGCCATGGAAATAGCGCTAGCAATGGAGAGTGCTGAGAGGGACTCACTGGCTTTACAGAGTGTGTAACATGGCACCATTCTTCAGTTGGGGTGGGAACCTACCACTGGGCATGGCAAAAAAACCAGAAAGACAGCAGGAAAGCAGGAAACAGTTTCTACTGCTCAAAAAACAAAATGAATACTCGAAGCATCTCACCAGCGACTCAGAAATTAAATTCTTACCAATATGGGGGTAACCACGTACTAGAAACCTACAGATTTAAGGAAGCAGAATGCCATTACTGCCACAAAAAAAGGCATGTAATAAAGCAAAGCAGGGTGAAATCAAGACAGCCAATCAGACAGCAGACCAAGACGATTGAATATACAGCTGAGCCAAGAGCTGCTGATACTGATATCCATTCCCAATACAATGTCAAGGCAGTGAACTGAACCAATCACCGTCACCCTTCAAGTGAATGGGAAGCCTCTAGTCACGGAGGTAGTCACAGGAGCATTGACCACAGTGGTGGGGGGACACACATTTAAATACCCAAGTGAAGGTGCCCAGCGACTGAATCTGGAGCAATGCACAGCTCAGCTGAAGATATACACTGGAGAGGCAATACATGTGAAAGGCATAGCCATGTACCTGTATCCTACAGGCAATAGATAGCTTGATTGCCTGTGATTGTTGTAACAGGTGAAGGCCTTAGCCTTCTGGGCTGCGATTGATTAAAAGAAATTAAGCTCAACTGGTCAGAAATGTTTCAAGTCAGAACAGGAGGAATTCCTGAGCTATTAAAAAAGTATGACAGCATATTCCATGATGAATTGGGGAAGATAAATGGCCTACAAGCGAAAATATATGTAAATTTGGAGGCAACATCCTAATTCTTTAAGGCCACACCTGTGCCTTATGCCCTAAAGGAGAAGGTGGATGCAGAATTGTGTTGTTTAGAGAAGTTAGGGATAATCCAGCCATTCCAATTTTCAGAATGGACAGTGCCCATAGTCCCTGTGATGAAACCAGATCAAACTATTCGCATTTGCGAAGGATAAAAATTAACTGTGAACAAGGCTGCTAAATTAGACAAATATCCTATCCCGAGGATTGAAGATTTGTACACTAAACTAGCTGGAGGAAAATCCTGCATCAAACTGGACATGAGCCATGCATACCAACAGCTAGAGCTGGACAGCACATTTAGAGGGTATGTAACAATCAACATGCACAAGGGCCTGGACCAATATACATGCCTATCTTTTGGTGTATCATCTGCCTGTGCAATCTTCCAAAGGACCATGGAAAGCCTACCACAAGGACTTACCGAGTTATAGCGTACCTGGATGATGTCCTGATCACAGGGTCAATGGAAGCCGAACATTTGGCCAATCTAGGAAAGATTTTAAGGAGATTTTTGGAGGCTAAATAAACCCATAAGTGGCTTGTGATCTGATGTATGATTGAATATTACTATGGTGAAATGTTGACCATGCAAATATTGTACCAACAGACATGATGAGTGTAATAGCTTCTTGACTTTTAAGAAGGCTTCTTCTTCTTGCACCTTCCATGACTATCTATGATTCTTCTTCACTAATAAGTGTAAGGGGGTTAACACTGTAGACAAATTTGGCAAGAAGGGACTGTGGTAATTTATCATGCCCAAAAAAGATTTGAGTTCAGTGGTACTGGAAGGAGAGGTCGCCTCTTTGATTACCCTGACTTTCTCCTCTACTAGATGCAACCCTTGGGCATCCACTGGATGACCCAAATAAGTGACTTCAGTTGATTGAAAAGTACACTTTTTTTTCAACCATACATCAGATCACAAGCCACTTATGGGTTTATTTAGTGAAGATAAAGCAATTCCGCCAATAGCCTCTGCCAGAATTCAAAGATTCGCTTTGATTTTGTCGGCACATGAGTACACTTTTATGCACTGTCTGGATATCCATATTGCAAATGCAGACACCCTCAGTCACCTTCCTCTACCAGATAGCATTATACATGCTCCAGTGCCACAAGAAGTTGTATTTGTGTTGAATTCCCTGGACTACTGACCTGTCTGTGCGAAGCAGGTAAAGAATTGAACAATTTTATAAGAGTCCGAAGACCAATTTTATAAGAGTCTGAGGACAGGTATTGCAAGGATGGCCAAATGCACAAGTTTCTGGAGAGTTAAAACCATTGTATGCCTGCAAAACTGAATTAAGTTGTAAAGATGGAATCTTGTTGTGGGAAGAGAATCACTCTTGACAGAGTTTCACAGTGCACATCCAGGCATTTTAAAAATGAGGATGCTTGCACAAAGCTATGGCTGGTCGCCAGGTATAGGCAGTGATATAGAAAAAATGGTCAAGCACTGTCTCTAGTGTCAGCAACAACAGAAGTTGCCCGTTTCAGCTCCACTGTGTCCGTGGGAGTGGCCTGGTTTTCCCTGGGTTAGACTACGTGTAGACTATGTAGGTCCATTTTTAGGTACCATATTTTTAGTAATCATCTAAATGGATGGATGTGTATAACGTTAGATCACCAACATTGTGTGCAACTATTGAAAAGCTGCGCCAATGTTGTAGTCTACATGGCCTACCGGAAGTCATTGTTTTAGATAACAGTACTGCTTTCATGAGTACGGAATTCCAGAGGTTCATGAACGTAAATGGGATAAAACATATCAAAACAGCACCATACCATCTCTCATCCAATGGGTTAGCCGAAAGAGCAGTACAAACTTTTAAAACAGGAATGAAAAGGTTGTCCAAAGGTACGTTAGAAACACGAATTTCATGATTTCTTCTCAACTATCGCATGACTCCTCATGCAACTACGGATTCAACACCATCTGAATTACAAATGAAACATCAGCTGGTGTTCCCTAACTTAGAGGGAGGTAGAGAAGAAACAGAATAGTCAGAAAGTGAATCATGATATTCACAGCAAAGAGCGAAAATTTTTCTGTGGGAGAGACAGTTTCTGTGCAAAATTTTGGAAATGGACCTAATTGGGTTCCTGGTATTTGTCTCTGAAACTGGACCTTTGTCATATTAAGTGAAAGTGGAAAACCAAATCGTTTGAAAACATGCGGATCATCTAAGAAGCAGGGAGGCACTCCAACAACCAGTTACTCCACCTGAAACCAAAGTCAAACCTTTGATCCATGAGGTACCAGACTGACATAGAATAGACATACCTGTGTCTCTGTTGACGTAAATAATTCTGAACTGCCATTGTCTAAGGATGTCCCTGGTGCCGCAGTTCTTGATCAAGTCGATTTAATGAAAGAATCTCAAGTCGTAGAGCTACAATGCTCTAACCTAATTAGAAAACCACCTCAGAGACTTAACTTATAATCGCATGAACTGTACATATTTGTATATGTTATGGATTAAGATATTCTTGTAAATAAGAGATGTAAAACAAAATTAAAGGGGGGAATGTAATGATTGCAAGTAAAACCTTTCATACCGTTTTGGGGATCATGTGATTGTACAGATGAATTGCGGGTAACCTTAGGGTTGGAGCTTTCGAGTCATGGACCTGGTTCAAGCAAATAGCCTCATCAGGAGCTCTGTAAATAAAGTTTACTGCTCCTAACAATAAACCTGCCTGGTACACCAAATTTATTACAATAATGATATAATAACCAGGGTTTATTTAGTGTACAAGACACAAGGCACCAATCACTCATAAGGAATTGGGTAAACATGTTGTGGGTCCAGTTGTTAAGGTGAGGCACATGAGAACCATTCTACATGGATATAAAGCTTGAAGACATCAGAGCTATGTATCTGTGCTCTGCTCAAAACAAAAGTGAAACTAAGACTGGATCACATGACACATTTCCCTTCCAGTGATGTCATGCTGCTATCCCTTGAAGGCACATTATAACATAATGAACTCATTGTCATTGTGTCAATTAAATTGTGAATTCACTGTGATTTCTTGCTGCCTGTGTGATTTAACAGAGGTCGCACAGCCTTAGTGGGCAGGAGACAATCACGGCAGGGTCATCGAAGGAGCATAATGGTGGTTTAAATGGCAACATCAGAGGAGCACATTGAGGTGTTGGAGGCTGCAGCTGAGACTGCATGAGAGGTGAAGAAATTGTTTTCTGAGCAGTCTGAGCAAATGTCTGATATTGAGCCAGTGAAGGGTTCAGCTTAAGGGAGACATTTGGAAGAGGGGCTTCACCCAAGGAGGTTCCATCAAAGGGAGGGTTGGAAAAAAAGGAGGCACATAAGCTGTGGAATAGTACACTCCAAAGGCGGCTCCTCAAGTGAGGATGAGGGAAGGAGAAGGAGGGAGTTGAGAACAGCTGGTCAGGGGCAGCAGCAACCAGCTTGCCAACCACATACACAGCTGGTGATGCTGAAGAGCCAGAAGGCCTCAGAGTGGAGCATAGGCAGGGACACTCAAGGAGACAATGTTACCCTGAAGGAAGAGAGTAAAGGCAGATCTCAAATTACCTTCAGATGACAGAGTGCCAGTATTGTAGCCTGTGGCACTGTCTTCAAGGAATAGCAGCATGACATCATTAGAGAGGAAATGTGTCATGTGATCCAGGTTTAATTTCACTTTTATTTTGAGCAGAGCACAAACACACAGCTCTGATGTCTTCAGGCTTTATACCCATGTAGAATAGTTCTCATATGCCTTGTCTTAACAACTGAACACACAACGTGTCTATCCAACTCCTTATGAGTGATTGGTGCCTTGCATCTTGTACAGTAAATAAACTCTGGTTATTATATTATTATTGTAATAAACTTGATGTACCAGACATTAAGCAGTAAACTTTATTTACAGAGCTCCTGATGAGGCCACATGCTTGAACCACGTCCATGACTAGGCTGAAGATCATGGTGGCCTTAAACTTCTATTGCTGGGGACCCTTTGAAGGATCAAGAGGAGATCTGTGTGGCATATCACGATCATCAGCCCATCATTGAATCGAGATAGTCACTGATGCATTGTTCAGGAGAGAGGACAACTTTACAAGGTTTACCACTGATGATGACAGCCAGGCCAAGAGCCATCATGGGATTCTCTAATGCACAAGGGGCCATCAAGTGCCTTCATGTGACCATAAAGGCACCCATTGGGAAGCCAGGGGAATTTGTGAACTGGCAAGAATTTCAAGCCCTGAGTGTGTAATTAGAATGTGTTCACAAACTAAGCATTCTGCAGGCGCGTACGTGGTACCTCCTGTGTAGCCCTCATGCCTATTTCCTCAGGCACTCGCAGATCAAGGCCCCAATGTAACTAAATTACTAGCTAATAGGAGACAAGGGTTATCTGTTAAAGAGTGGCTTATGATGCTGATCAGACATCCATGTTCTGAGACAGAGGAGAGTTAAAGTGTGAGCCATGGTAACTATAGAGGGGACCATTGGTTTGCTAAAAATGAGATTTTTCTGCCGTGCCCAATCACCTGACACCTTGCAGTACGCACTGGCTCATGCCTCCTTGATCACCTTTGTTTGTTGTGCACTGCACAGGTTGGCATTGCAGAGGTGGGTGGTGGGAAAAACTGGCAGATGAGAATAACTGGACCACCAGGCATTCTCAGATGCACCCACAGCAGGTATGCATGCTTATCGTCTGCTTTAGCATTCATCCTGCTCACAGTCTGTCCATCTGTCTTTATGCAGGAAAAAGATTGCCCACAACAAGTGGGAGAGATCCCAGACCAGGTGGGGGGAGTGGAATCCCCTGAGCCGAGAGTGCGCTCTTTCGTGCATGCGTGCAAAAGAACACACTCAACTCCTTGAGGCTAAGTGCTGCCTCAGGGAGATCGGCTCCAAATGTAAAAATGCTAAAAATGGAAAAATGAAATTTCCCTGACATGTCCCCTCATGTGACACTGTCACAGTGGTTGGGACATGTCCATCACTTTTAGTTAATCTTTTATTAAATTTTTAAAAACCTACATGAAACCTCATCCCGACCGTGGATGAGGTTTCACGCTTTCTCTGCAGCCTGCCAGGGCTCCCGGCCTGCCCACCAACCTTAAGGTTGGACGGGCAAGTCCATTAATGATGTTAACGAGTTTGTCAATGGCCTCAATAGGCCATTGAAAAGTCGGCGGGTGCACAGCTGATTCGGCTGAGCCCCTGCCGACCTGAAAATTGAAATGTCGCAGGGTGAAGTCGGGAATTCCGCCCAACGTCATTGAGCATCATTTTTCGTGTCGGGGAGCATGCCCCGCCCCCCATTCGCCAACCGGGAAATCCTGCCCCAAGAGCCAGGAGTCAGGAATGGAGAGCTGACCATAAGCATTGGCTGGAGCGTTGGTTTAGGTTGGAGGAGATTTCAGAGATGGAGAGGGATGAGGCTGTGAAGGGATTAAAGAGAGGATAAGAATTTTACATTTGAGACATCAGGGACAAGAGCTAATGCAGGTAGTTGGAGGTGAGAGGTCAGGTGATCAAATCTCCCAGTATACAATATCCAGTTGGTTTCATTAACACCAGAGTTAATTAACATCTTAGCTCTTTCCACAGCAGTATGTATCTTTTTATTTTAAGATGACTGATTATGGTGTTATTAATTGCTGGAATTTTATTGCCCCATCGTGGCTGGGACTGGGCCGTAAAATGCAACGAACCAATCTAAACTCCATTGACTTCGGCGGGACTGTAAAATCCCGTAAAATTCCACCTATCTGAAGGATTTTTAGACGCAGGTAAGCTGTACCCATTTGGTGAAAAGACCCTTGACCACAAGAATATACTAATTCCCTTTTACAGATTTGGTCATATGTCCAAACCAGTCTAACGAGATGTCTGACTTAAAGTCGGGTTGCTGTCCTGTAAGGAGGTCCTTTGAATGTGGGTCTTCATGCCTTGGAACGCGTGGGGCCAATACGCAGTTCATTTTTGAAGTTTACTAAATATCATTGGCCTGTCCGTTTGGTCTACTTGTATTGGAAATACTGGAATACTACTTCCCCATGGCACATGGAAACTTATTAATTTTTTCAACCCTTTGGCGTGTAAACTAAGAACAGATTTTGAATATTAATTTTTTTTTTTACTTTCCACATTATTTGTAATTCCTGATTGACGTCTAAATCCTCTGCAGGAACATTTTGACCTGCAATCAAAATCTCCCTGAGATATATCTTCGTTTTCTTCCTGTCATCATCATTTCTAGAGAAATGTTCAACCTGAAATCTTATTTGGTTCTTCTTGAATCACCAATTCTCCTGATTCCTTTAGCATCATAATTCCCTTCTTTGTCTATCCTGAGGTTTTAAGTAATTGTTTTAATATTCCTCCAATTATCCTTCATTTAATATTCCCAGGATAACCTGTCTTTTCATTGTTGTCCCTGCATTCTAAAGATGCTCCCTTTTGCTGGTCTCATCTCCTTAATCTCTCAATAGTACAAGAGTTCTAGCAAGCTATTACATGCAGTGTTAAAATCTGCATATATCATATTTTCAGATGTAGCATCAGGATCCATTTCTTCTGGAAATCACTTCCTTGCGACTCTGTGTCAATGGGCAATAACCCAAAAATATTTATTGGTCCAGAAAACAGTAAACAGACTCCCGTAGTATTTTTTTTGCTGAAGGTGAATCTCATACAAGCAATAAATCTGATAGTTTTTGTTTCATTTTTGGGATAGAATTCTGCCGATTCTATTCATGCTACATCCTGTCTCAACATTGGTTTCCTTAATGCTGTCATGACTTGCTAAACAAGGATCTCTTTTACTTTTTTCAGGCATCACTCTGTCCACTACGCTAGATCCAAGATGCAGCTTTCTTTATGACCAAAAAACAAAAATACTGCAGATGCTGGAAACCTGAAACAAAAATAGAAATAGTTGGAGATACTCAGCAGGTTAGGCTGCGCCTGTCGAGAGAGCACAAGTCAGTCGATAATTCAGACACGTGATCCTTCCTCAGAGCCCAAAACATCAGCTAACTTGTGTTCTCTTTACAGATGCTGCCTGAGCTGTCTCCAACATTTACTTTTTCATTTGAGTAGTTTATAGACGAGTTAAATGGTTTCAGCACACTCCTCTGAGAAATGCCAGAATTGCACACACCCAGGAAACTCCTTTTTCTTTCATGTTGATAGGTATCTCTAAATTCAGTAATACCTGAATATGGTTGTACTGTGACAGAAATCTACCCTATGTATGTCACTTATGTACAGAGCCACCCTTCTTTCATCATGACTCCCTTTAACATAACACACCTCAGCTGACTCAATATGTGCTTCAATTCTGCAAACAGATCAGATCAGGTTTGGCAACAACACACATCAAATAGAAAATAACTGATATTTGTGACTGCTGTGATAAACTAAGCAGTCTGGCATGGTGATTCTTTTTTCTCCTCACTGCTGCCCTTTGAAACCATCTTGCCTAATTATCAACCTGCCAGCCAGACACCTATTTAAATATATCCCAGAAGATGTTTGTATTTGAACTGAATGGTTTGGATCCTTCTTGAATACCTGCTTGGAAAGAAATTACTAAATCTGTAACATCCAAGCTCGTTGGAACATGTTTTATTGAATGAATTTTGGTTTAAAAAACATTCCTTGTACATTATGACAGAATTTTCCAAAGTCAATTCCATGTTAAGAGAATACATAACTCAGGATTGTTGGATATAATGGCTGTGCAGATCACTGTGATATATTTCTTTTCCATGACATTTTGTTTTCTTTTTGGCAGGTGACCGGAAAACAGGGAAAATCAAGGAAGCTCCTGCTGCCCCAGAGTGTACGATATTTAAAATACAATCAAAGAAAGCGGTTTTAAAAACATCCAAAGATAAAAAATTAAATGTTTGTTATTCTTAGCAAGAAGATCCAGGTCTTGAGTTCCGACACTTGCTTAAAAATCTAGACTGAGATCAACTTATGAATGTTTATTTCTTGTCTTCTCTGCAGTGGTTTATTTCAGTTCATACAAATGTAAAACTCCTTAATTATTTATACCTCTCATAATTAGCTCTTAAATTCAATAACACCAGTAATTTAACTCTGTTATTATATTTGAATGGTGCTAACCTCTACTCTGGGCCATTTGTGACTGCCAGTGCCACAACTCGGACATAGAGGTTCAGCACCATTTGAGAGCAGAGTTATATAAGGGGAACTTGTGCTCTGCTTTAGAACATAAGAACATAAGAACGAGGAGCAGGAGTAGGCAATTCAGCCCCTCGAGCCTGCCCCTGCATTCATTACGATCATGGTTGATCTAATTTCGGCCTCAACTCCAATTTCCCGCCCTCTCTCCATAACCTTTCAATCCATTACTAATTAAAAATCTGTCTATCTCCTCCTTAAACTTATTCAGTGTCCCGGCATCCACTGCACTCTGAGGTAGTGAATTCCACAGATTCATGAATCTTTGAGAAAAGTAATTCCTCCTCATCTCTGATTTAAACCTACCACCCCTTAGCCTAAAACTCTGGCCTCTCGTTGTAGAATGCCCCACAAAGGGAAAAATCCGCTCCATGTCTACTTTGTCCATCCCCATTAGCATCTTATATACCTCAATTAGATCTCCTCTTATCCTTCTAAACTCTAGCGAGTATCGGCCTAAACTGCTCAATCTCTCCTCAGAAGACAAACCCCGCATCTCTGGAATCAATCTAGTGAACCTCCTCTGAACCACCTCCAGTGCAACTACATCCTTCCTCAAATAAGGGGACCAAAACTGTGCACAGTACTCCAGGTGAGGGCTCACCAAGGCCTTGTACAAATGTAACAATACTTCCCTAATTTTATACTCTATTCCTTTAGCAATAACTGCCAAAATTCCATTTGCCTTCCTTATTACCTGCTGTACCTGCATACTAGATTTCAGCGATTCATGCACGAGGACACCCAGATCCCTCTACACTGAAGCATTCTGAAATTTCTCTCCATTTAAATAATAAGTCGCCTTTTTATTCTTCCGACCAAAATGGATAACCTTATAATTATCCACATTAAACTCCATCTGCCAAATTTTGGCCCATTCACCTAACCTGTTCATATCCATTTGTAAATTTCTTATTTCTTCATTGCAACTTACTTTCCCACCTATTTTGGTGTACTCTGCAAATTTAGCTATAGTACCTGCTATCCCTCAATCCAAGTCATTAATATAGATTGTAAATAGTTGGGGCCCAAGGACCGAACCCTGTGGCACCCCACTAGTTACAGCTTGCCATCCAGAAAAAGACCCATTTATTCCGACTCTCTGCTTTCTGTTGGTTAGCCAATCCTCTATCCAAGCTAATATATTACCCCTAACTCCATGTGATCTTATCTTGTGTATTAATCTTTTGTGCGGCACCTTATCAAGGGCCTTCTAGAAGTCCAGATATATTACATCTACAAGCTCCCCATTATCCACTTTGCTTGTCACATCTTCAAAGAACTCTAGCAAATTAGTCAAACACGATTTACTCTTCATAAAACTATGCTGACTCTGATGGATTGCATTTTGACTTCACAAATGCCCATTACTACTTCCTTAATAATGGATTCCAACAATTTCCCAATGACAGACATTAAACTAACTGGTCTATATTTTCCTACTTTCTGCCTCCCCCACTTTTTGAATAAGGGTGTTATATTACCGTTTTTCCAATCCACTGGAACCTTTCCAGAATCCAGGGAATTTTGGAATATTCTAGCCAATGCATCCACTATCTCCGCTGCCACTTCCTTTAAGACTCTGGGATGTAGGCCATCAGGTCCTGGGGGCTTGTCACCCTTTAATCCCAATAGTTTGTTCAGTACTTTTTCTCTAGTGATGGTGATTCTTCTAAGGTTCCTCCTCTATATCCTCTGCACTACCTGTTACTATTGGGTTGGTACTAGTGTCCTCCACTGTGACTCCTGAGGTAAAATATTGATTAAGCGTCTCTGTCATTTCTGCGTTCCCCACTATCAACTCCTCAGTCTTGTCCTCCAAGGGACCAACATTCACTTTAGCTACTCTCTTTCCTTTTATATACTTGTAGGAGCTTTTGCTATCAATATCAATTTGCTATCATTAGAAACAAAACCTTTTCAAAAGGAAACCATTATTTTTTTGATTGGTAAAATTACATTGTTGTTTTGAATGGTTCAAGTCCCTTTAAATCCTATAATTCTTTAAGGGCAACTGCATTAGTTTAATTGAATTTATTCTTAGAATGAAGGAAATCTGATAAGTAATGCATGCATTTCAAGTGGAATAAGTTGTGTATTGCAACTGTTGTGATCTCTACTTAGAAAGCACATAGTATTTTATGTCCTAAAATGTTAAAAAAATTAAAATTCATTGAATTGCAAATATTGCATATGTGAACGGCTCTACAGGTTATATGATGACATTTCTGAATCTCTTACACACAACTTCTATAACTCTACATTACAATTTTGGCTTTTGGTGAAGTTTTCTCAATGATTTTAGCAGGTACAAGGGGAACAAATCAGTGGAGGCATCAGTGGAGTACAGAAAGTGCAGGGTGGAGCTTAAGAAAGCAATTAGGAGAGCAAAGAGGGGATATGAAAAAGCTCTGGCTGATAAAAGTAGGAAAAATCCAAAGATATTCTATAAGTATATCAATGGGAAGAGGATAACCAGGGAAAGAGTAGGGCCCATTAGGGACCAAGGGGGCAATCTATGGGTGGAGCCAGAGGATATCGGTAGAGTGTTGAACAAATACTTCACTTCCGTCTACACTCAAGAGAATGAGGATGAAGGTATCGAACTCGGGGAGAGAGACTATAAGGTTCTTGAGCAAATTGATATCGGGAGTGACAAGGTATTGGAGGTGTTGGCAGGCTTAAAAGTGGACAAATATCCAGGTCCAGATGATTTGTGTCCCAGGCTGCTGAGGGAGGCAAGGGAGGAGATCGCAGGGGTTCTGACAAATTTTTAATTCCTCTCTGGCCACTGGGGAGGTGCCAGAGGACTGGAGAACAGCTAAAGTGGTTCCACTATTTAAGAAGGGTTGTAGAGCGAAGCCAGGGAACGACGGGCCAGTGAGTCTCACATCAGTGGTAGGGAAGCTATAAGAGAAAATTCTGAAGGAGAGAATCTATCTCCACTTGGAGAGGCAAGGTTTGATCAGGGATAGTCAGCATGGCTTTGTCAGAGAGGGGTCATGCCTCACAAATTTGATTGAATTTTTTGAGGAGGTGACCAGGAGTGTAGATGAGGATAGTGTAGTTGATGTAGTTTATATGGATTTCAACAAAGCCTTTGACAAGGTCCCACATGGGAGACTTACAAAGAAGGCAAATGCACATGGAATACAGGGTAATTTGATAAGGTGGATTCAAAATTGGTATAGTTGTAGTAGGCAGAGGGTGATGACAGAAGGATGCTTTAGTGACTGGAAGCCAGTGTCCAGTAGCGTACCACAGGGATCTGTGCTGGCTTCCCTATTATTCGTCATTTATATAAACGACACAGATGACTATGTAGGGGGTAGGATTAGTAAGTTTGCAGGTGACACAAAGATTGGCTGGGTGGTTAACGGTGAGGTTGAGTGTCTTGGGCTACAGGAAGATATAGACGGGATGGTCAAATGGGCAGACAAGTGGCAGATGGAATTTAACACTGAAGGGTGTGAGGTGATACACTTTGGAAGGAGTAATTTGACAAGGAAGTATTCAATGAACGGCATGGCACTAGGAAGTTGTGAGGAACAAAGGGACCTTGGCATGTGTGTCCATAGATCTCTGAAGGCGGAGGGGCGTGTTAGTGGGGTGGTGAAAAAGGCATATGGGACACTTGCCTTTATCAATGGAGGCATAGATTACAAAAGTAGGGAGGTTATGTTGGAGTTGTATACAACCTTGGTGAGGCCATAACTGGAGTACTGTGTACAGTTCTGGTTACCACATTATAGGAAGGATGTGATTGCACTGGAAGGGGTGCAGAGGAGATTCACCAGGATGTTGTCTGGGATGAAACATTTAATTTATGAAGAGAGGTTGGATAGACTTGGGTTGTTTTCAATGGAGCAGAGAAGACTGAGGGGGGCGAACTGATCGAGGTGTACAAGATTATGAGGGGCATGGACAGGGTGGATAGGGAGCAGCTGTTGCCCTTAGTTGAAGGGTCAGTCACATGGGGACATAAGTTCAAGATGAGGGGCAGGAGGTTATGGGGGGTTGTGAGGAAAAACATTTTACCCAGAGGGTGGTGACAGTCTGGAATGCGCTGCCTGGGAGGGTGGTGGAGGCAGATTGCCTCACATCCTTTAAAAAGTACTTGGATGAGCTCTTGGCACATCATAACATTCAAGGCTATGGGCCAAGTGCTGGTAAATGGGATTAGGTAGGTCAGGTGTTTCTTACGTGTCAGTGCAGACTCGATGGGCCGAAGGGCCTTTTCTGCACTGTGATTCTGTGATTTCACAGTAGCTTCAATGTAGAACTTATTTCCTATAAACTGCAAGTTGCATTTTACTTTCTAATCTGCCCTTCCAAGAGTTGCATGACCAGAGGGTTAAAAATTACTTGGTGTGAGCTGCTCTCTGGATGATCAATACTTCAAAGTTGGACTGACTCAGTTCAGGATGGTATACATTAACCACAGTCCCAATTTTGCAACAAATAATGTGCTTATTTATAGCCAAGCACAAAACAAAAATAATGGTTAACAAAATATCAATATGTAATTTTTAAGAAATAAGTAACTTGCCTATGAGCACTTCAGAAGAAATATGAAAAAGCTTTGAGTAGTTTTGTGTTCTTGTAGCACTACTGATATCAGCTTATCATTCATGCCAGGAATTCAATGTACGGCTTCCAGCTGACCTCGCTTGAAATTGTAAAAGCTACAGAATTGAAGCAATTTTTTGTTTTAACCCATTTAATTCCTTTGAAATTAGACTTTAGCCAAATTGAAGGGTTTACTCCACAATTGGGCACTTCCAGTGAGGCATTATGTTCATCAGGACACCTAATCAGGCAATCACGGTGAACACAGCTCATCATGTTAGTAGAAAATGAAATCTTGACCTCTGCTCCCTCTCAGCATTGCTCCTCACTGGGAGTGCCCAGTTGCAGAATCAGCCCTTAATTATTCTTAAATTCATAAATAAACTGTAACCAAAACAAAAAAATAACTTAGTAACATAAAAGCAGCAGATGTTGGAAATATACAGTAGGCCAGGCAGCATCAGTGAAGAGTGAAATAAAGTGAATATTTCATGCCAACGACTATTTGTGATGATACCAACGACTTGCTTTTTGCTCTTCATACATGCTGCCTGGTCTGTTGAGTATTTCTATTTTTATTTCAAATTTCCAACATCTACTGTATTTTGCTTTTCTAATATAAATAATGCATTTATACAAGTCACAGTGTTTCAAACTGGTGTCGAAGTTTCTTGGAGTGCACAATAGGATTTATGCCAGTCAGTGAGGCCACCTGAATTCTGTCTAACTTGGGGCAGAACTTTTTGGCCCCATGACGGGGAGGGTGGGAGGGGGACCAGCAAATGAATTCGTTCTGCCGGCTGACATGCCAATTGCCCAGCTTCGTCCCTACTCTGAGCCATTTTCCTATAGGCAGGATGATGATGCAGCAGGTCTACACTCCAGCAAGTAGTGGGCCGCCACTTGTTGAAGGCCTCTTAGGGCCTGATTATCAGAGGCCTGTTGATCCATGTTCCTGGAGAATTCTGGGATTAGTGCAGCTGCCTGAAGGTGACTTCCCGGTGTTAGGTCAGGGGTCAGTGCTCCAAAACATATAAATATATGAAATAGGAGTAGGAGCAGGCCATTTGGTCCTTTAAGCCTGCTCTGCCATTCATTAAGGTCATGGCTGATATGACCAGGTCAGCTTAACTCCACTTTCCTCTCTGTACCCATAATCCTTTCTTCCCTTGCCAATCAAAAATCTGTCTAACTCAGCCGTGAAAAAATTCAATGATCCAACCTTCACTGCTCACTGAGGGGAAGAGACTTCTAAACATGAAGAGCCCTCTGAGAGAAGAAATTCCTCCTCATCTCTGTATTAAGTGGTAATCGATTTATTTTGTAACTGTGTTCCTAGTTCTAGATTCCCCCAGGAGGGGAAACATCTTCCCAGCATCTAACATATCAAGGCCCCTCAGAATCTTACACTTTTCAATAAGATCACCTCTCATTCTTCTAAACTCCAATAAATATAGGCCCAACCTGCCCTGTCTTTTCTCATAAGGCAAACCCCTCATCCCAGGAATCAACCTCATGAACCTTATCTGAACAACAGCATACTTGCATATTCTGCTATTACCACTTTAAAACTGATTCTAGCACTTTCTCAATATTAGATGTTAGGCTAACTGGTATATAGTTGCCAACAGACGTGGTACATTTGCAGTTTTTAAATTCGCTGGGACATGGAAACATACAAATTAGGAGCAGTGGTAGGCCTCTCGGCCATTCTATCCTGCTCTGTCACTCAATGAGATCATGGTTCATCGGTTTGTAAACTCAACTCCAAATTCCCACCCACCCCCAATAACATTCCACCCCTTTGCTTGTCAAGAATATATCTACCTCTGCCTTAAAAATATTTAAAGATTCTGCTTCCACCACATTTTAAGGAAGCAAGTTCCAAAGAGTCATGACCCTCTGAGAGAAAAATTTTCTACTCATTTCCATCTTAAATGAGCAATCCTTATTTTTAAATAGAACTGCTAGTTCTGGATTCTCCCACAAGAGAGAGATCATCCTCTCCACATCCACCCTGTCAGGATCCTTTAGGATCTTACATGTTTCAATCAAGTCACCTCTTCTCACCTAAACTCCAGCAGATAAAATCCTAGCCTGTCCAACCTTTCCTCATAAGACAACCCGCCCATTCCTGATATTAATCTAGTCAACCATCTCTGAACTGCTTCCAATGCATTAACACCCTTCCTTAAATAAGGAGACCAATACTGTATACAGTGCTCCAAATTTGGTTTCACCAGTGCTTTGTACAACTGAAGTATAACCTCCCTAATTTTGTATCCAATTACTCTCGCGATAAACAATAACATTCCGTTAGCTTTCCTAATTACTTGCTGCACCTGCATACTACGCTTTTGGAATTCGTGCACTAGGACAAGGTCCCTTTGCATCACAGAGCTCTGTAATTTCTCATCATTTAGATAATATGATTCCTTTTTATTCTTCCTGCCAAAATGGACAATTTCACATTTTCCAACATTATACTCCATTTTCCAGATCTTTGCCCACTCACTTAACCTATTTATATCCCTTTGTAGCCTCCTTACATCCTCTTCACATCTTACTTTTCTAGCTATCTTTGTGTCATCAGCAAATTGAGCTATCATGCCTTCACTTCCTTCACCCAAATCATTTATATAAATTGTAAAAAGCTGAGGCATCAGCACTGATCCCTGTGGCTCATGACTCGTTCCATCTTACCAACCAGAAAATTATCCATCTGCCTATTCTCTATTTTCTGTTAGCTAGCCAATCTTCTATCCATGCCAATATGTTACCCCTGCCCCATAAACTTTTATTTTCTGAAAAAACCTTTGGTAGTATTTTGGTAGTACAGAGCCTGAGTATTTCTGAAAAAAGAGATGTGTCAAAGCTTTTTGTCTTGCACTCATCAGGACACTTTGCAAGAATACTAATATAAGGGGCAAACAACAATTTATACTGCATGAAAAGAGAGTGCTAATTGGTTGGCAAATGGACTCTGATGGGCAGAGGTGTTGCCATGGGAAATGCACCAATTGATGATGACTGACAGTTAACTGGCAAGCATTATTTGAAATTTAAACCAGACAGCTTGACCCTGATTGGTCAAGGCATTGTTCTAAGGAATGAGTCAGTGAATGGCTGTCACTATTTTTGTTTAGCTGAAACAGGTGCAATGTGTGTACATGTTCTTTCTGTCTGCAAAGAATAGGGCCCTATGTGTTAATATATGTAGCTTCCAGTACACGCAAATGTGCCACATTGCGAACCCAACTGACAATCTTAAATTGGTTATCAGCTTAATTTTTAACACACTGAGGATTATGCAGTAAATGTTGTCCAATCGTGGAATCACATCTAATGTTGAACTCTATGTTTTGAGAATTACAAGCATGGGCTGGTTGGGCACAGTTTGTACCTTGCCTGTTGTGAACAGTGGCTGGGACATGCTGTTTGATACGATCTGACAGTCTTTGGGGCATACGGCCTACATATCTAGCATCACACTGACACTGAAATTCATATACCACATTACTCATTTTTGTGATAGGCAAAATGTCTTTTTGGCTTGACGGCAGCATCCTGTTAATGGCGAATACCACTTGTGTTGCTACTGCCTGGTAGCAGCGCGAAACAGCTAGCTTCACGTGTTGCTCAAATTTTTGAGCTACCTGGTCTTCCAGGGTAATTTGAGGTAGATTGGGCACTTTTCAGGGCCTAAAGAGATGGCCTTAGGCCAGTTCATTAGTTTGCATGATATACAGCATGAAATGATCTGATCAGAATAGCCACAATCTCACATGATGCCTTTGATATGCCCTATTTTAGCATCAAGCTTGCATGGTGAGCAAATGGCTCAGGCCCTATTTACAAGGCTGCTGATATGATCAATCTTATATTTCGTGGAACTGTAAGAATCCCAGCTCATATATTGATCAGTGAACGTAGGCTTGTAGTAGACCGTGCTGACTTATCTAAAAGCAATGGGCTGTCACATGATAAATATGGCAAGGTTCGCCCTCACAGCTCGCTGCATTCACATATGTTTGGGCTGCGCAAGACACACAAAAGTGATGTGCCTTTACGCCCTATCATATCCATGATGAGTTCAGCACAACACGAATTGGCCAAATAGTTGGATGAATCGTTACAATCATGTTTGACCAAGTTTACCACATACACGGTGAAGGATTCCTTCACATTTGCGCAGGCCATGCAGGACTTGCATATCGATAACAAGGCTGTGTCCATGTGCTCATTTGACATTGCTAGCCCAGTCATCAAAGTTCCACTTAAGGAAGCCGTAGATATTTGCGCTGCCGCACAATATTATAGCGATCTAGATTCGCCACCATTGCGTGAATCAGTACTCATTGAACCTATGAACTCAGGAATGCGCGCAGTTGAGTTCAGTTTTAATGACACCATGTATTCCCAAATAGATGGTGTTGCCATGGGATCCCCTCTAGACCCAGCTCTCTCAAACATCTTTGTTGGGTTCCATGAAAAACGTGTCTTTGATGGAATGACACCCAACCTCCTACCCCTCGCATATTTCCAATATGTGGATGATATGTTTACTATATTTAAATCCGTTGCTATATGTAATAACTTCCTTACATATCTCAATGTGGTCCATTCTGAGCTCAAATTCACCTATGAAATGAAACAGTCAAACAAACTCTCTTTGATTGAAGTATTGTTGAGAAATCTGCCAGGGGGTTCTCTACCTTGGTCTACCGCAAGCCTACCTTCACTGGTCAATATATGCATTTTGGATTCTTACAGTTCCAGTCTTGCGCCCATCTTCCTCTCCCTAAAACTGAATGGAAAATTCAATCATATTATATATAATTGCTGCTTCCTAAGAGTGCCTTCACTATGAGATTATTAATTAATCCTGTCTTGTTGCACAATACCTGTCTGGTATAGCCTGTTCTCTGGTTGACTCCAGAACATGCTGTTCTAAGAAACTATCCTGAAAACATTTTATCAAGTCCTTATCTAGTCTACCTTTGACCATCTGCTTTATCCAGTCTATATATAGATTAAAATCCCTCGGGATTATCGCCCTACCTTTCTGACAACCATTAAGCTTGGACCCTCGAGACACAAACACCAAGGGTCACTGTGTTCTGAGATTTTTACTGTCCCTGGTGTTGCAATGGATGGGTTTGGCCAAGTCTCAGTACAACGCTCCATTAGGTTGGACCATGCGGCATCACTTATCCCTGATGGAAAGGTTTATTGAGTAATATATCTTTGACCACAAGTCTCAGGCAGTTGTCCACACCTAACATCCTCAAACAGATGGTGGGTCCAATCGGACGGCTGCCTAAGCAGGTTGTCAAAGCCATTTAGCAGAATGCCTCATCACCAAAACTTTCAAACAAGCACCAAGACGTAGCTTGGCTGCTGGTGAGAAGGGCCCTCAACGTAAGATCCTTCATGTACACCCAGAGTCTCAGTGTCACCATCCACTCCCTTGAGGTGTCTGCAGTGGGGAAGTCACCGTTGTCCACTTCCTTCTGGAATGCGCCTTTGCAAAGTAGGCCTGGAATGAGATGCAGTGGATTTTGTTGAGGTTCATTCTGAGCTGCTCTGTAATACAGGGTGTACACTAAGACAAACATCAACTGCTGCTGGGGGACCATAAACTTGCTGAAATATGGTCTTTAATTTGACCAAAACATGTTTGCTTCCAGTGCAAAGCTTCGGCATGACTGAGTGCTGTAGACTGGCAAATTCCAAGTGGCCTAAAATATATCTCTTTGAACAAGCATGGACAGGAGGGAGCTGAGTTCTGTCCTGACTACAGGAGGATGTCCTGGACACTCAAGGCCAGAGAGACTGATGAAGTTGAAGAATATGTCCCTGCACAGTTTCTGTGCATTTTACCCTCATTATCCCTTAACTGCAAAATCACTTTGCATGTTGCATGACAAAATGCACTTTAGCTAAGAAGCTATCTCTCTGCTTACCCTTACATCCACTTTTCCATCACAGTTTCCATGAGCTGTCCAAGATCCTGAGGGAACAGAGGAAGAGAATAGCAGCAGAATTGAAGAGAAAATTAGACCTGCTCCTTGCAGACACCAGCTCAGATATGGCTGTTAAGGAATTGTTGATGAAAGGGTTAAAATTTAGCTGGACTAAAATATAGCTATAAGCCCTGGTGGGAAATACAGGCTCAGATGCCGGAATTTTGTGGCCCCATTGGCATTGGCCATCGTGGCAGGCGGGAGCAGGGGCAATATGGCGAGAAGGCCAAAAATCGGTTTCACACCGGCATTCGATGGTGTCCACCATGGAGGAATGCCAATCCCACTGGAGACCGGCGTGAACCTGCTTTGCGTCCCACTAATGGGATGCAAAGTAAGGACTGACTGGAATCGTCCTTCCAGGCCAGATTTATCATTATGCCGGCGGGACAACATGCTGGCCCAGAACACAACTGGACAATTGTGACATGCAGAATTTGGGATTTATGGTTAGAGCCTTGCTCAGATCATGGACATCGGAGGAGAAGAAGATGCTGGAGCCCTACAGCTACAGGACCTGGTGGAACACGTGCATCGCATGCTGGGTGGACTCTCAAGGACATTGCTCTGCCCTTAAGCAACTCACGGAAGGTGGGAGGTCTCTGTTGATGTCTTGGTTTTGCTTTGGCACAACACGGTCTTGACCATGGGCTGCTACGGATGATCGGCGAGACGGCAGAGAGGAGGGAAGGAGCTTGGAGGAGGGAAGGAGTTTGGATGGGGGAAGGAGTCCAAGGGGAGGAAGGTGTCTACGGGGAGGAAGGAGGAAGGCGGAGAGAAGGAGTCCAGGGTGAGGAAGGTGTCTGGTGGGAGGAGGGAGTAAGGGTGGAGGAGAGAGTAAGGTTGGGGATGTCCAGATGAACAGGGAGGGATCTGTGGAATCAATGACTGCCTCCTGAGGACCAAACTGAGGGTGAGTGTGGTAGGAGGGAATGCTGAGTATGAGAGGGAGCTGGAAGCATGGGAGGATGAGGGCGCATCAGTAGCAGTAGAAGGGAGGATGAGGGTGGTTGGTGGAGACTCAGAGGCAGACATGGATCCAGGGGGTGGAAAGGAGGAGGTCGGGAAGGTCAATGTGGATGAGGGTGGGATTCTCAGGAAAGTAGGGAACGTGCATGTTCACCTGGACATCCTGGAGAGACAAGGGCTTGGGTTGGTAGGTGACGGTGGGGAGGTAGAAGGTGATGCCGGGGGGAATCAACAGTGATTGGGGAAAGGACATGAGTGACTGGGGAAGAAGAAAGGACAGATGAGCTGATCAAAAACTTATTGACTGCCATGGCTGTCGAAATAAAAAGTGAGCGGAGCCTCATGTAGGGTGGGAACAGGTGCTGCACGGGAATGTGATCAGTGGGTGGGCAGAGATGCAGGTCAGCTCAATGGACAACTGAAAGTGAACCCCAGCAGACAGCATTGTAAATACTCAGGACATTGAGATGAGTGTGATGGATGATGGCTCCCCATGAGTGGCAGAGTGCTCGCATGAGATTCTAAAAGACCCTGCCATATATACACTTGCCCCTACAGAATCATTCGTGGGCTCTCTTTGTGCAGCTGAATTATTAGTTTGGGTGAGGGAGAGGCTTGGGGGATGCAGTGGGAGGACTCGCAAAGCCTGTAAATGAAGCTGAAAGACAACATTACTTTTATTCAGTGAAAGTGAATGTATTTTCAGATTATAAAGTGACAAAATGTGACCCGTGCAACCACTTGTGATCAGAAACCCTTAATGTTTCTAGGCCTACTACTTCTTCTTTGTGCTGCCCTGACATCCGTACCAGGGGTGGAGACAGCCTATGCAATTGTTGGCGCTGTTGCCTCTGATGACTTTGCCATGTGTCTTCTGGAGAGCTGAAGCCTTGAGGGCCCCGGCTTGCTTTGGCTGTCCTTCTGTGGGCCGGCTGCTCCCTCTGCGGTGAAAGAGGACAAAGTTGAGGGGTCACAGGTAAAGGGGGCTTGGAAGGAGCAGACAGCCTCTGAGATTCCTGAGTGGATGACCCAGGAGTGTCCAGCTGCCACTCCTCCCCACTTTGGGTGCCGAGGGCCCTGGCCTGTCTCCTTGAGGTGAAGGAGCACCTGGCAGGACGTCAAGGTGCCCCATTTCCCTCTCACATTGCCACTGCATGAGCTCACCCATGGCCACCGCAATGGAACGCAGACCTGCATGCATCTCCATGTTCTGCTGGACCAGGGTATCCATGGTGTCTGCCATCCTTCCCATGGAGGCCTCCATACATGCACATTATGGATATCACTTCATAAGAGAGCAGATAGACACACTCTTCCGACTCACATGCCACTCTGCTGAGGGCTTCCCACAGCTCTGTGTGATGTTTACCCTGACTTCTGCTGACTTTCCAGGATGAGTTGGAAGGCCGAATCTAGAGGCTCATCATCTGCCTTGGGCCTCACACATGCCTCTTCCCCAGCAGCCCTCCAAGTGCTGAGGTGCTCGGCTGAACCTGCCATCCTCCGGCTATGGACATGTGTTCTTGCAGTGACTATCAGATTGTGAACCTGAGCCTGCTCTAGCTTTAGGTCCCACTGAGGTGTGTGTTTCTGTGCTGATGGAGGGTGTGTGTAAGCGCTGTGATGGGTCTCCCAGGCTACTTATTTCCAGCTCTTCAATGGAGGAGATGGCCTTTTGGCTGGAGGTGAAGACCTGGATGGAGCTGAGGGACTGGCTGGCTGAGGGTGTTGGTTGCTTGGCAGAGTTCCATGTGAAACACAGTAGAGATAATTAGTGCATGGCAGCAGAGACAAATGCAGGAGAGTGAGCACTAGCAGTTGCTTTGCAAGAGGGATGGTGTGGTGCAGGATCTTCACGTGGATGTTCGCCGCCGTCATCACAGCCACCGCAGGCATGGTCCACACCCTCACCAGTCAGCGTGATAGCGCGCTCCTCAAAGTGAGTGAGAGGCCTAATGTGGGTGTAGTAATTATGGTTTTATTAAATGTTGGACTGTACCTTTAAGAATAGTCCTGTGATGTAAGATTACATGATCTGTGTAAACCAATGTGTTAGCAGCGCGGACTACCTCCACAGTCAGGGTTGAGATAGAGATGGAGTTGAAAGGCACATGTGTAGTTGCTGCTGGCTGTATTGTAAATAAACCTAATGTTTCCAATTAGAAAGTTGTCTGCAGATCAACTCTATTACAAATAGGCGACTCAACCACACTACAACAAACTTGCGATGAGGATAAATCAACATAAATCGGAATTGGTACTGTACCTCGGCCAGCAATTTTGAGTGTCAGCATCCATTTAAAAAACAGAAGATATACTCACTCAAAATGCCACAAATTGGTAGAATCGATCCCTTTGAGCCAGCCCCAGACTCAATATATAGAACGCCTTGCGTTCTTCTTTCAAGCGAACAAAACACTGAGGAAGAGAAGAGGAGAACGATTCTCTTTGAGTGCTTGTGGGAGCAAAACCTACAGTGTGATCTGTAGTACCCAATAGAAGAATAGCTCAGGCTACCTCTTCATTCAGTGCAGAGATGGATTTGAAGTTGAAAGTGCATGTATAGTTGCTGTTGAACATTTTGTTAATAAACTTAATGTTTCCACCCAAAAAGTGTCTGCGAATCAAATCTATATTATCTATAGTACCAACTCAGCCACCACTCACAACAAATAGGCGACGAGGATCTGCAGGATCCAACAGTGAGAATGGGAGCAGGTTAGTTCACAGCTGTCGGGTGCAATGTGGGGACTAAGGTTTTAGTCTCAGACTGGGAACAATACTTTTTAGTTGACCATTTAACCACTTCTCCGTGCTGTGAGGCTACATGCGCCCCAGTCCCCTGCCTCCTCTATTCCATGAGGCGGTGCCTGGGCCTGTCATGGCTGCCATTTGCCTTTGAGAATTGTGCTCCGCAGGCAACTGCCACCTTCTGGCAGATCTCAGCGCCACAAATTTGCAGATTAAATTTGCATTATATTTGCAGATGATACAAAGGTAGGTAGGAAAGTATGTTGTGAAGAGGACAAGAGGAGGTTGCAGATGGATATAGATAGGTTGAGCGAGTGGGCAAAGATCTGGCAAATGGTGTTTAATGTGGGAAAATATGAAGTTGTTCACTTTGGCAGGAAGAACAAAAAAACAGAGTACTACTTAAATGAAGAAGAGCTGCATAATTCTGAGGTGCAGAGGGATCTAGGTGTTATAGTACAAGAGTTACAAAAAGTTAATATGCAGGTACAGCAAGTAATTAAGTAGGCTAATGGAATGCTATTGTTTATTATGAGAGGGATTGAACATAAAAGTAAGGATATTATGCTTCAGTTATACAGGCATTGGTGAGACTGCAACTCAAATACTATGTGCAGTTTTGGTCTCCTTATTTAAGGAAGGATGTAAATGCATTGGAGGCAGTTCAAAGGAGGTTTACTAGATTGATACCTGGAATGAATGGGTTGTCTTATGAGGGTAGGTTGGACAGACTGGGCTTGTTTCCACTGAATTTAGAAGAGTGAGGGATGATTTGATTGAAGTATTCAAGATCCTGAACGGCCTTGACAAGGTGGATATCAAACGGATGTTTCCTCTTGTGGGTGAGTCGAGAACTAGGGGCACCATTTTAAAATTAGGGTTCCCTTTTAGGACAGAGATGAGGTGAATGTTTTTCTCTCAGAGGTTTGTGCGACTTCGGAATTTTCTGCCTCAGAAGGTGGTGGAGGCGGGGTCATTGAATATTTTTAAGGCAGAGGAAGATAGATTCTTGTTAGGCAAGGGACTCACAGGTTATAGGGGTTAGATGGGCATGTGGAAATCGAAACACAAGAATGGCGGAACAGGCTTGAGGGGCCGAATGGTCTGCTCCTGTTCCTATTTCTTGTGTTCTTATGAATTGGAAGCTGAGCTCATCATTGGCCCAATCACAGCAGCTGCATATGAAGATAGTGTCATGTGAGCAACGCAGACACAGCGCAAAGTCGGGACCCAGAAATTATCAGGGCCTCAGGTTCCCAAACCCTAGACTGAAAATGAAGCCCATGGTGTCAGAAGCTGATCTGGTGTTATTTCAGCCCCAGCAAGTGGCTGTAATTGTTAGGATGAGAGTGGGGCTGAAGAAATGGCTTCTGTCGATCCAATATTTAATTAGTAAAATTCTTTCACATGACACTAATCATAAGGTCTGAAGGGGTTGATCTTTGCTGGGATCGATTCTCATATTCCAAACAGTGACATAAATGAGCTTTCTGGTATGCATTCACAAGCAGAAATTCAAGTCACCTTGACCTTTAACATCTTTACAAAGCAATTTGAAGGAATGTAGCAGTTACTAAAACCACTTACTCTTTCCTGAAGACCAATAATTATCCCCATATCTATTCCTCCAAGTTGTCATCTATGAAATATGTACACATTAGTCTTTAACTTTTGAGATAAAGTTGCAGGTTTTGTTCTGAAACAGACTCTATCATTGCTCCACACATGCACCAGGTATTAGTCTAGTAAACCTTCTCTGAACTGCTACTAATGCATTTACATTCTCCCTAAATAAGGTGACCAATACTGTACGCAGTGCTCTAGACGTGGTCTCACCAATGCCCTGGACAACTGAAGCATAAAGTCCCTACTTTTGTAATCAATTCCCCCTGCAATAAATGATAACATTCTATAGCTTTCCTAATTATTTGATGTACCTGCACACTAACCTTTTGTGATATATATACACTAGGAGATCCCTCTGAATCTCAGAGCTCATCACTCTCTCACCATTTAGATAATATGCTTCTTTTATTCTTCCTGCCAAAATGGATAATTTCACATTTTCTACATTATACTCCATTTGCCAGATCTTTGCCCACTCACCTAACCAAACTATATCCTTTTGTAGCCTCCTTACAACTTAGTTTCTTACCTATCTTTGTGTCATCATCAATTTAAGCAATTGTACCTTCATTCCCTTCATCCAAGTCATTTATATAAATTATAAAAAGTTGAGGACCCAGCACTGATCCCTATGGCACATGACTCGTTACACCTTGCCAACCTGAAAATTATCCATCCATGCCTATTCTGTTTCCTGTTAACTAGCCAATCTTCCATCCATGCCAATATGTTGTCCCCCCATCACTTCCCCCCACACCCCACAGCATGAGATTTTGTTATCCGCAAAAATCTTTGATGTGGCACCTTATCAAATGCCTTCTGGAAATCCAAGTATAGTACATCCCCCAGTTCCTCTTCATTCACAGCACATGTACTTCTTCAAAGAACTCCAATAAATTGGTTAAACATGATTTCCCTCAACTAAACCATGTTGATTCTGCCTGATTACCTTGAATTTTTCTAGGTGGCCTACTATAATGTATTTAATAATAGCTTCTAACATTTTCCCTATGACAGATATTAGGCTAACTGGTCTGTAGTTTCCTGCTTTCCACCTCCTTCCCTTTTTGAATAAAGGAGTTACATTTGCTATTCTCCGATCTAATGGAACCTTCCTCGAACCTAGGGAATTTTGGAAAATTAAAACCAATGCAACGACTATCTCACTAGCCACTTCTTTCAAGACCACTGGTGAAGCCCCTAGGACTTGTCAGCTTGCAGCTCCAACAATTTGCGCTGTCCACTTCCCTGGTGATTGTAATTTTCTTGATTTCCTCCCTCCCATCCATTTCCTGATTCACTGCTATTTCTGGGATGTTACTTGAATCTTCCATAGTGAAGACCGATGAATAACCCCTTTTCAAATCATCTGCCATCTCCTTATTTCCCATTATGAATTCCCCAGACTCACATTCTTTCAGACAAATGCTCACTTTGTTAACTCTTTTCTTTTTTAATTATCTATAGAACTCCTACTATCTGTCTTTATATTTCTAGATAGCTTTCTGTCATACTGTAATTTTTTCCTCCTTATCAATCATTTTGTCATTTTTTATCATTTTTAATATTCTGTCCAATCTTCTGTCCTGCCACCCATCCTTGCCAATTATATGTTTTTTCTTTAAATTTGAAACTACCTTTAGCTGTTTTATTTAACCACGGATAGTAAATCCTCCCCTTGGAATTTTTCTTTCTTGTTGGAATATATCTATCCTTTGTTTTCTGAAATATCCCTTTAAATATCTGCACCAGCATCTTGCCCTATCCCTTAAACTAATTTGTCAGTTCACTTTATCTAGCTCTGCTTTCATGCACTCGTAATTGCCCTTATTTAAGTTTAAAATACGAGTCTTGGACCCACTCTCTCTCCCTCAAACTGAATGTAAAATGCATTCATATTATGATCGCTGCCTTCACTGAGGTTATTAATTAGTCCTATCTCGTTGCAAATACCAGGTCTAGTATAGCCTGCTCCCAGGCTAGTGCCAGAATGTGCTGTTCTAAGAAACTATTTTGAAAACATTCAATGAATTTTTCTTCCAGGATACTTTTGCCCATTTGACATTTCTAGTCTAAGCATAGATTAAAGTCCCCCATGATTATCCCCTAGTCTTATCTGCTGATATACTCTGGCAAGCCAGCAGCTGGTACTCACCCACATATCATCCATCAGAAGCTGTTGCCTAAACAATATCTGCAGCTGAAGCACTCCATATATTGCAGTTGAATGCAGAATAGAGTTCTTAGCAAGGCATTGCCAGAATTTGGAGTGTGTGTCACTGAGGCATTTGAGACTCCCTTCCAAATTACAAGTGTACGTGTCTTCCAAGACAGCATGCATGTTGGATTCCTTGGCCAGGGGCTGCAGCAATTTTCTTTCTGGATGCCAGAGGTTGTGGCAATATAAACTGGTCTGGAAGGAGCGTTCTGGATCTGTTGGCACTCCCACTATGAATTTTATAGTGGTGCAAATCAAGAGAACTTGCAGGGGCCTCATTCTGGCTGGAATCTGTATGTTCTAAAGGTGTTACAGGCCTGAGGCACATCACTCCATCACCCTGGCATGTGCAACTGCATCTGCACCACCCATTTCCTCATGACCATCAGCTTCTTCCCCTTCTTCATCATCTGAGGAGGCATCTACCTTCTCCATTTCCCTGTTTGCCAATTCCTCACCCCTTTTCTGCCCGAGTTTCTGTAGGGTGCAGCAGGCCAGTGTTTCTGGAGACTTTCTGTGGCACACACTGCGGTGCTGCAACTGAGCAGTCCAAGCAGAGGTACCTCACCTTCAGCAGCCCGATGGTCTTTTTTATTGTTGTCCTTGTTGAGGCATGGGCAGCACATTATACCCCTCTGCTGGGCTTTGTGGGTTCTGTACGGGTGTCATGAGCCAGGTCTTCTGGGCATATGCCCTGTCACCCAGCAGCCAATGCTGCAGTTGCCGAGGGGGAGTAAACAGCTGTGGTATCTGATAGTGACTGAGGATGTAAGAGTCAGGGGAACTCCCTGCGAAGTGAGCACAAACCTTGAAGATTCATTTGAGGTGATCACAGACCAGCTGCGCATTGAGAGAGTGAAAGGCCTTTTGGTTTATGAAAGCCACTGTATGATCCCAGGGAGTTCGTAACCCCACATGTGTGCAGTCAATTGCCCCTTTTATCAGAGGAAGTCTAACGGTGGCAGCAAATCCCACAGCTCTGTCTGCTTGGCTGTCAGGGTCTGTGGTGAATTGCACAAATTTATTGGCCTGTGAACAGGAAATTGGTGACTTCCAGGATGCATTTGTGGGTATCTGCCTGCAAGATGCCACACATGTCCCCTGTAGAGCCCTGGAAAGACATGCAGATGGAGAAATTCAATGTCACAGTGACTTTTAAAGTTATCGGCATTGGATTGTCTCCCAATCCACAAGGACGTACATCCTCCTGATGGAGCTGACATAGGTATATAATGGAATCCCACGACATCCTCAGCCATCACTGATATTGCCTCATTGACATGTGTAGGTATTTAAACCGCTTGCAGTGTATTCGATTGAGTGCAAATGTTCAATGTCGCACTAGCCCCTGGTTGCCAGTATCCTGAGCTGCCCGATCCTTTCCGAGAGCCCCTTGTTGGGGTTCTGGCCATTGCTGTGCCTGTCTCTGGGACACCCTCTGTCAATTCCTCTGCAGCTGCACCAGAGTTAGCAGAAGAACTAGATGTACTTGACCCATCTTGTCTGCCTGAGGTGAACTGTGAATGAAAGGCAGGCAATGACATGGCTGGCGCAGTCTTTGAGGCCTTCTCTCCTGAACTTAGCTTGACCAAAGGAGAGCCCTAAACTTCGTATCAGCCACAGCCTGGTCTCCACCCACCCCACTGTGGTCAACTGCATCCTCGAGGGTCACTTCAGAGAATTCTTCTTGTTGATACAGCCATATCTGTGGACATTTGCACAATGACCCTGGAACAGAAAGCCATTACCCAGCACCTTCCTTCTATCACTATTTACCTTTCCTCCATCACCCTCGATTCTCACTCCATCACACTTGCCTTGCCTTTGGCGATCTTCGACCCACCCCTCTTCACCCTTGATCAGCTAACACTGACACCCGGCTTTCTCCCATCACAAGGGAACTGCCCCCCGTTACCCTCGACCTGCCATCCATCATCCTCGATACTCCGTCTCCCATCCTTGACCTTCTCTCTGTTACCATCAACTCTCAGGATTTACCAATGACCTTCCCTGCATTACCCTTGGTCTCCCCACAATCAGGCTTGACCCACTGTCTTTCGACACTGAACTTCCCTCTAGAGCCTAGCTCCCTCCCTCTGTTATCCATAAGATATGTAGGGCTGCCACTTCCCTCCCTCCCTTGCCAGCCTTGCCCAATGCTCCTTTGATTGCCACCTCCCTGAGTCTGAAAGCCTTGCCCCTTTCCCCTTTGACGGCTGCCAACTGATGTCAATCATCATTGCTTTGTTTCCAGTCATTGAACAAAGCTCCCCATACAAGAAAAAGCAGCTCCTACTCACTCCAAATCCTCCAGGAAGACTACCTTACCTGCTGCACACTCCATTTAAGCAGTTAAAGCACATGTTTGTCGTTCATTGAATATTTAATTGCAAAGGTACGCTTAATTCTGGTGAGGTTGCCTTTTAACGATCATGTATGACAGGCAAATGTATTAAAGAGGGGCTCCTGACATTTTCCACCAGGAAGCACAATTCACCATCAATCGACCAATGACTCAATTCCGTAGTTTCACCCCGTCGATGGAAAGCTGACTTTTGGCCTCCCCCATGATTAAGTGCCCTTGTCCGCCTCACTCCCTACTCCCAGGAGCTGCACAAGATTCTGCCCTAAGTGTGGTCTCACCAATGCCCTGTACAGTTGTAACATGACTTATCTACTTTTCTACTCCATCCCTCTTGCAATAAAGGCCAAAATTCTGCTTGCATTCTTAGTTACTTGCTGTACCAGTATGCTGACTTTTTTGTGATTCGTGTTCAAGAGCACCCAAGCGCCGCTGTACCACAGCATTCCACAGTCTCTCTCCAGTTAATTAATACTTTACTATTTTAGTCTTCCTGCCAAAGTGGACAACCTCACATTTTCCCACATTATATTCCATTTGCCAAATTTTTGCTGACTTATTTAACCTATCTTTATCTCTTAGTAGACTCTTTATACCCACCTCACAACTTGCTTTCCTGCCTGCTTTTATCACCAGCAATTTTGGCTGTAATATAGTTGCTCCCTTTAACCAAGTCATTTATTGAGGTCATAAATGTTTGAGGCCCCAGGACTGCTCACTGTGGTTCTCTGTCAGTTAGTCACATTTGCCAACCTGAAAATGACCTATTTATCCCGCCTCTCTGTTTCCTGTAGTTAACCAGTCCTCTATCCATGCTGGTATAACACCCCAAAACCACATTTACATATCTTGTGCTTATGTGGCATCTTATCAAATGCCTCTTGGAAATCACATCTACTGGTTACCCTTTATCCACCCTGTTTGTAAAAACCTTTAAGAACTCATAAATTTGTCTAACACAATTTCTGCTAAATTGTATTGTGATTTTCTAAATGTCCTCCCAGCATCTCTTTAATAATGGGTTCTAGCATCTTCCCAATGACAGATGTTGGGCTAACTGTCCTATGGTTTCCTGCTTTCTGACTCCCTCCTTTCTTGAACAGAGATGTAATATTTGAATACTACGAGTCTACATTTTTTGTAGCAATCAATTGTTTCTTTCACCAAAACAGTGTATCCTGAATTTGCCAACACTATTCATCTCCACTGCATCCTTGGCACTTTCTGTGTAAGATAGTGAGATGCAAAAATTTGGTACTTTGTGGGATTAGAGTCACTTCTCCTGGTTAGAGTTGTATTGGTTATATCAAGTAATTGGTCGCATTTTGTTTTATCTATACGGTTTAGAATCCTGAGAACTCGATTCAGGTACACCCAGACCCTCTTTCCATCAATGGAAACATTCCAGGGTTACCTCGGAACATATTTCCAGGAGTAGACCATTCATGTCCATGAACCAATTCCAGCATTCGTTTAGATTGTGGCTGATCTGTATTTGAATTCCATTTAATTATTGTTGTTCTGTATTCCATGACACTCTTACTTAATATAAATCTATCAATCTTAGACTTCAGCATTTTACTTGACCAATTACCCAGAACCTTTGAATGAGATTAATCTGCTCTTCATGTGAAAAGTGTTTCCGTAATACGCTCCTAATGACTTAAATGATCTAGCTCTAATATTAAATGCGTAGCTAATCTTTGACAATGGTATGTGATGCTTGTGAAATCTGCAACTATTAATGCAATTATCACCTACGCCTCACTGGGGTAGACATTTGTTTCTGAACATGGGACAAGACAAGTGACATCAGATCAGTGGCCCCTCTACATGTGGCCTGGCCTTCAATTCCATAGACGACAATGGAACTGAATATTGGGCACTGAGTATAACATGTAGCTGATCCAATACCACTATTTTGCTGCATTGCACTGCCCGAGACCAATTTCTATCGCCTCATGTTTAACCCTATCAAATGTTGTTTCTTACATGAAAAATAATTCTAAAATCCATTTTTAAATTACAACCATCAATGGGCACCTTCACTTTTGTGTTAGATGTCTTTATATTTTTAATCCAATACAAACCCAGGATAAAAGCAAAATACTGCGGATGCTGGAAATCTGAAACAAAAACAAAAATAGCTGGAAAAACTCAACAGGTCTGACAGCATCTGTGGAGAGGAATACAGTTAACATTTCGAGTCCGTATGACTCTTAATGGTATATCTTTCTACAGCTTAATTCATGTGACCTGATGTGCAACCACTTGCTTCCACATGTCAGCACTGTTTTTGAGTTATGCTGCTGCCAAATTACATGACAGTGATAATCAAAAAGTGTAAAGTACAGCCATTCTTAACATGGGTTACATAATAGTATAGAGCAAAAATGTATATTTTATTTAAATTATTTTGGAGTGATATAAAATGTGCATCAGGGAGAGTAAGCATTGTGGAAGTTATATGCATCATTGACTGCATCTTATTTTGGATTGAGAAAATGATAACGTTGTTGAAGTTGATGGACTGAATCTTACCTATATCGGGCGGGCTGGGCAGGAGCGCGCGTGGAGCTGTTCACTGCCCGCGATCAGCTGCGCGCCGCCATTTTACCTGGGTGGGCCATTTAAGGCCCGCTCAGCGTAATGCGTATTCCATAGAACACAGCAATCTCCCTGAGGCACAGAGCTGCCACAGGGAGATTAAATTCATAAAAAAAACTTTTGAATAAAGGAAGTAAAAAATTATTTAAACATATCCCATCAGTGTCACATGAGCTGGGACATGTTTGTGAATTTAGCAAAATTTAATTAATTATTTTATAAAACCTTCAGGAAACCTCAAGCCGCCCTTGGATGAGGTTTCCTGAAAAGTGCGAAGGTCGCTTGGGCTCTTCGCCTGCCTGCCAACATTAAGGTCGGACAGGCAGCGTGGTTAACTACTTTAATTACTTTTTTAATTGGCTTAATAGGCTGCTGACAGTTCAGCGAGTGTGCAGCTGCCTCCGGTGCGTGCCTACCGAACAAAATATCGAAATGACGCGCAATAACATCGGGACACATGCCCAACGTCATTTTACACGTCGGCGTGTTAGGCCCGCCCCTGCACACCAACAGCAATATTCTGGCCGATGTATTTGGTTTTCCAGTTGGAGTCACATTGGCGAATCTTTGAGCCAGACTGAGTGCAGTGGCCGGAACACCCGCTCTTTAAATACACCAGGTTCGAGCTTCAATCAGGGAGTGAGGAGTCCACTTGATCCCACTGACCTGGTGTAGACTGAAGTCACGAGACACCACGAGAAATCGACAGTGAAATCAATGCAACTCACTCACTCTGTCAAAATCATGGAGTTGCAGCTTTTCACTGTGATCTGCAGCATCTTGCTGCTGGCTCTACAGTTTGGCATTGCGCTGAGGTGAAAATTTCAAAATAGTCTAGCGTGTACAAATTGAGTTTATTTTCATTTTAAAAAAATGTAACTCTGAAAAGTAACTCTGATATGCCTTTGAATGTCCATTCTAGAACTCAAAGTAACAAGTTTTGGAGTTGAATCTGGGTAGTGAGCTTTATCACAACTTCCAAAGATCTGTTGCTTGAGGATTAGAATTTACCTTCAGCTTTGCTGGTAAAGCAACAGAAATGAAAAATGAACAGAAATGTGGAGTGTTCTTTTTTTAAATCATTCCTCGATGCGGGCATTGCTGTCAAGACCAGCATTTGCTGCCCTGCTGAATTCTGTCATTATCCTCATCACTTTTGTTTTATCATTTGTGGGATCTGAGGATTGCTGGCAAAGTCAGCATTATCGCCCAGCCCTAATTGAGTTTAAGAAGATGGTGGTGAGCCGACTTCTTGAACTTCTGCAGCCCATGTAGTGTAGGTACCGTCAGGTTTTTGACCCAGTGACAATGAAGGGATGGTGATTTAGTTCTGATTGATTTGGAGGGGAGCGGTGATGGTGTTCCCAAGCTTCTATTGCCCTTGTCCTGCTAGCTGCGGGAGTTTGTGGAGGGTGCTGTTGAAATAACCATGGCAAATTAGGATCTGGGACAATGGCTATAAGCTGTGATTCAATGAGCATGGCAATGTTAGGCTGTTGCTTGACTAGTCTGTGGGACAGCTCTCCCAATTTTGGCACAAACCCCCAGATGTTCGTAAGGAGAACTTTGCAGCTTCAACTGGGCAGGGTATGCCTTTGTTGTTTCTGGTACCACAATGATTCTGGATGGTCTGTTTGGTTTTAAATTGAGTTCAATTAAGAGTCAACCACATTGCTGTGGGTCTGGAGTCACCTATAGGCCAGTCCAGGTAGGACAGCGGATTTACTTCCTGAAATGGCATTTGTAAACCAGATGGGATTTTATGATGATCTGATCGTTTCATGGTCACTTTTACTCACATTTTACTCACTGCCATTGTGGTATTTGAACTCATGGCGCCTGGGCATTAGGCCATGCCTCAATATTACTAGTACAGCCACATTATAACTATGCTGCCCTCTCTGTGAGTGCTGACTTATAACCTACAAAACTGGTGATCTGACACTCAGAGGACTGGTAGAGTCACTGTGAATTTCCACATCAGCACAATTCTGTAATGTTCATCGAGTAGTTTTACTCAGGATAAACACAGAAGAAGGTCTTTACCTTAATATACAATGGAATTCATCTCAATTATGCTTCAAAAATCTCCCGAATCAGTGGAGGTTTTCTAGGCACATTTGGGATTAATTCTACTGGAATGGGTGGCACACTTTGAGAAGACTTCCTGTTTATTATTTGGAGCTTAAACTACCTTGGTAGTCCTCTCACCTCTAGTCTCACTCCAGGACATGAGCAGAAAAATCAACGTAGACACTCTGTTGTGGTACTGTGGGAGTGCTACACTGTTGCAGTGCACTGTTGCTGCACTGTATCTTTGGGGGTTGGTTAGCTTAGTTGGCTAGATGGCTCGAGTTTATTACAGAATGATGCTCATGATGTGGTTTCAATTCCCATTCTAGCTGTGGTAGCTCATGGAGGTCTGCCTTGCCCCATGCTTGATATGGAGTAGTACCTCTCAATATAACCACTTGTCACTCTCTAACAGAGAGATATCTTATGGAAATTGTCCAATTACTTATCGTTTAACTTTTCCTTGCTCTTGGAATAATTTCTCTCATATTTTCTTTGCTGTTTTCCATCCTGGAAATACTTTTTTTCTGAGCATGCTGCATCGGTGAGTCACCTTCCAGTGTTAATGCAATTTTCAACCGTCATAAACAAGTAGGCATTGCTGATGTGATGAAACGTAGGCTGGAATTTTCCATCCCCGTTGGCATTGGGTGTCATGGTGGGCATCAGTCAGAAGGCCAAAAATCAGTTTCACAACATTGTGAAATCCCTTTACAATCATCCACTCACCCCATCAATGACGAACTGCAATTCCCACTGCCGGACGTTGGGAACATCATTTTAATACATCTGCGTATCATTATAATCCCTGCTTGTTGGAATCATACTCCCACTCTGGATCATCCAGGCACGCTGATGAGCTTCACAACAACATTTAAAAGGTGTGCACCTGGACAGCTGAACTTTGAGGGGAACTCAGAGGTGAGTGAACACTAACGTTGCGAAGCGCTTGCGAGCGTCACCCATTGGACTTCAAGTTTGAGGCGCCACGCGTTCAGGTGAGGGCACAGGCAAGTTGCTTTTTCCCAACTGGCTGAGAGCGCAGTGCTGCGCCAAGGGCTGCCCTGCGGTTTGGGCAAGCTGTGAGGGCAAGGCACCAGGCTGTGAGGCGGGTTGGGGGTGGGCACAGGCTGCTCTGCATCTGAGGTAAGTTGGCAGAGCAAGGCAGCATGCTGTGAGGTATGTTAGGGGGCAAGGGCTGCACTGCAGTTTGGGTGAGTTGGGGGGCAAGGCAACACGCTGTGAGGTGAGTTGGGGTTGGGCAAGGGCTGCACTGCACCTGAGGTGAGTTGGGGGAGCAAAGCAGCCCAGTCTAATGGTAATGCTCAAGCATATGTGGAGCGGGGGGAGAGGGGAATGGGGAGGGAAGTGGCCATGCATTAGGGAAACTTTATATAAAGTGACCACTCCTCTGCAGCTGAGACAAATCAGGCACAGCCACATTGACATGATTGGAGTTGGGCCTCTAGCTTATCTGCCCACTCAAGCAACGCAGAAGCATGAAAGTGCCACCAAATGCTCTAGAGCTTTTCACCCTTCGTTCACAGACTGCAAACTAATGAGTATTTCAGTGGACTGCAGAACAGCTGGACAACTGAGTAAGATGTACAATTGCCTTGCTAAAGCTGGCCGTGGAGCAGTCACTGGTGGAGGTGTTCACAGCCCCTTGCAATGTCATCATTCAGGATTGGACCAGTCTCCCTCATGGTTCAGGCTAACAGTGCAGCCTTGCAGCGTGGGCTGGGAGAATGCCTGCGCCTGAGCTGAGAGCACAGCATGCAGTCCAGTGCTCAAAGCTGCCGCCAATTGATCAGGCAGAGTGGGGCAGAGGTAGGAAGGGGTTTAAGGCAGCAATGCAGCGCACTAAATTCTGGTCATCAATGTGGTGGCAAGCACTCTCCGGGATGTGTTCAGATTTAACCAAAGAGAGGTTCTTAGTACACCCATGCTAACCCAGACGTCTCTCTCTTTCATCCTGCAGGAGCAGTACATCAGGAACATGGAGCCTGGTGACCTAGCTGTATGTTTTATGGCTTACAGGGAGCAGAGGCAAAGGAGAAGAGAACATTGGAGGCACCTGGATGGACAGAGGGAGGAGCAGCACCCTCAAGAAGAAGGGGCAGCTGGGGCTCCTGCACACGCCACTGAAGACCCACCGTGAGCCATCGCTGGTCAGCACCTAGCTAGACCCAGGGTCTATAGATGGTGCTTGTCATTCCTGAAGATGACTGAGAACCAGTGGCACCGAAGGCTGCACATGTTCAAGGAACTGGTCGGTCACATCTGCCAGCTGCTGAAGGATTTGGCACCACGGGTACTGGAGGGCATCCACTGCCAGTGTCTGTGAGAGTGACCGCAGTGCTCACCATTTACGCCAGTGGCTCCTTTCTGAGCTCCACAGGTGACCTCTGTGGGGTACCGCTAGCCCCCATGCACAAGTGTATCCAAGAGATCATGGATGCCATTGTGCATTTTGCCCGGGATCAGGAAAGCCAGGAAGGAAAAGCGTGGGATTTTCACAGGTTTCTGCTTTCCCACAGGTGCTGGGTGCCATCGACTGCACTCACGTGGTGCTCAGATCTCCATGGCAACAAGCGATCAACTACGTCAACTGCAAGGGCTTCCACTTGCTGAATGTGCAGCTGGTGTGTGACTGCCACAACCGCATCCTGCAGCTCTGCACACAATTCCCAGGGAGTGTCCATGATTCTTACATTCTCAGATCCCTGATGTCTTCCAGGGTCCGGAGAGGCTGCAGGGTTGGCTTCTCAGGGACAAGGGTTACCCACAGAGGACGTGGCTGATGACGCCTGTGTGCTGGCCTCAGACTGCAGTAGAAAGAAGGTACATCGAGGCTTATGCTGCAACTTATACTTTAGTGGAGCAGATTATCGGGATGCTGAAAATGTGGTTCCGGTGCCTGGACCAGTCTGGTGGAGCCCTGCAATATAGTCCACAGAGGATGTCATTCATCATTGTCGCCTGCTGCACCCTTCACAACCTGGCACTGCAACAGGGAGAGGAGCTGGCTGAGGAGGAGATGGAGGAGCCACACGTCATATCCTATGAGGAGGATGTCGATGGGGATGAGGGTGATGAGGTCCTTGAAGATGAGGATGATGGCGATGAGGCCATCACACTGTCCAGACAAGGCAGACATGCTCAGAAGGTCCTCAGAGCTGCTAGATTTGTGGAGGATGATGACGACATGCAGTGAGGGTCACCACAGATCCTCACATTGCATCTGTGAACATTTGACTCCTGCCTGGCTGTTGGCAGTGCACACACCCTCTGTAATAAGGCTCCTGTCATGGAGATGCAGTGGATGCCCATAGTTCCTACATTCCAGCAAGATGATGATGACATGCAGTGGGGACACTCCATAGATCCTCACGTAGCTTATGTGAATGTCTGACTCCTGTCTGGCTGATGGCAGATCACTTGCGCTCTGTGAATAAGATCATATCATGGAGATGCAGCAGGGAAACTTTAAATTCTACTGACCCGATGGCATCCTTTGTGAGCTGAACCCTTCAGGACCACACTGTCACCGGATACAGATGTTGACGTAATTGGGGGGCCAGCCTCATCTCAAAGGTGCTGGGACCACACAGAGAGAATGGCGGAACTCAGTGCTGCCGCCCCAGGACATTCTGTCTGCAATGATAAGCCTCATTGAGGTGCAGGCATGACTGATGTGTCCAGTGACTGTGAAGGTGCACCATCAGTGTGCTGAGAAGGCTGCACAAAGCACAGGGGAGAGGCCCTGGAGTGAGTCACCTGCCTTTATCTTGTGCAGAAAGGTTTCACATCTCAGTGACACGAACACTGCTCATCAGAACAAGGAGCCATAGGCAAAGAGACATTCTTGAGAGTTTATTTACAAGAGTGAACATTATGTACAAGTGATTAACACCCGTGCCCAGGCTGTGCAGCTACATCTTCTTTACCTTCCTAACCCTGCCGATACATCTTGATGCTCCCCCAATATCCACAGTGGAGGTGGAGGCAGCCTGCTGACTGCCACATCCTGTCTGTGATAACCTTGACGAGCGCCCTTTGGAGGGCCAAGGCCTGAAGGGCCCCGACCTGCTTTTGGGATCCTGCTGTGTGGCAGTGGCACCCTCCTCAACCTGTGAAGCTAGAACCACTGGAGTGACAGGAAGATGGGATCGGATGGGCCGGACACTCCCAGAGTCACTGTTGCTGTGTGCATCTGCCGATCCTCCTCCCTATCCTCAGCCCTGGCTGACTCCTTGAGGAAAAGGGGAAGCTGGAGTGAGATCGAGCTGCCCTGCGCCCCTCTCGCATTGACACAGTTGGAGACCAACTATGGCATAAGAGACGGAGTTCAGCCCGTGCAACAGTGCAGGACCAATGTCCTGGACCAAGGTCTCCATGGCAGCTGCCATCCTGCCAGTGTTGACCTCGGTGCATTGGCATGCTGGCGCTATCACATCAAACTAAAGGCGAATTGGGCTCCTCCATCGTGCCTTGCAATCTGAGGAGTGCAACAGACATCCCTTCCTGATGTTCCTGAGCTTGCCTTTGCAGCTCCCGCAACTGAGGTATGACTGAGTCCAGAGGCTCATCATCTGACTCGGACTCAGCAGATTTCTGGCTTCCGGCGGTCCTCAGAATGTAGGGGCCCTGGGAAGTTCCTGCTGCCGCCTGCTGTGGATCAGACAGCGTGATGTGCTCACCAGATTGTGATCCCGAGGGTACTTTAGATCTAGGTCTCACTGAGACATAAGGAATGAAAATCTGCCATTGCGGTCAATGGCTAAAACATCCTTTCTCCCCCCGCTACCACACTTAGTGCAAATCTGGGACAATTACACCAATAGATTTAAAGAGTGGTACTGATAGTATTACTATTCTGATATCTGAAAGACTTTTTTAAGAAGTAAAATACAGAAACCTATTGTCTGTTGATGCTGTGCCTGACTATTTCAGTATATTTTTCAATTCAAAGAGCAATGTATGCCTGTTGGTTGTGAAGTTTTAATGTGCACTAGGTTATAAAAAAATGCATCAGTGCCAGTAGTCTACAGGATGTTACTGTTGGTGTTAGTGGAGTTGAGATGGTGAGAGCTGATTTAGTTTCAAAGTTCTGTACTGGCATTTTAATGCTGCATTATCCAAACAAACCAGACACAACAAGGTTAATACAACAGGATCACATAAATAGTTGTTTGGTAGTACAGAACCTGAGTATTGCTGAAAAAAGACACATGTTGTTGAAGCTTTTGTCTTGCACTCATCAGGACAATTCGCAAGAATACCAAATGTAAAGGGAACAAAAATTTATATTCATGAGAAGAGAGTGCTGATTGGTTGTCAAGTGGGCTCTGATTGGTAGAGGCATTGTTATGAAGATTATCTGAGTTAACTGATGACTGACAGTTAATTGTCAAGCTTTGTTTAAATTCAAACCAGGCAGGTTGACTCTGATTAGTCAAGACATTGCCCTGAGGAATGAGCCAGAGAATGGCTGTCACCTTTTTTCTTTAGCTACAATGTTCTTTCTGTCTGCAAAGCACATTTAAGGTTATCAGTCAGGCTTGTAGTGTGGCACACTTATATATGCTAGAAGTTACATATATTAATACACAGGACCCTGTGCTTTGCAGGCGAAAAGCTTCAACAACATGTGTGTTTTTTCAGCAATAAATCAATGACTTAATTGAGGGGAGGTATTTCCTTTGGAGTTGATTTTGAGTGTGAATAGCAAGGGGTGAGAACAAGGAAGTTCAGAAAGTTTTTAACATTAAAGGCACTGTGCAATTGCAAATAGTTGTTGTTTAATCAATTTGACCATCAGCTTGTACATGACTTCCTTAATTTATTGAAACAAAAACTTTAGGCCCATGTAGCTATGCTGTTGAATTATGGATTAACACAATTGTCCAAATTTCCCCTTCTATTTAAAACAAAGGGATTCATTAAAACAGCAGAAAAGAAATTTCTATGATTATGCATTGGAACCTTTTATCCTGCAAGACTCTTTTTCTGAGAGACTCTGAAATCTTTTGTTTTGCTCGGGGCCTGAGACTTACACAGAAAGCACAAGAACCAATATATCAACTGAGTAGGGTTTTTTTGAATTCAGTGATATTCTATAAGCGAACTCAACTGCACTTATTCCAATATTAATTTGTTTTTATCTAAAAATGTAGTTTAATAATAAAATTTCATAAAGCACATTACAAATATTTCAACTTAAGTTAACAGGAAGTATAATAAAATTCAACTTTTCTCAATACATCATGCTCCACTCAGATGTGGCTTAATAGAATTGTAATACTCTTGATATTTACAATATACATTCATTGTCAGGCTTACAGGCTTATGAGGTGTTCTGCACCGCCCTTTGGTATACTTTGACTGAAAGGCTTTAAACAGTGAGTTTTCCCCATTGTGGTTCTGTGGCAGCTGCCCCAAGCTTTACTGCATCTTTTAGCATGTGTTTGTGGATCTTGGAATGCTCCATTCCCACACACCTTGCTTTCGTTTTCCCCTAGCTTCTTGCTTCTTCCAGTTTTTAATGCACACTACAGCCCCTCCAAACTGTATACCCAGCAACTTCAGTTGGCTGATCTGGAGTGACTGGGACGAAGAATCAATCAGCCAAGTTCCCAAACAACATGGTCACATTCTTGCCACAGTTTACCTTGGCTTCTGAGGTCCTTCTGAACTGGTCGCAGATGCTTATTAATCTGTGTACCAACAGCAGATCCAAGCAGAACACCGTGACGTTATAGATGAGCTGGGAGGCTTTGACATGAGTGCCTCCACTGCCTGAGATTGTCACCCCTCTTATGCCTGCATCCTTCCTTTTGGACTCAACAAAAGGTTCGATACAGCGCACAAACATGACAGGGGAGAGAACGCAGCCCTGCCTGACTTCAGATTTAATTGGAAAGCTTTCTGGTACCCACCCATTTATTGGAACAGGGCCATTGATGTTTGCGCACAGCAGATGGATGCAATGGCAGATTCCCTCTCCAAACTCCATTTTGTAGAACACATCCATCATGTAGGTGTGTGATATTCTGTCGAAGACCTTCTCCTGGTCCATGCTTCAGGCAGGTATCCATCCCCTCTCCCAAGCATTGGCAATCGTATCCCTGATTAGCTCAAGGCTCTCAGAGATCTTCCTGCCGGGTACAGCACAGGTTTGGTCAGGATGGATCACCAACTCCAGAGCGGATTTGATCCAATTGGCACCAAACTTGGACAGAATTTTGCAGTCCACCCTCAGCAGTGAGATGGGCACTGAGACACTGAGTGTTGAAAGATTATTTAACCATAGGGGAGAGCAGCATCACAACAAATTCAATCTGCTCTTGATTGAAAGTCCATGTGCATTGTCTATCTGCAGTCACTGGTCATGACCAGAAGTGGGAACTGGGCTGATTTTCTGCTTCCCAGCTCCCAGTACTAAGGCAGTAATAACACACTTATGTTCCACTGACAAAGGTGAGCAACCACCTGTCTGAATTATACATTCTGGAGGTACATTTTCCAGTCAGCAATGTTTGGATTCACATTGTTTTATGTTTCTAGACACCATGATATGTGTTTATTATTGTGCAATTTTACAGAAGTTAGAAGCAGCAATTTGTATTTTTCTAGATTGACAGGGAGTCTGGAAACTGGTACCGATCAAAGGACCTTGTAAGGCCAAATTCACTCAATTTTATTACAACACATCACTAAGAAGTGTGACCATTTCATATATGGTGGTTGTGGGGGTAATCAAAACAACTTTTACACTGTGGCTGAATGCACGGCATTTTGCCGAGGAGATAACTGTAAGTTTATCTGGAAGCATTTTCTATCCTGTTAAGTAATGTGCAGCTTTGCCAACAGGGCAGGTTCATTTGAGAAAAAGAAAACGTGACAGCAGGAATGAGAGTTTCTGCTTATCGGAGCTGTTTTATATAGAGTTTGAACAGTTGAAAAACTGAATTGTGCACCTGGTGCTTACAAGCTACCGGTTAGAAAAACAAAGTATAATCTTGTATTTATGCGCATGCTAAGTGGATTCCTGTTAACATTTAGGCCTCAATTTTTTGAGTTCATTCTGTAGAAAATTTTTTATTAAGTGATACTGCTTTCAGATTTTTTTCAAAAAAAAATTTAGTTTGCTTTTTTCTCTGAACATATTTCCAAGAATGACTCCAAAATTTTGCAAAAACCTATTTTTTTCATCGGGACTTATTCTCAATGGGAAGCCTTATTCCAATTCCACCTGTATTGATGCTGCCTGGGAAGTATTTTTGCTCAATGCGCTTTGACGAGACCATTTATTAGAAAAGATTGCCCTTTTTTTTAGCAGAACTTAATTTTTTGAATAAAAGCAAAGTACTGCGGAAGCTGGAAATCTGAATTTAAATCTTTGAACATGAATTTCTCTGAAGGCATTGGCCAGAATTTTCCTGCCCCTCCAACTGGTGGGATTTTGCGGTTCTGCTGAAGTCATTGGCTCACCACATTTTCCGGCCTCGGAAAATTGCACCCATTGTTACTTTTTGAGGTAGGGTTCCAAATGTCCACAGGTATCCTTCCCAAATAATCATGCTTCATATGTAAGCTTAAACACACATTCTAGCAAGGTTGGGTAACTCAGCTGTATGGCTGGTTAGTGACACTAACAATACGGGTTCAATTCCTGTACTGGCTGAGGTTGTTCATGAAGGCCCTGCCTTCTCAACATCACCCCTCAATTTTGAGCTCATTCTATAGAAAATTTTATATTAAGTGATACCACTTTAAGAATCATTTAAGATTCAAAGCAAATTGCCGGTCAACCAATGGAGCAGAGCAGGTGGTTAGATTTTCTTTTAATTTTTTACATCACAGCAATTATTTTCAAAGGTAAATGTGTCTGACTATTTTAAACCAGAGTCCCAAACTTCACAGGGGAATTTCTGAGGGCATTTTCCTGCAGTTCTGAATGCATTGTGGCATTATTTTCATGAGAAAAGCACTCTAATCATCGCAATACTTAAACAATGCTGGTCAATGTAATGGTCAATTTACCCTTCCACATACCATCATTCTTGAAGTCCTCAGTGATGCTGGATGACATGGGTTCTGTCACAAATTTAGTTATTTTAACAAGGCACAGAGTCCCAAATGACCCATCCTTGGAGGTTAAAATTCACCCCAGTGTATTTAAACTCTGGAATTCTTGTAGAGGTCCTGGTTGCAGATCTAGGAGCTGACCTCCCACTGCTCAAAGGAAAAACAGAGCAGTTGCTCAAGCACTCCAAACTAGTGTTAAGTCTTGTTGTCACACAATAAATGGATTAGTTGTAGCCACCTTTTGTGTCAGATTTGAATTACCTCACTGACACTAAACGCATGGCTGAAGCCAGCGACTTCCACTTTCTACTCATTAGCCAGATGTAGGTGACGGTAGAAAATGGGTTAAGGACTAATATTCCACTTCATATCAAGAATAAAAGCAATGAGGTAGTTTCTCTGTTGAATGGACCCTATATCAAACCTGAGAATGGTTACTAATTTATGGTGGTCTCAACATAAACAGATGACTTAACAACACGTTTGAAAAGACAGAAACTCAACAGACTATTACCTATCAGAATCAGCACCCTGGAGGATAACTGTTTAGTTACAGCATGTGTTCACTGTAATTTTGATGCCACTGTTGTATTTTCTGTGAGACCTTCTCAGTATCCTTTCCCAGGTATTAGTGACTGATGGCTTGGGGATCGAGCACAGCGTAGCTTAATTTGGACACTGATTCAGTAATCACCCTGCTCAGTATTTCTGATAGTGAGACCGGATGGAGAGCTGGGCATCTTATTTGCTGATTCGTTTGGTAATTTTGATAGATTGGAAATAAGCCTTAACCCTAGCTGTCAAATAGATCCATCAACACCAGATGGTTAATGTCCCTGTCTACTTTGTTTCTTCTAACTGACTGACTTTTGATTCATAAATGTTTTAAGTGTTTAATATGAATCCATTTGAATCACTTCTTTCCTGTCCTAGGAAAGTGATTAAATAGTGGTGACAACTGACAAGGTAAGGGCCTTCTAAGATTGGTAAGAAATTCTGAACTGTATTATTTAGTGAACTGAACTGACATCAGGGACAGGAGCTAATGTAGGTAATCGGAGGTGAGAGTCATGAGATGAAATCTCCCAGTGTACAATATCCAGTTGGCTTTGTTAATACCAGCATTTATTTGCCATCCCTAGTCTCCTTTGAGGAGGTGGTGGTGAGCTGTCAGCACTGGCAGCTGAGTGAAGAATTTCCCCCTCATCTCAGTCTTAAATGGCCTACCCCTTATCCTCAGAATACGTCCCGTAGTTTTAGACTCACCAGTCAGGGGAAACATCCTATCTACACCCATCCTGTCGTGCCCTATAAGAACATTTTAAGCTTCAATGAGGTCACCCCTTATTCTTCGAAATTCTAGGGAATACAGACCCAGTCTCCTGAATCTCCATAATACAATCCCGTCATCCCAGGGATTAATCTGGTGAGCTTCCATTGCACTCCTATGGCAAGTATATCCTTCCTTAGATAAGGAGACCAAAACTGTACACAATACTCCAGGTGTGGTCTCACCAAGGCTCTATACAACTGCAGTACGACATCCTTACTGCTGTCCTCAAATCCCCTCGTGATGAAGGCCAACAAACCATTTACCTTCCTAATTTCTTGCTGCACCTGCATGTTAGCTTTTAGTGACTCATGAACAAGGACATCCAGGTCCTTTTGGACCTCAACACTTCCCAATCTCTCACCATTCAAAAAAATACCCTGCCTTTCTGTTTTTCCTACCAAAGTGAATAACTTCACACTTATTCACGTTATACTTCATTTGCCATGTTCTAGCCCATAGACTTAGACTGTCCAAATCCTCCTGAAGCCTTCTTGCATCCTCGTCACAACTGACATTCCTACCCAGTTTGGTGCCAACAGCAAATTTGGAAATATTACAATTGGTCTCCACATCCAAATTGTTTATACAAATTGTGAACAGCTGTGGACCTAGCACTGATTCTTGCAGTACCCAACTAGTCACAGGCTGCCATCCTGAGAACGATTCCTACTCTCCACTTTCTGTCTGATAACCAATTCTTAATCCATACTAGTATATTTCCCTCAATCCCACATACTTAATTTTATTTACTAACCTCCTGTGTGAGACCTTATCAAAAGCCTTCTGAAAACCCAAATACACCACATCCACTGGTTCTCCTTTATCTATGCTACAAGTAGCATCATCAAAAAACTCCAACAAGTTTCTCAAACATGACTTCCCTTTCATAAATCCATGTTGACTCTGCCCAATTTTACCACTCTTTTCTAAATATCCAGTTATCACATCCCTAATAATAGGGCGGAATCATCTCAGAATTGCACTAAGCATGGTAGGGGACATGAAAAATGATGGGTGGAATTGTCCCAGATTTGCACTAAGTGCAGTGGCAGGTAGGTGAGTAAGACAACGTTTTACCCATCAGCCGCAATGGTGGCTTTTCATGCCATATTGTCCTAAACCCGCCGCATTATTTATGCATCCCCGGGAAACACAGTGTTTCCATGATGGATGGGCTCTCATTCACCCACCATGTCATCACGCCACTTCATCATGCCGGGCGTGCATTTAAAGTGCAGCCACGTACACACCTCTCAGTACTTCCAGTCCAGGACTGCCACACGGAAGACAGGATGGTCCAGAAAGGGAAAAAGACTTCAGTGTCACATCCTTTGAGTGCCTTTTGAATGCCATGGAGGATCACCGCGATGTCCTCTGACCCCGCTCTGGGCGCAGAATGGGCAGTTACATCACCAGTTCAGCATGGCAGGCAGTGACAGGGTTGGTCAGCGCCAATGCCCTGCATAAGAGGATAGCCAGTACTGCTACAGGATGAACGATCTCAACCGTTCAGCCAGGGTAACTCACTCTTCTCGTCACTCTCAGCTCACACACTCACAAACCCATCACACATACACAGGGGTCTCACACCTCAAGGGACAACGCCATTACCTCTCATCCACACCTCATATCTCCATCAGGCTCATATCCTCTTGAGCTCGCATCCTCATCCTGGCCATGGCTCCGCTCATCACACAAACATTCCACGCAGTGCCCTGTGTCCTGCTCAGACTCTCTCCATCTGTTTTCAGGCAGGAGAAGCTGGCTCACAACAGCAGGGAGAGGTCCCAGACAGGGGATGGAGTGGCCCACATTAGGCCCCTCAAACACTTTGCCATTGCACTGACTGGTGAGGATGTGGAATGTGCCTGTGGTGACAATGGGGTCAGCGGTGAATACCCTCATGAGGATCCTCCACCACATCATCCCTCTCTCAACGCAAATGTGAGTGCTCTATCTCCTGCTTTTGACTCTGCTGCTATGTCGTACTTATTGCTACTTTGGTTTGCAGGGAGCTTTGCCAAGCGGCCAACACCCTCAGCCAGCCAGTCCCTCAGCTCCATCAATGTCCTCATCTCCAGCCCATAGGACATCTTCTCCATTGACGAGCTGGAAATAAGCAGCCTGGAAGACCCGTCACAACACTTACCCACACCCTGCACCACCGCAGAGGCACATACCTCGGTGGGATCTAGATCTAGGGGAGGCTCGGGTTCACAGTCTGGTGATCACTGCATGGGCACATGTCCGCAGCAGCAGGAGGCAGGTTCATCCGAGCTTCCTGGCACTCAGAGGACAGCTGGGGATCAGGCACCTGTGAGGCCCATGTCAGATGATGAGCCTCTGGTTTTGGCCTTCCAACTCACTCTTGCAAGTCAGCAGAAGGCATTGGAACATCACGCGGAGCGGTTGGAAGCCCTCAACAGAGGGGCTTGCACCCACCTGCTCTCTAATGAAGTGGTGCCCACATGTGCATGTATGGTGGTCTCCATGGGGAGGATGGCTGATGCCATGGAGACCCTGTTCCAGCAGAAGGAAGAGATGTGCGCAGACCTGCACTCCATCATGGGAGCCATGGCTGAGTTCCTGCAGTGGCAACATGAAAAGGAAACGGGGCACCGCGACATCCTCCAGGTGCTCCTTCCCCTCAAAGAGTCAGGCCAGGCCCCCCGGGCACCAGAAGGGAGGAGGATCAGCAGCTGGACACCCCTGGATCATCCACTCAGGAATATCAAATTCTGTCCTCTCTCTCCGAGTCTCCTTTGCCTGTGAGCCTCTCAGCATCGTCTTCTGTCAGTGCAGAGGGAGCAACTGGTCAATGAGTTATGCTGGAGGGAAATGTGTATGTGTGGCAGGGCCTTTCGGAGCCTCGTGCACGCACTCACCCATGCACGCCTTCACGTGTCACAATCATATCAATGTCCTGAGCATTTTGAATGCTGCCTGCTGGGGTTCACTTTCAGTTGTCCATCTGAGCTGACCTGATTCTCCGCACACCCACTGAACACACTCCCATGCAGCACCTGATCTTGCCCACCATGACTGTCGTTTCTCTTTCAATTTGGACAGCATGGTCTGGATTCGCTTTATAATCAGCTCCCCTGGTTTTTACCCTCCCCCAGTCACCCATTTCCTTTCCCCATTACAGTTGAACCCCTCGGCATCACCTTCCACCTCCCCTCTGTGACCTACCAGCCACAACCATTTTCCTTTGGGGGTGTCCTGGTGAACGTGTACGTTCCCTTCCTTCCTGAAAATCTCACCCTCATTGACACCCACCTCCCCAACCTCCTCCTTCCCACCCCCAGGGTCCGTGTCTGCCTCCGAGTCTCCACCAACCACTTTCATCCTCCCTTCTACCACTACCGTTGAACCCTCACCCTCCTATCCTAATGCCTCACTCTGCCCTCGGTCATTCTCATTATTCCCTCATACCACACCCACCCTCAGTTCACTCCCCAGGAGACAGTCAGGGCTCATCAGAGCCCTCCCTTGCACGTTCACCTGGATATCACCCCCCTCAGGATCACTTCCCCCCTCCAGACTCCTTCCCCCCCTCCGGACCCCCTCCCCACGTGGAACCCCTTCTCCCCCCACCACTCCAGCCACACTCCCTCCCTCACCTTGGTCCTCCACCCCACAGACTCCACCCCAGCTTAATCTTTCCCTCTTCCTGACTCCTTCAGACACCATTACTTCTTCCTCCAGCCTTACTCCCTCCCCTCTCCACACTCCTCCCTCCTCATGGACACCCTTCCCTCTCCACACTCCTTACTTCCCTCGGAACCCTCCCCTCTCCACACTCATTTCCCCTCTCTGAAATCCTTCTCACCCATACTACCTCCCCCCTCCCAGCCTTAGCCCCAATACCTTCATTCCCATCCTCCCAACTTCACCCCATCCTGACACCTTCATTCCCCCCCCTCCCAACCTCACTCCATCCTGGCACCTCTTCCTCTCCCAGTTGATCCTAGACCTTCCTCTCCCATCGCCCCTGTACATCTTCCTCTCCCAAACACAGCTGGACCTTCCTCTCCATTCCCTCGATGACCATCCGTTGTAAGTAGACCCTCAACGGTGACTTTCCAACTTCCATAAGCTGCTTCACAGCAGAGCTATGCCCATCAGAATCCACCCAGCATGCCATGGGCATTCCTCTAGAATCCTGTTGCATCTTCTGCTCCTTGGATGTCCGCGATGTGAACAAAGACCTGACGATAAGTGCCGACTTCTGCACGTCACACTTGTCAAGGCAAGTTCTGCATTGGTGTGCAACCACACCAACGTGGGAGGACAATCCAGCGGAGGGGAGTGGGAGGGGGGATGTAGATGTATTACTATGAGGTTCACAACATCCAATGGTGGGAAATGCAACCCGCCATCGACGGGCTGAGCGGACGATCACAAACTGGTTTCACGATGTCGTGAAACCGATTTTTGGCCTTCTCGCCACGTTGTCTGTTCATGCCACCGAGCATGCCCAACGCCAGCTGGCACGGGTAATTCCACCCGATGTTTCACCTGCAAACATGTTTGACGACGATGTGAAACCGATTATTGGCCTTCCCGCCATATTGTCTGTTCCTGCTGCCAAACAAACCCGCCGCCAACGTGAACGGAAAATTCCAGCCATAGATTCTAACATTTTCTTTGCTACTGATGTCAAACCTAATAGGTTTGTAGCTCTCCATTCTCCCTCTTCTTTCTTCTTAACTAGTGGGGTTATATTTGTGTTGGATCCTAGACGCCAGTTTGTTGGATCCTGTTCGCACGCTTGTTGTAAGGGGTGGCCGATTTGGTACTAATGATAGAGTTGAGTAGCAGACACTTCATAGGTTGAAACTCTGTGTACTCAGCAGCAGTTAAACATGTGCTTACACTTCAAACTCTATCTCTACACTACTCCCAACTAGTAACGACTGACTACAGGCTACAAACTACAGAGGTAGCCCCTGCTACTCTGCTATTGGATATTAAGATCATGTAATCTTCCTTAATAACATTCTTCTTAAAGGTATATTACACATCAGATACCCACATCCCTCCCACTTACTAAGAAATACCTTTTATATTTACAATTACAGTTTTTTCAATATTTACACTGATAAGTAATTTACAAATTCAGTCTTTTTGGGCTTTCCTTATGCGTGTAGAGCGTCTCAGCTCTACGACTTCAAATACCTTCTCAAGAACCTCCTTGTCCGGAGTTGCCTGAATATCAGGTGCTTTGGTGAGCTCCTGCAGACCTGTATCCTCCATGCTTGAAGGTACAAAAGAGAGATGTCTGTCCTGGGTTGAGTTCTCTCAACAGGAAATGTTGACGTGGTCGTGAACACTAGTGGGATCATTTCTTGGTGCATAATTTCTCTCTTCCTTAGATGATCCACATGCCTTCGTATGACTTGGCCTTCCGCCTCCATGTAGTAAGATAGAGGTCCAGTCACTGTGCTTATTTCACCCGGTAACCGCTTTGGTCCTTCTTCAAAGTTCTTCACGTATACCGTCTCGCCCACAGTAAATTTCCTTTCATGGCTATGCCAGTCATGTCTAGTTTTCTGGCTTCTCTGACTCCTTTTCACGTTCCCCCCTAAATTCAGCATTATTAAGCTCAATCTCATCCTGAGATGGTGTTTCATCAATAATTCCACAGGTGTGACACCTGTTGTTGTGTGAAAGGTAGTCCTGTAATGAAAAAGAAAGCTTGGTTGTTCAGCAATCTCCAATTAATTTCTTCATGCCAGCCTTGAATGTTTGAACCCCCCTTTTGGCCAGTCCATTTAAGAATGGGTGGTACGGTGAAGTTTTTACATGAGTGATACCGTTGAGCTGATAACCTGCTGAAACTCAGCACTTGTAAATGCCGTACTGTTATCAGGAATGACTACTTCTGGCAAAACTTTAACATAACTTCTCAATTGTAGCAGAAGGCGTTGGTGATTTCACCTCATACATGTCCATCCATTTTGAATGGGGATCAACAATGAGCAGAAACAATGTTCCCATGAAAGGTCCCACATAGTCAATGTGTAACTGCACCCGTGGGGCAGGATTTTCCGGTTATCAGGTGGGATCGGTGGGTGCAGTGGGCGGGCGGGCCTGGGAGCGACCGGGAAACAGTCCGCCGCCCATGATAGGCCCCACACCGCGATTTCATGCTGGCTGTCCAATTAACGGCCAGCCAGCATAAAAGGCGCACTGAGAAACTCAGCGCTGCCAGGGTGAGGGTGGGAGGAGTCCGAGTGCAAAAGCCTGCGCACGCGCGGGGGAGCGTGCAGTGAAAGCTCTCTGAAGGCAGGGAGCTGCCTCAGGAAGTTGAACAATTTAAAAATCAAAATGGAAGATTTTTAAAATCTGAAAAATGTGTCCCGACATAGGGCTCACTCACAATAACAAAAAAAATAAAAATTCTGCCCAAAACTTTATATTTATTTCTTATTTAATTGTAGAAGCCTCATCCGCCCATGGGAAGCTTCCTAAAAAATCCAAAGGCTGCCTGGCCGATTTGCCCACCTGCCAACTGTAAGGTTGGACTGGCAGCGAAAAATAGCTTTTAATTAATGCATTAATGGCCTTAATAGGCCTCTTTCTTGTTGGCGGGTGCGTGCCCGCCAACCAAAATATTGCACAAGTGCACAATGACGTCAGGACGCTCGCCCAATGCCATCACGCGCCATTTTATACCCGATAGGTTCGGGCAGGCGCCTTCCTCGGGACGTAAGATCCTGCCCCTGGTCTTCCTGGCCACTCCCAAGGGTATAATGGAGCTTTTGAAGGTAACTTTTGCAGTTGCTGATATTGTACACAATTCTTCAACAAACTCTCTATTTCACCATCTATCCCAGGCCGCCGTAGGTAGCTGCAAGCTATGGTCTTCAATCTTGATATACCTGGATGTGAGCTGTATAGTTCAATTAGCAATGGCTCTCTTCCTTTTGGAGGTACTATCACTCGTACTCCCCACAATAAGATGCCACCCTGGATGCATACGAGTATACTTTCATACATAGGCCGGGTAGTCAAGTTGCAAACGCCGATGCACTTAGTCGTTTGCCTTTACAAGAAAAGGATGAGGAACTCCCAGTTCCACAGGAACTTGTTTTATTGCTAAATTTCTTAGATTCCTCGCTGGTATGTGCTTGACAGCTCAGAGGCTAGACAAATAGGGTCCCAGTCCTATCAGAAGTACAAGAACATGCACTTCATGGTTGGTCACCAGCCATCCTGGTTGGTTATTCCATGTCTTCTGTTAAAGTACGTTTCATTTCATCAGATACAGGCTCTTGTGACCAACCATGAAGCACTTGTTCTTGTACTTGTGATAGGACTGGGACCCTACTTGAGTAGCCTCTGATCTGTCGAGCACATACCAGTGAGGAATTTAAGAAATTTAGCAATAAAACAAGTTCCTTTGGAACTGGGAGTTCCTCATCCTTACCTTGTAAAGGCAATCGACTAAGTGCATCAGCTTTTGCAATTTGACTACCAGGCCTATATACAAAAGTATACTCGTATGCTGCCAGGATTAAAGTCTTATTTGTGTTTCTGTGTCTTCCTTCTACGTGCCTTCTTCTTTCTAGCGCTGACTTTAATCTCAGCCTTCTTTTCAGTTTCAACATTGGCCAGACTAATCTCAGATGCAAGTTCGACTCGAGTGAACTCAGTGGTTGGGTCTCCCAGAATTTCATCATCTGTCTGCTTCTTGGAAAATTCTGTGACCTTTGCCTCCAAAGTCTCTTTGGCTTCATGTAACTGATTCTTCCATCTCTTTTTGGTATTTGTTTGCTGCTGCCTGGAAAATTAAGCATTGTTGTGTCTTCTCTGCCAACTCATCCTTCAGTTTTGTCAGAGAGGTGCTGAATTCTTTCTGTTTCTCTTCCCAGAGGTACAAACTTTGACCTGAGGGAATCTTGTATTGCGTGAGGTCTTTCAGCAGGTTTTCTTTTTCCTTTCGGAGGTTGCTCAACTCATCTCGAACTCTGTCCTTAAGCATGGTCTCTTCTAGTTCCTTCTGCTGTTCTTCAGGTTGTTGAGTCTTTACGCACTCCTTTTCCAATGTAGAAACACTTCCTGCTTCCTTTTGGAAGCAAGGTTGATTTCCCTTAGCCAGTTTCACCCTAGGAAGTTTGGCCCTCTGCCTCGCAATACCAAAACTGGCAGGTTTACTGATTGGCTCCCATAATGAACAGTTACTCCACTTTTGCCTTTGACTTGGATGGCTTCACCCGCGTATGTTTTTAATTGGGCAGTTGTTGCTTCTAAGTTTAATTGATGTTCACCATTACTCAGATATTTGAAGGTATGTTGCCCAATTACTGTAGTGGAAGCTTCTGTGTACACTTCCATTCAAACAGGTCTACCATTCGCTTTCACTGTTACATAGATTGGTTCTGTTCTTCCAACCTTCAAGTTATACAACAAATAAATATCTGGATCTGTTGCTTCAGGCTCTTCTACATTGTAGATCTCGCTGCTTTTTTTTCTTTTGTTTAAAAGTCTGTTTGACTCTTTCCTTACACTGTCTCATTATGTGACCATTTTTATGACAATAAAAACATTCTATTTTATTAAAGTGCCAATTGTGAAAAGACTGCTCGTTTCCACCTCTGTTGAAATTACTCCTTGTTTTCACTGCTAAGACATTTTTTCTCATTTTCCTGCTGGCGGGGGCTGTTTCCCACCTCTCAGCAGAGTATTGCATTTTCACGCCCTTTTTGGCTGGGGCTTCCCACCCGATGTGGACAATTTGTGCTCCCTGTATGGCTTTTGAATCTCTAACTGCACTTTCCATGGCCAGTGCAATCTCTAGCACCTTCTTGAAGTCCAAATTTGTTTGGGATAACAATCGCTTCTGAATTGTGTCCTCATTCACACCACAAGCTAAGTATATTGTTTAAGGATGTACCAAACTCATAATGCTCCGTTAATTGCTTCAAGCTTGCCACATAGCTCGCAACTGTCTCCCCCCGGGGCTCAAATTGTTGAATTAAACTTGAACCTTTGCATCATTACTGGGGGCTTTGGTTGGTAATGTCCCTTCACCAGGTCCACTAATCCGTCAAAATTTCCCCATTCTGGGGTGCTGGGTGCCATCAAACTTCAAATCAGGCCATAAGTCTTATTCCCACATGTACTTAAGAGGATTACCCACCTCTTCTCTTCCCCTGTAATCTCATTTGCTTGGAAAAAGAATGAGAGATGCTTAATGTAGTGGAACCAATTGCCCATTGCTGGATCGAAAAGATCAATTCTTCCGAATTGCAGCATGCTGTGAAAGAACTACTTCGATGATTTGAACGGAACTTCTGCTTACAATTACTGTGCGAGGTATAATACCGATTTTATTTCTCTTGATTTCTTCTGTTTAACTTGTTTAATCCTCGTCGCCAGTTTGTTGGATCCTAGATGTCAGTTTGATGGATCCTGCTTGTAGTAGGTGGTGGCCGATTTGGTACTAATTATAGAGTTGAGTAGCAGACACTTCATAAGCAGAAACTCTTAGTTTATTTACAAAGGTACTCAGCTGCAATTAAACATGTGCTTACAGTTCAAAATCTATCTCTAGACTACTCTGAACTACTAACGATTGACTACTAGCTACAGAGGTACCCCTCTGCTATTGGATACTAAGATCATGTGATCTTCCTTAATAATATTCATCTTAAAGGTATATTATACATCAGATTACCACAATTTGCTACTTTCCCGTTCGCAGAGACATTTCCACAATTTATATAATTTTGAAATACCCACTAATACACCCATTATCTCTCTTGCCACCTCCTTCAAAACTCTGGGATGAAGCTCATCTGGTCCAGGGGGTTTATCAGCCTTCAACCCAGTTAACCTTTCAAGGACTACCTCTTTACTAATATCAATTTCCTTTAGTTCCTCAGTTTCACAAATCCCTCGCATTTCTGGGAGATTTTCTGTATCTTCTTTCATGAAGACAGACACAAAAGAACTGTTTAGTTTCTCTGCAATTTCCCTGTTCTCCACTGTAAATTCTCCTGGCCCAATGTGTAATGGGCCCGCATTGGTCCTTGCTAACCTTTTCCTTTCCGTGTACCTAAAGAAGCTTCTACAATCCACCTTTATGTTCCTCTCTACTTTGCATTCATATCCTCTTTTCTCCTTCTTAATCTGTTTCTTGGTCCTCCTTTGCTAGGTTGTCCTGACTGTGCTCACCTTACTTACAGGAAGGTGGGCAGCATCTTGGCTGCCAAGCATTGTGCTTGTAGGCAGGATGACATAAACTGATCTAAAAGTGTTAGTGATTGCAGTGTTCCTCCAATTTTCAGAAGTGTGCCCACAATGCCCAGGAGAGAGGCTGAAATGGAGGTGGCGTGCCTGACCTGATAATACTGACACTATTTGAGGAGGGGCTTCTCATGCTCTCTGCATCCAAAACCTCCAGACCAATTGGTAGAGGCGGGATTGGATGAAGGTGTGGGTCTGATGTGATTGCAAATGGCTGAAACTGGGAGAAAGAGGGTTTGGGCAAATGGGAGGTGGATTGATGTTTGGCAGGATTGAATGAAAGGCATAAATCTCAGTGTGACATTAAAACCCAGGGAAGCTTCTGAGTCAAAAGCTTTCCATGTTGCTGCAAGTGTGTATAGTGTTTAGATCGTGTCCTATCTCATGGTGCACATGCCTGAAATGTTACTGAACATTGTGACCTTGCACAGCAGTGGAAAGGCTTTTGAAGGTGACTAATGTCCTTTCTTCTGTCATTCTGGCACAGGTGAAACCTCTTCCCCCGACCAAAATGTCATTACCAGCCCATCATTCCCTTCCGAGGATGAGGAAAAATCCTTGGGGGAAGCACCATCACATCCTCTCTCTGGCCCAAACATCAGTGCAGATACGGGCACTGCGGCAGAGATTAGTGTATCTGGACAAGGGCAAGCACATTCTAGTGAAGGCTCTTCACATTCGCATGTGCAGAAGCTGGGCAGTGTGGTGAAGCAGGCCTCGGTCAAATGGAGGAATGTCCGAGATGATCCTGAGACTGAATCCGAATTGGATTGATGAGCCTCTGAAGCCATCCGTGAGGTGGCAGATGTTGGATATCCAGCACGAGCTCCTGGGAGATTTGGCAGATATACCAGAGGGGTTGTGTGATCTTGCCCTGAAAGTGGAGGTGTCCATCCAGGCCATGTGCACTGTGATCGCCCACGCTTAGGAGCACCAAACTTCCACAGTGGACAGACTGGTGACTGCCCTGGAGGGGCAAACCAAGTGTATTGCAGACACAAACCTGGGTATGTGCTCTGACCTGCACACCATCGCTCAGAGCCAGGGTGACAGGTGGACTGGGAGCCGGGACACCATGCCGGGTCCTGGGACCTCACGGAAAGGCAGGGAGGACCAAATGGTCTTAGTGGCAGAGGATGACCAGCAGCTGCCACCAACTGGAAACATCTCTCATGGCACTTCTGAAGGGGACAGCATCTTCTCCGTCCACCCGTCATTGACACAGTCCTCGTCCAGTGCCGTGGTGACAGAAGCTCCTCCTTCCATTCAGCAGAGTTCAACAATAATAACATATTAATAGTTTGAGGCAGGGCAGGATGCATCGAGTGTCAATAATTGGACAGAGTAAGTGTATTGACCGAACTGTGACTGGAGTCCCTCATTCCACATGGACTAAGAATTGGAAACATGATGTGCCTACATCTCTGATGCCGAGACTTTAAAAACTATTGAAACCTCTGCCTTATTAAGGCGTCCCCTGTAACCCCCCTGTTTAAGAAGGGAGTGAGGCAAAAGATGGGAAATTACAGGCCGATTAGCCTGACCTCGGTCGTTGGTAAGATTTTAGAGCCCGTTATTAAGGATAAGATTTCAGAATACTTGGAAGTGCATGGTAAAATAGGGCAAAGTCAGCATGGTTTCATCAAGGGGAAGTCATGCCTGACAAATCTGTTAGAATTCTTTGAGGAGGTAACGAGTAGGTTAGACAAAGGAGAGCCAAAGGATGTTATCTACTTGGAATTCCAGAAGACCTTTGACAAGGTGCCGCACAGGAGGCTGCTCAGTAAGATAAGAGCCCATGGTGTTAGAGGCAAAGTACTAACATGGATAGAAGATTGGCTGTCTGGCAGGAGGCAGAGAGTGGGGATAAGGGGGTCCTTCTCAGGATGGCGGCCGGTGACTAGTGGAGTTCCGCAGGGGTCAGTGTTGGGACCACAACTTTTGATGATCTAGATGAAGGAACTGAGGGTATCCTGGCTAAGTTTGCAGATGTTACAAAGATAGGTGGAGGGCCAGGTAGTATTGAGGAGGTGGGGAGGCTGCAGAAGGATTTGGACAGGTTAGGAGAATGAGCAAAGAAGTGGCAGATGGAATACAATGTGGGGAAGTGAGAGGTCATGCACTTTGGTAGGAAGAATAGAGGCATAGTCTATTTTCTAAATGGGGAGAGAATTCAGAAATCTGGAGTGCAAAGGGACTTGGGAGTCCTCGTCCAGGATTCTCTTAAGGTTAACTTGCAGGTTGAGTCGGTAGTTAGGAAGGCAAATGCAATGTTGCAATTTATTTCGAGAGGACTAGAATATAAAAGCAGGGATGTGCTGCTGAGGCTTTATAAGGCTCTGGTCAGACCACATTTAGAATATTGTGAGCAATTTTGGGCCCCGTATCTCAGGAAGGATGTGCTTGCCCTGGAGAGGGTCCAGAGGAGGTTCACGAGAACGATCCCAGGAATGAAAGGCTTAACATATGAAGAACGTTTGAGGACTCTGGGTCTATACTCGATTGAGTTTAGAAGGATGAGGGGGGATCTGATTGAAACTTACAGAATACTGAAAGGCCTGGATAGAGTGGACGTGGGGAAGATGTTTCCATTAGTAGGAGAGACTAGGACCCGAGGGCACAGCCTCAGAGTAAAGGGAAGACCTTTTAGAACAGAGATGAGGAGAAACTTCTTTAGCCAGAGAGTGGTGAATCTATGGAATTCATTGCCACAGAAGGCTGTGGAAGCCAGGTCATTGAGTGTATTTAAGACCGAGATAGATAGGCTCTTGATTGGTAAGGGGATCAAAGGTTACAGGGAGAAGGCGGGAGAATGGGGTTGAGAAAATTATCAGCCATGATTGAATGGCGGAGCAGACTCGATGGGCCGAATGGCCTAATTTCTGCTCCTATGTCTTATGGTCTTACGGTCTATCCCTAGTCACAAGCATCCATGCCATCACGTCCAGGGTCTTTCAGCTGAACATTACTGTGTTCCCTCAACTCATCCTCACCCTCAGATGAATTGGCCCCCATGTACCGTCCCCTCTTCCTCAAGGCCAACCCCTCTCTTAACAGTGAGGTTGTGGAGTGCACAGCATTCCGTGACCATGAGGGACACACGTGATGTAATGTATTGCAATGCCCTTTCTGATCTGTCAAGGGATCCGAACCTGATTTTCAAGAGCCCGATTGTCTGTTCAACATTGGCCCTGGTGCTTCTGTGGTTGTCACTGTAGTTCCTCTCCATATCTGTTCTGGGTGCCCTCACTGGAGCCGTGAGCCATCTCTTCAATGAGTAACCCTTGTCACCCAGAAGTCATACATCCAGGACATCAGGACACCAGAATAGATCTGGTATCCATAAGTACGCAGAATGAAGGAGTCGTGGCTGCTGTCCAGGTACCTGATGCATTACTGCATTATCCATCGATGATCCTGGACCAGCTGAACGTTCAACAAGTGGAAGTCATCTATGTTTATAATGGTGCAAGGCAGTCCAACCGGAGCCTTTATGGCGACGTGTGTGCAGTAAACGCCTCGCTGTACCTTGGGGAAACCTGCAATCGCCGCAAACTTCTGGCTCTTTCCAGTAGACTCTGGCCATCCATTGTGATTGAGATGTAATTTCCTACCCTTCTGAACACAGCATGAAGTGAAGACCTTGATACAGCAAGCTGCATTATACAGTGCGTGCTGCAGGCTGCATTATACAGTGCGTGCTGCAGGCTGCGTTATGCAGTGGTGTGCAGCAGGCTGTGTTATACAGCAGTGTGCAGCAGGCTGTGTTATACAGCGGTGTGTAGCAGGCTGCATTATACAGTGCGTGCTGCAGGCTGTGTTATGCAGTGGTGTGCAGCAGGCTGCGTTATGCAGTGGAGTGCAGCAGGCTGTGTTATACAGCGGTGTGCAGCAGGCTGCGTTATGCAGTGATGTGCAGCAGGCTGCATTATGCAGTGGTGTGCAGCAGGCTGCGTTATGCAGTGATGTGCAGCAGGCTGCATTATGCAGTGATGTGCAGCAGGCTGCGTTATGCAGTGGAATGCAGCAGGCTGCGTTATGCAGTGGAGTGCAGCAGGCTGCGTTATGCAGTGATGTGCAGCAGGCTGCGTTATGCAGTGGAGTGCAGCAGGCTGCGTTATGCAGTGGTGTGCAGCAGGCTGCGTTATGCAGTGGAGTGCAGCAGGCTGCGTTATGCAGTGGTGTGCAGCAGGCTGCATTATGCAGTGGAGTGCAGCAAGCTGCGTTATGCAGTGGAGTGCAGCAGGCTGCGTTATGCAGTGGTGTGCAGCTGGCTGCATTATACAGTGGAGTGCAGCAGGCTGCGTTATGCAGTGGAGTGCAGCAGGCTGCGTTATGCAGTGGTGTGCAGTGGGCTGTGTTATGCAGTGGAGTGCAGCAGGCTGCGTTATGCAGTGGTGTGCAGCGGGCTGCGTTATGCAGTGGAGTGCAGCAGGCTGCGTTATGCAGTGGAGTGCAACAGGCTGCGTTATAAAGCGGTGTGCAGCAGGCTGTGTTATGCAGCGGTGTGCAGCGGACTGTGTTATGCAGCGGTGTGCAGCAGGCTGCGTTATGCAGTGGTGTGCAGCAGGCTGCGTTATGCAGTGGAGTGCAACAGGCTGTATTATGCAGCGGTGTGCAGCAGGCTGCGTTATAAAGCGGTGTGCAGCAGGCTGCGTTATGCAGCGGTGTGCAGCGGGCTGTGTTATGCAGCAGTGTGCAGCAGACTGCGTTATGCAGTGGTGTGCAGCAGGCTGCGTTATGCAGTGGTGTGCAGCAGGCTGCATTATGCAGCGGTGTGCAGCGGGCTGTGTTATGCAGCGGTGTGCAGCAGGCTGTGTTATGCAGCGGTGTGCAGCAGGCTGTGTAATGCGACGGTGTGCAAGTGGCTGTGTTATGTCACTGAGGCCTGCACATGTTGCCTGAAAGGATCCCGTCACAAAGGAGTTGAGTGTAAGAGTGACCTTGAAGCTACAGGCATTGGGTAATCCCCAATGCAGTGGGACGAGATCTATCTCACCAGCACATCATAAAGGATGTGACTGTGGCTCTTGAGAGCCTGAGCCTCCTCTTGTACTGTGTTTCGGACATCTGCAGATAGCTCAGTCTCTGCCTTGAAGGGTTCTCAAAATTCCCACGTTTTTCATATCATCAACAAGGATATGACTTTTGGACTTTTAAACTGCTGAGTTAAGTGTAAAACCCTGCAGACAGGAGGCTGGGCCCATGAAGGCCTGGGGCTGCACATTCCGGGCTTATTGAGTTCAGTGTGGATTGTTTTGCCTGAAACCAGACAACGAGAGGAGACAGAATACGCATTCTTCCCTTTAATACAATCAACCCAGAGAAAGACTTTGCCTCACACGAATCTGAAGCCCACCAAAATCTTGCATAAATAATCGCTACTAACTACCAAGGCAGGAAGGCACAATCAATTCAAATTATGCAAACCCATCAATACTCCACACATACAATAGCTTTCAGTTCAAAACTAGTTACTAGGCAGGAAGACAATGATAAACATCATGCGAGCCCGTTAAAAACAATGAGACATCAATCACTGGGGGAAGACCACCAAAATCAAACAAAGAACTAACCTTGATTTGGATTGAGATAATAAATTTGAAAGACAGTATAACTGGGCAGTCAGTTATGAAAGAGAGAGAGAGAGAAACCAGCTAGTAGAAGGGTGAGCAGTTTGGAACGCTGACACAGGGCAGTGAGCAGCTGGGAGCGGTTGAAGCCAAGTTTAAGCAGAGAGAGAAACCAGCTAGCAGAAGGGTGAGAGAGGGAAACCAGCTAGCAGGCAGTGAGCAGCTGGGAGCGGTTGAAACAGAGTTTAAGCAAGAAGATCTGGAGGTCTGCAGGCCCGCAGGCAATATCACGGTGAGGGGCACGGGGTGGCAGGCTCAACCGAAGACAACAAGGCCGCATCTTCAACCCTCCACAAAGATCGACCACCCACAACCGCGTCCTCTACTCAACAGAAGGACTTTCGCAGATTCCACAGACCAGGACTGCGTGGGGACGGCAGGCCCCAGAGGACACAACGAGCGTACCCCAAAGCTGCAACCGGCTTACCTGGCTGGATTTCGAACTGTCAAGGAACCCTGAGTTGGTGAACATGATCCCTGACCTCTCCTAGTTCAATTCAGTTAGGTTTTGGGGGTGGGACAAGGGTAAGGGGATTAGTAGCGTGATTTTCCCTCATTATGCCGTGTGTTCCCCATTCTTAATTAAGTGTACTTTGTAGGTCTGTATAATATCAGTGTAATCCTAATATTATAAATTCATTTGTGACTTCAATAAACTCCGTTTTTCTTGCACCAAAACCAGTTGTCTGCTGCACTTTGTCACAACCCTCAAATAAGTCCAGGTCTAGAACCCAGGGAGTGGGAATGATTCAGACTGCTCAGAAGTCAGAGGTGAAACTGACACACACCACCAACCCCTATATAATGGCGACCACGGTAGGACCTTGGCAAATGCAATGCAGTGGACACTGATTTGGAAGAGAGAACTGTAATGGAAGAGAGGATTTCAAATTATGTGTTCAGTAAGGTGAACATGGGAAAAAAATGGGTCACTACTCTGTTAAAGGCTGGGCGCCCGGTAGATGCTGCAGCTAAATGGACAGAAGGGAAGAATCGTAAAAAATCCATAGAAAAGGCAGTCTGGCTGATGTGCTTCAAGAAGCAGATTCAGCTTTTGGACAGGATCGTTGAAACACAGGCGGCTGAGAATCGGGAGTCAGCCCTGGAAGTCCAAACAAAGGCCCTAGCAGGGGAGAAGTTACTGTCAGCATGGCAGGCTCTGAACCAGGAAAGGGTGTAGTTAATGGGGGAGCATAAGACCCAGCAGGGATATTTACAGTGTCAGGTCACCGAGGACAAGAACAATGAGCTGGGGTTGTGGGAAAAGAATGCCCGCCTAGCAAGACAAGTAAGAGAGCAGGAGGAGAAAATAAAAGGCTTACAGGCAGCCTATAAGATAGTGAGTGCATAGGGGTTTGAGGATGCAGACCATGGCCCCTGCCAGAAGCAGATAGAGAGTCTGAACCTTGCTCTGAGGACGGCAAAAGGCATGGTGTACCTCATAAGCCCTAGTGCAGCCCAGGTCGACTTCAAAGGGAACCTGGGGAGGACGGTTCAGATACCACAGGGGACTACCTGGTTGAGGAGCAGGAGGGCCCACGACCACCACCCATAGCGCCAAGCTTTAGCGAAATCTGGCAGGGTGGGGGGATGGAATTAGCGGCAGAAGCTGAGGAGGAAAACCCCCAGCAAGAGAGGCTGGGACCAGGGCCGATGTGCCCGGCCCGGCAGCAAAGGTTCGGCCCGCCCGTTGATAACGGGGATGAGGGACCCCTCCAAAACCAGTTTGTAGTTCCCCACAGCACCCAACAGCTTAGGGACATGGTAAGCCATTTAACTAAACTTGCAGCAAATGGGGATCCCTCGGTCCACTTCAGGGAAGTGGAACAAGCAGCAAGCATCAACGAGTGTAATGATGCTGAACAGGCCAAAATGCTGCTATTCTCCCTGGAGAGTGAGCTCTTCCAGTCCCTCTCTGACCAATGTAAGATGGGACAGTGCGATTATGGGGAGCTCAAGGAGGAAGTTCTTGAGGCCATGGGGATGAATGAGGGAAGTCCTTTCTCCCGGGTGGAAAAAACAGTGCAGCTCATAGGAGAACCCCCGCAGGCTTTTGCAGACAGGTTGTGGCCGGTGTATAGGAGCACATGCAGTGGGACGCCTAACCGGGCTAACCTGGACCAGGATCAGTGGGCCCACTGGCTCCGTTGCCTGGTGGCAAACAGCTTGCCACAGGTCAGTGCCGCGGCAGGAATGTGGTTTGACCCAAAGAATCCCCTGACTACCGAACTCACAGTGATCAGACAATTGACCATAGCTCACCGTAATGGTAAAGGAACCAATGCACACCCACCTAAAGGGAAAGTGCATGAAATGAAACCCTGCCAGGGTTGGAAGGAGTGGCATCAGGAAGGGAATAACCCTTCCAGCACAAAGCTATAGAGTTATCACAAAAGTATTTCTATACTTTGGAACAGAGAACACACGAGATAGAGGGAGAGATTCAAGGTATCACAGTCCCACTCTGGTGGGACATTTTTGAAAACATAGAGGTCCCTTCATGGGTCAGAATGGCTTCCCACATCCTCGTGGTTTGCCAGCTGGGAATAGTGTTTCCTCTGCCATTTCCGCCAGCTCCAGCATGATGCCACCACTAAACACATCATCCCTTCACCCACCCCCACCCCAGGTGGTATTTCATAGGGATCGTTCCCTCCGTGACACCCTGGTCCACTCCTCCATCGCCCCCTACTCCTCAACCCCCTCCCACGGCACCTCCCCATGCAAACGCAGAAGATGCAACTCCTGCCCCTTCACTTCCTCTCTCCTCACCGTCCAAGGGCCCAAACACTCCTTTCAAGTGAAGCAGCATTTCACTTGCACTTCCCTCAACTTAGTCTACTGCATTCATTGCTCCCAATGCGGTTTCCTCTACATTGGAGAGACCAAACGCAGACTGGGTGACCGCTTTGCAGAACACCTTCGGTCTGTCCACAAGCATTACCCAGACTTCCCTGTTGCTTGCCATTTCAACACTCCACCCTGCTCTCTTGCTCACATGTCTGTCCTTGGCTTGCTGCATTGTTCCAGTGAAGCCCAACGCAAACTAGAGGAACAGCACCTCATCTTCCGACTAGGCACTTTACAGCCTTCCGGACTGAATATTGCATTCAACAATTTTAGATCTTGAACTCTCTCCTCCATCCCCACCCCCTTCCCGTTTCTTCCCACTCCTTTTTGTATTTCCAATAATTTATATAGATTTTTCTTTTCCACCTTATTTCCATTATTTTTAAATGTATTTCCACCCATTGTTTATTTCTACCTTTCGGCATTCCCCCACCCCCACTAGAGCTATCTGTACCTTATCTGTCCTGTCTTCTACTCTTAATTAGCACATTCCTTTAGATAATATCACCACCTTCAACACCTCTTTGTCTTTTTGTCTGTGACAGCTTTTGGTTATCTCCACCTATCACTGGCTGCTTGTCCCAACAAAATCCGCCCCCCCTTAAACCAGCTTATATTTCACTCCTTTCCTATTTTTACTTAGTTCTGTTGAAGTGTCATGAGGACTCGAAACATCAACTGTGCTCTTCTCCGCCGATGCTGCCAGACCTGCTGAGTTTTTCCAGGTATTTCTGTTTCTGGTTTTCTTATAATGTTGTACCTGTTGTGCTCTCAGTGCAAGGGAAAAGGCAAAATCCTAGAGTTCCAAAATGAAAGGACCTGGAAGAAGCATTATGCTAAGGTGGAGAGAGATACACCTGTTTGAGCCTTTCATATATTTTTTGTTGTGTGTTCCTGAATAAAGATTGTTTTTTTTTGTGTTCGGTTATTTTTAAGAAAGATTTTTACGTGTTGTTTTCTTTTAATAAAGATGTATGTGCAACAAGTGGGGTGTTGGACCCCCTAAATGTTTGGATGTATGTAAATAATTGTATTTTGCCTATGCATGTTTACGCACACTACATTTTAAAGAATAGGGAATGTATGTGTCGTGAGATTTTAGATAGGTAATTACAGGGTAAGATTGACTATGGAGGGTCGGGAATTTTGTTTTTTTTTTCCAGTCTGATACTTGAAGCAAGGTTTAAGTATCACAGGGGGGGCTGGAGGGTTCTCAAAATTCCCACATTTTTCATATCATCAACAAGGATATGACTTTTGGACTTTTAAACTGCTGAGTTAAGTGTAAAACCCTGCAGACAGGAGGCTGGGCCCATGAAGGCCTGGGGCTGCACATGCCGGGCTTATTGAGTACAGTGTGGGTTGTTTTGCCTGAAACCAGACAATGAGAGAAGACAGAATACGCATTCTTCCCTTTAATACAATCAACCCAGAGAAAGACTTTGCCTCACACGAATCTGAAGCCCATCAAAATCTTGCATAAATAATCGCTACTAACTACCAAGGCAGGAAGGCACAATCAATTCAAATTATGCAAACCCATCAATACTCCACACATACAATGGCTTTCAGTTCAAAACTAGTTACTAGGCAGGAAGACAATGTTAAAAACAACGAGACATCAATCACCAGGGGAAGCCCACCAAAATCAAACAAAGAACTTACCTTGATTTGGATTGAGATAAGAAATTCAAAAGACAGTATAACTGGGCAGTCAGTTATGAAAGAGAGAGAGAGAGAAACCAGCTAGCAGAAGGTTGAGCAGTTTGGAAAGCTGACACAGGGCAGTGAGCAGTTGGGAGCAGTTGAAACAAAGTTTAAGCAAGAAGATCTGGAGGTTTGCAGACCTGCAGGCAACATCACAGTGAGGGGCATGGAGTGGCAGGCTCAACCGAAGACAACAAGGCCATAACCGCAGCCCTCCACGAAGATTGACCACCCACAACCGTGCCCTCCACCCAACTGAAGAACGTTCGCAGATTCCACAGATCAGGACCATGTGGGGACGGCAGGCCCCAGAGGACACAAAGAGTGTACCCCAAAACAGCAACCGGCTTACCTGGCTAGATTTCGAACTATCAAGGAACCCTGGGTTGCTGAGCATGATCCCTGATCTCTCCTAGTTCAATTTAGTTAGGTTTTGGGGGTGGGACAAGGGTAAGGGGATTAGTAGCGTGATTTTCCCTTGTTATGCCATGTGTTCCCCATTCTTAACTAAGTGTACTTTGTAAGTCTGTATAATATCAGTTTAATCCTAAAGTTATAAGTTCATTTGTGACTTCAATAAACTCAGCTTTTCTTGCACCAAAACCTGCTGCACTTTGTCACAACCCGCAAATAAGTCCAAGATCTGGCACCCAGGGAGTGGGAGTGATTCGAACCGCTCAAAAGTCAGAGGTGGAACTGACTCACACCACCACCCCCTACAGATACAGATCCTCTTATTGACGTGTAACAGTAAAACATACGGCCTAATTCATAGTCTAATGGCACCCAACAGCATTAATTTAACCCAAACTGGTTAAAAGAGATTAATCTTGAGAGACTACTGAGATCTTAATCAGAAGCAGGAAAAGTTACTGTGTGGAAAAAGGAGCACGTAAAGACTCAACAAAAGGAACTTGTAGGGGTGATGCTTCAGCGCAGAGTTCGAGTTGAAGTCAGTAATCTCCAAAAAAAAAGAAAACCTGCTCAAGGACTTTTGCATATCGCAGGATTCCCTCAAATCCCAATTTGTAAAAAGATATGAGGAAGAACAGAAATAATTCATCATATCTCTGGCCAAGATGGGGAATAAATTAGCCGAGAAAATACAGCAATACTTAATTCTCCAGGAAACAACTAACAAATATAAAAAAGAAATTGAAGAGCTGAAGGATCAGCTACATGAAAGCCAAGAAGAGACCCCTGAATTTTCAAAGGAGCTGACAGATGAAGAAATGATGGAAGACTCAATCACTGAGTTCATCAGGTTGAGTCCATACCTGAGCCTAGTCTGGCCAATAGGGAAGTTGAAGAGGAAGCTGAGATTAAAGTCAGTGCTGCCAAGAAGAAAACCCATCAAAAGAAGAAATGTAGGAAGAAAAAACAGAATTACTAACAAGGCCCCGAAAATTTTAATTTTAATTTTTATTTTTACACAAGAAGCTGATTATACCAATTTGAATTTAGCCTTGCCAACATACTGATTTTGAGAACCTTCCTGACAGTTGACCTTCATATTGTTGAACTAAGAGGGGGGAGGCAGCAGGAGTGCATGCGATTGGGCCCAAAAGAGGGTGCAAGCTTTCCCGTTGGAGTCTACACCACAGGTAGAAGGAACTCCACTTGGTTTGGAAGTACCTGTAGGACCCATGGAGGCTGGGAGAGTCGAAGAGTCAAACTTACAGGTTCCTACTGGAAAGTCTAGTGGACAGATAACTCCCGAGAGGGAGGCCTCCGATAAACCAGCCAGAGTCATAGAACTATGACATTCGACATGTTTGAAGAAGCCTCCAGAGAGACTGAATTTGTAAATAGTTTATTTATTTAAGTATTTGATATATGGTAAAGATTGTAAATTGTACTTTGGAGTAAAGGGGGAGGAATGTGGTAATCTGAGGTGCAATTTACCTTTAAGAGAATGTGAGCAGATTTACCAGGTGACTGTATTACCCAATTTCTGTGTAGCACGGGCTACAATGTTAATTAGTAGCTTAGAATAGGGTCTGGTCGGAGAAGAACACATTGTGTTCATGCTCTCTTAATTGTGTAAATAAACAGCATGTGTTTCATCTTATATTGGTTTCTGCATCTGCTGTATATTGTTTGCCAACTAACCCACCAGTAGATAGGCATGCAACTGTGTTCATGAGCAAAGCAACCCGACAGAAGGAACATAACATAGACTTTTCTTTTTTTCTTAAGAACTGATGTACTCACATTTACAAGGCTGGGTGCAGTGTTGGAGCTATTTTACCCTCGTCACCAAATGTATTGATTTGACGTACTAGACCCCTCGAGCCTAATCTGTCACCTAATAAGATTGTGGCTGATCTGATAGTCACCTCTTACTTTCCTGTCTGCCTCCCATAACACTTGACTCGCATGTCGATGAAAAATCTATCTAACTCAGCCTTGAATGTATTCAATGACCCAGCCTCCACTCCTCTCTGGAGAGAATTCCACAGACTAACGACCCTCTGAGAGAGAAAAAAATCTCCTGATCTGTCTTAAATCGGAAACTCCTTATTTTAAATTGTGTCTCCTCGTTCTAGACTCTGCCAAAAGGGGAAATATCCTCTCGGCATTCAACTATCAAGTCCCCTCAGGATCTTAATGTTTCAATAAGATTACCTCTCATTCTTCTAAACTCCAATGGGAGTTTAACAATTTTAGCGGATGGCAGATTAGGCTCAAGGGGCAGAATGACCTATTCCTGCTGCTAATGTTTGTGTTCATTTGTTTGGCTCCTTGGGTTTATTGTGAGTGAAGCTTCCTTTTTAAGAAAAAATCCACATACGGCATGACAGAATTTTTCAAAGTCAATTTCATGTTAAAAAAATGCACACCATTTATGTCCCAGGTTGTTGGATATAATGGCTGTACAGAGCACTGTGATATAATTCCTTCCCTTGACATTTTGTTTGCTTTTTGGCAGGTGACAGGAAAACAGGGAAAATCAAGGAAGTTCTTGCTGCCCCACAGCATATGATAATTAAAATACTTTCAAAGAAAGCAGTTTTTAAAAATCCCAAAGATGAAAAATTAAATGTTTAAGATTCTTAGCAAGAAGGTCCAGGTCTCGAGTTCCTACATTTTTAAAATCCTGATTACAAATCTAGACGGATGATTTTTTTCTCCATATTTTTTGAACATGACAAGAGGCGATGCAATCGACATCGAAGCCTCCCAAAGTATACTTAGAATAGAGATCTTTTCAGATTATGCTTCTGTTACATTTATACCAATGACATTAATTTTGCTTAAGGAAATGTTGTAAAAAGGACAGGGAGGCCTTGAATTATATGGTTTGTGGATAGATTTGATGGACCAACTGACCATTTCTCTTTCCAGTTTTGATTTTATATTATTCTAGTGGAACCTGTTTGATAAGTGTAAAATGAGAATATATTTAAATGGAGGACTTACTAAGTGGAACTTATTAAGATCTTGCTGCAAGATGTGTGCACCATTTTCTTCTTAAGTGATCATTTAATTGGAAAAGACATTCCCTCATAGCCCATTTCTTGTCTTCTCTACAGTGACTTATTTGATTTCATATAAATGTAAAACTCTGTATTCATTTTGTCCTCATAATTATTTCTTAAATTCATAAACACCAGTAATTTAATCCCTTTACTGTATTTGAATGGTGCTAGCCCCTGCTTTGGGCTATTTGTGACTGCCAGTGCCACAACGAGGACATAGAGGTTCAGCACCATTTGTGAGCAGAGTTACATAAGGGGAATTGAACTCTGCTTTCAAAGGAAAATCTTTGCAAAACCATTGATGCTGTTGGTCGATAAAATTATATTGTTGCTTTAAATGGTTAGACTCCCTTTAAATTCTATGATTTTTTAATGGCTACTGAATTATTTTAATAGACCATTTTTTAGTAATTAAATACATATAGAATGCGTATAGAATATGAATATAAAAATGTATGAATTACAAGAGTTTATTCTTAGAGTAATGGAAATCTGATAAATAATGCATCCATTTCAAAGATGTTGCCATGTTGTAATAAATTCTGCATTGCAACTCTCTGTTATGAATGCTTATTAGAAAGCACATAGCATTTTATGTGCTGAAAACTTTTAAAAAGTTAAAATTGTTTGAATTGCAAATAATGTAATGTGTGAATGGATTCATGTCCATATATATTATCTTTATTATCATGTATATGATGACAGTTCTGACCCTGTTACGTTTATACAACATTTATAACCTTGCATTACAATTTTAGCTCCTGCAGAAGTGTTCTCAATGATTTCACAGTTGCTCCAATGTAGTCCTGGGGCTGGATCTTCCCCTCTCCTTCGGGAAATGTGAGTCAAGCCATTTCCAGACTTTGTGATTTTGAATCTGTCACATCCTCCCAATTTCATAGTATTTTCAACTCTGTGATACATGGGCAGGGAAGGTGTAGGCAGGACCAAGGCAGCAACGTCAATGGGTCGTTGCCGAGGCAGGTTGAGTAGAAGGCCAGAATGAACACTCTGTTAGGAAATAGAGACAGTTAAAGTAAGTTATATTTGTATTTATGGGTGTTCTGAACGAGTTTTGGCTTTAAAGTTTAAGTTTGATTTGTATTTCTGTATCTGTGTGTTAAGAAAAGGTCAAGTTGAGTTTTAGTTTCACTTTAAAAGGTGCCTGCATTTCTAATGAGTTTTTTATGACTGTTGAAGAGAATTTAAAGCAAACACAAGAGTAGGAAAAGCTGTGTTCTTGCCTAGCAAGGGGAGTCCAGAGAGGTAGGCCCCACCAACACACACACACACACACATACACATATACACACAGGCAGAGTGGTTGAAAGCAGTTTGAGTTCAGTTGGAAGAATGTGCCAGATCAGGCAAGACATGAAATGGGACAGTTAGAAAGTCCCAAGCTGTAGAAGAAATGTCCCAAGACCAAGGAGTGAGATAAAACCAGGAGAAAGTCCCAGGACGACTTTCTAGTCCAAAGGACAGGAACCTGGAAAAGGTCCTGTTAAGTGAAGTTAAGAGTGAGGAGCAGAAGAAAGCTCCAAGCTTCAAGCTTAAAGAGAGAAAGCTGCAGGAAGCAGATTTAAAGCAAGAGGCCAGAAGGTCCAAAGAGATAGCTGAAGGTCTGGAACTCTTTGCGATGGTCATGTGAAGCAGTGGGGTACTGATGATGGCTGAGTCGGTGAGAGAGAGAGAGAGTGCGTGAAAGAAAGCTTGAATGCATGTGGTGACCTGAGGAGAGGAACATTGCAAGGAGAGTTCAAAACACTGGAGTTGAACCCTTGTGAAAGGTATCTGAGAGAAAACATTGGTTTGGGACAAGATTCCAAAGCAAGTTCTTGGAGAGTGGAAATTGGAAGCTCTCATGTGTAATATGGAGTTCAGTAAGACCGGTTGGGTCACGGTGTGACAAGCGTCTGCGGGAATTTGAGGAGAGATCCGTAGCATCTGTTTGGAGTGGCATCTGTCACCTGGTTTCAGAGTGTGTTGTGTCTGTGAGAGGTCGCCAATTGGTTTACATGGACCATGTACTTACTGTGAACATTAGAGTATGAGATAGCGTTTGTAACTTGTGTTATCCTTACAAATCTGTATATAACTGTCAAGGTATGGCTGTGGGTGAGGAGTATTGTAATATAGTTCATATTTTCTTGTTTAATAAATGTTTTATTCTTTTGTTAAAAGTTCATCAGCTGAATCCAGTGACTCTGCTCAGTAGCCACTCTCCAAGTTTCTAAACAAAAAATAAAAGTTAGGATGTATCAAGCTGGGTTCCACCCTGGGTTCAGTCTTGTCCAGTGGTAACATCAGCTGGGATAATAACACTCTCTCACAACTACTTCCAATGCAATTCCATCCTCCTTAAGTAAGGAGCTCAAAACTGTCACGGTACTCCAAATGATGCCTCACAAAGGCCCTGTACAGCTGCAGCAATGCTTCCATAGGGCAGGATCTTCCCCCTGTCAGAGGGGCTGTGCAGGAGCGGGCGCGAGCAGGAGGGTTCCAATTAAGGCCCACCCAGTGTGATGTGCACTCCCTGTGTGGACGGGGCTGGGGGGGGGAATTCCCTGAGCCTGGAGTGGGCTCTTTCGCGCATGCGTGCGGAAGAGCGCAAAGATCTCCCTGAGGCAAAGTGCTGCCTCAGGGAGATCGGCTCAGGTTTCAAACATTGAATAAAGATGAGAAAAAAATTATTGACATGTCCCCTCTTGTGCCACTGTCTGGGACACGTCAATTTCTTTTATTTAGACATTTCATACAAATTTTAATCGCCTCATGAAACCTCCTCCCGCCCGTGGATGAGGTTTCATGTTTTTTCCGAAGCTCGCCAGGGCTCCCGGCCTGCCCGCCAGCCTTAAGGTTGGACAGGCAGGTCCATTGATAACTTCAGTTACTTTATTAATGGCCTTAAGTGGCCTTTGACAGGTCGGTGGGTGCGCAGCCGACTCAGCTCTGCACCCGCCAACCTGAAAATGTAAATAATGTGGAGTGACGTTGGGACGCCCACCCAATGTCACCGCGGGTCATTTTATGCATCGGCATGTGGGCCCCTCCCCCCACTCGCCGATCGGAAGATGCAGACCTTAATTTCCCTTGCAATAAATTCCAATATTTCATTTACCTTCCCAATCACTTGCTGTACCTGGATGCTAGCATTTTTTGTGATTCAAGCACCAGGACATGCAGATCCCTCTGTACCGCAGCACTCTGCACTCTCTCTCCATTTAAATAATATTCTGCTTTTTCATTCTTCCTGCCAAAGTGGACAAACTCAAATTATACTCCATCTGCCAAATTTTTGCCCACTCATTTAACCTATCCAAATCCCTTTGCGGACTCTTTAGCCTGGATTTTCAACTTCAAGATGGGTATCGGAGTCTGAAATTGTCGTGACTTGTGATCCTGTCTCTGTTGCGGAGGTGCCCACCCGCTCTATTTTCACCCTGGTGAGGAGAGTTTGTGACGGTAACAGGCCTGCCAACTCTGAAGGCTCTGCGGAGGCGGAAAGGGGCTTGGATGCGGAGGTGGGCAAATCGTGTCGTGGCCCAGTATAAATGCCCGCCTCCAATGGCATTGCTGGGAATTGAGACTCAAGATGAGATTGCTGACCCAGCATTCGGAAGTAATCTCTAACTCTTGTCATGTGCGTAGTGAATGTCTCTCTGACTGTATGTGACAGCCAACAGTTTGTTTTAACTGTGATAAAGTTGGCCCAGCTTGCCTACCCTATAAGCTGTAAGTCTGGCTGCCTCCATTTCTCATGTGACTGCCGCACACAGCGATGACTCACTACTAGCATTTGTACCTGCTGCTCTAGCACGTGTCTGCACTCTGCTGCAATTGTCATCAGAAGCAGTTTTGAGTCTGCCCTGTGATGGTTGGGGAGAGCTTTCTACCCATCAGGTGCAGGATGTCCCTCATGCCGCTCACTGACTACATCAGGAGCTCCAGGTCCTGGTCACTGAATTGAGATGCACTCGATGCCAGGCTGCCCATTGATGATATCCTCTAGGACATTCTGGAATGGCAACAAACAAACACATGGGTCATTATGCGTGCTCGCCTCGTATGTCATAATCCATGGGGCCACTTGGATAATGGAAAGGCACTAGTGAATGGCTTGCTGTTTGGGGCTCAGTGTTTGGAACATCTGGTGGAGTTCCTGGAGGTAATGCAGGTTCATGCTCTGCGAGTGTAAGAGTTCATGGCACAGTACATGAGTTCTTTGCAGGAGAGAATGGTCAACCTCATGGAGAGCCACATGCAGCAGCACCTGGAGTGCATGCCACCCACACAAAAAAGGGCATCTGTAATATGGTGGGCTGCCACTTGTGAAATGCACACAGGCCTGCAGCAGACCCTTGGAATGAGCTGGTCACCAAAAAATTTAGGGCCATTGTAACCTTGATTGCTAAGAGCAATGCTAGTCGTCTGTTGGTTTGAGGCACTTGTTCATCTTTCACAGTAGCACAGATGTCTGTGGCCATCTGGCTGGACAGGCTCAGCTTTCTCCTACACTGGTGCTCTGGCATGTCCAGATAGCTGCACCTAACACAATGCACCCTGTGCTCAGGATAATAGTGAGTCCTTCTTCCTGCTCGTGCCTCTTGAGGCTCTACCCTTACTCTTGCTGTAATCCACAAAACCATGTTGACTCTACCTGATCGTATTATGATTTTCTAAATGTCCTATTATTACCTCCTCAATAATGGATTCAAGCATTTTATCTTTGACAATTATTAGGCTAACTGGTTATATTTTTGAGTAAATATATGATATATGTGAATACGTGTGTGTGTGTGTGTGCATATGCATATGTATATATATATGTGTGTGTGTTTATATATATATAATATATACATACACACACATACATATATATAATATATATATAAATAATCTGAATGACTTGAGTATACAGGGCATAAGGTCAAAGGTTGAGTTTACACAAAACTCACACATATAGTAAACAATGATGAGGGTAGTAACAGACTTCAGGAGGACATAGGCAAAAGGTGAATTGGGCAGACAAATGGCCAGTGAAATTTAATGTAGAAAAATGTGAAGTGACACAATTTGTAGAAAGAATGAGGAGAGACAACTAAATTCAAATAGTAGTTTTAAAGGGGGTGCAGGAACAGAGAGGCTTGGAGCTGAATGTAATGGGCCCATCCACTGGCCAAAATGATGGCGGCAATCCTGCTGCAGCCATTTCTGGGAGCCCCAACAGAATTAAATGCCTATCAGTCAGTTATCTACCTGCCGTCAGGATTCCTGCACCTTAGAAGGTAAGGAGCCTACCTCCAGAACTGCCAGACAATCAGATGGCTGACAGTTCTTCTGTCCCAGCAGCGCAATCGGTCCCAGCAACGTGATCAGGACCAGTGGCTACTGCTTGTCCTGCAGGCAGCCCTGGAGCAGCGGCAACAAGGAGGCCCCAGAAAAAGAGGCAAATTGGGTGGGCCCATTGGAGCCAGTCAGGCAGGCCCAAGTGAGGTGCTTTGCAGGGGGTGGGGGAGACGGGGGGGGTGGGGGAGGCAGTGGGGTGGGGACTGGTGGGGGGGGGTGGGGGGGCTGGCGGGGGTCGGTAGTGGTGGTGTGGAATCATCAATGTCATATTTTATTTTATAAAGCTCCTGTGCTTTGGACTCAGCTGTAGCTCAGTTGGTGGAACACTTTCTTCTGAGTCACAAGATTCTGGGATCAAGCTCCACTCTAGGGCTTGAGCACAAATATCAAGCTGACACTGCTTTGCAGTCCTGAGGGAGCGCTGACTTGTCAGAAGTGTTACCTTTCAGGTGAGATGTTAAACAAAGACCCCCATCTACCTGCTCTGTTGGATGTAAAAGGTCCCATGGAACAGTTTCAAAGAAGAGCAGGGGACTTATCCCTTGTGTCCTGGCCAATATTTATCCTTCAATCAATCTCACAAAGAAGACTAACTGGTCATTATCACATTGTTGTATGTGGGAACTTTCTGTGTGCAAATTGCCTGCCGTGTTTCCTATATTACAACAGTGACTGCACTTCAAAATAAAGTACTTTAATTGGCTGTAAAGTGATTTGACACATCCAATGGTCACAGTAAATGCTATTATGCAAGTTTTTCTTTTTTTTAATAAATACAAGATGATCTTATTGGTAAAAACAAAAAACTACTGCGGATGCTGGAAATCCAAAACAAAAACAGAATTACCTGGAAAAAGTCAGCAGGTCTGGCAGCATCGGTGGAGAAGAAAAGAGTTGACGTTTCGAGTCCTCATGACCCTTCAGCAGAACTGAGTAAAGTTAGGAGAGGGGCGAAATATAAGCTGGTTTAAGGTGGGGATGGGGTGGGGGGGGGGCGCGGGGGGTGGGTGGTTGTAGGGACAAGCAAGCAGTGATAGGAGCAGATAATCAAAATATGTCACAGAGAAAAGGAGAAAGAGGTGTTGAAGGTGGTGATATTATCTAAGAAAATGTGCTAATTAAGAATGGATGGCAGGACACTCAAGGTACAGCTCCAGTGGGGGTGGGGTGGAAAGACTGACAGGGTATTACAGTTATAGATTTAAAAATAATGGAAATAGGTGGGAAAAGAAAAATCTATATAAATTATTGGAAAAAACTAAAGGGAGGGGGAAGAAACGGAAAGGGGGTGGGGATGGGGGGAGGGAGTTTAAGATCTAAAGTTGTTGAATTCAATATTCAGTCCGGAAGGCTGTAAAGTGCCTAGTCGGAAGATGAGGTGCTGTTCCTCCAGTTTGCGTTGGGCTTCACTGGAACAATGCAGCAAGCCAAGGACAGACATGTGGGCAAGAGAGCAGGGTGGAGTGTTAAAATGGCAAGCGACAGGGAGGTTTGGGTCTTTCTTGCGGACAGACCGCAGGTGTTATGCAAAACGGTCGCCCAGTTTGCGTTTGGTCTCTCCAATGTAGAGGAGACCACATTGGGAGCAATGAATGCATTAGACTAAGTTAGGGGAAATGCAAGTGAAATGTTGCTTCACTTGAAAGGAGTGTTTGGGCCCTTGGACGGTGAGGGGAGAGGAAGTGAAGGGGCAGGTGTTGCATCTTCTGCGTGGGCATGGGGAGGTGCCATAGGTGGGGGTTGAGGAGTAGGGGGTGATGGAGGAGAGGACCAGGGTGTCCCGGAGGGAATGATCCCTACGGAATGCCGTCAGGGGGGGTGAAGGGAAGATGTGTTTGGTGGTAGCATCATGCTGGAGTTGGCGGAAATGGCGGAGGATGATCCTTTGAATGCGGAGTCTGGTGGGGTGATAAGTGAGGACAAGGGGGACCCTATCATGTTTCTAGGGGGGAGCAGAAGGCGTGAGGGCGGATGCGCGGGAGATGGGCCGGACATGGTTGAGGGCCCTGTCAACGACCGTGGGTGGAAAACCTCGGTTAAGGAAGAAGGAGCGCATGTCAGAGGAACTGTTTTTGAAGGTAGCATCATCAGAACAGATGCGACGGAGGCGAAGGAACTGAGAGAATGGGATGGAGTCCTTACAGGAAGCGGGATGTGAGGAGCTGTAGTCGAGGTAGCTGTGGGAGTCGGTAGGCTTGTAATGGATATTGGTGGACAGTCTATCACCAGAAATTGAGACAGAGAGGTCAAGGAAGGGAAGAGAAGTGTCAGAGATGGACCATGTGAAAATGATGGAGGGGTGGAGATTGGAAGCAAAATTAATAAATTTGATCTGCTCCTATCAATGCTTGCTTGTCCCTACAACTCTTCCCACGCACCCCCCCAACCCCCCCCCCCACCCCACCCCCCACCCCACCACCCCTTAAACCAGCTTACATTTTACCCCTCTCCTAACTTTACTCAGTTCTGCTGAAGGGTCATGAGGACTCGAAACGTCAACTCTTTTCTTCTCCGCCGATGCTGCCAGACCTGCTGACTTTTTCCAGGTAATTATGATCTTGTTGGTGTTGCCAGAAACCATTATTGTATTATTTTTATAAGATACTCTACCTGGCCTAAAAGTTCTAGCCTTTATTCTGGGTATCAATGGCACACAACAGCTTGGATATTATTCCACTAAACATGGTCCACCTTTAGTGAACCATCAAGCAATAGTATATACTCATGATAATACCGGTTGCTTAGTTCCTTGTGAGCTGGAGTCCATCTCTATGGTCAATCCACCAAAGAGCACTCCATGTGTGACTTCTGAGTGACTGACCAGGTCACCCTAACCAGTGAAGCAACAATGTCTTTGTATGTTCTTTCTTTATTCTGTTTTTGGATCTAGCCTTGTGCCATAAAAGGTAAAACTTGTTTATAACCAATTCAATTGATCTGTAATTACCTCACTGCTCTTCCCAAAACAAGTCAGTGGGTTCAGAGTACCTTCTCCAGGCGTCTCCTGCCTGGGACCCTTGCCAGAATCCAAAGGCCACAATTGTAGTAAGAAAGCCAGCTTGAATGTGTTTTAACTCTCACATTGTTTTCAATCTCCAAGCTGAGAGAAGGAGACATTTTTATTAGTCTTAAATAGGCAAAGTCTGTATCTTTTCCCTGATGCAAGCACTTCTGCAGTTTAATTCATTTTGCAAAGCTTGCTAATTCTACCAAGGCTTTGTGTTGGCTAAATTAATCATCATGCCGTCCTCAATGCCCACACTGCACTGTTCTTAGATATCTCAGTCTGGGTTCTTCTTTCATCTCAATATTCCATCTTCCACCATCTGACAAAATCCACAGCCCCCACACCAGAACCAGTCTACATACATTAATGTAGAAGTAATTACATAGTTAAAAAATAGAATTACTTAATCACATGTTCTCTGATACATTGGCTTACATTTTCTGTTAATCAGTTAACGTGAATCAGCCCATTTATCTGCAGTGGATATTTTGAAGCATCGGATATTTCCCTCTGCCTAATTGACACAGTGACTTCAACATACATATTTGGCTATGAAGTATTTAAGGATGTCTTGAAGTCATGAAATAAGCTGTATAAATACATGTTGGATTTTTCAAAACCAGCCCAAAATTTGGTGCCTTGGGCACCAAAAAATTCAGAGCCCGTTCTCCATTCACTGCACAGCTCCCAAAATGTATAACAAAATTTATACTGAATGGAACCTCAGAAATTCTACCTCCATATTTAGAATTGATGGTTTGCTACTTTCCTGTCATAGAGTTTGATCTGATTATCTCCACTCACAGTTTAACCAGTGAACAGCCACCACACTTACATTCGCATAACATCTTTGTCGACTGCAGTATCCTTGTGTACCAGTTCTGTTTCTCTTCAAAAAATTCAATAAAGTTGGTCAAGCATCACCTTTCCTTTTGAAATCCATCTTGTCTATTGCATTACAAACGTATGAACATACATATTATGAGTAGGAGTAGGCTATTCAGCCCGTTGAGCTTGGTCTGCCATTTGATAAGATCCTGGTTGATCTGTTTGAGGCCTCTACTTTCTTGTCTACCCCCTATACCCTTTGACTCCCTTGTCAGTCGAGAATCTATCTAACTTGGCCTTACAAATATTCAGTGACCCACCCATTAATAGATGAAAGGTCATCTCAACCTGAAACATCAAATCAGTTTCTCTCCACAGAAGCTGTCTGACCTGTTGACCATTTTTTTGTTTTTATTTCAGATTTCGAACATCGAGTATTCGAGTATTTTGCTTTTGTATTACTGTCTTTTACATTTTCAATTTCTAGGTTTTCCTATTCCACCTTTGAGTCAAGATTTTATTACCTTTCCTTTTTTTTGCAAGACTAACCAAATAGTTATTACTTGAATCCTGTTAAATTTTCAGGAATTTCCTTCATGATTTTTCTTAGTACCCCCAACACCACCACCTATCACATTCATATCTTATCCTTCAATTAGGAGTTTAGGAGTCAGGCTTGGCTTTATAACTTCATCAACATCATTGCTATTCCACTTTCATCTGACTGGTGAAGTAGTTTTTCAGGGATTGTGGTTTTTTTTCTCCCAAGATGGATTCTTTGCTGCTATAAGGTGATCTTTCTGAATGATGAGCTGAGAGTTCATGAAACTTGGCCAAAGATCATGGATAAACTCATAAGAACTTCAATCTTTGTGATTCATTAGGATTACCCCCTCATGTTTAAAACTATCAAGCGTGATTTCTCATATTTAAATAATACATCCAAAATCCATTCTTAAATTACCACCACCAATGGAGATCTTCCCTATGTTATGTTTATATAGTTTCCTCCAGTACAAACACAGGAATGGTATTCCTACAGCTTAATTCACATATGCAACCCCTGCTTCCGCATGTCAGCAGTTTTTGAGGTTGTACTGCTGCTTAAGCTGTATGACAGGGTTTTCAATAAATACCTGGACTCTAGACTGAAAAGTACAGCCACTCTTAGCATACGGTAAAGAGCAAAAATACTATTTTGGTTAAAATAATAGAAACTATTATTATGGAGTGATATAAGATGTGCACAGGAGAGTGTAAACATTGTGGAAGTTATATGCATGATTGACTGCACTTTATTTTGGTTAGAAAAAATGATAACATAGTTGAAGTTGACGTCCTTGGTTAAAACAAAAAGCTAAAAGCTACTGCGGATGCTGGAAATCCAAAACAAAAACAGAATTACCTGGAAAAACTCAGCAGGTCTGGCAGCATCGGCGGAGAAGAAATCAGTTAACGTTTCGAGCCTTCATGGCCCTTCATGGCCCTTCAACTCATCGACACCAACACCCATCTGGGACCCTCCACCCCTGCTTGTCCCTCTGTCTTCACCCCATCTTCCAATCCCAGCCCCAGCCGCGTATTCACTATACCCCCTGACCTTCCCCTCTCCGATGCTGAACGTTCAGTGCTCAGCAAAGGACTTAGTTTCATACCCTTATGCCCTCATCTCAATGAATTTCGGGCTCGGCATGATGCTGAACTCTTCTTCCGCCGTCTTCGTCTCCGTGCTCACTTCTTTGGGCAGGAGTCCTCACCCCGTTCAACGGATCCTTTTACCCACCTCCAATATTCTCCCTCCACTTGGACCCCTCCCTCTGGATTCTTACCTTCTCTTGATCTTTTCATTGAGAACTGTCGGCGTGACATTAGCCGTCTCAATTTCTCTGCTCCTCTCACCCATTCTAATCTGTCTCTCTCTGAACTCACTGCACTCCGTTCTCTCAGGTCCAACCCCAACATTGTCATCAAACCCACTGACAAGGGTGGTACTGTTGTTGTCTGGCGCATTGACCTCTACCTCGCGGAGGCTGAGCGTCAACTCGCAGACATTTCCTCCTACCTCTCCCTGGACCATGACCCCACCACAGAACATCAAGCCATTGTTTCCAGGACTGTCACTGACCTCATCTCCTCTGGAGATCTTCCTCCCACAGCTTCCAACTTGATAGTCGCCCAACCTCGGACGGCCTGCTTCTACCTTCTACCCAAAATCCACAAACAGAACTGTCCTGGCAGACTGATCGTGTCAGCCTGTTCCTGCCCCATGGAACTCATTTCTCGTTATCTTGACTCCCTTCTCTCTCCCCTTGTCCAGTCCCTTCCCACCTACATCCGTGATTCCTCTAACACCTTACGTCACATCAACAATTTCCAGTTCCCTGGCCCCAACCGCTTCCTCTTCACCATGGATGTCCAATCCCTCTACACCTCCATCCCCCACCAGGATGGTCTGAGGGCCCTTAGCTTCTTCCTTGAACAGAGGCCCCAACAATCCCCATCCACCACTACTCTCCTCCGTCTGGCTGAACTTGTTCTCACACTGAACAATTTCTCCTTTAACTCCTCTCACTTCCTCCAAATAAAAGGTGTGGCTATGGGTACCCACATGGGCCCCAGCTATGCCTGTCTCTTTATGGGGTATGTGGAACATTCCTTGTTCCAGTCCTACTCCGGCCCCCTCCCACAACTCTTTCTCCGGTACATCGATGATTACTTCGGTGCTGCTTCATGCTCTCGTCGGGACCTGGAAAAATTTATTAATTTTGCTTCCAATCTCCACCCCTCCATCATTTTCACATGGTCCATCTCTGACACTTCTCTTCCCTTCCTTGACCTCTCTGTCTCAATTTCTGATGATAGACTGTCCACCAATATCCATTACAAGCCTACCTACTCCCAGAGCTACCTCGACTACAGCTCCTCACACCCCGCTTCCTGTAAAGACTCCATCCCATTCTCTCAGTTCCTTCGCCTCCGTCGCATCTGTTCTGATGACGCTACCTTCAAAAACAGCTCCTCTGACATGTCCTCCTTCTTCCTTAACCGAGGTTTTCCATCCACGGTCGTTGACAGGGCCCTCAACCGTGTCCGGCCCATATCCCGCGCATCCTCCCTCACGCCTTCTCCTCCTTCCCAGAAACATGATAGGGTCCCCCTTGTCCTCACTTATCACCCCACCAGACTCCGCATTCAAAGGATCATCCTCCGCCATTTCCGCCAACTCCAGCATGATGCCACCACCAAACACATCTTCCCTTCACCCCCCCTGACGGCATTCCGTAGGGATCGTTCCCTCCGGGACACCCTGGTCCACTCCTCCATCACCCCCTACTCCTCAACCCCCATTTATGGCACCTCCCCATGCCCACGCAGAAGATGCAACACCTGCCCCTTCACTTCCTCACTCCTCACCGTCCAAGGGACCAAACACTCCTTTCAAGTGAAGCAGCATTTCACTTGCATTTCCCCTAACTTAGTCTACTGCATTCGTTGCTCCCAATGCGGTCGCCTCTACATTGGAGAGACCAAACGCAAACTGGGCGACCGTTTTGCGGAACACCTGCGGTCTGTCCGCAAGAAAGACCCAAACCTCCCTGTCGCTTGCCATTTTAACACTCCACCCTGTTCTCTTGACCACGTCTGTCCTTGGCTTGCTGCATTGTTCCAGTGAAGCCCAACGCAAACTGGAGGAACAGCACCTCATCTTCCGACTAGGCACTTTACAGCCTTCCGGGCTGAATATTGAATTCAACTACTTTAGATCTTAAACTCCCCCTCCCCCCATCCCCACCCCGTTTCTCCCCCCCCCCTTTTTTTTCAACAATTTATATAGATTCTTCTTTCCCCACCTATTTCCATTATTTTTAAATCTAAAACTAAAACCTTGTTAGTCTGTCCACCCCACCCCCACTAGAGCTGTACCTTGAGTGTCCTGCCGTCCATTCTTATATAGCACTTTTCTTAGATAATATCACCACCTTCAACACCTCTTTGATCCTTTTGTCTGTGACATCTTTTGATTATCTGTTCCTATCACTGCTTATCTCCACAATCACCACACCCTCAACTTCTCTCTTCCCCGCCCCCCCACCTTAAACCAGTTTATATTTCTCCTTTCTCCTAACTATGCTTCAGTTCTGCCAAAGGGCCATGAAGGCTCGAAACGTTAACTGATTTCTTCTCCGCCGATGCTGCCAGACCTGCTGAGTTTTTCCAGGTAATTCTGTTTTTGTTTTTGACGTCTTTGGTTTTTCAGTTGGCGTCACACTGGCGTATCTCTGAGCCAAGCTGAGTGCAGTGGCCGGAACCCTCGCTCTATAAATGTACCAGCTTCGAGCTTCAATCAGGGAGTGAGGAGTCCACTTGATTCCGCTGACCTGGTGGAGACTGAGGTCACGAGGCACAGCGAGAAATCGACAGTGAAATCAACGCAACTCACTCACTCTGTCAAAATCATGGAGTTGCAGCTTTTCACTGTGATCTGCAGCATCTTGCTGCTGGCTCCACAGTTTGACATTGCATCTGCAGGTAAGGAGTTTCAACATAGTCTAATGTGTAGAAGCTGAGTTTATTTTCTTCAATGCTTTGTTTTAAAATAGCCATGTTAGGAACGACGGTACTGAAAAATAATTGAGATTTGCCTTTGAAGAATAAAGCGGGCACTCAAGTAACAAATGTCGGAACTTTAACTGGGCAGACGGGTTTACAACCTCCTGTGGGAACAGCCCAGGTCTGCTGCTCGAGGGCTAGAATTACTGTCAGCTTTGATGGTAAAGCAACATAAATGAAAAATGGACAAACATGTGGAGTGGTGATCCGTGCTTATTTATAACTTACATAGCTGGCGAGACTCCATTCCTGTTTCATAGAATGAGGGTATCAGTGATGAGACACTCAGAGGACTGGTAGAGTCCACTGTGAATTCCCAGATCAGCAGAATTCTGCATTTTCCACCCGGTAGGTTTACGCAGGATATTGGGAGATTGTTAAAGGCAGAAGAAAGTTTTTACTTGAATTCGTGGTGAAATTCATCTTAACTATACTTCAAAAAATCCCGAATCAATCGGAGGCGTTCAATAATTCGATCGGATGTGTTTCACAACTCTACATGAGCGACGAGCACTTGGCGAGCTGCACTCCAATCGCACCTTTGAGGTTTGTTTACCTTGCTTCCGGCAGCACTGCTGGTCATCAGCGCCAAGCTTCGCAGGCAGCCCCACATCACTTTTAGGGAGGCTCACAGGCAGGTCTATACCTACCAGACCAGCTATAAGGTGGGTGTAGCTTTTCAACCGTTGCAGGCCTAGGCTTGTTTGGGGAAGGGGGAAGGAGAGACCTCAGGCAAGGGAAGAGGCTGCAGGGCAAGGGCAGTACTGGGGAAGCAGGGTATCCCAGGGTGTGTGTGGGGGTTCAGGTTGATCTGTGCTAGTGGCCTCAAGGTGGTGAGGGCTGAGCAGGCAGTCTCCAGAGGAGATGAGGCCAGATGGAGATGTGAAAGTGTGCGTGAGAGAGTGAATGGTGACATCCCTTGAGCTGGCAGTGAGTGAGTTGCCAGTGAATGTGTGATGGGCTTGTGAGTGTGTGAGTTTAGAGTGATGAGATGGTTGCCTTACCTGGCAGCACAGATGAGATCGTTCATCCTCTTTCTGCACTGGATGGTCGACCTCTTCTGTGCAGCGTTGGTACTGACCACCACCTCCGAAGTTGGAATGGTGAGATCGCTGGACTTCCTGTGGCCAGAGCAGGGGTGAAATAAATCACGGCCGGCCTCTTAAAGGCATTCCAGTGATGGGTCACTGAACTCTTCTTGGCTTTCAGGGGCTCGTCTTCACTGGAGCAGTTCTGGGCTGCAAGCATTGAGAACTGTACACGTGGCTGCAACTTAGATATGGCACCCAGAGTGTGGAAACAGTGAGGTAGTGGCGTGGCGGGTGATTCAGAGGCCACCCTCCAGCGCGATAGCGTGTTTCCCGTGGCTACATAATTAAAGAGGTGGGAAAGGGGTGATACAGTGCAAAAATCCTCTATTGTGGCTGGTGGGTAAAATGTATTTTTTTACGCCTGCTACTGCACTTAGTGTAAATCCGGGATGATTTAGCCCTAGGGCTATTCTGTCTAACACTTCCTGAGTAACTATCCCCAGGTAAGTAAGTCAAAACTGTCCAAAGTTTTCAACTCCAACTTAGAGTTGGATATTTTTTCAGAGGGTCCTGTGGAGCAGGAGAATTGCCCATTGGAAGTTCAAACGTCCTGGGAAATTCCCACAGTGCCATTGCGTTGGGACTTCCGAGGTGTCCTGTAGCACATCTACTGGGGTACATCTTATCTCCAACCCACCTGAAGATTGGAAGATCTGGGCCATTGTGTCGATGCTAGGTTTTCATTTTTTGGGGGGGGATCCAATTCCAAGGTTCCATGGAATGCTGTGAGGCAAAGTTGGGCCAATTTCTGAAAATGTCCATCACAAATTCCCTTTTTGCAATACCATCTTTGGACTTTTAAACATTGACTTATTTTAAGTTGAATGCATTCTTGCTAAGGACCAGCTACAGGAGTCGACTCCCAAGCAATTGATGTTCTGACACTTTTAAACCAACTTCTCCTGCCCTTGCTGAGCCAAGGCCTTACCGATTAACTTTTAGTTGTCTCTTCTTTCACCCTCTGCTCTCCGTCATTGCCAGAGATAGCAAATAGATCACAATGATCAATTGGGTTATGACCAACACCTGAGACATACAGTTCATTCCCAACTCCATAATTGTTCCCACCATGGGATAAGTTTAGTGTTTTGTATATCTTTCCTCACCTCACATTGCCTGAGTTTTAATTCCCACAGTATACGCTGAGTTACATCAAGATCATTCAATAATTTAGTTATTTCAGTGTGATCTTCAGGCCCAAGTAGATCTAGGTCTTAGCCAACTTTACTAACAAATCCTTCAGCTTCAGCCATTTTCTGCAGGTGGGTGACGGTCACCAAAGGATTATCAAGGGAAGCATTGACACATGCTTCATCACCTCCTCCTTCTCCTTTCTCTTCCTGAAAAAAAGTAAAGGTTCACTCTGCATTGTCCCCTTCTATACTATCTGGGCTGCACAGATCCAATTGGTTAAAAAGCAACTCATTCAATTACAAAAAATACAGTCATGCTCTTGGCACTTATGACTTCTCAAGTTATATTTTGGGCCTGTAGAGCTAACACCCTCTGGGCTCTCTCCCTTCCGGATGCCACCTCTTGTCATCGTTTTTCAAGTGGCTGAGACTGACAGCGGTGACCTTTGTGGCTGACCCTGCGGCTGTATCATCATAGGTACAACCTCATATTCCATGGCCCACCATTTAACCATACTCATAACTTCCCCACCTGGTTATGTTGCTTCTTTTGGGGTTTGTACAGTTTTATTTGATTGATGTGGAACCATTTGACCTTTCTGCATAGCTACACTTACTATTCCATCAGGCTCGCCTTTTCCACTATATTATATGGTCCCATATACGGTGGTTCCAGGCGGAGCATAATTTGTAACCAACACCTGATTATGTCCCATTCCTGTGGTTTGTGTGGTCCTAGATTCATTGTGTTAGCACTGTGTTTTCTGCTAATATTCCCTGCAGCTTGCCTATAGAGCTCCTCTGTTTCTTCAGGTCTCTCACAAACCTATCTCGAGTAACTGCTTGATCCTGTCTTTCAGTTAGAACAGGTATCAATAAGTGAACCGGCATTCTCATAGATCGCCCTGTTATTAACTCATGAAGTGAATAGACTGTTGTATAAGGAGTATTTCCCTTAATATTCATCAAGTGGTAACACTTCATTCCATTTCTTCTTTTGTTCATCCAGTTCGTTCCTATGTCTTTCTTTTAGGGTTCTAATCATGTCGTCTACAATTCCTGAAGAGTGCAGATTAAGACTTACATGCCCAGCAGTTTCAAAGTCACTTGTATTACATGTTGAGTAAAGTGGCTTCCCTCATCTGGTTCCATGGTCTGCGGCAGTCCCCAACTAGAAAATACTTCCTTCACTGGACTTTTCATTGTAGTTAGGGCAGTGGCTACTTCTCATGGAAATTCCTCAATCCATTTGGTGAAGTTATTTACCAGAGCTTGACAGTGCTTATTCTCTCTGCTTGAAGTTGGGAGAGATCCTATAAAATCTTTCTGTTCACATCACTAGGGCCTTTCTGACCTTTTGGTGTGCCCTGAAGGTGCCTTTCTCCTCTGTGGGTCTGGATTATTGGCACGAATCAGACAATTGTGACAAAAGTACTTCACAGCCTCTCTCTGATGAGGTCACCCACCCCACTGCATTTACTCCTTTCTGTATTTCTTCTGCACTAGGATGTCCTGCCCTTGGTCCCCTGTGTACTAACTGGAGTAAATCTTCCCTCTGGTTTGTAGGCACCACCCATTTGTCATCCTCAAATAACATCCCTTCCCCAATTCCCATTTCAGGTCTTCCATCGAGTCCCTCAATAATGTCCCCCTTTCCTAGTTTACTTAACACCTCCCTGAGTTGTGGTTCCGCCTTCAGCACTTCCATGAGGTCAATCACTCACAATTGTTCAGCTGCTGCCGTCTTTGCTATTTCTCTCACTCCTTCCATGGGATCCCAAGGCACTCCTCCTGTAATACCTTTCTTTGCTAGCATGTCTGCTTTCTCATTTCCTTCCCATCTCAGCTCTTTCTTTGAGTGAAGCTGCAACACAGCTCTGCTTGCATGCCAAACAACGAAAGCAGCATGCAATGGACAGATCTAAGCGATTCCACAACCAATGGACCAGATCTAAGCTCTGCAGTCCTGCCACATTCAATCGTGATTGGTGGTGGACAATTAAAGATCTAACAGGAGTTTCCATGCAAGCTAGTTACCACCCTAACTACAACGTAAACCCTAGTGAAGGAGGTATTTTCCAGATGGGGGCTACCACAGAACGTGGAATCAGATTAAGGAAGCCACTTTACTGGACAACTAATGTAAGCGACTTTGAAACTGCTGGGCATGTAAGTCATAATCTGCAGCCCTCAGGAATAGTAGAGGTTGCACAAATATCCCCATTCTCAATGATGGGGGAGCCCAGCATTTCAGACAAGGCTGAAACATTTGCAATCATCTTCAGCCAGGAATGCTGGGTAATGATCCATTGCAGCCACCCCCCCTGAGGTCTCCAGCGTCACAGGTTGCCTTCAGCCAATTTGATTCACTCCACTTTATATCAAGAAATGGCTGAAGGCACTAGATTCATGAAAGGTTATGGGCCTGGACAACATTCCGGCAATAGTACTGAAGACTTGTGCTCCAGAATGAGCTGTGCCCCTAGCCAAGCTGTTCAGGGACAGCTACAACACTGGCATTTACCCGGCAATGTGTCTGCAAAAAGCAGGACAAATCCAACCCGGCCAATCAGTCTACTCTCCATCATCACCAAAGTGATGGAAGGGGTCTTTAACAGTGCTATCAAACAGCACTTATTTAGCAATAACCTGCTCACTGACGCTCAGTTTGGGTTTAGCCAGGGCCATCAGCTCCTAAACTCATTACAGCCTTGGTTCAAAAATGGACAAAAGAGCTAAACTCAAGAGGTGAGGTGAGAATGAGTGCTCTTGACATCAAGGCCACATTTGACCGAGCATTGTATCAAGGAGCCCTAGCAAAACTGGAGTCAACAGGAATAAGGGGGAGAACTCTCCGCTGGTTGGAGTCATACCTAGCACAAAGGAAGATGGTTGTGGTTTCTTCACTGTCCCTGGGTCAAAATTCCTAACAGCCCTGCAGGCGTACCTACACCACATGGATTGCAGCGGTTCAAGAAGGCAGCTCACCACTACTTTCCCAAGGACAATTACAGATGGACAATAAATGCTAGTCTAGCCAATGATGCCCACATCCTGTGAATGAATAAGCAAAAAGCATTAACATTGTGTTTAAAATAGTTACAATGCCAATAGTTACAAACACCATTTTCAGGATAGGGCCACTTAAGAGTGGTTTCCCTTTCACTGATCTAAATCTTCACTTTTCCCAGATTAATTGAAATTCTGCATAGGATTTTCCGGCCTCAACACCAGCGGCCCTCGCCACTGACAGGATGTGAAAATTTGGAGAGCCGTTACAAGTTAATGGCTCTCCAAATTTTCCCAGCAGTGGCAGGACCACTGGCCCAAGCCAAATCTCCTAAGGAGTGGTAATCATCGTCAGATTGCCACTCTGCTCCTTTTGTTCTGCACTAAAATGGAGTTCCGAAATTTCTGACCCGGACTTCCAAACAGGCCTCTTTCAGAAGTGCGGAGCGTAACTGTTCTTGCAGTCGTTCCTTGTAGGGCAGATCAGTGGGGGAGCAAGCCGCACCCCTTTTCTACTGCACTAGCTGCTGTATTTTGCCAAGTCTTCATTCACCAACAAATTGAGAAGCTTTGGGGCTATTAAGTAGATTTTCAGTGTTTTAGTGAATGAGTGTGTGAGGCACGTTGCTAAGTGGGTAGGGTGGCAGTGTGAGTGAGGTGGCTGGGTGGCAACTTGGGTAGAGTGGCAGATGGTAGCAGGGTGGGTAGGGTGTTGAGGACAGGTGGAGTCGAAGGGTCAGGGCCAAGTCAGACGGTCAGGGATGATTCGGAGGGACAGGAGTGAGTTGGAGGGTTGGTGGGAGAGTCAAAGGGTCGGAGGGGCGATTCGGAGGGTCTGGGGTTAGGAGTGTGATGGGGTTTTGAGGGTTGCAGGGTGGGGGGCTGGTCAGGCCAGTCAGTGGGGTTGGGGGGAGGTGGTCAGTTGTATAGTTACCAGGAGTTAGACATGTTTTTTTTCTGTCTAACATTTCTTAGATAACTATCTAAGATAATTCAGGTAATTCAGTCAGAACCGTCCAAAGACGATGCTAACTCAGAGTTGGAGACTTTTTTGGAGTATTCCGACTTACTTACCTGGATGCAGGAGAGTTTCCCATGGGAAAATCCCATGGCATCCTTGCATTGGGACTACTGAGGGTGTCCCGTAACATATTCTCTGGGGTATGTTCGGTCTCTGACCATTCGGAAACCGGAAGATCTGGGCTATTCTTTGGATCCCAAATTACACACCACTTACCTTTCCACACAACTGGATCCATCTACAAAGACGTCTCTGCATTCTGGGTGAATCGTTTTCTTAAATCCTCCTCCTATTTCCCACATCCCCTCTACTGTACAGTGGTGCAGTGCAGTTTTCCCACATAACCCATATTTACTGCAAGCGTCAGGTGGTTCAATGGTTCCATCTTCATATCACATGACCTCATTAACACAGTCCATTTACTACATATGGGGCTCGGCACTGTTCCTTCTTTAATTCTCCCATCTACAAATAATCTTGTTAGAGAATGTCCCATTCCAAGAGTTACCAAGGCAGTTCCTGTGAAGACAGTGAAGTGTTACTGCCCAGTAGGAAGCTAAAAGATGTCTCTCACAGGATGAGTATGCTATTTCTACTTGAGTTAATGTCCAAGAAGTGTACCCTACCAGTCTAAGGGAAGAATTTTCTCCCCGTTGTGTGGGGTGGGCGGGAGCAGTCATTTTAAGTGAGCGGGCCAATTAAAGCGTGCTCAGCTTGATGTACACCCAGAAGTGCTCAGTGCTACCTGTGTGGGCGGGGGGAGGAGGGAGAGTCAGGGCCTGCGCTCTTTCGCACATGCATGCAAAAGAGCGCAGAAATTTCCCTGAGGCATGGAGCTGCCTCAGGGAGATTAATTTCATGATGAAAAATGGAAAAAAAGAATTAAAAAAATTACTCAGACATGTCCTCTCATATGACAGTGTCACATGAGCTGGACATGTTTATGTATTTCAATAAAAATGTTTATTTATTTTATAAAGCCTTCATGAAACCTCATCCCGCCTGTGGATGAGGTTTCATGAGAAATGTGAAGGCCGCCTGAGCTCATCGCCTGTCCGCCAACCTTAAGGTTGGATGGGCACAGTCCTCTTAATGATTTCAATTGGTTTTTGAATGGTCTTAACAGGCCTTTGACAGTTCAACGGACGCACAGCCAACTCCGGTGTGCGCCCACTGATTGGAATGACGCGCAGTGACTTCAGGACGCACACCTAATGCCACTGCGCGTCATTTTATGCATCGGCCAGTGGGGCCTGCCCTCATACACCGACCAGAAGATTCAGGCCTAAGTCTCCCATGGGCTGATTGTAACATTACAGTACTTAAACTAACTTCTCTGGCCGCGCACCCTGTGAAGGGTTATTTTCCCCAAAGCTAGAGCTGGTTGCAGCTCCTCCTTAAATGTGTGAAATGCTCTCTCTCATTTCTCTGTCCACTCCCATTCAACTAACTTCTGTGCTAATGTATACAATGGTCTAGCTATACCTGTGCAATTTATTGGAAGCTCTCAGCAATATCCTGTCAGCCCTAAAAATGACCTTAAAGCTAAAACATTCTCTAGTATCGGTAGCTCTTGTACCTTTTTGCCTCATCTGTGACCCTTTCACACAGTCTCAGTGTAAACCCCAAAAATTGTACCTGCTATTGGTTTATCTGAGCATCTTAAGTGTTTACCTTCAACCCATACCACATTAGGAGCTGCAACTCCTTCAGCGACATCATATGTTTCTCAGGCGTCTGTATAAATAGTAACAGATCACCCACATACTGGATCAGCTCATCCCTGCCAGAGAACTTTTCTAGACACTTAGCCATTTGTTAAAGGCATATTGACAGGCTGTTGTGAAACCCTTGTTGGAGTCATGTCCATGTGGACCTCATTGAAATATCAGCTAGATTTTGTGCTCAAGCTTCTGAAGTGGAACTTGAGCCCACAGCCTTCTGGCTGATTAGAGTGCAATCACTGAGCTGCAGCTGACACACGTTTACACCAGATCGAAAGTTCATGATTATTTTGTTTTTGCATCCCAAATAGCCTAATGTTCTTAGTACGCAGCTAGTTTCTTATCGTCACTCAGACTTAAAACATCCAACTGCTCAACTTTAATGTTGAATAGGATAAGAAAGCAGATTTTTGTTTGGATATAAAGTTGCCAGGTGTAATCTTCTCCCATTTTCTGGAGGAGTTAAGGCATTTCAACAGGAGGATGAGGATTTGAATTCAGTTCATTGTGGAACGGGTAACCAGAGGAGAGCAATAAAGACACGGGTGAGCAGAAATCAGTGAGCAGGTTGTGCATGGCAAGAGATTTGGGTGAGTTGATAATTATATAGAGTGGGATGTGGAAGGGTGGTGAGGAAAACATTGGAGCAATAGAGCCTGGAGCTTAAAATGCGAGGGCAAATTTGTAATAGCTGAAGATTCAGCTGTATTTTTCTACTTTCAACCCTAACAGAATAAATGAAATGGAACATTTTGATTAAGAAGACCACTGTGACTTACAGAGATCACATTCTAATGAAGCCTCCCTGAGGTTTATAGCCAGGCCTGCTGGATTCATTTCATATCTCAGCAAATGTATTAAGTTATTTACCAATAATACATCCTATTTTTTAACAAAATCACATCGGAACTAACCTTCATTGTGCTTAATTTTTCTCTAATTTTGTTTAACACTTATCCAATTACAGCAAAAATCCTAGTAGACCCTGCCATGACCACTAGAAAACTCTTGTTTGCATGGATCTCCAATTACTGAAGAGTCCACATTTGCTTCGATTTGCTGCTCTGTGTACCGTAGTTTGAGACTTACGCTGATGTTTGTTGTACTTACTCCAAGTTAGGTGTTTAAATAATGCAGCATTATTTTATGTATCAAACACAAGAACTGGGAATGTGACTAGTTTCTTAAAGCTTTATGAATAGAGAAATGATTCTATTCAGCTATCAATATTTTGTGATTGTGGTAAACCGTCACACAGCATTTGTCTTTGTTGTGTCCTAACAACTTTTAAGATTTTTAATACACACTCCCCTTCACACTTCGGTGTCAAAAGCCATTTTTAAATCATGTTTCGGTTATTCTGTCACAAGAGGTTTTCAAATTGTTTATTTTGCCCAGTAATCTTTCTCCAGCCAGCCATAACACAATGACCACATTTGTGTTGTGAGATTCACATGGAAGGCAGAACTTTCTTCAATTGAAGATTTTAAAGACCAAAGTAATCCTATTCAGCTTTTACAACTTTTGTTACAGGCCCCATCCTTCTCCTAGCTACTAGTTCGAACCCTACATCATTCACCCTCAGGATTACCTGCCTCCCCCTCCACAACCTGTGCCACTGAGAGTTAATGGATTATTCAACCATAGGGGAGAACAGCATCACAAGAAGTTCAATCTATTGATGGTGCAAATACATGCGCATGGTCTATGTGGAGTCACTGGTGATGATCAGAAATGGGGACTTCTTCCCAGCTCAGAGTGCTGAGGCAGTATTAGTACACTTGATGTTGCACTGGCAAGGGTCTGTTACCACCTTTCTGAATTCCACATTCTGGAGGTACTTCCCCAGCCAGTAATGGTTTGGATTTCCATTGTTTCATGCTTCTTGGCACCAAGCCATTTGTTTAATAACTCAAGTTATCATGCAATTTTACAGAAGTTACATGTAGCAATCTGTAATTTTCTAGAAAACCGAGAAGACTGCTTAATGTTCCCAGACCCAGGACCCTGTAATACCTGGTCCCTTCGCTATTATTACAACAGATACACTCAGCGGTGTGAGAAATTTATCTATGGTGGCTGCAGCGGTAATGAAAATAACTTTGAATCTGTAAGTGAGTGCATATCGCATTGCCGAAGAATTAAAAGTAAGTTTCTGTTCAAACATTTTTTCCTGTTAAGTAATGTGAAGCTTTGCCAACAGGACATGCTCATTTAGGAAAAATAAACCGTGACAGGGAGGGTGAGAGTTCCTGCTTACCCAAACCGTTTAAAGTAGAGTTTGAATAGCTGAAAATCTGAACTGTGCAACTGGATTTTGCGCGTGCCCGCTGACCAAAATATCGTGCGACTGCAGGGTGACACTGGGAGGCTTGCCCGACACCATCTTGCACGATTTCACATCAGATCAGGTCAGGCGCGCACCCGCCCACCAAGCTAAAAATTCTGCCCCTAATTTTTGATTGTTTTCTTCCAGAACACATATTTCCAAGAATGACTCAAAACTTTGAAAAATCCCATTCTTCCGTTAGAATTTATTCTCCCCTTGTTCCAACTCCACCTATCTTGATGCTGCCAAGATAGTATTTTTGCTTGAAGTGTTTTCACAAGACCAGTTATAAGAAAAGATTGCTTTCTTTGTTTGCAGAATTTCAATTATTTTGTTGTCTGAAGACATTGTTTGATGTTGATGTAGGTTCAAGATGCCCTCTGGGACCTTATCCAAATAACCATTCTCTTCACAATGAGCTTGATCTTGTTCTTACTTTATGTTCCCAAATAAGCACTTTGCAATAGTACATTAGTCACTGAATAACGATCAGGGGTGGGAACCCTGGCATTCTTTCTTTCTGATGCTTGTTACCTGACACTAACGTAGGTTATAGCACCCCTATCTCCACCTCAGCTAAACCAAATTAATTCAGCACTGACCAAAGATGGAATCCGGGGTCATGTTAATTTTAATACTCAAAGTAAAAGTGGAAAATGTAATCACATGCGACTTGGTTTCACACAGGTTTGTTAATCTGCCAATAGAGCTACCAAGAAGTTCAAGTCAATCCTTTAATAAAATGCTGTGTGAAAGATATTTTATTTAGTTCTCATCAGAGAGGAAAATTAAGAAGGCACAGACCTTGGTTAACCTCGTTAAGAGGGAAAGTCATACTCTGTTATAAAGATGTATGACCTGTTAATTAGAAATTGAACAGTTCAAAAATCACATGTAATTTAGAGAAATTTATGAAAATTGCAAGGAACACTTGTTCAAAATTCCAACACAGTGATCATTAAGATTTAGCCCGTTGCTTTGTGGATGAACACCTCTGCTAGCTTGTCTACTAATGGTGTGAACAATCTATTTCAATAATGGGTAAACAAGGTAAGTCAAACCAGAGCTTTAATGGTCAACCATCAAGGTAGGTATTGTACAATTCAGCCTCATTTCATACTATTCCTCAAATTATTCAAGTGATAAATCAAAAGAAAAGGAAACTTGTCCTGTAATAATTCTTTCTATCTTGGATCTCATTAGAATGAAACCAACATGCTGTATTCACTTAAATATATAAGATTTTGGCCACCTGTCCTAATAGCCAGGATTCTCCGGTCCCGCCTGTGGTGGGAAACAGTGCAGGCGGGATGGAAAATTTGGAGAGGCAGCCAAAATCCATTGACTTTTGGTGGAAATTCCCAGTCCCGCTGGTGGATGGGACCGGAAAAACCCAGCCAATGTCTTCTTATGTGGCTCAGTGATTAATTTTGTTTTGTAACTCTCCTCCAAAGAGCTTTGGGGAAATTAAATTGCACTAAAGGCACTATATAAATGTATGTTGATATTGTAAATTCTTAGATCCCTTGATATCCTTCACTAGTTACTTGAAGTTCACAGCAATCACAAATGGGTAACATTTCTTTCGGTTGCATTTTAAATGTGTAGCTGACAGTAATGTTGAACTATGATTTTTTTATAAATGGGAAACAATATGAAGAGATACATTCTATAATGCATTTAACAACATTCTTTTTTTAATTGCAGAGGTTCTCAAAATTTGCACGTTGAAGGCAGATGTAGGACCATGCCACGCTTCCTTTACCAGGTATTTCTATAACTTTACAACAGGACACTGTGAGGACTTTGTGTTTGGTGGCTGCCATGGAAACCTTAATAACTTCAAAGACGTTTCAACTTGCCTGAAGGAGTGCAAACCAATTTCAGGTACTTATCTTCAAATATATTTTTCTTTAAGCTATTTTAAATGAAATATTAGTTTTCAATATAGAATGTTAGACATTTTGAAAGTTATGATTTCTTGATTGCTTTACAGATTCACCCTCATTCTGTATCAAGCCCAAAGACAGAGGATATTGTGCAGCTGATATCCTGCGGTTTTACTACAACAAAGAGAAAGGCTCTTGTGAGACATTCAGTTACTCTGGCTGTGGTGGAAATGACAATAACTTTATTTTTCTTGAGCTTTGCCAAAAGTTATGTCAACCACGTAAGTCACACAATCAATAATACACATGGGCTCTGATATTTGGGAAGATGTGTAAATGTGTTTGGAGCAGGGGGCAGGGGTGGGCATGGGGAGGAGTTCTGGGCAAGAAGCATGGAAGTACGGGTTTTTCAGTGTTCTGCAGCTATTAAATACAGGACAGCTTTTCCGTTTATTCCTGTAGGTTTCACATCTGATTGACATGTCAGCTACTTGTTGGGTGGTAAGGCCTGTGGCTCAGAGCCGCAGCTGTACAGCAGAGAGCAAGGAGGGATGGAGGCAAAAAAGATTGCAGCTGGGGGAGGGAATGTGGAGATGATGGGATCTTGGAGGGAGTAATAGAGATGGAAGTAGGTAAGCTTGTTTGTCTAGAGGGAACAATCCTACTCTCCCTGTCACACAGGCAGGGCCGTAAATGCACTAACCTTCTCAAATCCTTTTACCTACTGGGTTTTCTGAGGTTTGAACACCCAAATGAAAAGGGTAAAAAATCAGAATGGCGATTTAAAAACAAATTAAAGTACACACCTTCCTTGAAAGCTGTTAGTTACTGAGCTGTCCCCTGACAGCAGATTGGTCACCCGCCATTTCCACACCTCAGTTAAAGCTAGAATTAGATGGACTCGAGGTGGGTTGGGCTGGTTTAAAATTTTTAATTTCACATCCAACTCAAACCCACTCATTACTGAAGGCTAAACCTACCCCATAATGGCTCCTGCCTGACTTGGAAATATATCGCCATTCCTTCACTGTCGCTGGGTCAAAATCCTGGAACTCCCTCCCTAACAGCACTGTGGGTGTACCTACACCACATGGACTGCAGCAGTTCAAGAAGGCAGCTCACCATCACCTTCTCAAGGGCAGTTAGGGAAGGGAAATAAATGCTGGCCTAGCCAGTGATGCCCACATCGTGTAAATGAATTTTTAAAAATGCAGTAATATACTACGATTTGTTTCTCAATAAATAGGCAACCTCAAATTCCATTGTTATTCCTTTAGTGTGTCCAGAATTACACTCCTGTGATCGAGAACACTGATGTCCAGTGTATGGATTGATGCCGAATTGTGGCATCCTCCCCCACCTTCCCACCTTTTCCTCCTTGCATTTATATATATATATATATATATATATATATGTACGCACACTTAAATATACAATCATAATGCATTTAACAACATTCTTTTTTTAATTGCAGAGGTTCCCAAAATTTGCAGGTTGGAGGCAGATGTAGGACCATGCCGCGCTTCCTTTTCCAGGTATTTCTATAACTTTACAACAGGACACTGTGAGGACTTTGTGTTTGGTGGCTGCTATGGAAACCTTAATAACTTCAAAGACATTTCAAATTGCCTGAAGGAGTGCAAACCAATTTCAGGTACTTATCTTCAAAGATATTTTTCTTTATTTTAAGCTATTTTAAATGAAATAATAGTTTTCAATGCGGAATATTAGACATTTTGAAAGTTATGATTTCTTGATTGCTTTACAGATTCATCCTCATTCTGTATCAAGCCCAAAGACAGAGGACATTGTGCAGCTGATATCCTGCGGTTTTACTTCAACAAAGAGAGAGGCTCTTGTGAGACATTCAGTTACTCTGGCTGTGGTGGAAATGACAATAACTTTATTTTTCTTGAGCTTTGCCAAAAGTTATGTCAACCACGTAAGTCACACAATCAATAATACACATGGGCTCTGATATTTGGGAAGATGTGTAAATGTGTTTGGAGCAGGGGGCAGGGGTGGGCATGGGGAGGAGTTCTGGGCAAGAAGCATGGAAGTATGGGTTTTTCAGTGTTCTGCAGCTATTAAATACAGGACAGCTTTTCCATTTATTCCTGTAGGTTTCACATCTGATTGACATGTCAGCTACTTGTTGGGTGGTAAGGTCTGTGGCTCAGAGCCGCAGCTGAACAGCAGAGAGCAAGGAGGGATGGAGGCAAAAAAGATTGCAGCTGGGGGAGGGAATGTGGAGATGGTGGGATCTTGGAGGGAGTAATAGAGATGGAAGTAGGTAAGCTTGTTTGTCTAGAGGGAACAATCCTACTCCCCCTGTCACACAGGCAGGGCCGTAAATGCACTAACCTTCTCAAACCCTTTTACCTACCGGGTTTTCTGAGGTTCGAACACACCCAAATGAAAAGGGTAAAAAATCAGAATGGCGATTTAAAAACAAATGGAAGCACACACCTTCCTTGAAAGCTGTTACTGACTGAGCTGTCCCCCGACAGCAGATTGGTCACCCGCCATTTCCACACCTCAGTTAAAGCTAGAATTAGGTGGACTCGAGGTGGGTTGGGCTGGTTTAAAATTTTTAATTTCACACCCAACTCAAACCCACCCATTATTGAAAGCTAAACCTACCCTATAATGGCTCCTGCCTGACTTGGAAATATATCGCCATTCCTTCACTGTCGCTGGGTCAAAATCCTGGAACTCCCTCCCTAACAGCACTGTGGGTGTACCTACACCACATGGACTGCAGCAGTTCAAGAAGGCAGCTCACCATCACCTTCTCAAGGGCAATTAGGGATGGGCAATAAATGCTGGCCTAGCCAGTGATGCCCACATCGTGTAAATGAATTTTTAAAAATGCAGTAATATACTACGATTTGTTTCTCAATAAATAGGCAACCTCAAATTCCATTGTTATTCCTTTAGTGTGTCCAGAATTACACTCCTGTGATCGAGAACACTGATGTCCAGTGTATGGACTGATGCCGAATTGTGGCATCTTCCCCCACCTTCCCACCTTTTCCTCCTTGCATCCATATATATATATATATACGCACACTTAAATATACAATCATTCAGAGCTCGCACAGTATAACACATGCATCAGTTCCTGCCCCTGCCAGTTAGGTGCTTTTGTCTCTGATTATGCCCCATTTATCTTGCAAGAAAGAGGAAACTATATCAGCAACTGTGGTACATTATATTTGGGTGATGTGCCTGCCACAGTTGAATAGCTGGCAGTGTGTGCAAGCTACTAGATGTGACAGTGATGTTTGTAACACTGTTGAGTCTGTGAGGGAGAGGTGAGGCAATGAATGTTAGGGTTTGAATTGTGTTTGATAGAAACTATTAGGAGGTAAGTGAAGTAGTGGATTGTGAATGGAGCAGTGTGCGAGGCTATTGGTTCATTTGTAAGGATGTGGCATGTGAAGATAGATTCATGCACCTTGGCAACGCGTGTGCGCTTATTAAAATTTTTGAGACTGCATCCAGTTCCTCAGAGCTAGACTGCTGGCATTAACCATAATGGTTATCTGCTCTAGCCATCTTTGCAGTGTCTGCCTGGATTGCCCCCAGGCTGCCTGAGGGATCAGAACATCTCTCCTCCTGGCCACCTACTGAAACAAGGCCTCCAGGATTGAAATTGAACAACCTTCAAGCAGCTGTCTGGTCTGTTGTACCATTTCTTCTGCTCATTATCTCTTCCATAATGACTTCCAGCACTTACGGTAGCCAGAAGGCACCTCCCTTTTAAGATTTGGAGGATTACTTTAAGTAGGCTAGCTTTAAGTGGTGTTAGGCCCATGGGAACTTGGGCCCTTTGCTGAGATGTGAAATCCACAGTGAGTTTAGCAGTGGGCTGTGCACCACCTCCATCTAATTTAGCAGGCAGCTTGAAGTTTGGAGGAATGCAAGTTAATACCGCATCACAATCCCTATGGCTTTTTTCAGGGACAATCGAATTTTTAGCCCCTTGTTCTTTTGAACCAAATTCTATTTTCCCACATTATTCCCTGTGCTGTAGCAAGCAGAAGACACCAGCTGAACAGCCCGATAAATAGACCCCAAGTGCAGTCCCGGTATAACGTACCAACCTCATACGTTTATCAAGACTTTTACATGACATTTTTCTAGTGTATAAAACTTATGTTTAGATTAGGTGTTTTTCACATTTAAGCCAATCACTTTGGGGTGAGAGTTTCAAACATATGAACAGCACATGCTCATATAAATTAGAATCAGCATCAGCACAAACAGCTAAAAAGATCAAAACAGGCTAATTAGAAGGATCCAGAGGGTTCAAAGGTATGTGGCTAAAAAAGGATGCTACAGAAACTTTTTTTTACAGCAATCTGATCCAAAAATTACAAAGTAGACTTTGAGAGCATTTGGTCAATGATAAGAGAGACCTAAACTTATCATAATCTGAAACAAGTGAGTTAAGAGGAGGTAGCCGCAGACAGTCCACTCAAGCTGCTAAACAGGCTTCCGACAAGACAAAAATAAAAATACCTGGAAAAACTCAGCAGATCTGACAGCATCTGCGGAGAGGAACACAGTTAACGTTTCGAGTCCGTATGACTCTTCAACAGAACTAAGGGAAAATAGAAAAGAGGTGAAATATAAGCTGGTTTAAGGGAGGGTGGGACAGGTAGAGCTGGATAGAGGGCCAGTGATAGGTGGAGATAACCAAAAGATGTCATAGACGAAAGGACAAAGAGTTGTTGAAGGTGGTGATATTATCTAAAGAATGTGCTAATTAAGGGTAGAAAGCAGGACAAGCAAGGTACAGATAGCCCTAGTGGGGGTGGGGTGGGGGGAAGGGATCGAAATAAGCTAAAAGGCAGAGATAAAACAATGGATGGAAATACTTTTAAAAATAATGGAAATAGGTGGGAAAAGAAAAATCTATATAAATTATTAGAAAAAAGGGGGATTGGAAAGGGGGTGGGGATGGAGAAAAGAGTTCATGATCTAAAATTGTTGAACTCAATATTCAGTCCGGAAGGCTGTAAAGTGCCTAGTTGGAAGATGAGGTGCTGTTTCTCCAGTTTGCGTTGAGCTTCACTGGAATAATGCAGCAGGTCAAGGACGGACATGTGGGCATGAGAGCAGGGTGGAATGTTGAAATGGCAAGCGACAGGGAGATCTGGGTCATGCTTGTGGATAGACCGAAGGTGTTCCGCAAAGCGGTCACCCAGTCTGCGTTTGGTCTCTCCAATGTAGAGGAAACCGCATTGGGAGCAGCGAATGCAGTGGACATTAGTAGTAAGCTTCCTACAAGACAGTGGTCCCAATGAAAGTGGCTTCACAGCAGGGAAGATTGAAATTGTGTGTGTGCAAAACCCAGGACTCATGTCAGAGGGTCGTGATTTGTGATCACAATTGAATTGAAGCAATGAATTTGTATTTTTGGATTTGTCATCTTCAAGCTGTACAGCGGGCGTGAGGCACACTCACACAAGGCAATCTCAACTGTATTTAAAGGAACCACGCACAAATGGAAATTGGAAATGCTTGGGATGGATGGTGCTTGTAGACCAATGGCAGCACCCAGATTCAATGTTGCATCACTGGACTGACTGCAGTCAAGAGCCAGAGAGACTGAAAGAACCCTATGGCATTCAACAAGGTGTCCTTGGAGGGAGCTGAGGTTGTGAGCAGAAGTAGCAGTTTTTCTTGCCCTGGTTTTGGATGCAGTGCAGGAAGCAGTTTAATACCCAAACTAGGTGAGGAAAAGTGAGGATATTTGCTGAACTTTCTATATTCCCTCCTTTCACTGTCTCGCCAAGTGTTGGTCATTGCCACATTGCTTGTACCCACTTGATTTCAGCAACACCTAGGGCAGAATTTTTAGGTTGGTGTGCGGGCATGCTCCCAACCTGACCAGACACAAAATCGCGTGAGATGATGTCAAGTGAGCGTCCCATCATCCCACTCGTGAAATACTTTGGTCAGAGAGCGCATGCGGGTGTCAGAGCCGTGCCCGCCATCAATTAAGAGGTCAGTTATAGCCATTAAAAAGGCAATTGATAGTAATTTTTCGTTGCCCGTGCAATTTTGCACTCTTTGCACGGGCAAAACTGGCAAGCGGGCAGCTGGCAATTTGCAAAACCTTATCCAAGGGCAGAATAAAAAGGGTCAGCAGCAATGCCAGTGTGTGTAGTGAGGAGTTTTGGAGATAATTTGCAGCTGGTTGCTTATTGTTACCTGGCAGCTTCATATCTCTTCGGGTCTTCATTATTAGCATTTCCAGGCTTCATTTCAGGTCTCATTGGTGCCTCCAAGGCCCCTGGAGGATTCAGACTGTGTGAACCCTTCCAGGTATCAGACAGCCTTCTGTTACCCTGGTAATGGGGATTGTGGTCTCCGCAGGAGGCACCTCCTCTGAGGAGGAAGTGAGGGGCAGGAGGGAGAAGAGGCCAGGTGTCCCAATTCAGCTTCCAGGGGAGGGACCTGTGGGAGGAGAGGTGCAGGCACAAGGGGCGTAGGGCCAGCAGGTAGTTCAAGGTGGAAGGGGCTGCAGGAGACGTCACTATCCTGCTGTCAGGATTTACAGGCAGCAATACAGCTACCTTAATATGTCCGAGGTGCAATGCCGAAGGAGGTGCTGCCTCTCCGGGGAGGCTGTGACATCCATTTGTCAGATGATTGGGCCTGAGATCACCTCCGACTGTGTGGGTGGACACCGCTTGCCAGTGGCTTTGAAGGTCACAGTGGCCCTGAACTTCTATGAATCCAGATCTTTCCAAGGGTCAGTGGGGGATCTTTGTGGAGTGACCCAATCAGTTGTCCACAGTTGTGTCAAGCTGGTGACAGAAGCTCTGTTCAGACAGGTAATGACATTTATTCAGTTCCACATGGATGAGGCCAGCCAAGCTGAGCGAGCCAGAGGCTTAGTGGCCATTGCTGGATTCCCCTGCATTCAGGGTGCAATTGATAGCACACATGTGGCCATTAAGGCGCCAGTGGGTCATCAAAAGGGAGGAATTCCACTCCATAAACGTTCAGATAGTGTGACCACAGGATGCTCATTCTGCAAGTCTGTGCAAGGTACCCTGGCAGCTCCCACGACACTTACTTTCTGAGACGCTCCCAGGTGCCGAGGCTCTTCAGTGCTCCAGCCCGACTGGATGGATGGCTGTTGGGTGACAAGGGCTATCCATTGAAAAGGTGGCTTATGATGCCACTCTGGCACCCAAGAACAGAGGCAGAGCAGCATTATAATAGGAGACTCTACCTCCACCTGCATCTCAAGCGAGTGTGAAGATGTGCTTCCAATGCCTGGATCATTCAGGGGGTTCACTATAGTACCTCCCAGCGCAGGTGTCCCTGATCGTAGTTGCATGCTGCGCTGTCCACAATCTGGCACAGGCAAGGGGGAACCCACTGGAGGAAAAGGATCTTGACGCAGCTCCACAGGCCACAGAGAATGAATCCAGTAGTGAGTCTGAAGAGGAGCACGGTGAGGAAAATGCTGAGGGTATGCAGCCAGACCTTGGTAACCTCCAGGGAGGCAGGGACACCTTGATCCAACGTTCCTTCAGCTAGGCTGCCAAAGAACCAGTCCCACCTCATCCCAGGGCTGCCACCTCCATTGTGAGAGTCTGAAATGACCCTTTCATTGAACCCAAAGTCCACTCAGTGCCTGTGCAATAAAATTTAGAGCTAGGCACGTCCAGTGCTATATGCTGTTGTACCCTGCACCAAAAATAAAAGGTGAAGTGCATTCAGGCCATCACAACAAAAAGAACTATCTCATCTTGACAATCTAAGCAAATTAACAGAACCTTCTCTGGTCTTCAACCCAAGACCAGTAAACATAAACAAAGCATTGCACAACAGAAGATCATCCGTGACCTGTTCCTCTTGTGCTTATGGTGCCTTAAACTTACGTTTGCGGATACTACATCCAGGTGCTCCCCCCTCACTGGCAGCAGCATTGGAGGCAGCCTGCTCACTCTGCTGTCCTGTTGGCCTTGATGACCTTGGTGGTCAACCTCTGACCAATGGAGCCTGTGTTGGCCCTGCCTGGGAGGGAGTGGCCAGTGCCACGGCTGGCATCTCCCTTGTCACCACAGCCTCATCAGATGTCACAGTCACTAGCAGAGGGGTGGAGGAGCTGCTGCCGTAATCCAGAGTGTCCTGAGAGGAGCTCGCAGAGACGACAAGCAGCTCATGCGCCAGCGTGAGGTCGCTCTGGACCTCCCTACTCACCCCTGATGAACGGGCACCCAGCTGGGATACTGGGTGCCTCATCCATCTCCAACACTGACATTGACCACCGGAGGTCAGTGCCTGTATGAGGGCATGCAGGTCTGATTCCCAGGAATTCCTGATTCTGTTCCTGGAGCTGCCTCGCCATAAGAGTTGCCACTCTCAATGGAGGAGGCAGTGCACTCGGCCATGAGGGTCAACGCAGTGCTGATGCTCTGCATGGACTCCTCCATAACTGGGACCATGACACGCGTACCCTCATGGATCTCTGCCAGATCTTCCCACACATCCCACTGGAAATCCAGCATCTGCCGCCTAACGGACAACTCCAGAGGCTCATCATCAGCCTTCGACTGAGCATTGTCCTGGTCTCCAGCAGTCCTCTGACTGCCTGCGCCCTGGGCACTCTCCACCTCCACCTGCACTTCAAGCGAGTGTGAAGTGTCCTCACTGCTATGCCATCAACATTCTAGCCACCAATCTAACGCCCACTGAGATGTTAGTATCTGCGTTGGTGCCTGGTTCAGGGAGCGGATGTGATGCAGGTGCATGTGAAGCCTGGTGGTCCTCTGGCATCAGGGGTGGCTCTTCAGGGTCCGGCAGTTGGATACGTGGTGACAAATCTAAGGGAGAGTAACAATGTCATTAGTTAAAGTCATCACGCTGTCACTGTGCATGCCAGGCACCCTGGTGAGACAATGGAGATCTGCATCATGGTGCCAACATCTTTCAATGATCAATGGGGACTTCAGTTTTGAAGCCCCCATCAATGATGAGACTACACAAGAATGTTTGCACCATCCAAACCTCTCACCTTTGTGCACTGCATTTTTACCTTCATCTGACACCCCAGCCTCTCCGCAGCCAGTTGGCCGAGGTGCTTGACGCCTCTCCAACTCCAGGGTATCCTGCTCGTACCTCGTTAGGATTAGGAGGATTTGGGGGACTCTGTCTGTCCGCGACCTCTCAATGTTGTTATAGGTCGTCTTCTCCTGAAAGGACAGAGGAGTGTGGATTAGTCCACTCTCTACCTGCAGCACCATTGCTGTCTGGCCAACCATGCCTGAGGAACACCTTGCAGAGCACAAAGGTGTTGTGGCCTTCGAGCCGCAAGACACTCAGACCAAGCAGACAGGGCTCACCCCCTTGGCCAGCTCCGGCCTCACTGACAGTTGGCACTCAGACTCTGAGCTCCGCAGGGGATGGTCGGTCCATAACACTTCAACACACTGACCCATGCCAACACAGTACACAACCTTGCTGAGCGCAGCAGGTTGTTAAACTTCATGCGGCATTGGACAACATCATGGCTGCTGACCAGCGCTACCATCTCCGGCTAAGCTCTTTTGGTAAGGTGCCTCCTTCTCCCATCCCTGGGGACAAGGGTGTCCCTCCTGGCAGCCACCTCCTCCAGGAGGACCGTGAAGCACTCATCCAAAAACCACCCGACCTGCCCTCCCGCCTGGTGTCTGCAGCTGCACTGGATGACATAGCTTCATGGTCACAACATTGAAGATGTGTTTATTGCTGGCAGTCTTCCAGGGGCTGCCTGTGCCATTTATAAACCAGCCTCCGATTCGCCATTGGACCCAGCGGCAGACAGGCCACTGCCCAGCCCTTCCCGACCATTGGGAAGCCACATTTCACGTTGAGCGGGCCTTACTTAGCCTACCAGTGTGAAATCGCGGTTGGCAGCTCATTTCCTGGCCACTCCCGGGCCCACCAATCGTGCCCGCATGCTGACCTAACATTTCAGGCCCTCAATATGAATTTCTATCCAATTCATCACTTCCCTATTCATCCATCCACCATTGTAACTCATTGTAACTCAACCCTAATCCTCATTGTTGCAAAAATGTAACTTCTTGTTTCATACGTTTTAGGAATACAATTTTTAGTTTGGAGTTTGAAATTTAAATGTAAGATAAATGAAAACCTCTGGTAGGAAGCTGATATCAGTGAATGATGGCTTGCGGGTCGAGCACAATGTAGCTTCATTTGGACACTGATTCAGTGATCAGTGTACCCAGCATTTCCTATAGCAGGAGTCCAGATGGAGGGCTGGGTGTCACAGTTGCTGATTCATTCAGTAATTTGGGTAGGTTGGACATGAGCCTTCCCCTGGCATGTCAAGTTGATCCATCTATAACAGCAACAGCATGATTAATATCCCTATCTGCTTTGTTTCTTCTACCATCTGACTAACTTTTGGCTCATAAAGGTTTTAACTGATTAATATGAATCCACTTGTAGCACTTCTTCTTTCCTGTCATAGGTATTTCTAAATGATTAACCAGTGGCGACAACTAACAACTAAGGGCCTGCCCAGATTGGTCGGAACTTTTTATCTACATTTGGTTGTCAGCTGAACTGAAAGTAGCACACTTTGGAGTCAATTCAGTGTCGAAGTCAGGTTGGTTTGTACTGCAGAAGATTCAGCGGAATCTCAAGTACTAATATCATTGAATTTTGAGGTTTAACCTTATTGGCATAATTCATCATTCAGATGCATGCTCAGGTGTGCCAAGGGATAGCCAGCATCGGATTTAGAGTTAGTGGGGCCCTGTTCGCAGCTTTTAAAAAATATCTCATACAGAATTAGCAGACATTAATAAGCATTTCAAAACAAACGACGATTAGAAAATGAAACCAATTAAGATAATATTTAATATTGAACATGAAATGGAAGATGGAAATTGTTCCATTTCTGTTGAACAGAAAGTTATCTGTTTTCTAAGATACACAGCTCTTTGTATTCTTGGTATTCAACTGTGTTAAAGAGAAAGCCATTTCACTTTCAATAGCAAATATGCACATGTTTTGTTACTCAGCTGAGCTACCTCAGCCACATCCAATTATTTTCCTGGCGAGTATTGTGAATACACTAGCTTCTATTGTATGTAAAGAATATAAAAGTACATGACACTGCCATAAGGCAGTAGCATACCTATGGTGTTTAAATATTAAGAATTCATGCTCTCACAGTTTTATGATTCCACCTGAACCTTCGATGTGCTACTGCGTGCTTTGCAATACCCCTATCCCGTTCTCCCCTCAGCTATGCATCACCCTGGATGAAATGTATTCAAAAACTACATCAAAAAAATTTAACTACTTGAGGCAAAAAGATATGCAAAGCTATGATACAAAGAATTGCTAAAGAGTGTCAATTGAACGTGAGCTCCTGAGAGCTGCATTTTAGTATGAATGAATGAACAACTTATGCTGTACATTTCTCCCAATGTACTCAGGAAAGGAGAAACACCTATTGCGAGGGTTAGGAATTCCTTTCTGTTGAACAGTTTCCAAAGGATGTACCATTATGCTTAAAAAATCACAGAATCACAGAATTTTAATGTCTCAGGAGGAGGCCATTCGGCCCATCATGTCTGCACCGGCTCTCCAAATGAGCATTATGATCGAGTGCCATTGCTCTGCCTGTTCCCCGTACCCCTGCACATTGTTTCAATTCAAATAATCATCTGATGCCCTCTTGAACACCTCGATTGAACCTGCCTCCACCATACTACCACACTCCCAGGCAGTGCATTCCAGACTCAAACCACTCGTTGCGTGAAAAACTTTTTTCTTGCGTCACATTTGCTTCTTTTGCAAATCACTTTTGATCTGTGCCCTCTCATTCTTGATCCTTTTACAAACAGGATCAGCTTCTCCCCATCTACTCGAGGGTGTGGTACTGTATCAAATGCCTTTTGAAAGTCCATGTAAACCATATCAACAGCATTAGCCTCATCGACCTTTCCTGTTCCCTCTTCAAAAAACTCCAGCAAGTTAGAGAAACATGATTTCCCCTTTAGAAATCCATGCTGGCTCTTCCTGATCAATCCATATTTTCCCGTGTGATTACTAATTCCATCCCAAAAATGTTTATTTTATACAAAACTGTATCTAGAAGTGTAGGTGGTGGTGGTGTGTGTCAGTTTCACCTCTGACTTCTGAGCGGTCCGAATTGCTCCCACTCCCTGGGTTCTAGACCTTGGACTTATTTGAGGGTTGTGACAAAGTGCAGCAGACAACTAGTTTTGGTGCAAGAAAAAAACTGTGTTTATCGAAGCCACAAATGAACTTATAATATTAGAATTACACTGAGGTTATACAGACTTACAAATTACACTTGCTTTCTTTATGACCATAAAGCAAAAATACTGCAGATGCTGGAAATCTGAAACAAAAATTGACATAGTTGGAGATAATCAGCAGGTTAGGCAGCGCCTGTAGAGAGAGCACAAGTCAGTCGATAATTCAGACATGTGATCCTTCCTCAGAACCCAAAACACCAGCTAACTTGTGTCCTCGTAACAGAAACAGAAAGTGCTGGAAAAACTCAGGGGGTCTAACAGCATCTGTGGAGAGACAAAAAACAGAATTAACATTTCGAGTCCGTATGACTCTTCTTCAGAGCTAAAGCTTTAACTCTGAAGAAGAGTCATATGGACTCGAAATGTTAACTCTGTTTTTTTTTCTCTCCACTGATGCTGTTGGACCTGCTGAGTTTTTCTAGCATTTTCTGTTTTTGTTTCAGACTTCCAGCAGCCGCAGTGTTTTGCTTTCCTCTTAATTGATGCTGTCTGACCTGTCTCCAGCATTTACATTTTTCTTATTTTAGAAGCCTATTGAAGAATTTCGTAGTTCCAGCTGTTAGGATCTTGACCAGTAACTTGTCTTTTTTAGAATCCAAAATCGCAAGTTTTTACTAAAAGAATGAAGCCACAAGGTTCTTGGTTTAAATCAGAAGAATTTTACTACAGAAAAATCAAAGAACGTGAATACTAATAACTACACTCCCTTAAATAGTCAGTTACACTAAATGTATTAAAACTGCAATGAACACATTGCTTATATTTTGAACTAAACTTCCTGACTTAACTTTCCTCTACACCTGTTTGACTTACACACCCAAAACTCAATTCAGATAATTATGCAAAATTGGAAGATTAACCACTTGCTGCGTTTCAAAGATTCCTATGAAGAGCTGAGATTTCTTGGGCCTCCCGTTTACTTTGGCAAGTTGTCCCTTCAAATCTCCTCCAATCATGCCGTAGTTTTAGACTGTCCAATAAACACAGGCGTCGCTGGAGAATTAAGCATAGCCCCCTCAGGTGAGAACTCTCCTGGTTCTATTATTCTTTCACTTCAGAGTCTTACAACAAAAACTCTCTCTTCCTCTCTTTCTCTCCTCACCCCTTGCCGCCCACTCTCTCTCTCTCCCTCCCTGTCTTTTCTTAGTGTGCCTATGTTTGGAAGTTCAACTGACTGTTAGGAGTCCGTCACTTCACCAGAGTTTTAAACTCTTTAAGCCAGCAGACAAAATTTCAACTGAATTCTGCGAGAAAGAGATGTTCCCTGTTCTGCAGCCAGATTGTGTAAAACTCCAAAAACCTGTGAGAAACAGAACCATACACACAATCTACTTACTCCAAAATTAACTTATTTTTGGTCCCTTTTTCTATAGTTTATCTCCCAGGCAACTTGGTCACATGATTAATTACTGGAAAGCAGCTGCTTTTACAAGAAATTCTGAGAAACCTAGTTATTAAAGGGACCAAGACCACAACATAAAACACTGGGCAGGATTGTCCCCCCGTCAGGCAGGTGTGGCGGGTGGGCCCAGGAGTCGCCGCGAAATGGTCTGCCGCCTGCGATCAGGCTCCCACCGTGATTTCACACTGGCTGGCACTGAGAGCCTCAGCACTGGGGGCAGGAGGAGCGCTGACAATTGCGCATTCGTGGGGTTGCGCTCTCTGGAAGCTCCCTAAAGGCACAGAGCTACCTCAGGGAGCTGAAGCTTTTTAAAATGAAAAATGAAGAATCAACAAATAATATTATAATAATAATAAATAATATAAACATGTCCCCACATGAGGAGGGACATGTTGAAAATGAATTTAAAAAAATGTTATTGCTTTTTTATTCACTGTTGGAAACCTCATCCTGCCCATGGATGCGGTTTCACAAAAAATGCAAAGGCCGCCTGGCCTATTCGCCCGCCCGCCAACCATAAGGTTGGACAGGCAGTGAAAAATTCAACTTAATCACCAGCTTAAGGGCCTTTATAGGCCTCTTAATTGTCAGCGGGAGTGCTGCCGACTCTTGTCCGGCCCTGCCGACTAAAATATCACGCGAGTGCGTGATGACATTGGGTTGCTCGCCCAACGTCATCACGCACTATTCCATGTTTGGGCATGTCAGGCATGCGCCTGCATGCCGAGCTGAATACCCTGGCCATAGGGTTCCCCCCAACCTCCAAATAAGCACATGGGCCATTACACTCCTTTATGAAATGCAAGAAGTAATTGCCAAAACCCAATTATTTTATGTTGGTTGGAACATCCTAAATTCAGCATAACTTGAACATGGTTATGCTGTGGCAGAAATCCACCCTGTGTACGTCACTCATGTACAATGCCACTCTTCTTTCATCATCCCCACTTTTCACAACACACCTCAGTTGACCCAATCTTTGTTTTGATTTTGCAAACTGATCAGGTCAGGTCTGGTTAGCTATCACTATGTCAACAACTTAAGTCAAGTAGGAAATAACTGATCACTGTGTCTCTTGTGATAAACTAAGTAGACTTGCATGGCAATCTTTTCTTCAGCACTGCCAACTAAAACCTGTTGTGACTATCTAGTTTGTGGTTCAAATGTTTTGGAATATAACAATTGGTTAGGGAATTGAAGTTATAACTTAGAAAAATAGGGGAATCTGATTGAGAACCTGATAAGCAACACTGAAGTAAATGCGATTTAAACAAGCTTGGAGTTAGTTACACTTTAAAGCTAACTTATGAATCTTACAAGGTCAGAATTGACAGTCAAAAAACCTTGAGCAATAGATGACCATTTCTGGGCCTTTTGGTAGAGCTGGGGTGCCTAAAATTATCTCCATAAAATGAAGATAAAAGCCAGAAATTCTGGGAAAGAGGGTCATAAAACTCCATTAGAGGTAGAAATTATACATTTGAGTTACAGAATAAAAGAATTATGTTGAAGGTAAAATAATTTGTTTGCACTTCTGTTTGAATCATCCCAAAGCATGCCACATCATCATGGAAATGGGATGTGGGATTAGACATTTCTTTTGTTTAATTCATCTGTATGTGTTTGCTGACAGAAGTAAATAGTTCAATTTTGGTTTTGTGGTGGAAATGCAGCTGCAGGATTTGCTCTAGCTTGAAGCTAGTAGAAGAAATCTACAGTGGTCCCCACAGAGCTTCATGGCAGTCAGTAGATTGGTTTGGAAAGCTGTGGCAATGCAGTTGGATATCTGCCAGCAACGCGAACAAGCAGCTGAGGCATCCACAATCATGAGGTTAGTAAAGGAGAAGGTTGAGTGTCACGTAGCCAACAGCTAATGGAAGGACACCCGTAGAATCTTACCTCAGAGGAATAACTGGAATACTAAGGAGCATCAATGTAAATTCCAGAGGCCTGTGGCATACCTTTTGGGTTGGCCCCAGGAAAAGTGAATGAACCTTCAAGATTTAGTAAGGTGAGGAAACTTTTGGGGGAAGCAAAAAGTAGAATTGAGTTCATAGAATATGTCTTTATAAGTTATAATGTTAAGTTAGTGGTGCTTGCTTTGTTTAATTTCTCTTTATACAAACCATAAAGTTGTTTTTTGTTAAAAATCGTGAAACCTTGTGGCGTATATCTGTCAATTAATTGATGGGTGTTCTTTTAACGCTAAAAGCCCCTAAACAGGATCATAACAAGTCACTTTGCCTGATTATCCATCTGCCAGTCAAACACCTATTTAAACAAATCCCGAAAAATATTTGGATTTGAATTGAATAGCTTGGACCATTCTTTGAATACCTAATGAAATAAAATAACTGAAATCTGTAACATATGAACATATGAATTAGGAGCAGGATTAGGCCACTCAGCCCGTTAAGCCTGCTCCACCATTCAATAAAATCATGGCTGATCTGATTGTAACCTCAACTCCACATTCCCACCTACCCCCGATAACCTTTCACCCCCTTGCTTATCAAGAATCTATCTAATTCTTCCTTAAAAATGTTCAAAGACTCTGCTTCTGCCACTTTTTTGAGGAAGAGAGTTCCAAAGACTCACGACCTTCTGCGAGAAAAAATTCTCCTCACCTCTGTCTTAAATGAGTGACCCCTTATTTTTGAACAGTGACCTCCCTAGTTCTGGGCTCTCCCACAAGAGGAAACATCCTCTCCACATCTACCCTGTCAAGACCCCTCAGGCCTTATATGTTTCAATCAAGTCTCCTCTTACTCTTCTAAACTCCAGTACTTATAAGCCTAGTCTGTCCAACTTTTCCTCATAGGACAAACTGCCCATTCCAGGTATTAGTTTAGTAAATCTTCTCTGAACTGCTTCCAACATACTTACATCTTTCGTTAAATAAGGAGACCAAACTGTACACAGTACTTCATATGTGGTCTTGCCAAAGCCCTGTATAACTGAAGCATAACCTCCTTACTTTTGTATTCAATTCTCGTCACAATAAATTGTAACATTCTATTAGCTTTCCTAATTACTTACTGTACCTGCATATTAGTCTTTTGTGATTCATGCACTAGGACGCCCGATCCCTCTGCATCTCAGAGCTCTGCAATATCTCACAATTTAGATAATTTGCTTCTTTTCTATTCTTCTTGCCAAAAAACATCGAAGAAAAGCATAGAAAACAGGAGCAAGAGTAGTTCATTCGACCCTAGGAGCCTGTTCTGACATTCAATATGATCATTGCTCCTCCATCTCAGCACCATACTCCCGCTCTCTCCACATACCCCTTGCTGCCTTTAGAATCTAGAAGTTGATCTATTTCCTTCTTAAATATATTCAGTGACTTGGCCTCCATAGTCTTCTGTGGTAGAGAATTCTACAGATTCACCACTCTCTGAATGAAGAAATGTCTCCTCATCTCAGTCCTAAGTGGTCCACCCTGTACCCTGAGACTGTGACCCCCTTGCTCCCCCAGCCAGAGAAACATCGGCCAGAATTTTACATTCAGCTTGCTGGTGCGCTCCTGACACACCTGAGTGTGATATAACGCGCAATGACGTCAGTCGTGCATTCCGACGTTACCGCGCACTCACGTGATATTATGTTCGGCGGGTGTGCACTGGAGTCAGCTGCGTGCCTGCCAATAATTGAAAAGCCTATTAAGGCCATTAACAAGGTAATTAACTTGAAATTTATGCTGCCCGTCCAACCTAACAGTTGGCGGGCAGGCGAAAAGGCCAAGCAGCGTTTACATTTTTTAGGAAACTTCATCCACGAGCGGGATGAAGTTTCCTAAAGCTTATACACACTTAATAAAAACTTTATTTTTAAATTAAAAACATGTCCCAACTCATGTGACACAGTCACATGAGATGGGACATGTTTTATTAAATTTTTGTCTTTATTAATCTTTTTAAAAAGCGCTTCAACCTCCCTGAGGCAGCTCCGTGCCTCAGGGAGATTGAAGCGCTCTTTCTCGCACATGCGCAAACTGCGTGCTAGGCCCGGCTCTGCCTCTTCCCCCTGCCTGCACAGGGAATGCTCGGTGCTGTCGCTCACGATCCACGCAGGGTGGGCCTTAATTGGCCTGCCCGCATGAAGTAGCGGAGCAGAACCGATTGCGGGTTGCAGCCGGCTTCCTGACCGCTCCAACCGGGCCTGCCCGATGAGGGAAAAATTCTGGCCATCATCCCTGAATCCAGTCGGTCTAAATGGACAATTTCACATTTTCCCACCTTATAATCTATTTGCCAGATCTTTGCCCACTCGCTTAAACTATCTATATCCCTTTCTAGCCTTCTTATGTCCTCTTCACAGCATTACCTATTTGCTATCTATTTACACTACCTATTTATATACATGTACTTCCATGCTTGCTAGGACGTGTTTTCTTTGCGAGCGAAGCATTTATTTAAAGAAACAACATTCCTTCTATATCAAAACAGAATTGTAAAAAAGTCAGTTCCGTGTTAAACAAAATACATTTAATTTGTGTCATGGGATTGTTGGATATAATAGCTGTATAGGACATCAAAATATGTTCATTTTCCTTGACATTTTGTTTCCTTTTTGGCAGCTGACAGAAAAACAGTGAACATCAAGAATGCTCCTGCAGCAGCAGCACTTAAGAAAATTAAACCAAATCGAAGAAAGCAGTTTTTAAGAAATCCGAAGAGGAATAATTAAATGCTTAACTTTCTTAGCAAAAAGCTCCAGGTCTAGAGTTCTTACAGTTTTTTAAAACCTTGATTAAAAGTCTAGACTGAAGTCAACTTTTGCTCCATATATTTTAAACATGACAAGAGGCGATACAATTGACATCAAATCCTCCCAAAGTATTCTCAGTGTAGAGATCTCTTCAGATTATGCTTCTGTTACATTTATTTGGGTGTCACTAATTTTGTTTAAGAAAATAACATAAAAAGGAAAGGAAATTAAAGGAATGATTTGATGCACCAACTGAACATTTTTCATTCCATGCTTTTTTATATAATTCTAATAGAAGCTGTTAGATGGCTGATCCTATACATTTAGAATGGAGGAATTTAAGATGTGGATCATATTAGTTAATATCTTGCTGCAAGATGTGTGCACCTTTTTCTCCTTAATTAATCATTTAATTGGAAAAGATATTATCGTAGTCCATTTCTTGTCTTGTCTTTGGTGACTCATTTAAATTCATGTAAACATAAAGCTTCTGATTTATTTATTCCTCTCATATTATCTCTTCAATTCAGAAACACCAGCAATTTAACTCTGTTACTAGATTTGAATGGTTCTAACCTCTACTTTAGGCTATTTGTGACTGACACTGTCAGAGCTACGACATAGAGATCAGTGCCATTTGTGAGCAGAGTTATACAAGGGAAACTTGAGCTCTGCTCTAAAAGGAAAATCTTTGCAAAGCCATTGATGTTTTTGGTGGATAAGCTTACATTTTTGCTTTAAATGGATTGACTCACTTTGAATCCTATAATTGTTTAATGGTTACTGAATTATTTTAAAAGGCTATTTTTAGTAATAAAATATATATTGAATACATTAAAGATATATTAGAATAAGGGAAATCTGGTAACTTTCAAAGATATTGCCCTGGTGGAATAAATTCTGTATTGCAACTCCCTGTTGTGAACTTTAACTATAAAGCAGGGAACATTATATGTACTGAAACCTTAAAATAATAAAATTGAATGAATAGCAAATGATGTAATGTGTGAATGTATTTATTTCTACAGGTTATATGATAACAGTTCTAAATGTCTTATGCACAACATTCATAACCCTATATTACAATTTATGCTTTTGGAGAAGTGTCCTTAATGATTTCACTTTCACCCCAATGTTAACATTTGCCTGAATTTTTGTGCAGATTCAGATGGTCTCCAGCTTATCCAAAGTGGCACAGGAGGCCCAAATCTGGAAGTCCCTCACCTGAACCCATCTGCCACCACTTTTGTTGGGGTGCGGGGTGATGGGGGGCAGGGAGGGAGGTGAGGGAACAAGGGCAGGTTGTACAGTGCACATCCATGGCTCACAGAGGCAGCTGCAAGTTTTAAACTTTAGCTGCCTTTAGTCAGATCCAGTTTTAATTAGTGGGATGTTTAAAACACCACTTGGGCACTTTACACTTATCAGGAGAAGGTCTAAAGTTAGCAGAGTTCTTTGGAGAGGTAGGATAACCTTTTTGAGAGGGAGGGTAATCTTTTTGATATAGTCCTGGGACACCTATGGGAGATATATGGTGCCCTTTGGGAGAGGTACTGTGCACTTTGGCAGAGGCATGTTGCCCTTTGGGACTGGTCAAGTGCCCTTTGGTAGCATTAAAAGTAGACATGAATGTACATACAAAGTGGATAAACTCATTGGAACCGTCAAGGGAGCTGAGCAGGCATTTAAATCTCCTACCCTTTAAATATTTTTAAAAAGCTGTCTGTTATTAAAAAAAAACATTGTTTGCTATTTCACTCTGTCTGTTGATATAAACCTGAGGTCTATCAGTATAGGATTAGTTCTGCATGACTGATTTCACAACCTATCATTATCACAGTGGTGTACCTGTCAGTTCACAGTTTGATTAATAGCTGCAAGTGCTTATAAAGTCTTGGAAGTGGGACTATGAATTTACATATCTGTTGTTATGAGAGGTAAGGTTGTTGCAATAATTTAACTGCAGCGCATGGGGTTTAACAATAAGGTTTTATTTAAATAGTGTATTTATCAATAGACGCCTAGAATTTTATTTTTTCTCAGCATGGGTCCTGCTTTCAGCCCATGGTGGATACTGGGTGAGTTGGTATGGAGGGTATAAGGGCAAAGGTTTGTGGGTGGGGGACATGGGTTGGCATGAGTTGGCACTAAGTTGGCATGGAAGGAATGAGGGGCCATGGGTGATTGGTAGAGGGGCATGGTATTACATGGGATGGCATGGATGGGACATGGCGATTGTCTGGGAGTTGAGAGGTTGTGAGGGATGAGGGCTAGAGGCAGACGCGAATCCCATTACATCTCATCCTTCCAGAATGAAAATTGGAATTTCCAGGGTAGTTTTTTCAGGAGCCAGGTTTGCGGAGCTGAGATAGGAGTGAAAATTCAGTCCCTTGTTTCCTATAATCTGGAAGCAGCATATTCATTCATAATCTATCCTACAAAGAGTTGCATGGGGAGGTGGTGGCATAGTGGTATTGTCACTGGACTAGTGACCCAGGGTAATTCTCATGGGCCCTGAGATAGAATCCCACCACGGCAGATGTGAAATTTGAATTCAATAAAAGTCTGGAATTAAAAGTCTAATGATGACCATGAGGTCAATTGTCAATTGTTGCAAAAACCCCTCTGGTTCACAAAATCCCTTTAGGGGAGGAAATCTGCCATTCTTATCTGATCTGGTGTACATATGACTCTAGATCCACAGCAATGTGGTTGACTCTTAACTGCCCTCTGAACAAGGGCAATGAGGGATGGGCAATAAATGCTGGCCTAGCCAGTAACACCCACCTCCCATGAACAATTAAAAAAAAATGACCAGAGGGTGAAAAGTTACTAGGTGTAAGCTACTCTCTGAATAATGAATAGTACAATATTGAAATCAAGATAGATTACCTTAACCATGGTTCCAATCTTGTTGGCTAAAACAACGAATATGTTTATTGATAGCTAATAATGGGCTGCATCTTACCTATGTCAGGCGGGCTTGGCGGGAGTGGGTGGGGGCGGGCGTGGAGCCAATCGCCGCCCGCGATTGGCTGTGCCCTGCCATTTTACGTGGGCGGGACTATTAAGGCCCGCCCAGCAAAATACATGGCCAGTAGCACTTTGCATTACCTGTGCGGGCGGAGGGAGGAGTGAGGGTCAGGGTCTGCGCTCTTTCGCGTATGCGTGGAAAAGAGCACAGAAATCTCCATGAGGCATGGAGCTGCCTCAGGGAGATTAAGTTGGTAATGAAAATTTTGAATAACTGATGTAAAAAATTATTTGAACATGTCCCCTTATGTGACATTGTCACATGAGCTGGGACATGTATGCGCATTTCACAAATTTTATTTAATTATTTAATTAAACCTTCAGGAAACCTCATCTCAAACCTGTGGATGAGGCTTCCTGAAAAACACGAAGGCCGCTTGGGCCCTTCGCCTGCCCGCCAAACTTAGGGTTGGACAGGCAGCGCTGTTAATGAGCTAAATTACTTTCCTAATTGCCTTATTAAGCCTTTGACAGTTCAGCGGTCGCACAACCACATCCGGCACGTGCCCGCCGAACACAATATCGAAATGACGCATGATGACCTCGGGACGCATGCCTGATGTCATCTCGTGTCAGTTTACGCGTTGACGTGATGGGCCTGCCCCTGCACACCAACGGCAATATTCTGGCCAATGGTTCAGAAATGTGGTTAATTCTTAACTGCCCTCTGAAGTGGTGTGGCAAGCCGTTCATTTCACAGACAATTAGGGATGGGCAACAAATGCTGGCCATGCCAACGGCACCCACATCCCATGAAAGAATAAATTTAAGAATAGTAATAGTAATCAGGGGAGGCAATGACATAGTGGTATTGTCACTGGACTAGCATTCCAGATACCCCGGATAATTCTCTGGGGACCCGGGCTTGAATCCCACCATGGCAGGAGGTGATATTTGAGTTTGATAAAAATCTGGAATTAAAAAAAATCTAATGATGACCATGAAACCATTGTCAATTGTTGTTAAAAACCCATCTGGTTCACTAATGTCCTTTAGGGAAGGAAATCTGCTGTCCTCACCTGGCCTACCTGTGACTCCAGACCCACAGCAATGTGAACTCCATTCCTTAGATCCACCTCATATGTAAAAAAACCCTCAAAACTTTAATTTAAAATATTTGTTTTCATTTACAAATCTTTCCATGGCTTTATTTTGGTTTACTGCTGAATCTTCTCCAGCTCTAAGTCCTCTTGCACCCTTCATTTTTGCCACTCTGGTTTTCAGTGCATTGGTCAACCATGTGGTTGACTCTTAAGTGCCCTCTGAACAAGCCAGAGATGCCCACATCCCATGAACAAATAAACAAAATGTAATATTTAAGAAGGTATCTTATTTAAGAAATAGGTATCTTTCCTTTGATGAAGGCTTCAGAAGAAATATGAGAAAGAAAATTGGTCTTCCGCTATTGCAATCCCATATCACATCAGCATGTCATTCTTGCAGGGAATTCTTGCAGCTTCCAGTTTCCAGCTGACCTCACTTGAAATTACACAAACTATGGAATTAAAAACTGTGGAATCCTTTGAAATCATACTTTAGCCAAATTGAGGGACTTAATCCACAATCGGGTGCTTCCAATGAGGAGTTGTGTTCATTGGGAGACCTAATCAGGCAATCATTGTTCTTCAAGCTGATGGACCATGAAACATTGACCTCTGCTCCCTCTCAGCATTGCCCCTCACTGGGACTTCCCAGTTGCTGAATCAGACCTTAATTATTCTTAAACTCATAACTGTAACAAACACAAAAATATAAATAAATGAAGCACTCAGAAGGTCAAGCAGTAACTGTAGAGAGAAAAACAGAGTAAAAGTTTTATATCACATTTGTCAGGACTTCATTGACCTGAAATGTTAACTCTTTTTCCTTCTCTCCACTACTGCCAAAACTGTTATTTGCAGGATTTTCTGTTTTTATTTCAGATTTCCAGCATCTGCAGTATTTTGCTTTTGTATATGAATAAATGCATTTATTTAAGCTGCATGGCTTCAAACTGGTGTCCCAAGAATTTCCAGTAGTTGGGTGGGCGCGAGGGACAGGCCCACGAAACGGTCCGCCGCCCGTGACGTCATCGCTTGTGATGCCCAATCAGGTCGGACACACACCCGCCCGCGGGACGTAAAATTCCACAATGGGAACTCCCGCCATCAGAGAAACCACCTGAATTCTGTCCGTGCAAAGCAGCTTCCTGATTTTGGTTTTATCTTGCCATGAACATATTGCTATTTATATAAAAAAATTGAAAGTCACTCATGTAAGGGAACACAACAGGATTCACATTGTACAATCAGCAGGATATCATCTTTGCATCTGAAAAGCTTCAGATACTTGCAACAATTTCCCATCACACTCAGTCCATAATTGAAATGATCTTCTTTCAACTTGAGATGAGAATAATTCTCTTTTATTCTAATAGTTCAGAATGATTTTGGCTTCACATTGATATATGTTTCTCTTGAAGCTGCATATATAGGGATTGCGGAATATAATAATATAAGATGTGGTCGCCTCACCAATTTTACTCAGTAAGGAATTATTTCATAAATTGGTACAATTATTACTCCCCTGTAGAGTTGTGTCTTATTTAAGAGTTATGTGACAGTTCATATGACAGATATCCTGGCAATTATCCTCACTGCTTTCAATATTTCCCTGTGTGATCGGATCCTAGAGAATTCTAACCAATTAACGAGTTATTTCATCCGATGAGGCCTAGAGCAGCTGAGATTGTTACAGCCAACGTTGGCTAACTTTGTGTTTTGACATTTGTCTGATTTTGTTACCATTATTTTAAATTTTTGAAAGATTTTATATCACCTTTAGACTTAAGAATTACAGAATAAGAAAGTATATTTTGTTCCTCAAAACGAAAACACTCCTTAGGAGTCTAAGAATTTAGCTTTCACAGAATTAGAACAAACTATAATAAATGCTGAATACCAAAATGTAAGAATAAAAATAATGAATGGCATCCTTTTAATTACTTTGGAAATTGCAATTTCACCATGTTCATGAAGTGAACAGAAACTCTGTTATAATAATTCCTTGATAATGTTAACTCTTCTCTTGTAGGCTTCTAAGTCTTCACCTTACATAAACTGCATTTCTGACAGAATTCCACTCCTTGGATCCCACCTCATATATAAACAAACCCTCAAAACTTTAATTTGAAAAGCTTTGTTTTCAATTACAAATCCTTCCATGGCTTTATTTTGGCTTACTCCTGAATCTTCTCCAGCTCCAAGTCCTCTTGCACCCTTCATTTTTGCCACTCTGGTTTTCAGTGCACTTGCTTTCCCCCAACCCCATATCGATTTGAGCTATCTCATTCACAGACTCAGGAATACTCTTCTTAATCTTCTCCATCTTGTTACATCTCTCCCCATCCTCTCTCAAATCTACTTCCTTGACATAACCTTCAATTAATCTCTTTTTCTTTTATCTCCTACTCAGGACCAACTCCCACCTTGTGGAGCACTTTGAGGCATTCTGTTACATTAAAGGCGTTATTTAAGTGCAAATTGTTATTGCTCTGCAGACTTTGCTATCTGAGGTGAGCTGAGGGTTAACTAACAATTTTAGCTGTGCTGCATTTGCTTATGCTGTTGATCAAACTGTTTTTAATTAAATGTGGTTTAAGACTGTAAAGCCAGACCATACATTGCAGTAACTCCTGGTTGGAAACCTAAGTCTTAATCCATGTTTCCATCATGTTATTCTTTTTCTTCATGTTTCCTCCTCTTGCCAAGGGGCTTCTGCCAGTCGCTTCTGCTATAAGCAATAGCATTTTTGTGACCAGATTTCATTGCAAACTATGGGATGATACACGGTAAGGTCCCGATCTTTTCCGAGGTGACTGACCACATATCCGCTTCATCAAGGGGGTGCCCTGGATGTGTCACACAACATGATGGTGTCCAGCTTCAGAGCCATTGTCCTCTTGCTAGGATCATCTGCCTTTTCCATCATTCCAGACTTTATGCACTTAAAGGGATGATGTCTCTTATCTACACCAGACAAAGCTGGTGATCCCCTCACTTAGTTTAGTTTGACAGCTGAGGTGAGGTACCAGGGTATGTCTGCTGGTGTGCATTACCAGCTACCTGGAGGCATAAGTGAGAACGGAGAACATTGTGAGACATCAATAAGCCTTACCCACATTTAAAACTGGAGTGTGTCATTGGCAATGACTCAAAGGTACTAGACTAGTATTATACTAACTAACTGAAAAATATAATAATTACGAGCTGCTAGACCTAACAGGCTGATGCATATTGTGAAAGCAAAGATAGTAAGTAGCAACAGAAAGCTCCTTAAACACTGACTGTTGTTAACTAGCAGCTATTAAGAGAATAATATTCAGAACATCCAGAAAATCTAAACCACAGGAACAGAGCACATAGTTTGTCAAGCTGAATAAAAACATGTCTTATCATACTAAAGTGCAATTCAGATTCACATGTTTCTATTAATAATAAATTATTTTTCTCAGCCCTGTAAATAAATATGAATAACAAAGTATATATAATGCAGCCCAATAATCAATAGAGAACATTCCTCTAAGACAATTTGTCACCATATCCATTATAACCTGAAACCAGAGCCTAGGCTCCCATATCCACACAATGAAAGTGAGTGCGCCAAATGAAATGAAAAGAAAAATGTTCATAATCTGTTTTGTGAATACAGTGACTTAACTTTGTATAGTATCTATGCATCCATGTTCCTGTCTTGAAACCAGAACAGACCATTCATATCTGTGGGGATTATAAATTAACAGTAAAAAAGGTTGCCAAGTTGGACAAGTACCCTATCCCCAGGATCGAGGGTCTGTATGGCAAATTAGCAGGAGGAAGAAGTTACACTAGATTAGATATAAGTCATGCATATCAGCAACTGGAATTGGATGATACATCCTGAGTATTTGCAACCATAAACACACACAAAGGGTTGTATCAATACGCAAGCCTGCCTTTTGGTGTTTCTTCGGCCTGCATGAGTTTCCATTATTGTCATAAAAGAGGGCACATACTGAAGCAATGTTAAGCAAGATTGAGACAAACTCCCAGGCAGCAAACAAAACTGATCAAAGCACATAATGTGGAAGAACTAGAAACCACTAATTCTGATGTTTATTCTCTATTTAATGTGAAAGTATTGAAAACAGAGCAAATCACTGTTACTCAGCAGGTCAATGGAAAACCTTTATTTGTGGAAGTGGATACTGTTGCACACATTTAACTATTTAAATAAGGGTACTCAGCAATTGAATATGGAGCAGACTTTAGCCAAATTGAAGACGTATACTGGTGAAGCCATACAAGTGAAAGGTATTACCACTGTAGCTGTTTATTACAAGTCCCAGACAGCACAGCTCCCTGTAATTGCAGTGGAAGGTGAAGGATCAAGCCTTCTAGGTCATGATTGGTTAAAAAAAATTAAACTAAATTGGCCTGAAATATTCCAGCTGAGAGCTGGAGGACTGCTGGAGCTGCTAAAGAAATATGACAAGGTCTTTCGAGAGGAACTGGGGAAAGTTAAGGGCCTGCAGGCTAAGATCTATGTTGACTGTGAAACAACTCCTCATTTTTTTTAAAGCCAGGCCTGTGCCTTATGCCCTGAGAGAGAAGGTTGACACCAAATTAAACCATTTAGAGAAGCTGGGTATTATTCAGCCGGTTCAATTTTCGGAGTGGGCAACACCCATAGCTCCTGTCTTGAAACCAGATCAGGCCATTCATATCTGTGGGGATTATAAGTTAACAGTAAACAAGGCTGTCAAGTTGGACAAGTATCCTATCCCCAGGATCGAGGGTCTGTATGGCAAATTAGCAGGAGGAAGGACTTACACTAGATTAGATATAAATCATGCATATCAGCAACTGGAATTGGATGATACATCCAGAGGATTTGCAACCATAAACACACACAAAGAGTTGTATCAATACACAAGCCTGCCTTTTGGTGTTTCTTCGGCCTGCATAATTTTCCAGAAGACGATGGAGGGCTTGCTGCAAGGACTACCTCACATCATGGTCTACCTGGATGACATCCTGATAACAGAGTTAACAGAATTGGAACACTTGGCTAACTTGGAAGAAGTCTTAAAACAATTTTTGGAAACAGGGGCGTGCTTGAAAAGGAAAAGCGCACCTTTCAGGTAATTGAAGCCTTTTACTTGGGCCACCGGGTGGATGCCCAAGGGTTACACCCGATAGAAGAAAAAGCTAAAGCTATTAAGGAGCACATTTGCCTACAAATTTCTCAGAACTCAAGTCATTTGTGGTATGGTAAATTAATATGGTTAATTCAGACCCAACTTATCAGTGGCACTAGCCCTCTACACTCATATTTAAAGAAAAACCAAAATTGGTCTTGGAAGTCACCTCAAGAAGAAGCATTCATGAAAGTTAAAGAGCTCTTGCACTCTTCGAACTTGTTATTAAGCTACAACCCGAAAAAAGAATTGGTGCTAACCTGCGCCGTATCCCCCATGGCGTGGGAGCGGTACCTTCTCACAAGATGGACAATGGTTCAGAAAGGCCAATAGGCTCTGCATCCGGAACACTCCCTAAGCCCGAGAAGGGTTATCCACAAATCGAGAATGAAGAATTAGCAATTAATTTTGGTGTTAAAAAATCCCATCAGTGGCCAACACTTTACTATATCTGATCACAAACTGCTCTTGGGTCTGTTTAGCAAAGAAAAAGCTATCCCTCTCAAAGCTTCTACAAGAATTCAAAGATGGGCTTTGATTTTATCAGCATATGAATATATTTTTGTGCACAGACCAAGGATGCATATAGCCAATGCAGATGCCCTAAGTCACCTTCCCTTGCGGGAGAGCATTGAACATGCTCCAACTCCCCAAGCGATCGTATTAGTGATGAATTTCCTGGATTATTCACCAGTCTGCACAAGACTAATAAGAAACTGGATGAACCATGATCTAGAGTGTCAAGAGTACGAGACCGAGTATTGAAAGGATGGTCCCAGGAAGCAGTCTCCGAAGGATTGAAGCCATCCTTCACTCAAAGGAATGAATTCAGTAGTCAGGATGGCATCATATTATGGGGTGCATGAGCCGTCATTCCTTCACAAGGAAGGGAACCGCTCCTAACTGAGTTGCATAGTGTGCATCCTGGAATTTCCAAAATGAAAATGCTTGCAAGGAGCTATATCGGGTGGCTAGGTGTAGATAGTGATATAAAAAAAATGGTTAAACACTATCACCAGTGCCAGCAACTACGGAAGTTGCCTGTTGCAGCCCCACTGCACCTGTGGGAATGGCCTCGTCGACCCTTGGCGAGACTGCATATAGATTATGTAGATCCATTTCTAGGCACCATGTTTCTACTAATAATTAATGCATATTCCACATGGTTAGACCCGTCCAAAGTTAGGTTGCTGACGTCAGGTGAGATGATAGAAAGGTTAGCCCAAAGTTTTTCTATAAATGGATTGCCAGAAGGCATTGTCGCAGGCAATGATTTCAAAGATTCATGAGCCTAAATGGTATCAAACAAGTAAAGACAGCACTGTACCATCCATCGTCTAACGGATTGGCCGAGAGAGCAGCACAAACTTTTCAAGTTGGGATAAAAAATTACCAGGAGAATCATTGGAGACTAAACTTTCACGTTTCCTGTTTCACTATGGAACGACCCCCAACACTACTACAGGTTCAACACCTTCAGAGTTACTTCTGAAGCAGCACCGTCATATGAGATTAAGCCTGGTACTTCCCAGTTTGGAGGGAAAGGTAGAGAACAGTCAAGGGAATCAAAAAGTGACTCATGATTTGCATAGTCAAGAGCGAGAATTCACTTCGGTGAAAGAATATTTGTACGAAGCTTTGGTGATGGATTGAGTTAGTTACCTGGTGTAATAGTTTCTGTGAGGGTTGTCATACCACATAGAACTGGAGGGCCAGATCATCTGAAAACATGTGGATCTTTGAGAAGGGAGATACCCCAACAAACCAAGGTTCCATCTGTAACCATTGTAGAACCTGTGGTCCAGGTTGTGATTGATCAACTAAGGATAGACATACCAGATGTATCTGTCAGAGTAGATAACACTGAACTGCCTGTGCCTAAGGAGGTACATGATGTTGCTGCAGTTCCAGAAAATGAAGATTCACTAAGAGATTCCAAAGTCGTGGAGCTACGATGTTCCACCCGGATCAGGAAACTGTACTTATAATTTCATAACCGTGTATATATTTGTAATGTCATGAATGTAGTTGTTCTTTTAAATGCAAATTGTAAAAGAAAAAATTAAAGGGGGTGGAATGTCGTAGCTGTAGCTTTAATGAATGTAGTAACTGTAGCTTTAAGGAATGTAGTAACTGCAGCTTTAAGGAATGTAGTAACTGTAGCTTTAAGGAATGTAGTAGCTGTAGCTTTAAGGAATTTAGTAACAGTAGCTTTAAGGAATGTAGTAGCTGTAGCTTTAACGAATTTAGTAACTGTAGCTTTAAGGAATGTAGTAGCTGTAGCTTTAAGGAATGTAGTGACTGTAGCTTTAAGGAATGTAATAGCTGTAGCTTTAAGGAATGTAGTGACTGTAGCTTTAAGGAATGTAGTAACTGTAACTTTCAGAATGTGTAGTATCATGTGAGAGTGTGAATGTATCGGCCCCAAGTGTGGGGAACCTTAGGGGTGGAGTTTGTGTCTAGTTGTGGTTCTTGATGGAAGCATGTAACTGCTGTTGAAGCCCTGTAAATAAAGGTCACTATTTCTTATGGGAAACCTGTCTGGAAAATCAAGTCCATAACAAGCGGGTAACCAGGGAACGGATTTAGGAATGGGGACTGAAAACAATGGCTTTAGTCTTGTTCAATAGGAGAAAGGTTTTACTCAATCAATACAGGATGTTGAATAAGCAATCTGACAACTAATCAACAGTGGAGGAGATGAGAGAGGTGGTGATGACATAGAGCTGGGTGTCGTCGGCATACATTTGAATTGTATTGCTGTGCTTTTGGATAATGTCACCAAGGAGCAGCAGGTATGTGAGAAATAGAAGAGGGCAAGGATAGATCCTTGGGGAACACCATAGGTAACAGTGCAGGAACAGGAAGAGAAGCCTTTGAAATGAAACCCTGGCTATGACTTGATAGATAAAAATGGAACAAAGTGAGAGCAGTTCTAACCAACTGAATGGCAGTGGAGAGACTTTGGAGGAGGATGACATGGTCAACCATGTCAAAAGCTGCAGTCAGGTCAAGAGGATGAGGAGGGATAGCTTACATTTGTCATAATCACATAGGATTTCATTTGTGACTTCGAGATGATCCATTTTGGTAATGTGGCAGGGAAGAAAACTGATTGGATGGATTCAAACATGGAATTCCAGGAAAGATGTGTACATATTTGGGAAATGACAACTCGATCAAGGACTTAAAATCACCATAAATCTCTGTCATCTGGACATTGGTATCTGCCGCTGGAAACAGTTTCTTATTATTTATTCATCAAACCCATTCACTACCTTGAAAGTCTCTATCAAATCTCCTCTTAATCTCCTCTAAGGACAACAATCCCCAGCTTCCCCAGTCATTCCACAGAATTGAAGCACTTCATTCCTGGTACCACTTTTGCAAATCTCTTGTGCACCCCCTCCAATGTCTTGACACCTTTCTAAAGTCTGATGTCCAGAATTGAATACAATGTGGCCTAGCCAACATTTTATAAAGGTTTAGCATAATTTCCTTGCTTCTGTACTTGTTAATCCTTTGTTAATAAAGCCAAAGATCACTTATGATGTTTTAATAGTTTCATGTCCTCAACTTGTCCTGCCATCTCCAAAGATTTGTGTATACTTCTCCAGGCCTCTCTGTTCCTGTGTCCTTTTAAAATTGTAAACTGAATCTCCTGAAAATGTAACACTTCATACTTCTGAAAATGTTCAACGGATTTCAATAAATTTGCAAGGTGTTTCTGTGCTTCAGGCAAATAAAGATTGCATGTCTGGAAGTTTCAAAGTAATAATGGGAGAGAGGCAATTAAAGGCCAAACTGCAGCCCTTTAAGAGGAGGGAGAAAGATTGCATTTCTATAGCATCTTTCACTACCTCAGGATGTCCCACAGCACATAATGGGTAGGATTTTATGCCACCCCAGGAGCAGGCTGGTAGGTGGGAGGGCATAAAACCTGCTGCCAGAGTTAGAGCACCAGGTCTGACACCTAATTGCTGCTGCTGGTGTTTTATCAGTGGCAGCGGAAAGGTTGGGTGGCCTGTTCACCCCTGGGCCAATTGAGGTCTTTAAATGGCCAATCAAAGGCCATTTAATGGTCTCTTCCCACTAAATCCGGTGTTTTTCTGGTGGGTGCCCAGGCCAAGAGATGAGGCTGCCAGCGTTCCCCACATGCAGAACACCATCTCGCAGGATCCTGCCAGCCTGGCCCTGGTGAAATCCTGTATTTGCCTCCATATCTAATTCCATGGTTTCTCTGTGCTGGAGACTGCCTGTAGATCCAGCTGTGGCCATTGCTCTTGGTTGTGCTGCCATTTGACTGGCCAGCAACTCTCAGATGTGGGACTTTCTCATCAATGGGGGCTGATGTTCTGCCTCGAGCCAATTAACAGGCCTACAGACGTTAATTTGCTGTGAGGCAACCCAAACAAGTGAAGGCGGGCTTGTCCCCAACTTTTAAGTCACAGGAAGAGGCTTCCTTCTCTGCTTAAAATTTCCCCTAGTAAAGTACTTTAGAAGTCTAGTCACTGTTTTAACATAAGAGATGTGACAACCCAGGTTTGAGCACTGTGAAGACTGACAAACAGCAATGTGATAAATAACCAAATATTCTGATATACTGATATTTTGAAGTAGTCCCACAGGATCTTTTACATGCACTCTAAGAACAGAGGGGGCCTTGATCTGACTTATCGTTCAAAAGACAGTATCTCCAACAGTGCAGCATTCCCTCAGTACTGTCTTGGAGTGTCAGTTTGGATTATGTGCTCAAGTACGTGGAAGGACATTCTGAACCCACAAGCATCTGACTCAGTGGTGAGAATGTTACCACTGAACGAGAGCTGACAAAATACATTCTTTTAAATTCAATCACGGGATGTGGGCGTTGCTGGCTAGGATTGCTCATCCCTAATTACCATTTTACACATCAGCGTGTCGGGCCTGCCCCCACACGCCGACGGAAAAATCGTGCCCAATGTTCCAGAGACATGGGGCAGAACGTTTAAGTCGGTGTGCGAGTGCGCGCCCGACCTGATCGGATGCAAAATTGTGCAAGATGACGTCGGGCAAGCGTCCAAAGTCATCCTGCACTCGCGTGATATTTCGGTCGGCAGGGTCGCACAAAAGTTGGAAGTGCACCTGCTGACTATTCAGAGACCAATCAGCGCAATTAAAGTTGCAATTGTCTCCGATTTTTTGTGGTCTGCCCAACTTTATGGTTGGCAGACAGGCAAATTGGCCAGGCGGACTTTGTATTTTTCATGAAACCTCATCCAAGGGTGGGATGAGGTTTCCGTTATTAAATTTAAAAAAAAATCTATGGATAGCATTTTTATCACGTATATGTTCAGGTGACTGATTGTCATGCTTGGGCATTTTCTTTCCTGATTTTACAAACTTTATTTAATTGTTTTCAAGTCTTCAGCTCCCTGAGGCAGATCTCTGCCAGCCTGGCCCCAGTGGGCAATAAATGTTGGCCTAGTCAGCGACACCCACATCCCATTAAAAATAATATGAATTTCAAAGCCTGGGAATTAGGTGGGCATATTGTTAATTTCTTAATGAGACTCAGTAATCGAGTCCACAAGTATAAATTCAGAGAAACAGATAAAATGCTGATAGATCACCTCATTTTGGGCTCTGTTCATCATTGATATGCGGAAAGGTGAGATTGGAAAGAACAAGCTCACACTATCACAGACTGTTGACATGCCAGAGCTACAAGTGGATAGATGAAGCTACAAGTAGGCAGATGAAGACGCTGACTACCCAAAGCACTAGCATTCAGCTGCTTTTTCTTGCAAGGGGGGCTTTGTTCAATGACTGGAGATGAGGCATTGAGATCGGGTGGTGGCAGTCAAAAAGGAATGGGGCATGGCTGACCGAGGAAGGGAGGGAGGTGGCAGCCCCACAAAGTGTTTTGGGTGACAGAGGGAGCAAGCTGGACTATGCAGACAAAATCAATGTTGAAAGTTGGCAGGTAAAGTATCATTGTGGGGAGATCAATGGTGTTATACAGGAAGGTCAATGGTGAAGTTCAAAGAGTCGAGGGTAATAGACAGAGAATCAAGGATGATAGAGGGAGGGTGCAGGAAGGTACGGAGGAGGGGAGGGCCTGGCGCCCTGGGTGTGGTGCACCTGTTGGTGGGGGGGCAGGGTTGGAAAGACATTTCCAGGCAGGGGTGGTGGGTGAATGATGGACCTAAAGGGTGGGGCTGATGCTGACAATGTTGGGGTCCCGTGAGTTGAACTGAGGGCAGTGAGTGGTGGAGGGAACAGTCACAGTCAGAGGGGGGAGTTGAATTTGTTGGGGGGGAAGCTCAGAGTTGGAGTCGGGTATTTGAAGGTCTCATGGGGTGGGACACAGGAGCAAACAAAAGCAAGGAGGAGAATAACTGGAGGGTTCATGGTCAGAGTGAGTATTTGGATGGTCTTGGATGTCGGCACAGGGAAGAGAGATGGAATATCCAGGGAAAGATAAGAGTCCAGGGTAATGGGGGAATGTTCAAGGGTAACAGAGAGAAGATGAAGGATTATGTTGGGTAGGTCAAGGGTGATGGGGGCAAGTGTGAGGGTGACAGGAGGGAGGGTGGAAGATCCAGGATCAGGTTTTGAATGTAGCACGCAGTCACTGAAAATTCAGGTTTGGTTGCAATGATCGCAGTTTGAGGTGGGAGGTGGCCTGTTTTGGATTGGTGGAGTTTTGGGTGTGCACAATGTGAGAATTTAAGGTGCTCACTGCTCATTAGTTCATTGGGTAGGAACCATGGACAAGCAAATTCTCATCTCCGTGTATAATCTCTTAAGACAGATACAATACCCACGGGTCTCATTCACCCAATATTCCTGCAACCTTGGGAACACAAGGAGACAATGCAATGGAGAGTTAGTTCCAGCTGGCCAAGAAAAGGGGCCAGAACACCAACAGCAGAAGGGGAGACTGGTCAAGATGCAACCAATCCTGAAGGCATTACCAAAGATCGATATTGGCATGTCAACACATCCTCATGGCAAGAACTAGTTACCTCCAGATGCCAGAGACGACTGAGGGTGCCGGGGAAATGGCCACTGAGATATTTTGGATTGTTCATCAAGACCTGTAGCCATGTGGACTTGGTGGAAACCTCATGCCAGTGGTTACAGCAAAGCTTAATTTCTGCATCAGCGGTGGTTTCCAAAGCACAACGGGTGATATATGTGGCATCTCACAGGCTGCCACACATCCTTGTATATAGGAAGTGACTGATGCCCTCTTCTGCCATGCCAATGACTTTATCCACTTGCCCACCGAAGAAGACAGCCAGGTGCCAACATTAGCTGCATTCGGTGCTTGGTTTCCTCGAATGCAAGGTGTCATTGACTGCACTTGTGCCATTGGAGCTCCCTGGGAGGAGCCAGCTGCTTTTGTGAATTGCAAAGGCTTTCACTGTTTGAACATTCAACTGGTGTGGGACCACAGGAGAAGGTCTGCTCTCGTTTCCCATGGAGATGTGACAACACCTATAACTTGTGTAACTCACAGCTCCCAGGGATTTTTGCAGACCCAGCCCAGGTTGGTGCATGGCTGCTCAGTGACAAGGGCTATCCCTAGTGTACATGGCTTATGAATCCAGTGAGGAATCCCCAGAGCAATGCAGAGGAGCACTGCAATCAATCTAATGCCCCCACCATAGCCATCATAGAGCACACCATCAGCTTGCTTAAAATGGACTTCCGCTGCTTTGACTGGTCTGGGCGGAGTGGAGGGAGTGGGGTTTCTACAATATGTACCCTAGAGGCTGTCATGAATAGTAGTGGTCTGCTCTGCAATGAGGACATGTTGCAATGGGAAGAGCACAAGCAACATCAGCCCTCCTCAGATGATGAGGATTTATTGCAGCATGAGGAGGAGCCATCAATGCGAGTGAGGCTTTAATGGATGCTGTTATGACACAGCAGTTGATAAAGGCTGAATTATTTAAAATCCCAGAGGGAAATTTTAAACAACTGTTAGAACCTATAATTTCAATTGGTATGTTTTCAGTTGCAGCTCTAAATTCGGGAATAATACCAACAGTTCTCGAGAGGTTTTTATATCAAACTAAATGAAACATTTATTAATTTACAAACAAAGTAAACACATACACATGGCTACAAATTACTATTATCATAACTTTTAACAATTTCCCAAATTAATCTTCACTAAGGCAACAATAACCAATAGGCTTAAACAGACACCAGGCAAAGCAGTTTTCACCTTACAAATTCAAAATGAAGTTCCTTTCAATTTGCTTCCATTGCAGACAGTGGTAGGCTCACAGGCTTAGATCTTACATGCCTCTGACCAGCACACACAACTCCTTTCTGTTATACCCAGACTTCCCCTTTGAATGTAAATTCTCATTGTATCACCAGGTCCTTTGAACCCCTTTCATAGTACCAATTTTATTAGTAATATAAACATTGCTTGGTGTGTCCTAGCTAGGTACAAGATTTCACTCCCACTCTTGAATGCTCTAATCAACAAAATGCAAATGTACACTCTACCTTACTGTTTTCATCTCAATACTATTATACGTCAAAGCACCCAGACTAGCTGGCTTTAATCCAATTAACAAACACACAGACTAAACCACTATTTAAACAAAAATCCAATAACATTATATACATTAATATCTCTTCCTGACAGATGCCAGGACCACGGAGAGGCATGCAAAGGATGCCAGGGGCAATCTGGTCCAGACAAGTTTCACCAAATAATAAACCATCTTGCATGACCAATGTCCCATCAGCAGAGCTCCATCGCTTTCCTGGTGTTTAGACCTAGCTCTGCCATCCTCCAATGCGGGGTTACCTATAAACCTGTGTCTTCTACCACGTTGAATAGAACAGACAGTTGAGCTTTGTTGCACACACTCGCTAGTGAGTGGTGGTACCAAGAATATCTTTGGAACATTTGCACATACATGTAAGGGACTACCTTGCCCAGTTATTCTGATCTATCACCATATTTAAAGTGCATTGATTGCAATTGCACCTAAGTTATACCAGTTGACAGGAACCTGGACCAATCTTCTTTAGAAGTGTAGAGAAGGGGAGCCGTGTTGTGTCTACATTTTAAGCCATGTTCCACAGAATGATCATTACTAAAGTGACCATTCACATGAACATTCGATAAAGACTGCAAGATAACGCAACACATCTCATGTCCCTATCTTGTCTTGAACCAGCAAAGTGTGCTAAATATGAGGTATGCCATGACCATTTGCTCTCATACTATGAGATACAGATTTATCAATAAGTACACATGAGTACATAAATTACATTATCTTGTGGTATATGTTTAGAAGTACAAAACAGATGGAGGAATCACCTGTGCTACCTTTGTGCTCATACCTTTTAAAGTTCTATTTTTCTTCCACTATGTCTGGGAGCAACCATAACATTAGCAACTAAAGTGGAGATAGTCTGCTCATTATAATGGCCCCTTGCCTTGAATGACGATTGTGGGTGCCCTCTGGAAGCCCAAGGCCTTGAGGGCTCCAGACCACTGGGGGTCTTCTGCACAGGTGCAGCAGAATATACCTCGGTGGAGCAGTTGAGGAGATGCCACTAACCCTGGGGATGTCCTGAGACAAAGGCCCCGGGGTGACTGGCAGGTGCTCCTCTTCCATCTCAGTGTTTGAACGCACCTTCCTGTCTCTATGAGAGGAAAGGGCTCCTGGAGGGAGTTCCAGGTGCTTTATCTGATTATAGCCCAGCCATTACTGGCTGGGGCAATGGGATTCAGGTCTGAGTGTAAATCCTGCAGCCACTGAGTCTTCTGCTGGACCTGGTTCTCCACAGCAGTCGCAGACATTTCCATGGAGGAAGACAAGTGTTTGTATGCCGGGGCCATGACAGCATTCAGGGCTTGAACAGACTCCTCCATCTCTTGCTCAAGTCAGCACATGGCCTTGGATATCTCTGCTTGATGTTCCCCTGCCTGTCTCTGCATCTCTTATGACCGATTCCAGAGGCAGGTAATCAGCATGTGCTTAGTCTCCAGCTGTCCTCTGACTGTCAGGGACCTCAGCTATCACATCTTCCATCAGCTACTGTGATATGTCTGTGATGTGCTCACCAAATTGTGACTCTGAGCCTTATCTAGAATGTGAACACATTGAGGTGACTGTCTCTGCACTGATGACTGGTGGAGAGTGCAGAAGAATGACATGACAGTCATCATCCTCAGAGGTGAAGGTGGGGATATAGTTGGGGAAAGGTTGCCTCTTCCTCTTGCTCTTGCTGCAAGGGCCTGCAGTGGAGACCACAAAGAATTAGCTCAGAGTTATGTACAATCACTTTTCTCACTTATGTTTCAGGCATTACTTCTATTTGTTCATTTGTCAACACCTGATTGGTGGTATCCTCACAGATACATTGAAACTCCAGCCTCTCCGTCTATGCATGATCTTCCTGTTCCACTGCAGCCAGTTCTGAAGCTTCCTCTTCGGCAGGGGTCAGAGTTTAAATATTGGGACACCTCCACCAGTCTTTGAGCACTCCTTCAATTTGTGAGGTCTTTTCTCCTGTGGGCAGACAGAAGGATAAAGTGTCATCCCAATGGTTGCATAACCACTTTATGAGCACGCATGCCTGTGTCAGCTTCTTCGCCCTCCCTAGTAAGTGTTCCACACACACACTGTCCCACAGCTGGTACAACTTTCAGAGCAAGAAGTGACTGCTACAGATTCACTTCACATGTTCCATCTGATGCTGAGGCCTGCAACTCAAACTCCTGTCCGACATCCATCTCCATTTGCACATTTGCATTTCTTGATGCCTGTATGAGTACCACTTTGCAGTGACTACACGGTGCCACTTGCCCTTGCGGAGTACAGGAGATTGTTCATCCTTTTCCTGCACTGGACCCAGTTTTGCTTGTGAATCCCAGGGCTGCTAACCTCCACTGTGACCTCCACCCAGGCTGCCTTGGTCAGTCCGGAGGGTCCCCTGCTGCAATCCTTCGGAAAGAGGAATTTCTGCCATTCCTAGACGGCCTGGAGGAGAACCTGCAGTGAGGCATCGCTGAACCTTGGGGCCACCCTTGGTCTACTCTGAGATGATTGATGATGTAGCAGCAGTGGTTTTCCAAGGGGGTGAAAAAGTGTCACTGCCTGCAGAATAACAGCCAGAGTGATGCTCCTGGCTTGCAGGAAATGAATGCTTCTCTGAGTGCCCTTTAAATATGGCACCTGGAAAAACATCTTCAGAAGACCTATGGTCCTCTCTATCACCACCCTTGTGGAGGCATGACTCCAATTATAATGCTGCTCTCCTTCTGTCCTTGGGTGGTGGAGGTGCATCATAAGCCACCTTTTCAACAGATAGCCCTTGTCACCCAGCAGCCAACCATCCAGTCGGGCTGGAGCAGTGAACAGCCTTGGCACCTGGGCATGTCTGAGGATGTAAGCATCATGGGAGCTGCCAGGGTACCTTGCACAAACCTGCAGAATCTGCATCCTGTGGTCACACACTATCTGGGTGTTCATGGAGCGGAATCGCTTCCTGTTGACGAAGGCACCCGACGACCTGCTGGCGCCTTGATGGCCACATGTGTGCAGTTGATGGTAGCCTGGGCATGGGGGAATCCAGCAATCGCTGCAAAGCCTCTGGCTCATTCAACCTGGCTGGCCTCATCCATTCGGAAACGAATAAATGTCATTACCCGTCTGAACAGAGCTTCAGTCACCAGCTTGATGTAACTGTGGATAGTTGATTGGGAGACTTCGCACAGACCCCCACTGAGCCCTGGAAAGAGCCAGAAGCATAGAAGTTGAGGGCCACTGTGACCTTCAGGGCCATTGGCATGGGGTGTCCACCCACACAGTCGGAGCTGATCTCAGGCCCAATCATTTGACAAATGGAGGTCACGGCCTCCCTGGAGAGGCGGAGCCTCCTTCGGCATTGCACCTCGGACATATTGAGGTATCTGCATCGCAGACTTTAAACCCTGGCAGCAGGATAGTGGCCCCTTCTGAGGCCCCTTCCACCTTGGACTACCTGCTGGCCCTGTGCACCCTGTGCCTGCACCTCTCCTCCCACAGGTTACTCCCCTGGACGCTGCATTGGGACACCTGGCCTCTTCTCCCTTCTACCCCTCTCTTCCTCCTCAGAGAAAGTGCCTCCAGCAGAGACCACAATCCCCATTACCAGGGTTATGGAAGGCTGTCTGATACCTGGAAGGTTCCACACGGTCAAAATTCTCTGGGGGCCTTGGAGATACCAATGAGTCCTGAAATGAAGCCTAGAAATGCTAAAACTGAAGCTCAGAACAGAGATAAAGCTGCCAAGTTCAAATAAGCAACCAGCAAACTATCTCCTAAACTCCTCACAACTCACAATGGCAATGCTGCTGACCTTTTTATCCCATCTTGGATGAGGTTTTGTTAAAGGTGGGCTGCCCACCTGCCTGTGTGACGAGTGCAAAATTGCACAGGCAATGTAAAATCGCGAACAATTGACCTTTTAATGGCCTTAGGTGGCCTTTTGATCGTTGGCGGGTGCGGCTCTGATGCCTGCGTGCACCCACCGACCTGAATGTCGCTTGCATGCGGGATGACATCGGGACGCGCACCCGATGTCATCTCAGGCCATTTCACGTCCATTCAGGTTGGATGTAAAATTCTGCCCCATGAGATGAAGGAGGTATTATTAAGAGTTGAAGATAGATAGTACGCCCATGAAAAAGTCAATCAGAAGCAAGGGAGGTCTGGTCTAAATGTATCAAGAGTGTTTTAATGGGGAGGCTTGATGCTTTGAAGATTTTGAGTATCACACCATTATTGACCCAGAGAAGAAATCAGTGATACATCCTTCATGTAAAGTGCCAATGGAACTTGAAAGCTTGGAAGAAAGCTCGAAGAGCTGGGAGAAAAGAAGGTGATTGCCTGATCACAGAACCTACAGATTGGGTAAATTCCATTGTTGTGAGAGAGAAGCCAAATGTACGGTTATGAATTTGCCTGGATCCCCAAAATCCTAGCAGGAAAGACAGTGGAACAGCAATGGCAGGAGTTTCTGGGAGTAATTTGGGAGACACAGCAAAAATTCATCCCTAGGAAGAAGAAGCATACTAAAGGGAGGACGAGGCAACCATGGCTGACAAGGGAAGTCAGGGACAGCATAAAAGCTAAAGAGAAAGCATACAATGCGGTGAAGAGCAGTGGGAAATCAGGGGATTGGGAAGCCTACAAAGGCCAACAGAGGACAACTAAAAAAGAAATAAGGAGGGAGAAGATTAAATATGAGGGTAAACTAGCCAGTAATATAAAAGAAGATTGCAAGAGTTTTTTTAGATATATAAAGGGTAATAGAAAGGCAAAAGTGGACATTGGGCCGCTGGAAAATGACACGGGAGAAGTAGTAGTGGGGAACAAAGAAATGGCGGAGGAACTGAATAGGTACTTTGCGTCACTCTTCACAGTGGAAGACACGAGTGACATCCCCAAAGTTCAAGAGAGTCGGGGGGCAGAGGTGAGTATGGTGGCCATTACCAAGGAGAAGGTGCTAGGAAAACTGAAAGGTCTGAAGGTGGATAAATCACCTGGACCAAATGGATTACACCCCAGAGTTCTGAAGGAGATAGCTGAAGAGATAGTGGAGGCGTTAGTGGTGATCTTTCAGGAATCACTGGAGTCAGGGAGGGTCCAAGAGGACTGGAAAATCGCTAATGTAACACCCCTGTTTAAGAAGGCAGTGAGGCAAAAGACGGGAAATTACAGGCCGATTAGCCTGACCTCGGTCATTGGTAAGATTTTAGAGTCCATTATTAAGGATGAGATTTCAGAATACTTGGAAGTGCATGGTAAAATCGGGCAAAGTCAGCATGGTTTCATCAAGGGGAGGTCATGCCTGACAAATCTGTTAGAATTCTTTGAGGAGGTAATGAGTAGGTTAGGCAAAGGAGAGCCAATGGATGTTATCTACTTGGACTTCCAGAAGTCCTTTGACAAGGTGCCGCACAGGAGGCTGCTCAGTAAGATAAGAGCGCATGGTGTTAGAGGCAAGGTAATGGCATGGATAGAAGATTGGCTGTCTGGCAGGAGGCATAGAATGGGGATAAGGGGGTCCTTCTCAGGATGGTGGCCGGTGACTAGTGGAGTTCCGCAGGGGTCAGTGTTGGGACCACAACTTTTTCACTTTATGCATTAATGATCTAGATGAAGGAACTGAGGGCATCCTGGCTAAGTTTGCAGATGATACAAAGATAGGTGGAGGGACAGGTAGTATTGAGGAGGTGGGGAGGTTGCAGAAGGATTTGGACAGGTCAGGAGAATGGGCAAAGAAGTGGCAGATGGAATACAACATGGGGAAGTGTGAGGTTATGCACTTTGGTAGGAAGAATAGAGGCATAGACTATTTTTGTAAATGGGGAGAGAATTTAGAAACCTGGAGTGCAAAGGGACTTGGGAGTCCTAATCCAGGATTCTCTTAAGGTTAACTTGCAGGTTGAGTCAGTAGTCAGGAAGGCAAATGCAATGTTGGCATGTATTTCGAGAGGACTAGAATATAAAAGCAGGGATGTGCTGCTGAGGCTTTGTAAGGCTCTGGTCAGAACACATTTAGAATATTGTGAACAATTTTGGGCCCCGGGCCCCGTATCAAAGGCTTAACATATGAGGAACGTTTGAGGACTCTGGGTCTATACTCGATGGAGTTTAGAAGGATGAGGGGGGGAATCTGATTGAAACTTACAGAATACTGAAAGGCCCGGAAAGAGTGGACGTAGGGAAGATGTTTCCATTAGTAGGAGAGACTAGGACCTGAGGGCACAGCCTCAGAGTAAAGGGAAGACCTTTTAGAACAGAGATGAGGAGAAACTTCTTTAGCCAGAGAGTGGTGAATCTATGGAATTCATTGCCACAGAAGGCTGTGGAGGCCAGGTCATTAAGTGTATTTAAGACCGAGATAGATAGGTTCTTGATTGGTAAGAGGATCAAAGGTTACGGGGAGAAGGCGGGAGAATGGGGTTGAGAAACTTATCAACCATGATTGAATAGTGGAGCAGACTCGATGGGCCGAATGGCCTAATTTCTGCTCATATGGTCTTATGGCCTATGTTAATCAAGCAGTAAAGAGGAATCACTACCCTATTCCAACACTGGAAGAAATCACACCACCACTGGTAGGGACAAACGTTTTCAGTAATCTTGATGCCAAAATGGCTACTGGAATGTGAAGCTTGACAAGGAATCTTCACTGTTGACAACATTCAACATACTCTTTGAGCTGTACAAATTCTTGTGTCTTGTTAAGAAGGTGAGGCTTTAGGGTGATTATGTTTTAAATTATCCCTTTAATTCAAGATAAAATGGCATAATGAAAAAGGAGCATGTGACAACCTGCTAGGTCTGCTTGACATTAAGCTGAGGTGACCTGGTTAATTTGGGGACAGAGAGCTCAGGTCATGTTCTGTTAAGACCTAAGTGTCAGTTTTCACAGTCGAACACAAAGACAGAAGCAGCTGCCTTGACTTTGGGCGGACTTACTGTCTCAGAGGCTTTGGACATAGAGAGAGAGAGAGAGAGAGAGAGGGAGTTCCAGAGAGAGAAAAAGAGAGAGACAACAGCTGCCATGGTCAGCAAAGGGGAAAAGGCTGTCTCTCTGTTTACTACCACTGGAATTCAAATCTTTTCTAAAAAGTTATCGATCTCTATGGGGATCATAATAGTCTACCTGTTGGCCTTAAAGTGAGCTAGGGTGTGTTCCAGAAGAAAGTCAACAAAATATATAAGGGGTGCAAAGGAGTAGACCACATAAGTGATGAAATCTAGGCCTATGGTGTAGATGAAAAAGGGCCATGACTACCATCTACATGAAGCCGTGGAGAGAATGAGGAAAATTGGGATCAAGCTACACACAGAATGCCAGTTTTTTGGATGGAGCGCAAGCCTGAGAGAGTCAAGCCAAGTCCTGAAAAAAATCACAACTATCCCTGAGATGGAAGCTCCAAGAGATGAGAAAGAGCTGAGAAGTTCCCTTGGCCTGATCCAGGAAGTGTGTTCTTTTATACTTCACATGCCAAAACTCACAGCAAACCTATGATATATAATGAGAGAAGATACTGAATACCAGTGGTCAGAGTCACATGAGAGGGGTTTCAGCAAACACAAAGAAAAATAATGCAAGGACACAAGCCTGTCACACTACAACAAGGAGAAACCTGTCACTCTGCAAGTAGATGCTTCTACAAAAGGACTAGGAGCAGCCCTGGTACGAGAAGGAAAACATGCACATCTAGTATCAGCTGAGACCAGGTATGCCAACATAGAAAGAAAGCTTTTGGCAGTTGTGTATGCATGTGAGAAATTCCATACATATCTCTGTGGGAGAAAGTTCATTGTGGAGAATGATCATCGTCCACTGAAGTAGATCTACAAAAAAACCTGTAAAGCACCAGCAACACTGCAGAGGTTACTCTTAAGGCTTCAGAATTATGGCCAGAGTTTTTCCACGTCGGGTGGGCTTGGTGGGAGCGGTCGGGAAGCTGACTGCCGCCTGTGATTGGCTCCGCACAGCGATTTCACGTGGGTGGGCCAATTAAGGTCCACCCTGTGTGGAACGCGAGCAGCAACACTGAGCACTGCCTGTGAGGGCGGGGGGAGGAGGGTGAGCCGGGCCTAGTACGCAGTTCACGCATGCGCGCGAAAGAGCACTTCAATTTCCCTGAGGCACGGAGCTGTCTCAGCGATATTGAAGCGCTTTTTAAAATAATTAATAAAGGCAATAAAAAATTAATGAAACATGTCCCCTCATGTGACTGTGTCACATGAGATGGGACATGTTTTTAATGTCAAAAGAAAGTTTTTCTTTAATTTGCATTAGCTTTAGGAAACTTCATCTCGCTCGGGGAAGAGGTTTCCTAAAAAGTGTAAAGGCTGCTTGGCCTTTTTGCCTGCCCGACAACTGTTAGGTTGGACGGGTAGGGTAAATTTGAAGTTAGTTAGCTCATTAATGGCCTTAATGAGCCTTTCAATTATTGGCAGGCACGCAGCTGGGTCAGGCGCGCGCCCGCCAAGTGAAATATCGTTGCCAGGGCGCATGCCCGACATCATCGCGTGTCATATTACGCTTGTGCATGTCGGGTGTGCGCCTGCAGAAAATTCTGGCCTATGATTTCGTTCTGAAATACAAGCCAAGAAGAGAAATGGTGCCAGCAATCTTTGCTGCCCCAAATTTGTTGTTGCCACATGAGAAACATGCGATAAATATAAAGATCCACCACCATGTGAACATAGCACCACAAAAACTGAGTCAAATCAGAGAGGAGACCAGCAAAGACAAATAGTTACAGATGCTCTCTCAGCAAGTGATCCAGGGATGGCCTGATAAGGTACAGCAAGAACAGCCAGTCATACAGCAGTGCTGGTCTATCAGAGTTGACATCTCACTAGAAGATAGCGTTTTGCTAGCCGGATCTATAATAATCATACCCAAAACAGCTCAGGAAGAGCTTCTCCAGAATATACATGATGGCCACAAGGAAATGGAGAAGTGTAAACTCAGAGCCCGAACAGCTGTGTACTGGATAGGGATCTACAAAAACATCACAAGAATGGTATCTACCATGTTTATGCCAGAACTAATGAAATACTCAGAGAAAAATGAGATGATGGCTACTGAAGTACCACCCAGACCATAACATACTGTGGGAGCCGACTCATTCATACACAATCAAGAATGTTATCTCACAGTAGCAGGGTATGGCTCAAAGTTCCCTTTTATCAGAAAGATGAAGGGTTTGGGAGCTACAACAATCCTCTCAGTAGTACGAGTTCTGCTTGCTGAGCAAGGGATTCCTGAGAGACTAATGTGCTAACGGAACCCAATTCACCTCTGGAGAATTGAAGGAATTTGCTGAATAGTATGGGTTCAACATCATCATCTCATCACCACGTCACCAAAGGGACATGGTTTTATAGAAAGTCATGTCAGATAGACAAGAGAGCTCTCCCACCCACCATGACTTGTCCGCAGTTTGTGTGAAGGATGGAGCCTAGGCTGGCCCGCACACCTGCCCCTACCCCAATTAATGCCCTTAAGTGGAAAATTAATGACCACTCAAGGGCCGTTTACATTCAATTTTGAGGCTGACTGGAGGAGCTCAGAGGCAGGGGAAACCCGGCAAGCCATCCTGCTCGACCCTTGGGCAGGGAGGGAGGCACCTCACTCAATGGCCTCCTTTTCACATTGGGAATTCACCCCAGCCAAAGGTCCACTCCTTTCCACCCTGGCCTCTACATCAAGACCCTCATACCTCCCTCCCCACTTCCCCAGGCCTCACCTGCCCACCTTGCTATCAGGCCACTTGCACTTAACTGGTCCTATATTCCAGGACTTAGGTTCTGGGGACTGCTTGTAGTCCCAATCCTGGTAACTGCTGCTACTGCTACTGCGAGGACTACAGAGGTTGGCTGACAGCACTCTGAGGTGTGACTTCCTCACGAGCGAGGGGCGGAAGTCCCTTCTCCAGCCAAGAGCTGCAGGGCAGCCAGTATCGATGGGAATGCACTCCCTGCTGGCTGTTAGGGTGGCAGGGCAGGAAATCCCACCATCAAAAATCCTGCCCCTAGAAACCTCAAAGCCTAACAATCACTATAGAAATACAAATTGTTGTTATTGTTTATCTGTATGTTATGACACAGCAGTTTGTAAAGGCTGAATGGTTTAAAATCCCAGAGGGAAACTTTAAACAACTGTCAGAACCTATATTTTCAATTGGTATGTTTTGAGTTGCAGCTCTAAAGTCAGGAATAAGACCACCAATTCTCGAGAGGTTTTTATATCAAACTAAATGAAACATTCATTAATGTACAACAAATTAAACACATACACTTGGCTACAAATTACTGCTATCATAACTTTTGACAAATTCCCAAATTAATCTCCACTAAGGCAACAATAACCAATATACTTAAACAGACACCAGGCAAAGCATTTTTCATCTTAAGAATTCAATATGAGGTTCCTTTCAATTTGTTCCTTCGCAAGCACAGTGGTAGCTTACAGGTTTAGAACTTACATGCCTCTGACCTGCATTCATAAACTCCTTTCTGTTATACCCAGCACTTCTCTTTTGAATGTAAATTCTCATTGTATCACCAGGCCCTTTGAACCCCTTCATAGTACCAATTTTATTAGTAATATAAACATTGCTTGGTGTGTCCTAGCTAAGTGCAAGATTTCACTCCCATTCTTGAATGCTCAATTCAACAAAATGCAAATGTAACCCCTACCTTACTGTTTACATCTCAACACTATTGTACATCAAAGCACCCAGACGAGCTGGCTTTAATCCAATTAACACACACACAGACTAAACCTCTATTTAAAAAATAATAATTTCCAATAACAGTTTGTACATTAACATCTCTTCATGACACTGTACTATGGGATATGTTATTATGTGAAAGCACTTTATAAGTGGAAATTTTTCGTAGTTATTTACAAAAGTTATACTAAATTAGAAACACCACCTAGTGGGGGAGATGGTGGTGCAGTGGCGATGTCACTGGGCAAGTAATCCAATGGCCAGGCTAATGCTAGGAGGATAAGGGTTAATCCCACTGTAGCAGCTGATGGAATTCAAATTCAATAAATAAAATGTGGCATTGAAAGCTTGTCTCCGTAGTCATGACCATGAAACTATCATTGATTGTCATCAAAACCCATCTGGTTCATGAATGTCCTGTAGGACATATGACTCCAGGTCCACAGCAATGTGACTGATTCTTTACTGCCCTCTGAAATGGCCAAGCTAGCAAGCCACTGAGTTCAAGGGAAATGAGGAATGGGCAACAAAAGCTAGCCTCACAAGTGACATCCCATGAAAAAAAGTCTACACATTTTTTTTTCAGTGTAGACAATTAAATTTTCACCCAATATCAAAGCTCTCAGCGCTAATTTTCATCAGAATGAGATACCATGATGAAATTAGCTCACTAGTTTTAGGCAAAAGTTACAACCAACTGCAAACCTTTTTTGTAAATGCCTTTGCTAATGCCTTATAATCTAAGTTCAACCAATAGATAGGTCTACAATTAGCTGAAAGTTACAGATATTTAGCTTTATTATTAATAGCAATACAGAGCTGCTTCATTATCAGGGGAGTTGTGAATGGAGCTGACCTATTTATGACAGGAAGGTTTTTGTTGAAGATGGTTAGTCCGAGAATACTTTCCTGAGAATCTCTTGACACAATGCCCTGGGGCTGCAATAATTAGTCTCCAAAAATTATAATTATTTTCCTGTATTTTAAGTATGAATTCAGGCACTGGAGGGTTATTCCTTTGATGTGTATTAACCTATGTTTTGATAGAGCTCCTTGGTGCCATTTTGAGTCTTGCTTTGATATCAAGGGCAGTTACTCTCATTCCTCCTCTGGTGCTTGCATCTCGTAGCCACATCTAGATCAAAGCTGTGAAAGGATTTGATATAAAAGCAAAATACTGCGGATGCTGGAAATCTGAAACAAAAACAAAAATAGCTGAAGAACCTCAGCAGGTCTGACGGAGAGGAATACAGTTAACATTTCGAGTCCGTATGACTCTTTATACGGACTCAAAACGTTTAAAGGATTTGATATAGTTTGCTTAGACATTCGAAAGTGAGAAAATTATGCCAAAGTCTCCTTTATAAGCTTAAATCAATGATTAGCATAGCCATACCAAAGGGTAATCAAAGGGTAATCATAAGAGTTACATTGCAATGGGAGAGGTATTGCTTCACCTAGATAGGGACCTCTCCTGTTCTTGATGGAACAATGTATGTTTCTATAATTATTTTAATGTAAAGATATGTTCCAAGGCACAACACAACTAGGCACAAGACAAGTAGATGCAGAAAGAGAGGTGGCTAGAATTTTAATCAAAGAGATGGTATTTGTGAAGGTTTAAGAGATATCTAGAGAGTAAGACCAAGCTGTCTAAAGCCAATGGTGGAGTAGAAGGAGGGGAGATACTGCTGGGAGATGGAGGCTGGAGTCAGAGGAGCAGGAATGGATATGAATTTTGGAGGAGATTGTAGAGATAGGGTGGGCAAGGCCATAGAGTGATTTCTCAAAGAGAACCTGGATTTTGGATAGAATATATTGGGAGATGGGTAACAGCGTATTCAACAAGGGTGGCAAGGATAGGGATGATGAGTGAGCAGAACTTAGTGCAGTGCGAGGTAATGGGCAGCTGAGCTTTGACTATTGGAATTCCTGTAGAGTAAAGGATTGGAAATCATCAAGACAAGCATAGAGCTGTCAAGTCAGAGGTGGGAAAGGCAAATATAAAGACCTGCCAGTGGGGAAGGTCAGAGGTTTGGGCTGAAGTGAACAATGTTGTGTTTCTTTTTGATGGATGGAATGTGAAATTTCAAGCAAAGTTCAGGGTAAAACAGGATGCCTAGATTTCAAATCAGGCATCTGACTCAGCTTCAGAGAGTGGAGCACATGGTGAAGAGTGACAATGATGGTTTCAGTCTTTCCGATGTTGAGCTGGAGGAAGTTGTCAGTAATCCAAGAGTTGCACAGAAAAGCAACTTGCAGATAATGTTCTGAGGGGCAGCATCTAGATAAGGAAGAAGGGACAATGGATAAAATCTTGGGGATCCAGAAGGTAAAAATGTGAGGTTGTGAAAGGAAGCCAATGGAGCTTAATTAGTTACATTCAAATAAGTGGCAATGAAACTATGTGAGAACAATTCCAATGAGCTGATGGAGGAGTGATGTTGGAGAGGGGTACTGTGGCCAGCTGGATTGAATGCTGTGAAAGGAGAGGAAGTGTATAAGGAAAAGTGTTCCACAACACATTTCTCATTGATAACACCACTTGAAGTTGGAGAGGAATCTAAAGAAGGGAAGTGATGAAGCACTATTGAAGAGGAGAGGGACAGTATCTGAAGACAGGGGACCATTGACAATGCCAGCTGAGGGCCAAGAAGGAGAATGGAATGACCAGGAGTTGAGAGGGGAGGGGATTGAAGGAGTCAAGGTATATTCCCTTGAAGTAGACAGGTAGGATAAATAAATCCCTGGATGACGAGAGAAATAGAGGTGAAGATGAAAAGGAAGAAGTACGTGTATGACAGACATCAGGTAGAAAATACAATGGAGAATCAAGTTGAAAAAAAGAAGGACCAGAGGGGAAGTGAAGAAACTAATAAGAAAAGCAAGGAGAGAACATGAAAAGAGGCTGGCAGCTAACATAAAAGGGAATCCCAAGATCCTCTCTAAGCATGTAAATAATAAAAGGGTCTTAAGAGAAAAATTAGGGCCGATTAGGGACAAAAAAGAGGACTTGCATGTGGAGGCTGGAGAAATAGCGGAGGTATTGAATGAGTACTTTGCATCTGTCTTCACAAAGGAAGAAGATGCTACCCAGGCCAAGGTGAGAGAGGAGGTAAGTGGTGCACTAGAAGAATTTACAATTGAGAAGGAGATGGTGTTAGAAAGGCTATCTTTACTTAAAGTAGATAAAGTACCAGGACCAGATGAGATGCACCCAAGGGTACTGAGGAAGTGAGAGTGGAAATTGCAGAGCCACGAATGATAACCTTCCAGTCTTCCCTAGACACAGGGGAGGTGCCAGAGGACTGGAGAATTGTAAATGTTACACCCTTGTTCAAAAAGGGCTGCATGGATAAAGGTGGCAATTACAGACCAGCCAGCTTGACCTCAGTGGCAGGGAAACTTCTGCAAACGAAAGTACAGGATAAAATCAGTAATCACTTAGACAAATGGAGGATAGTTAAGGAAAGCCAGCATGGATTTATTAAGGGAAAATCATGTTTACCTAACTGGCTGGAGTTTTTTTGAGGAGCTAGCAGAGAAGGTTGAAAAGGGAAATGCTGTTGATGTGGTGTATATGGATTTTCAAAAGGCATTTGACACAGTGCCACACAACTTGTGAGCAAAATTCTAGGTCATAGAATAAAAGGGAATGTTGGCACCTGGGTAAGAAATTGGCTGAGTGACAGGAAACAGAAATTAGCAATAAATGGTTGTTTTTCAGATTGGAGGGAGGCTTGTAGTGGAGTTCCCCAGGGGTCAATGTTGGGACCCTTGCTCTTCCTGATATATATTAATGACCTTGGCTGTGGTGTGCAGAGCATGATTTCAAAATTTACAGAAGATACGAAGATCGGAAATGTTGTCAACTGTGATGAGGATCGTCTTAAACTTCAAAAGGACATAGACACGTTGGTAGATTAGGAAGACAAGTGGTAGATGAAGTTCAATGCAGAGAAGTGTGAGGTGATTAGTTTTGTCTGGAAGAATATGGTGAGACAGTATAAAATAAAGGGAGAGCCTCTAAAGGAGATGCTGGAACGGAGGGATCTCGGTGTATACATATATAGGCCTTGAAGATGGCAGGGTGTGTTGAGAGAGCAGTTAATAAAGCATATAGAATTAGGCATTATTAATAGGGGCATTGAGTACAAGGGTAAGGAGGTCATGTTGAACTTGTATAAGACACAAGTTAGGCCTAATCTGGAGTAATGTGTCCAGTTCTGGGCACCATGCTTAAGGAAGGAGGTGAAGGCATTGGAGAGAGTACATAGGAGATTCACAAGGATAATTCCGGAGACAAAGAACCGTAGCTATGAGGATAGATTGGAGAGGTTGGGACTGTTTTCTGAAGTCTGAGAGGAGACTTGATAGAGATGTTCACGATCCTCGGGGGTATGGGCAGGGTAAATAGTGAGAAGCTTTTCCCATTCAAGAGAGCATCAAAAACTAAGGGGGAAAGATTCAAAATAATTGGCAAAAGAAGTAAATGTGATGTGAGGAAAAATCTTTTCACCCAGAGGGTGGTTGGAGTCTGGAACGAACTTCCTGAAAAAGTGGTGGATGCAGGTACGATTGAGATATTCAAAAGGGAATTTGATTGTTACCTGGAAAGAAATAATGTGCAAGGTTACGGCCATTAGGTGGGGGAATAGGACTAAGTGGAAAACTCTTTCAGGGAGCCAGTGCAGACTTGATGGGCCGAATGGCTTCCCTCTGCACTGTAAAGATCCTGTGGTTCTGTGAAATGAGTTTCATGGCCAAATCAGTTTGAGGTGCTGTAGAAAATGGGGAAATTTACAAAGATGATTCTAGGGATTTTGGGCTGAAGTGAGTTGCAGGCTTGGTTGAAGATGGGGACATTGAGAAAAGGTAAAGGAGAAAATAGTGAATGCAGCTGCAAGGATGGTATTGAACTTCACGGCAAAAAATATATTAGCTTCTCATTAAGCCTATAGGTTATGATAGCAGCGATATTGGGTCTTTGAAGAAAGCAGTCCTTGTCGAATAACAATCCATAAAGGCTGAGTCAAGAAAACCACAGTAGGTTTGACATGACCAAGCCAAATGTGGCATTGTTGACCAGGGCACTTGCATGCCAGGAGGCAGTGGTGGAATGAGATCCAGTTACAGGCAAAGGGGGTAGAACTTACATTACCTGCTATCTAGCTGAGGAGAAGTTTGGCTACATGCCAGGTGAGGGCTGGAGTTACAGAGCTAGGGGAGTGAGGCTAAAGAGAGAGCTAAAATCCTGCAGAACAAATAAAGAGATGCCTCGGGAATTGAGGCAGAGCAAAGCTGAGCTCAGCTCAGGGGATGCAAGAGTGAGGAAGCAGCTGCCTCCAATAAAAGGGGAGCAGTGACAAAGAGGAAATGAGACCAGCTGAGCACCAAGGGAGATCAGCATGGAACAGGAACAGCTGATCCATCCTGTGAGACAACCAAAGACTCAAACAGGAACACAGCAAGAGGAGAAGCCAGCAGTAAACCTTTATTTAATGGACATTTTTAATTTTATTTACTACAGATTTCCTGACCTCCAATTCTTAAATCTTTGATGCCAGGTCTGGCACTGTGGATTCATTCTGACTAGCGCTTGGTGGAGGGGAGAAGAGGAAATCACAGCCTCATTCTTTGGGTTTGTCACATCACCCAAGCCCTTTGGTGTATCACAGCCCTGCAAAGCACTCTAGGCCAAAGGTTATTCTCGTATTTTTAAACTGGATCGAAACTGACCTTGCACATCCAAAATTCACTAACTTTGAAATTAGTTGATGGATACTGGCCTAAAAACGTTCTTCTGATGTTTCTCTGTCCACTATTTTAGCAGAGGCATCAATCGATTTATTTTAGTCAATTAAAACCTCTGAAAAAATAGTGAGGAAAGAATTTCAGATGAATACATTAAACATTTGTATCTATTATTTTACAACATAATTTCAGTGCCACATTTCCAATAATCATGATAGATTTGATTATTGAACCTAAATTGTACCTCAGAACATTTGTGTCAATGATTGCCTCCCATCTTGATGTTATATATAACCTTTTAACAGTGAGATAAGTTGAAAATGTATATGTTTAGAAATAATGATCATTAGAAGTAAAACTCAACAGTTTTTCTCATCAACCTGATAACACCAATTTCAAGTTTCAGCAATTTATCATTCCACTAAGGAGTTTTGCTATTTGTATTTCAGTTTCAAAATGTTATGGTAAAACATGTAAAGGAATTGGTGCCAAAGTGGTTTGCAAACATTTGTCAATTGTAGCTTTGTGATTGAATTGTAATTCACAATACATTTCTAAAGTTGGTCGCTGCATAGTTTTTTTTTATTCTTTCACAGGATGTGGGCGTCGCTGGCCAGGCCAGTATTTTTATTGCCTCTGTCTGTTTGTCAATCTTACATATTTAATCTTTCCCCTTTCTGATATGTTCTTTATAACTTCTGTCTTTCTCTTGTATCTTTCTTACTTCCCTTTGCTTGCCCCCTTTGTTTTAATTTCTACTTAATCATTTTATTTTTTTGGTCTTTTTCCTGCCATATTAGTTTTAAAACTCCCCAATAGCTAATTACTACCCCCCACCTCCCTCTCCTCCCAACGACACCTGCCTTAGTGAGGGTATTCATCCTGGTTTTGTTTTAGGTGAAGCACATCCATCATGTACAAGCCACCTCTGCCCTAGATGTGCTCTCAGTGTTCCTGGAATCTTATCCCTTCCCTCCGAGACTATTTGTCCAACCTCATATTTAACTCCCTTATTTTACTACTTTTATAATAATTGATAAATAACACAATAAATAATCTTGACATGTCAACCTTGGCACAGTATTTGAACCTTCACCACTCAATCAGAAGCTTGTGGGTTCAAGCCCCATTTTGGAGACCTATCAGGTATAATAGTGTAGTGGTTATGTTACTGGACTAGTAATACAGGGTTAAAAATAATAATCTGGAGACATGGGGGAGAGTTTTCTCCCCGTCAGGTGGGCCTGTCGGGATTGGGCATGGAGCCGATCACCATCCATGATTGGCTCCACACCGCCATTTTACGTGGGCGGGCCAATTAATGCCCGCTCGGCGTGAGACCCGGCTCCCGAGGACAGCTGGAGGGGCCGGTGGCAGCAGCGGGACTGCAATGGCTGCTGGGTCCAATGGTGACCCGGCGGCATGTTTAAAATGCGCTCATGCAGCCTTGCAAAGGCTGCCAACCATAGCCAGCAGAAGGGCTCCCCAGAGCACTGCTGGTGAGCAGGCCAGGCAGGAGGAGGTGGCAGCACGGTGTGAGAAGGAGGAGGCTCCCCCAAATGCCCAACATGCCTGGGAGGAGGTGGCAGAGATAGTGAGTTCACACGACGCGGTGCGACGCACCTGGATCCAGTGCTGCAAGTGTTTCAACGACCTCTTGCGCTTGGGAAGGGTGAACACCATGTTGGCATTGGTCACTTAACCCAGTAGGTAGGCTTCCGCCAACTCTGAATGTAGTTACTGCACTGAATCATTCACGGTATGTGGCCTTCACTGGATGGGCCAGATATTGCCTATGCCTAGTTCACCCTGAGAGGGTTGTGCTGAGCTGGGTTCTGCACCTGCTGGGTACACTTACACCAACAGTACTGTTTTGGGGACGACCTGAAGGATCTGCACCTAGGCGCAGTGCTGGAACTCTGAAACATGGCAAAGTCAGGCTGCTGACACGCTGGGAGGGGAACTTCCAGGTGGTGGGGCACCCATCCAGCTGCTGCCCTTGGCGTTCCACATGCTTGTGTGTCCTTGTTTTGCAAGGTTAAACCATGTGGTGGCAAATATGATGGAGGCAGTATGTGGGCAAAGGAGGGGTCAACCCTGGCTGCTTGGTGTGAGTGTGTGGCTGCTCCAGGGTCACGATTCACAGGAGCCCTGCAATGTTTCACTCAGGTGGGGGTGGCAGGGATGCGATGGCAATCCAGGTACATGGTGGACTAATCAATGCTCCTCTCTCCTTTTCAGAAGACAAAATACAATAACGCTGAGCGGATGCGGACTGGCGGAGGCCAGTTGGCGATTATAACCAGAGAGGAGCAGGAGGCGATGGAGCTGGAGAGGTGCCATGCGCCCAGGTCCACCAGTGGTGGTGAGGTTGGGTTGCCAGGGGGAGCTAAGAGGCCGTGCACTGAGGTCACCATGTCTGTCATTGCAACCATTCCACTGTTGACTGTTTAGTGAATTCAGCATCCAACATGGGTTTTCCCATTGATTATGGAAGGAGGAGCGCATCCTGATCTGGGAGCCAGGCATGTACATTGACATTGTCTCAACTTGAACTAATCAAATGTCCTTGTCCTTCCTTTCAGCATCACCGGAGCAGGCCCGGAACGAGAAGGCAGAGGACCCGTCACTAACACCTGAGGGCCCAAACGAATTACAAGCACCAGCGTCAACACTATTTCTGCCAGGAAGGCACCAGCGCAGATACCAGCACCTCAGTGAGGATTAGATCATCACATAGTGTTCCGGGGCACAGTGGTGAGGGCACTTCACATTCGCTTGAGGTGCAGGCGGAAACAGAGAGTGCCCAGGGTGCCGGCAGTCTGAGGACTGCAGGGGACCAGGAACATGCTCAGCCGGTGGCTGATGATGGGCCTCTGGAGTCGTCCATGAGGCAGCAGATACCAGAAGTCCAGCAGGGTTTGTGGGAGAATTTGGCGGAGATACATGAGGGAATGCATGGCATGGTCTCCGTGCTGGAGGAGTCCACGTGGAGCATCATCAATGCATTGACCCTCATGGCCGAGCGCCATGCTTCCGCCATGGAGACAGTGGCGACTCTCATGGAGAGGCTCCTCCAGGAGAACAGTCAGGGCTTCCTGGGGTTGCACTCGGACCTGCAAACCCTCACATCAGCGTTGACCTCAGCTGGTCAGTGTCAGTGTGGGAGATGTATTGGGCACCAAGTATCCCAGCTCAGTGCTCATCCATAAATGGTGAGCAGGGAGGTCCGAAGCAACCTCACGTTGGTGCAACAGATGTCTGTCGTCTCCGCGGGTTCCTCTCAGGGTGCTCCGGATGAGGGCAGCAGTTCCTCCGCCCCTCTGCCAGTGACCGTAGGGTCCAATGAGGCCACGACGACTGGGGAGATGCCAACCGTGGAACTGGCCGCTCCCTCCCAGGTGAGGCCATCAAAAGCTCCACGGGCCCGAGGACCCCCGCCAAGGCCATTGAGGCCAAAAGGACAGCACAGTGAGCAGGCTGTCTCAGATGCCAGTGCCAGCGAGGGGGGAGCACCTAGATGTAGCACCCAGAAACGTAAACATAAGGCACCTTAGGCACACCACAGGCTTCTCACTGGTGGTTTTATGTTGCCCTGCTATTAGTTGATTATAATTTGGTATGCTGCTCAACACCTTTGAATTAAGACTCTTTTCTGTTTTATTTGTTACATTCGTTAAATGTTTCAACGGCTCAAGGTGATTCCTTACTTCTGCAGGTGGACGGGAGCCCAAGATGTTTTGAGTGGCTTGTTTGTCATTTATTGACAAGGCACATAGTTAATGCTCCTAATCAGGCAGATGTTGCTCTCAGGTATCGAGTATGGAGTCTGCAGCCCTGGCGTGTGTTGAGGGTCAATCTGTGGTAGGCTAGCTAAAGGTTTGTTGGATTAAAGCCTCCCAGACATCCCTGCCTCCCTGGAGGATGCCCGGGTCAGCGTCTATCCCATCAGCATTGTCCTGTGCCTGTTCATCCTCAGACTCACTACTGGACTCATCATGTGCAGCTGGAGCTTTTGCATCTACATCTTCCTCGGCCACTGCGTCCCCCTTTCCAGCACCAGATTGTGGAGAGCGCAGCATGTAACCACTATCAGTGACACATGATCTGGGGGGGTATTGGAGTGCGCACCCTGAATGGTCCAGGCATCGGAAGCACATCTTGAGAAGACCGATAGTTCTCTCCACCACAGCCCTTGTGGAGGCGTGGCTCCTATTGTACCACTGCTCAGCCTCTGTTCTTGGATGGCGGAGAGGCGTCATGAGCCACCTTTTGAGGGGATAGCCCTTGTCACCCAGCAGCTATCCATCCAGCCGGGCTGGAGCACTGAAGAGCCTCAGCACTCGGGAGTGTCTCAGGATGCAGGCGTCATGGGAGCTGCCTGAGAACCTTGCACAGACTTGCAGAATCTCCATCCTATGGTCACACACTATCTGCACTTTCATGGAGTGAAAGCTGTTCCTGTTGATGAAGGCACTGGGCTCACCCGCTGGCGCCTGGATGGCTACATGTGTGCAGTCTATTGCACCCTGGACGCGGCAGAACCCAGCAATGGCCGCGAAGCCTCTGGCTCGCTCTGTCTGGCTGGCCTCTTCCCAGCGGTAGTGAATGAAAGTCAATGCATGACTGAACAGAGCGTCTGTCACCTTCTTGACACAAGAGTGGACAGCTTATTGAGAGACACCACAAAGATCACCCACCGACCCCTGGAAAGAGCCAGAGGCATAGAAGTTGAGGGTAGCCGTGACCTTCAACGCCACTGGCATGGGGTGCCTGCCCACACAGTTGGCGCAGATCTCGGGGCCTATTATCTGACAAATGGAGGTCACTGTCTCCCTTGAGAGATGGAGCCTCCTTCAGCACTGCACCTCAGACATATTGAGGTAGCTGCTTCGCCACCTGTAAACCCTGGCAGCAGGATAGTGGCATCTTCTGGGGCCCCTTCTGCCTGCACTTCCTGTGCCCCTGTGCCCCTTGAGCCTGCGCCTGTCCTCCCAAAGGTGGCTCCCCTGGAGGCTGAATATGGACTCCTGGCTTCCTCCCCTTTCTGCTCCCTCCCTTCCTCCTCAGAGGAGGTGCCTCCAGTGGAGAACACAACTCCCATTCCCAGGCTAAGGGAAGGCTTCTTGAAACCAGCAAGGCCCCAAAAATGATGTTTACTCCAGAGAGCTGACCCGAAGCCTGTTACTCCTGTACAAACAGCTGTGAAGATTTCCTGCTCACACAGGCAAGTAGCAATAAGTTTAAACATTAAATGTCTACCAAAGATCACTCACGAGCCCACAAACCCCTTTTATTCCACCCATGGATGAGGTTTTTAAAAATGTGGCCTACCTGCCTGCCCTTTGCAAATCGTGCGACGATCTGAATATCGCACAGGCCCCGAAAAATCACCATCTATTAGTGGCTAAAGGCTTAACTGGCCCATTAAATAGTGGTGGGCACGCATTGGAGATCATCGCACGCCTGCCCATCGAAATATCGCAATGGCACGTGGTGACGTCAGGACACACTCCCAACCTCATCGCGCATCATTTTAGGCATCGGCGTGTGGGGCTCGCCCCCGCACACCAACGAGAAAATTCTGCCAATGAGGTGGGGTGAAATTTTACCAGTCCTTGGAAGTGGGTTTGGATGTGGAAAAGTGAGCAAAAAAAGAGACGCATTGTGCCAGTTCACCTGATGTCTTTGCATCTCCTCCCACTTTCCCCAGGCAGGCTTCTGTGCAGTGGCTGCACCCCGCCTGTCAGTGGCAGGAAGCCAGTGGAGCTGTGTAAATGGGCAATCAGCAGCAAATTTCCAAGGGGGTTGCAAGTTTGATAGCAGTATACAGGCCCCATGCTGTGTCAGAATCTTGGCTACTCAGGGGAGGTGGCTGCACAACGGAAGGTCAGAAAGGCATGAAAATAAGCTGAAATCTGACCATAAAATTGTGCAAACAGCAAGTCTGTGGGCATCCACAGGCAGAGGTTTGCCATTGCAAGAACTGTCGCAGACAATGCTCATCGTGGGAAAGTGGCTGCCAGTTCCCTCAGGCTTTTCTCACAACCATTTCATCCGCCCTCCTTTGAGGTTCTCACCTCCGCAGCACACTGATACCCCATTCACTGTGAAGGCAGCCAGTGTGGTGATTGATGCAGTATTACATTTTTACAGTACTGGTAGGTGTGACCACTACACAGTTTTGTGGTGTCAAAGTCCCATCTTCACACTGAGAATACAGAGAACACAAGAGATAGGAGCAGGGGTAGACCAAGTGGCTTGTCGAGTTTGCTCCACCATTTAATACGACCATCGGTCTTGGTCTTCAACTCCATTTTCCCACCAACTCCCCATATCTCATGATTCCCTGAGAGACCAAAAACTGTCTCTTTCAGTCTGAAATATATTCAATGATGGAGCACCCACAATCCTCTGGGGTAGAGAATCCCAAAGACACATAATCCTTTGAATGAAGAAATTTCTCTTCATCTCAGTGCTAAATGATCATCTCCTTATCCTGAGACTGTGCTCCCATATTTTAGATGCCCCAGCCAGGGGAAGCAACCTCTAAATATCTTTCCTGTCAAGTCCCTTCAGAATCCTGTATGTTTCAATGAGATCACATCTCACTCCTCTAAACCCCGGAGAATATAGACTCAACTTACTCAGCCTCTCATGATAGGTCAACCCTGTCATCCCATGGGCCAGGCTAGTGAACCTTCGTAACTGCGTTCAGTGTAAGTCTGTTCTTCCTTAAATATGAAGACCAAAACAGCACAGAGTATTCCTGGTGTGACCCAAAGTCCTGCACAATTGTGGCAAAACTTATTTTTTCCTCTACTCTAACCTGCTTGCAATAAAGGCCAACATGCCTATTGACTTCCTAATTGCTTGCTGTACCTGCATGCTAACTTTCTGTGTTCCTTGTACGAGAACATCCAAATCACTCGGAATATTAACATTTACAAGTTTCACACCTTTAAAAAATATTCTGCTTTTCTATAAAGTGAATAATCTCACACTTCCCCACATTATACTCCATCTGCCACCCTATTGCTTCCTCACTCAGTCTGTCTATATTTCTTTGCGCATTTTTTTCATTCATTCATGGGATGTGTGTGTCACTGGCTAGGCCAGCATAAATTGTCCATCCCTAATTACCCTAGAGAAAGTGGTGGTGAGCTGCTTTCTTGAACTGCTGCAGTCCATGTGGTGTAGGTACACCCACAGTGCTGTTAGGGAGGGAGTTCCAGGACTTTGACCCAGTGACAGTGAAGGAATTGCGATATATTTCAAAGTCAGAATGGTAGGGCCTTGAGGGAAACTTCCATGGTGGTGTTCCCATGCATCTGCTAACCTTGTCTTTCTAGTTGGTAGCAGTTGTGGGTTTGGAAGGTGCTGTCTAAGGAGCCTTGGTGAGTTTCTGCAGTGCATCTTGTAGATGGTACACACTGCTGCTACCATGCATCAGTGGTGGAGGGAGTGCATGTTTGTGAATGGGGTGCCAATCAAGTGGGCTGCTTTGTCTTAGATGGTGTTGAGCTTCTTGAGTGTTGTTGGAGCTGCACTCATCCAGGCAAGTGGCGAGCATTCCAATACAGTCCTGACTTGCGTCTTGTGAATGGTGGTTAGGCTATGGGGAGTCAGGAGGTGAGTTACATGATTCCTAGTCTCTCATCTGTTCCTGTAGCCACAGTATTTACATAGCTAGTCCAGTTCAGTTTATGGTCAATTGTAACCCCCAGGATATTGATAGTGGGGGATTCAGCGATGGTAATGCCATTGAATGTCAAGGGGTGATGGTTAGATTTTCTCTTGTTGAAGATAGTCATTGCCTGGCACTTGTGTGAAATGAATGTTACTTGCCACTTGTCAGCCCAAGCCTTGGTATTGTCCAGGTCTTGCTGCATTTGGAAATGGACTGCTTCAGTATCTGAGGAGTGGCGAATGGTTCTAACCATTGTGCATTCATCAGTGAACATCCCCATTTCTGACCTTATGAGGGAAGGAAGGTCATTGAAACAGCAGCTGAACATGGTTGGGCCTAGAATGGTTGGGCTTCTTTGTGTCCTCTTCATACTTCCACCTTGCTTTGTATTGTCAGCAAATTCACATGCATTATTCTACATCTTTGTCTGAGTCAATAATAGACATTGTAAATAGCTGAGACCCCAGCACTGATCATTGTGATAATAGTCAGAGCATCCTACCTTTAAAATGCCTCATTTATGCCTACTCTAGGCTTTCTCTCCATTAAGTCATCCTTTATCCATATGAATATATTATCCACAAATCAATGAGCCCTTACCTTGCCAATTAGCCTTTTGTGTGGTACCTTATCGCATGCCTTTTGAAAATCCAGGTATATTACACCTACTGATCCCCCTTTATTTACCCTGCTAATTACATCGACAAAAACCTCTAGTGAATTTGTCAAATACAATTTCCCTTTCGTAAAACCCATGTTGACTTTGACTGATCATACTCTGATTTGACTGCCCTGTTTTCTCTCTCCTTCCTTTTTTGAAGAGCAGTGTTATATTTGTTATATTTCCAATCTGATGGGATTGTTCCAAAATCTAGGGATTTTTTGAAAATCATAACCAGTGCATCCACCATCTCTGTAGCTACCCCTTTTAGGATGTAGGCCATCAGCTCCTGGTGATTTGTTCAGATTTTAGTCCTTAAGTTTCTCCTGTACTTTTTCTTTGCAGATATGAATTACCTTAATTTCCACACTCTTTTTAGCAACTAGTTCACCCCCTATTTCTGGTGTGAGGGGCTAAGGCTATATGTTTATAAAAACATATATGGATATCCTCATGGCTTTTTCTAAAAGACAGTTTGGAATTGTGGGAATCATGTGACATGGGCCTCTGGCTTGTGGAACTAGTAATATTACCTTGCTGAACTGCAAAGCTCAGTCTGCAGTTTACCATCTAACTGGCACCCTCACAGAAAAGGAGCTCTGGCCCAGTTTGGACACCTGGAGCCATCTACCCTGCTTCTGCTGCAAGTTCTGTACCATTGCCTATAACACTGATTCATCTCTGCATGCCTATCTCATTGTGTGAAGTCAACACCACCGGAAAAGTGAATTATACATCATCAGTTTGCTGTCCACCAACCTTCATGAAGGAATAACTGATTGGACTTTGATTTCAGACTCTGGAACCCACATGAACCAATATTTATTTTCTCTGTGGCCTTGGTACAGTAAATTTTTCTTTTCTCTATCCCCCTCTTTACTGTCTGAGTTGGAGGTGATATTCCAAACATCCTCCCGCATTTTGAATGTGTGCAATAAACTAACCCTTTGAGTTCATCCTATCTCGAGTTTGCTGTGGGGCTATTACTAGGAAATTGGATCACACAAGGGTTTGGGGAGATATGCCGCCACTTATAAAGAGGGAAACAAATCAAAACACCTTTCTGTTTATGGACTGGTGGTGAGTGGAGAAATTGTTGCTAATTCCTTTTCTCTAACACTAAGAAAATGGTCATTTGTGATACTCAGATGTGGGTTAAGCAAAGAAATTTGAATGGTGAAACTTTAGCGTCCCTTATCACAGAGCAACTGAAAGCTATAGCTAGGGAGGTACAGTTAAAATTGCCCATTAAAGTGAAGAGAAGTGAACTGATCCAGTTGTTGGTAGAACTTCTGTATCTCATGTTACCAAGAGAGCAATTAGATGTAGAGCTCAACCATAAATTTGAATCCCCTCCCCTAGCCAAGTTTGAACTGGAAATCTCAGAATACAGCTGGAATTTAAGGAGAGAGAAAGAGAGGCTCAGGAGAGGGAACAGGAAAGGGAAGAGAATTCCAGCTCTGAAAATTGGAAATGGAGCTAGCAGCTCAAAAGGAAAGAGAGAGAGACCAGACAGCTGGAAGCTGCAAGGGAAAATCTCTCTAGCACCCCTATCATCCTAGCCAAGAACCACTCTCTGAGACCCTCAAGTATGCGAGGTTCATTCCCAAATTTGAAGAGAAATGTGAAGTCATTTTTTGCCACTTTTGAGAAAGTAGCAGGACAGCCAAAATGGCCCTCAGATATCTGAACCTTTTTAATTCAAGGGCAGCTGCCAGGGAGGGCCCAAGAGGTCTACTGCATACTGCCTCCTGCCTCCTTCAATTTAGTTGAATAACCACTAGGAGGTGCAGAGAGTGGTGATCATCCACCAGAGGGCAGTAGTGTTCCAAAAGACTATCACCCAACTGACTAGCAGAGAGAAATTCTAACCAGATTGGATCCCATACCCACTCACCATAGTGCAGAGTCACGAGGTAACCTGACAGGGCTGCCCACTGCATTTAATATGATCCTGAACAATCCACTAGGTTGCAGCACTGTAACCCTACCCAGCATGGATGCAGGAGAGGCCCCTTACAGAAGGCAGTCTTCCTATCATCCGGGCCCAGAAAGGCTGTCCCAAGTTCAGGGGCAAATTGCACGCCTGTTGCCGATAGCACCTAGCAACAATAACTGGAACATCCCAGTGGTGCTAGCAACTGAGCTGGACACCAGACTGGAATCCCCAACAGAGGTCAAAGTCTCATTAAAACACCCCAATCTCCTGACAATCAGCCTAACCTCAGTTCCTGAGTTTGAACAGTTGAACCCACAAGTTACCGAGTTGGGCAGGGAGGAGCTAAGCAGGACCAGAGCTGCTTAACCCTATGATCAAAGACACTCACGGAGTGAGATACCCAACATTCCCCTGCACATAGCCCTGGGCAGCTGGACCATTACTCACCCACCATTCGTTAATCAAACTGTAAAATCCCTGGACCCTTTAGAAGATATTTAGTCAGGAATTGGACAGGCAGGACTCTGAAACCAATAACTTTGCTTATTCCTGATCCCCAGCAGAGGAAAATTCAGAACTCCAACACCGACCAGACTTCCCATAAAGGCAGATTTGAATCTGCCCAGGTCACCTTACCATTCCACATCCCAGGACAGGTCAGTGTCCTCGCTGATGCGCTAACCCAGGTTTAAACCTAAAAGAAAAATGCAGAGAACTGTCATTGCCCCTGCTAACTGTGTGTTTGATGTGTCAGTGTAAGTGAGAGAATGAATGCATACTTCTTTACCTCCTATTCTTCCTTAATAAGACCACATAACAAAGAAATATAATTCATTTTTTTTCTGAGGCTGCGAGGACTGTGAGGGACTAAGACCTCACACTGTATATTTTGATAAAATAAATACAGATATCCATGGCTATTTCTAAAATATGTTTTAAAAACTGAACAAGGATCCTGAAAATGGCTGAATCTATATCTGTCTTTGACCCCTGCACAAAAGGAGCTGCCAGACAGTATCAGAGAAACTCACAATTGTTATCTCTGGGGAGCCACTAATGGCCCCCTGTGGCCTGCACAGGCCAAATTCAAAGAGAGCTATACAATGCTATCTGCATTTCATGACCCAGGCTGGCCAACAAGAGTCAGAGCATCTGCTAAGACAAAGGACCTCACAGCCTTCCTTTTATTCCTTAATGGTTGAGACATTTAACAATCTCAGGGATCCAGATGAGGGATACACGACCTTTGTCAAAGACAGTGTAAAGAGATGGGAGTCATGTGACATAGGCCTCTGGCTTTTGGAAGCAGTAATATTGCCTTACTTAACTGCAAAGCCCAGTCTGCTGTTTACCACCTAACTGGCAGCCTCACAGGAAAGGAGCTCTGTCTCAGATTGGACACCTGGTCCCATCTGCCCTGCTTGTGCTGCAAGTTCTGTACCATCGCCTAAATAGGACTGATTCTTCTCTGCATGCCTATCTCATTGTGTGAAGCCAATACCTGCAAAAAGGTGAATTATACAGCATCGGTTTCCAGCCCACTGACCTCCATGAAAGAATACCTCATTGGACTTTGATTCCACACTCTGGAACCCACATGAACCAATATTTATTTTCTCTGTGGCCTCCATAATGTAAATCCTTCTTTTCTCTATCCCTCTTTTTACTGTCTGAGTGTGGAGGCAACCCTCCTCCCAAGGTTTGAGTATGTGCGATAAACTAGCTCTTTGAGTACATCCTATCACAAGTTTGCGGTGGGGTTATTACTAGAAAATTGGATCACACAAAAAACAAGGGGTTAGGGAAATATGCCACCATTTATAAAGAGAGAAACAAATCAAAACGCCTTTCTGTTTATGGACAGGTGGTGAGAGGAGAAATTAGTGATGTTTAAATTAACCCCGGTCCTGTCCATAACACTAGCATGCAACTCGTGTCTTCTACTGTGAGGACATACAAAGAATATTTGTCCAATGTCTCTGCCATTTCCTCATTTCCCATAATAATTTCACCTGTCTCTGCTTCTAAAGGACCAGTATTTACTTTTGCTACTTTCTTCCTTTTTATATACTTGTAAAAGCTCTTGGAATCTGTTCTTATATTCCTGTCTAGTTTACTCATGTATTCTATTTTTTTCCCTTTTTATCGACGTTTTGCTAGTTTCTAAAACACTCCCAAACCTCAGGCTTGCTAACTATTCTTTGCAACATTATAAGCCACTTCTTTCAATCTAATGCTATCCTTAACTTCCTGAGTAAAGCACAGATGGACCTTTCTCGCTGTGATTTTGTTTTTCAATGCAATGTATTTTTGTTGAACATTTTGAATTATTCCTTCAAATGTTTCCAACTGTTTATTCATCCCCTAACCTTTTATTCTATTTACCCAATCAACCTAACTCAGTTCTTCCCATACCTATTTTATGCTTTGTTTCAGGTTAAGATTTTGGTTTGTGATTGGAGTATATTGGTTTCCAACTTAACATGAAATTCAATTGTATTATGATCACTAGTTCCAAGTGGACCTTTTACTCTGAGAGTACTAATTAACCCTGCCTCATTTTACAACTGTCATTAAAACTTCCTACAAATTCAACTTCAAGACCATTCTTTCCAATTTGATTGGTTTAGTCTATATGAAGATTAAAGACCTCCACAATTATTATTCTGTCTTTGTTATGCACTTCAATAATAAGTTTAATTTTTTTTTATTCATGTGGGTGTTGCTGGCTAGGCCAGCATTTGTTTCCCATCCCTAATTGCCTTTGAGAAGGTGGTGGTGAGCTGCCTTCTTGAACCACTGCAGTCCATGTGGTGCAGGTACACCCTCAGTGCTGTTAGGAAGGGAGTTCCAGGATTTTGTCCCAGCAACAGTGGAAGAACAATAACATATTTCCAAGTCAGGATGGTGAGTGGCTTGGAAGGGAATTCCAGGTGGTGGTGTTCCCATGTATATGCTGCCCTTGTCCTTCTAGATGGTGGCAGTTGTGGGTTTGGAAGGAGCGCTGGTGAGTTCCTGCAGTGCATCTTGTAGCTGGTACACACTGCTGCCACTGTCCATTGGCGGTGGAGGGAGTGAATGTTTGTGGATGGGGTGCCAATCAAGTGAGCTGTATCGTCTTGGATGGTGTCAAGCTTCTTGAGTGTTGTTGGAGATGCACTTATCCAGGCAAGTGGAGTGCACTCCATCATATTCCTGACTTGTGCCCTTGTAGATGGTGAAAAGGCTCTGGGTAGTCAGGAGGTGAGTTACTTGCAGCAGGATTCCTAGCCTCTGACCTGCTCTTGTAGCCACAGTATTTATATGGCTAGTCTAATTCAGTTTCTGGTCAATGGTAACCCCCGGGATGTTTATAGTGGGGGATTCAGTGATGGTAATGCCATTGAACATCAAGGGTCGATGGTTACATTCACTCTTGTTGGAGATGGTCAATGCCTGCCACTTGTGTGGTGCAAATGTTCCTTGCCATTTGTCAGCACAAGCCTAGATACTGTCCAGATCTTGCTGCCTTTGGACATGGGTTGGTTCAGTATCTAAGGAGATACTGGTGAATGGTGCTGAACATTGTGCATTCATCAGCGAATATCACCACTTCTGACCTTATGATGGAAGGAAGGTCATTGATGAAGCAGCCGAAGATGGTTGGGCCAAGGACATTACCCCGAGGAGCTCCTGCAGTGATGTCCTGGTACTGAGGCGATGGACCTCCAACAACCACAACTATCTTCCTTTGTGCTAGGTATGACTTCAACCAGCAGGGAATTTTTACCCTTATTCCCAATTACTCCAGTTTTACTCGGGCTCCTTAATGCCACACTTGGTCAAATGGTGCCTTGATGTCAAGGGCAGTTACTATCATCTCACCAAGGCTGAACCAAAGCTGTAATAAGGTCAGAAGCTGAGTGACCCTGTTGGAACCCAAACTGAGAATCAGTGAGCAGGTTACTGCTAAGCAAGTGCCACTTAATAGCAATGCTGATGACCCCTTCCATCACTTTACTGATGGTTGAGATAGACTGATGGGATTGTAGTTGGCCAGGTTGGATTTGTCCTGCTTTTTGTGTCCAGGACATACCTAGCCAGTTTTCCACATTGCCGCATAGATGCTCTTCCCAATGGTATAACCACTGTTAGAGAGCCAGTATACTACTGCCACCAGTGTTTTACTGACTCTTGGTATTCCTAATCTTCACCCAAACAGATTCTACATCATGATCTTCTGAGCCAAGATCCTTCTTCACTAATGTCCTAATGTCACCCTTTACTCTCATGGCTATCCCTCCTTCTTTGTTATTCTGCCTGTCTTTCTGAAATATTGTGTGCCTTAGAATATTTATTTCCCAACCTTAGTCACTTAGTAACCAGGGGCAGGATCTTGAGGTCTGCAAGCCCGCTCACTGATGTGTGAAATGACGCAGGATGATGTCGGGTGGAACTCCTGATGTCACCACGCATCATTTCAATTTTCAGGTCGGCGGGTACGCAGTCGAATCAGCTGTGCATCCGCTGACCTATCAACTGCCTATTGAGGCCATTGGCAAAGTCATTAATCTCATTAATGGACCTGCCTGTCCAACCTTAGGGTTGGTGGGCAGGCCGGGTGCCCTGGCGGGCTTCAGAAAAAGCATGAAATCTCATCCACGGGTGGGATGAGGTTTCATGAGGGTTTTTAAAAATGTAATAAATTTTTGATTTAAAGTAATGGACATGTCCCAGCTCATGTGACAGGGTCACATGAGGGGACATGTCAGGGAAATTTTGTTTGTGCACCTTTACCATTTTTACATTTGAAGCCGATCTCCCTGAGGCAGCACTTAGCCTCAGGGTGATGAGTGCGCTCTTTCGCACACGTGTGCGAAAGTGCGCACTCTCGGCTGAGGAAATCCTCCCCCACGCGCACAGGGAGTGCATAGCGCTTCCTGGCGGACGTCACGCCCACGTAAAATGGCAGCGTGCCCCCAATCAGGGGTGCCGATCAGAGGCGCACCTGCCCGTGCCCGTTCCTGCACTTCCCCCCCAACAGGGGGAAAATTCTTCCCCATATCTCTGTAATGGAAATTAGATCTAAACCATTTATCCCTATTTGTGCCTCTATTTCATTGATCTTATTACAGATGCTTTGCCCGTTCAGATGAAGAGCCTTTAATTTCAGTTTTTTACTACAATTCCCTGCATTGACTTTATTCACTGTTGCACAATTAATGCTAAACTGTTTGTCCCTTCCTGTTCTACACTGCTTGACCTTCCATGCATCGGGATACTCTTCTGTTGGCTTCGCTTTTCTCTTTGGGTTTGCAAATCTCCCTTTACCTGAATGCTCCCCAACCCTTCCCCCACCACCTACTTAGCCTATAGCCTTAGTCATACGATTCCCCAAAATACTGATCTGAGCCTGCTTTAAGTGCAGCCTATCTCAACCAGACAATTTCCCTCTTTCCTGAGTGCTGGTGCCAATGCCCAATGAATCAAAACCCCTTCTTCCCAGACCTCTCTGTGAACTATGTGTTTAATTCTCTAACCTGCTTGACCTGATGCCAATTAGTACATGGCTCAGGTAACAATCCAGAGATGAATACTTTTGCTGTACGGTATTTTAATTTGGTCCCGAACTCCTCAAACTCTCTCAGCAGAGCGTAAGTCCTATTTCTACCTATGTTGTTGATTTCCACGTGGGCCATAACAATTGGGTCCTCCCTCCTGTACTACAAGTTTATCTCCAGCCATGGAGGAGGTTTATTTAACCCTGGCAGGCAACATAACCTTTAGATCTCCCAGTCGCGGCTGCAGAGAACAACTCCCTGACTATACTCCCCCTATCACTACTACCTTCCTTTTCGCTTTCTCCCACTTGAATGGCATCCTGCACCATGGTGCCATAGTCAGTTTACTCATCCACCTGGAAATCCTTCTCCTCATACACAGGTAGCAAGCACCTTGTACCTGTCCAAAGTCAAGGACTGAAGCTCCTTCATCACTACCTGCAGGATCCCCATACCTGCCTGATTCACAGTCACAAACTCCTGTCCCTGACCATTGACCAACTCCAAAGTTCTGCCTAAACTAAGGGCTGTGATTGCCTACTGGGACTAAGTGCCCAGGCAACTCCCTCCTCTCTGATGCTCCACAATGTCTGAAACTCGTGCTCCAGCTCAGCAACTCTGAACCAAAGTTGCTAAAGCTGCAGATACTTAGCACAGGTATAATTGTCCCGGACTGCAAATCATTCCACAGGTTCCCACAATTTGCAGTCATGGCACACCACCATCCCTGCCATGTCTGTCTAACCTTATTTAATTAATTAGTCAATTAGTTATTAATTTACACAGTGAGAGTAATAGCAAATTACAGTCTACTAGCTTGGAGAGAAAAGAACACCCGCCTGTCACTAGAGGCTTCCCCCTTGCACTAATATCCCATCTGCACCAAATTCCTGACTTAGTACTCATTCCTCATTGTACTCAGCCCTCACTGTCTCACTCTGTGCTCCCACTCTCACTGAGAGCATCCTCCAGAAGTATTGGGTGACACTACCACCATGTTACATGGGAGAGCCTCAGGGCAAATTTAGCAGCTCAAAACTGGACATCCATGAGGTGCTGTGGGATATCCGCAGCAACATAATTCTATTCAGCCACAACCTGTAACCTCATGGCCTGGTGTAACTCTCACTCTACTATTACCATCAAACCAGGGCATCAACCCTGGTTCAACGAGCAGTAGAGAAGAGCACACCAGCAGCTGCACCAGGTTTACCTGAAAATGAGGTGCCAACCCAGTGAAGCTACAACACAGGATTACATGCATGCTAAATAGCTGAAGTAGCATGCTCTAGATATACAGAGGCAAGTATTCCCACAGCCAACATGTCAGATCAACACTCTGCATAGCTCCTTTAGAAGAGCAGGAGAGCTCTCCCAGTGCCCTTGCCAAAATTTATACTTAAATCAACATAATTAAAAGATATTATCTGGTTCTAATCGCATTGCTGTTCACTGAACACTGTTGTACAAATTTACTGTTGTATTCCCTATTTGCAACAGTGACTGCATTGCAAAAGCACTTAATTGGCTGTAAAGCACTTTGAAACATTCTTTACTACCTTCTGTGTCATGCTCATTAATCCATCTCCTAATTACTGGTCTTTACAGGACCTCCGGTAAATTTCTTCCATGTCATTGGTTACAGCATGAATCATGATTTCTGACTCTTCTCCTTTCCTCTCCAAAGTTTATCGGATTACCGCACATAAAACTTAAATGGACTAGTGAATGATTTAGCTCATTGTGAATTATCTCCTAGATCTCATTTTGATTGCATTGCATACTCCGGTTGAGGCCTAACAATTATAAATTTTTAGCCTGGTCGCTTTCCTCTCCTGAATTATTCCTCAATTAAGAAACCCAAATGATACATATACTTTTTAAACCACCTTACTAACTTGCTCTGCCACCTTTAAGGATTTATACACATCAGGTCTCTCTACTTATCTAGACTTATCAAAATTGTACCATTCATGGTAAACAGCCTTTCCATTTTAATACTTCCAATGTGCATCACTTCACATTGCTCTGCATTGAACTCCATCTGCCATTCTCCTGCCCATTTCACCATCCTTTGCCATCCTGAAGTCTATATCAATCCTCATCGTGATTTACCAGTTTGTCAAGTATCATGTCGGGTGCAAACTTTATAATGCAGCTTTCTACAACCCAAGTCCAGGTTGTTCATATAAGTTGAAAAGAGCAATGGACCCCAGGCTGAATCTTGGGGAATACACAGTGCAAACCATCTCCCAATCTGAGAAACATCCATTCAACACCACCCTTTGCTTCCTGAACCTGACCCAGTTTTGTATTAATAGCATCACTTTCTCCTTAATTCCATGGGGTTCCATCTTCTTAACTAAGCCTCCTGTCTGACGTTTTGTCACATACCTCCTGAAAATCCATATCGACATCTACACTACCTCAATCCTCTGTTACCTTATGAAAGAATTCAGGTACAAAGATAGTCATTTGGTAGTAGGGAACTTGAGTATTAGTGAAAAAATACATTTTGTCAAAGCTTTTCATCTTGCACTCATAACTCATCATCTTGCATTCTTGCACAAATTGTCCTGATGAGTTAAAGAAAAAAAGCTTCAAAAAATATTTTTTTCAGCAATTCAGTTGAGTTACTCAAGCACGATTTGTATTTAACAAATCCTTGCTGGCTCTTGATTAACCCAACTCCCATATGTAAGTTTATTTTGTCCCTGATAATTGTTTTTAATAACCTCCCCAAAACCGATGTTAGGCTGACTGACCTGTAATTTCCTGGTTTATTCCTTTCCCCTTTCTTGAATGATGATATAATGTCAGCAACCCTACTGTCACCTGGCACTGCTCCTGTATTTAATTGGGATAGAAAAATTGTGACCAATGCACCTGCTATTTCTATATTTGCTTCTACCATATGTTAATTCCTGTTCACCTATTCTACCTATCGAGCTAAAGTTGTCAGCCACTCCACCTTGCACTTTTAACTTTTAAATTCTTATCTTTAAATCCCTCCAAGCTGCAACCTATTCCAGTCTTATATTTCTTTTTGGTAACACTTGATTCCTCTATCTGTGTCATTTTGTGCAGCTCCCTTCCCTTTGCTCCATCTTTGGCCTCACACCTTTCAGCTACCTGAGTTTTTTAAATCTCAACTCCTTCCCTAAACCTCTCTGTTTCTCTACCTCTATCTCATAATTTAACAATCTTCTGAAAACTCATCACTGCCACCAAGATTTTGGTCATCCCTTCTAATCTCTCTCTTACTAAATCAGCTTCCATTCTCTACACATCTCTGTTTGAAGTACCTTGGAACTATGTTTTTACTTTCAAGGTGCTTTATAAATGAAAGTTGTTATAAAATGAAGCTCAAAAGCTTAAATTGTAGCATGAAGTTCTGTATGTTCGCTTTGGAAACCATACAATGGTGAAAAACCATCTTGAAAATGTTGTACACTTCTATAAACAAGTATTTATTTCCTGTATCAACATCTGTATATTAGTTGACTATTGTACTGGTTAAGATTGTATCAAAACTGAAAACCTGCAAAAGGTCTGCTAAATTCTGTACTAAATTATCTAAATGTATTATCAGTTTGATTCTACATCCCACTTATATATACATTCCAGTTATTATGCACTGTTAGAATTGAATCGTTGATTAATTTGATGCATTCAATCAAGTTTTCGGGAATATAAAGTATAACAATTTTATTCCTTTTGTGGTTTTACAATATGGTATTTGAAGTAGAAAATAATAGAATTTTAATGATAAATGTCAATACACAGGTTCAAGTTTAACACTTACCAGGATATGTACGCTTCTCAATTTCAAAATAAGTTCATTGCACAGATTTTAATACTAAATAGTAACTTCTTATGGGATTAGCTTCCACAAATTGGCAATTATGTTTTTCTCAGATGATAACTTGACATTCTTGTAGAAATTGCCAAAATTTCTCTTTTTTTGCACCAACCAAGATGATGATTCCATTTTCCCACCTTGAGGTTCAGCATCTATAGGGTTTCATAGTACTAATGGCTACTAAGTTGTAGAAAATACCCCGATGCCCTGAGGATGTGAGTCCTGTCTGATTTATGAGACGATGCAGCCACCCTTCTCCTTGAAGGGATTCTTGTCCTCAGGGATTCCCTTTATTAAAGGATCTTCTGCAGACTGTGATTCAATGTAATCCTTCAGTTCCTCGGCACATTTAGACACCTGAAATAATCCAAAGTCAAATTATAATTGGTAAATAATAAATGGAGTGATTGTAGAATTTAAACACAGTCACAAAAGTATACATGCTTCTTGTTCCTGAGAATGCTGTTCATAGCCAGGCATGCATCATTGGCCTTGCTGTGTTTGCTCCACAGTTTACATCCAAGGGTAGAAGAGTATAACTGCAGCTTCAGATGCCAATTGATGCACTGTGCATTTCCAATATATTCTATTTCCATTTTCAATTTCCAATATCCTAAATTTACATGTGTTGCAAATTAGGAGAAGCAATATGCATTCTTCCGATTATCTCTGACTGAACATGCAGGCTTTGTTGCTGGCCAACTGAGACTTCACAAAGCTGTCTGTACTGTAAACATTAATACAAGCAACAAAGTTTCAAGTCTTCAGTGTTCAATCACCTGTGACATTGAACTTTTATAAAATATTCATTATGAGCATATTCAATTACATTGTTTCTTATTTTAATACAATATTACATATTCCAACAGATCCTGCTTTATCACTTATTACGGTTAATTTGCAATAACCTAGTGGATCACAGATATAATTGAAGACATTGTGCACATTATTGATTCTTTCCTGAGTCTGTTGAATTTTAAGGCTAGCCCTAACTTTAATGAGGAGCAGCCATAGCACTGTGATCTGTGAGTGTTCATAATGGAAGTGCACTTATTAGACAGAAGGTTTGAAGTATGGCTAATGTTTGATGGGTTAAGAGGCAGCAGTGGATAGCTTTGTCTTGACTTTTGTTCCCACAATTTGGCACTCAGTGTTAACATCTGGCAGGTCCAAAGCCATTAAAGTATTAAAATAAGTTGCATGTTGGATTTGCTTGAAATTTTGACCAATTCATCACATTTTTGATCTTTATTCAGATTTCACTAATGCTGAAAGGCAATTTGCTGCTTGCGTTTCATTCTATGAAATGAACCTTAGCACCAATTTAGCAATAGTTAAAAGAAAACTGCAGACCCACAAAACAGCAACAGAAAAATAGAAGTTTCATCTTAGTGTTCTGGAATCATAAACAGGAGTTCCTACCAGCATCCTCTCTAACGTGATTTCTTTACGAAGTTGCTCTACCTCCATTTTCAATCGGTCCTTATCTGTTAACTCTTCCATCCCGTGTGTTATGGTGTCTTAAAAACAAACAAACTTTCGTTCGTAATATTGTCAAGATAATCGCAATTTTTAAAGCACGGATGTTTAAACAACTCTTGCTGCGATGCAATGCGAACGAATGAATGGTGTAAGAGGCGCAAGTTTTGGAAGCGATGAGCTCACCTTGTCCCGGGGTAAATTCAACTCATCCACTGGCGAGACTCTCCGGCTCCAGCCACTTCCACGGCCAGTGATCCCGCAACCTCCTGTAAGGCCCTTTAAAACAAGGCCCTTAATATCTTAATCTTCCAATGTGATTAAATCAAGAGCTTTAACAGATTTAAACATTAAGTAGAAGGGGAGAAAATCCTTGCCAAACATATTGTTCTAAAATTGCATACGCAACTTTTAAAGGAAGCAGTTTTAAAAAAAACACATCCTTCCTTTGGTTCGTCAGCCTTCCTGTAAACATACTTCTTGTTTATTTTTAAGTTACATTTATTAATAAAGTGGATCATACTGACGTCAGCGGCGGTAAGCTGCAAAAGTCTGTTATCAGAGTGTTTATCGCCTCTTATACATCTGTTGGAGTGGGTCACCTGCTCAACGCAGTCACTTATAATAATCACTTTCAATAATTCTCATTGCTTTCCCACACACACTGAAATATATTTAAAATCATTCCCTGCAAAATACGTGGTAACATTGAAACTTATTCTTGGTTTGTTTAACACACACGGGCATCTTCAAAATGACCTAAAATAGGTTGATTTTTAAAAAAAGTTCTGTCCTTGACAGGACAAAGTCTCTCTTTTAATCGAACATTAAAGATGCAATGTTATTCTGTGACAACATCTTTTGATGGGGTGTTTACAAATTGTAACATTGAATAGATATTGGATTTGGCTGTGCCTGTTTTATAGGTGTAAAATGAAAACAAACAGGTCCAAACTCAGGCACCTGAATGCCATCCAATTCAATATTGTGTTGGGCCATTTTTTTTCATGAGTCCCTGGCAACCATTTGAAATAATCATCAGGCAGTTCCAGCATTTTCTGCTTTTATTACAGGTGTGTAGTTCTGCCAGAATGCACCAGAGTGCTGCTCTGGCACCTCCAACCAGGACTAGGGTGCAGAATGCCGAGTTGCGGAGTGCCAAGGAGCGGGGCCCTGGCAGCAGAGTGCCACTTAATGGAGCACCGGGGAGTGGAGTGCTGGGGCCCTGGGGATGAGAGGCTGGCTGTGAGGTCCGGGAGTGAGACGCTGCCGAGCCCCAGGTTGAGATGAGGGCTGGGGAGGCGAAGAGGCTGACTGCCTTGTGTGCGAGATTTAGTATGCGTGTGTGGGGGTGGGGGGGTAGTGAGAGAGAGTGCATGTGTGTGTGTATACATGCGTGAGAGTGTTAGAGTGAGTGTGTGTGAGTGAGAGAGCGCGTGTGCATGTGTTTGTGTGTGGTAGTGAGAGGGCGTGTGTGTGTATGTGTGAGTGAGAGAGTGAGCATGTGTGTGTGTGAGAGAGTGTGTGTGGGAGTGAGAGTGTGTACGTGTGTGTGAGTGAGAGAGCGCGTGTGCGTGTGTTTGTGTGTGGGAGTGAGAGAGTGTGTGTGTGTGTGCGAGTGAGAGAGTGAGTGCATGTGTGTGTGTTTGTGTGTGTATGTGTGTACATGCGTGAGAATGTTAGAGCGAGTGTGTGTGGGAGTGAGAGAGCACATGTGTGTGTGTTTGTGTGTGGGAGTGAAAGAGAGTGTGTGTGCGGGTGTGTGATTGTGTGTGTGTGTGGAAGTGAGAGATTGTGTTTGGGTGCGTGTGGGGGAGTGAAAGAGAATGTGTCTGTGTGTGTGAGGGAGTGAGAAAGTGTGTGTGCAAGTGTGTGTGTGTGTGTGTGTGTGAGCAAGAGAGTGAGTATATGGGAGTGAGAGAGTGAGTGTGTGTGTGGGAGTGAGAGAGTGAGTTTGTGGGCCAAATCAGCCCAGATTTGCACTCAGTTTGGTAGCGGGCAGGAAAAAGAACATTTCACCCATTGGCCGCAATGGTGGCTTTTCATGCCGTATCGTCCCAATCCCATTCATTATGCATTCCAGGGAAACACACCGGATCGCAGGTGGGGCGGCCTCTCATTCGCCCACCCCGCCATCACATCAGGCCTTCAGTAAACTGAAGGGCCATGTTTAAAGGGCGCCCCTGTAAACAGCAAGCTCTATTCAAGGGATTGAAAGCTGCTGCAAAGTCATGGCTGCCGCCAGATTTACCGATGCCTCCCTCAAGCGCCTAATGGGTGCAGTGACGGCCCGTTCCCATGTCCTCTACCCCCACTCTGGGCAAAGACCAGCAAACAAGGTCACCAATCCAGTCTGGGAGGCGGTGGCAGCAGTGGTCAGCATCAATGCCCTGCAAAAGAGGACAGTTGCCCAGTGCCGAAAGAGGATGAATGGTCTCATCCATTCCGCCAGCATAACTCACTCTTCTCATCATTCTCAGCTCACACACTAACAAACCCATCACACATCCACAGGGATCTCAAACCTCAAGGGACAACACCACTAACTCTCACACACCCTCTCACATCTCCATCAGGCTTATATCCTCTCGAGCTCACGTCTTCATCCCGTCCATGGCTTCCCTGCTCTTACAAACATCCCACACAGTGCCATGTGTCCTACTCACACTCTCTCCATCTGTTTTCATGCAGGAGACGTTGGTTCACAACAGCAGAGAGAGGTCCCAGACTGGGGTTAGAGTGGCCCACATTAGGCCCCTCACTCACTTTGAGGAGCATACTATCGCGCTGACTGGTGAGGATGTGGACCGTCCCTGCCGCGATGGTGAGGTTAGCGGTGAACACCCTCGGGAGGATCCTGCACCACATCGTCCCTCTCTCAACACAACTGTGAGTGCTCGCTCTCCTGCTTTTGACTCTGCTGCCATGCACTAATTATCTCTGAATATTGAATTCAACAACTTTAGATCTTAAACTCCCTCCCCCATCCCCACCCCCTTCCGTTTCTTCCCCCTCCCTTTTATTTTTTCCAATAATTTATATAGATTTTTCTTTTCCCACCTATTTCCATTATTTTTAAATCTATAAATGTAATACCCTGTCGTCAGTCTTTCCACCCCACTCCCACTAGAGCTGTACCTTGAGTGTCCTGCCATCCATTCTTAATTAGCACATTTTCTTAGATAATATCACCACCTTTAACACCTCTCTGTTCCTTTGTCTGTAACATCTTTTGATTATCTGTTCCTATCACTGCTTGCTTGTCCCTACAACCCCCCCACCCCCAACTTCTCTCTCCCCCCCCCCCCCCCCCCACCACCCCCCCGAGGTGGAAAACCTCAGTTAAGGAAGAAGGAGGACATGTCAGAGGAACTGTTTTTGAAGGTAGCATCATTAGAACAGATGCGACGAAGGCGAAGGAACTGAGAGAATGGGATGGAGTCCTTACAGGAAGCGGGATGTGAGGAGCTGTAGTCGAGGTAGCTGTGGGAGTCGGTAGGCTTGTAATGGATATTGGTAGACAGTCTATCACCAGAAATTGAGTCAGAGAGGTCGAGGAAGGGAAGGGAAGTGTCAGAGATGGACCATGTGAAAATGATGGAGGGGTGGAGATTGGAAGCAAAATTAATAAATTTGATCTGCTCCTATCAACGCTTGCTTGTCCCTACAACTCCCACCTGCCCCCCCCGCCCCCCCCACCTTAAACCAGCTTATATTTCCCCCCTCTCCTAACTTTACTCAGTTCTACCGAAGGGTCATGAGGACTCGACACGTCAACTCTTTTCTTCTCCGCCGATGCTGCCAGACCTGCTGAGTTTTTCCAGGTAATTCTGTTTTTGTTACTAATTATCTCTACTTCGGTTCACGGGCAGCTCTGCCAAGCAACAGACACCCTCAGCCAGCCAGTCCCTCAGCTCCATCCACATCCTCACCTCCAGGCAAGAGGACTCCTCCTCCATTGAAGAGCTGGAAATAAGCAGCCTGGAAGACCCATCACAGCGCTTACCTACACCCTCCGCCAGCACAGAGACACGTACCTTGGTGGACCTGGATCTAGAGCAGGCTCAGGTTCACAATCTGGTGGTCACCGCACGGACACATGTCCATAGCAGAAGGAGGCAGGTTCAGCCTAGCTCCCCGGCACTCGGAGGACTGCTGGGGAAGAGGCATCTGTGAGGTTCGAGTCAGATGACGAACCTCTGGATTTGGCCTTCCATCATGGCGAGTCAGCAGAGGGCAGGGGAAAATCATGCAGAGCTGTTGGAAGTTCTCACCAGAGTGGCACACGAGTCGGAGGAGTGCGGCTGCCTGCTTCTGATGAAGTGGTGCCCACATGTGCGTGCATGGAGGCATCCATCGGAAGGATGGCGGATGCCATCGAGACCCTGGTTCAGCAGAACGCCGAGCTGTGTGCCGACCTGCATTCCATCATGGGAGCCATGGGTGGCAATACAAGAAGGAAACCGGGCACCTCAACATCCCTCCAGTTGCTCCTTCCCCTCAAAGAGTCAGGCCGAGGCTTTCGGGCACCCAAAGGGAGGAGGAGCAGCAGCTGGGCACCCCTGGGCCACCCACTCAGGAGTCTCAGAGGCTTTCCTCTCCCCCCGAGTCTCCTTTGCCTGTGAGCCCATCAACCCTGTCTTTTGTCACCGCAGAGGGAGCAGCCGGCTCAGAGGAGGACAGCCAAAGCATACAGGGCCCTCAAAGCGTCAGCTCTCCAGAGGACATATGCCGAAGTCATCAGAGGCAACAGGGCCAAACATTGCACAGGCTGTCTCCACCCCTGCTGCGGATGTCAGGGCAGCGCCTAGAAGTGTTAAGCCTAAAAAATTAAGAAATTCTGATCACAAGAAGTTGTACGGGTGAACACATTTTGTCACTTTATAATCTGAAAATATATTCACTTTTTACTGAATAATGTGTAATGTTGTCTTTCAGCTTCATTGACAGACTTCGTGAGTCCTCCCACTGCATCCCCTGCAACCCCCAACCCCCCAACCCCGACCCGCTAGCAGTTTAGCTGCATGTAGCCGGCCCATGAGTGATTCTGGAGGGAGAAGTGTGTGTGTGGCAGAGCCTCTTGCAAACACTCTGTCACGCACACAGATCCTTTCTCCATCACACACATTGCAGTGCCCTGAGCATTTTGAATGCTGTCTGCGGGGGTTCGCTTTCAGTTATTTATCTGAGCTGACCTGCATCTCCGCCCACCCACTGACCACATTCCCATGCAGCACCTGTTCCCGCCCAACACGGCATCCCTTTCACTTTTGGATTTAGATGCGTGGTGCTGGTAAAATTTGTCTTCAGTTCCCCCATCCTTTCCCCTCCCCCAGTCACCCATGTTCTTTTCCCCATCACTGTCGACCCCCCTGGCATTACCTTCCACCTCCCCACCGTCACCCTCCAGCCAGAACCCTTTTCTTTCGGGAATATCCAGGTGAACATGCACATTCCCTATCTTCCCGAGAATCCCACTTCCATCCACATTGACCACCCTGACACCCTCCTTGCCACTCCCAGGGTCTGTGTCTGTCTCTGAGTCTCCATCAAACACTCTCGCCATACCTTCTACCGACATCGTCGTACTCTCACTCTTCCACCCTACCAGGTCACTCTGCCTTCTCACCATTCGCTTTTACCATGCCCGCCCTCATTTTGCTCCCCAGGAGGCAGTCATCAACTCCCTTGCACATTCACCTGGGCATTCCCCCTCTTACTCCTTCCTCCCCCATTACTCTTTCCGCCACACTTAATCCTTCTTCCACCCTTACTCCTCCCTACCTCCAGAATCTTCCTTCCCCCCCGGGTCTCCTTCCTCCCTCCAGACTCCTTCCTCCCTCTGAACTCCTTCCCTCCGTTGGACTCCTTGCCCCCTGTGGGCTTCTTCCTCACCCTGGAATCCTTCCTCATCCCTCCAACACCATCCATCATTTCCCCCTCCCAACCTCACCCCAACTGACACGCCTTCCTCTCCCAGTCATACCTAGACATTCCTCTCCAATCACCCACCTAGTACACCTTCCTACCCAAGTCCAACCCACACCTTCCTCTCCGCCCTTCGACAATCATTGCAGACCATAGCCAAGACAATGCTATCCCAAAGCAGACCCTCAATGGTGACATTCCGCCTTCCGTGAGCTGCTTCAGGGCTGCGCCATGTCCATATAAGTCCAATCCAGCACGTGCTGTGTGTTCCTCCATGGTCCAGTTGCTGTTGGGCTCCAGCATCTTCTGCTCCTTGGATGCCCATGATGTGAGCAAGGCCCTGACAGTCAGTCCTGACTTCTGCACATCACACTTGTCAAGACGTGTTCTGCATCGACGTGTTTTCCTGCCGACGTGGGTGGTAAATTTGACGTGGGGGGATGATTCTGGCGAACTGGGCTGATAATAATATGCAGATGTATTAAAATGAAGTTCCTGACCTCCTCCGGCGATGGGAACCACGGCCTGCCATTGACGGGCAGAACGGATGATCACAAATTGGCTTCACAACGGCATGAAACCGATTTTTGACCTTCACACCATATTGTCTGCACATGCCCACCATGACGGCTGATGCCAATGGGCACAGCAAATTCCGGTATGCGTGTGTGTATGTGTGTTTGTGTGTGTGCGTGTCTGCATTACTCCAAGTCTCAGGTTTCTCACATACCCTCACCAGCACACACCAACACATACACACACCCGCTCACAGTGGGTAAGGGCGAATGAGTAAGCACCCCGAGAGTGGGAGCGAGTCTGGCACACACGCACACACTCTGACCCTCTCACACTCTGGCCATTTTTATAAATTACTCCTTTTGTAACTTAACATATTGCCATGACATTGCTTTATTTTTGGCCTGCAATTGTTTCTTTTCGTCATCCCTCAACTTTTTTTTGAAATTCAGTTGAAAGTTGTGCCGAACCTTATCTTTCAAAAATTTGCCCAAAAAATGGAAATGTGGCCCCTCAAGTAAAAGGTTGGGCAAGCCTTTTAAACAGAGTTCACATCATGCACACTGAGCAGACAGAGCTCAGGACCTGACAGACGCTTAAAAAAAAAACTGGAACTTTAGGCTGAGCATTCTGAGTTTTTGAAGCCGGTTTGTCAGGTCAACTTCACTCGTCACTGTGCTGCTGCTGGGGAGGTGGGGGGCCAGGGAGTGAGGGGAGTGGGAGGGGGTGTTGGAGAGGGAGCTTCGAGGGGCGGGGAGAGGGGTGTTGGGGGAGGGGAGTGGGGATGTTGGGGAGGTTGGGGGGGAGGTTGGAGAGGGTTGGGGTGGAGGGGGTGAGGCTGGGAGGTGGCTGAGGGGTTTGAGAGGATGGGGGGGTTGGGGTAAGGTGGTTGTTGGAGGGAGGGGTGAGAAAGAGGTTGGTAGTGGTGGGGGCATTAATATTTTCACTTAAAAGCATAGCTTTAAAGACTTTTGGGGACTCAAATGATTGATGCATAGGAAAAGAACATAATAGAATTAGAAATTACATGGCCAACACATTTCCTTAGAGCTCTGGCACCTCAAAATTTGGGGCTACATCCCTGTTTATTATCAACAGGAAGGAGCTGTGTTCATCCAAACTAGAGGAGGGTATCCTGGACATAGAGGCCATGAATGATTGGTGACACTGATGGACAGCAGTTTCTGGGTATCTTACCCTCTTTATTCCTTCCCACCGCAAAATCACTTTGTATGATGCATGACAAAATGTATTTTAATTAAACAGTTTTTTGTCAATTCCTGCCTACCCTTATTGCTAAACATCCATTTTTCCATCGCAGGACCATGAACTCTACAAGATCTTGAATGAGCAGAAGAAGAGGACAGCAGCAGAACTAAGGGGAAACATCAGTCGACGTGACCCTTGCTGGCACCAGATCAGATTTGGCACCCATACTATTTTAGAGAGTGGGCTAGGCAGATCTACACAGGTTTTTAAAATATATTCTTTCACAGGATGAGGACATCGCTGACTAGCCCAGCACTTGTTGGCCATCTTTATTTGCCCTTGAGAAGGTGGTGGTGAACTACCTACTTGAACCTCTGCAGTCCATGTGGTGTAGGTACACCCACTGTGCTGTTAGGGAAGGAGTCCTAGGATTTTGATCCAGTAACAGTGAAGGAATGGTGATATATTTTCAAGTCAGGATAGTGAGTGTCTTAGAGGGGAACTTCCAGGTGTGGTGTTCCAATCCATTTGCTGCCCTTGCCCTTCTAGGTGGTAGAGGTTTTGTGTTTGGAAGGTGCTGTCAGAGGAGTCCTCCTGGTGAGTTGTTGAAGTGCATCTTGTAGATGGTACACACTGCTGCCACTGTGCATCGGTGGTGAAGGGTGTGAATGTCTATGGTGGTGGATGGGATGCCAATCAAGCGGGTTGCTGTGTCCTGAATGGTGTTGTGCTTCTTGAGTATTGTTGGTACTGCACACATCCAGGCAAGTGGAGAGTATTCCATCACACTCCTGACCAGTGCCTGGTAGATGATGGACAGGCTTTGGGGAGTCAGGAGGTGATTTACTCATTGTAGAATTCCCAGCCTCTGACCTACTCTTTTGCCACAGTAATTATATGGATGATCCAGTTCAGTTCCTGGTTAATGGTAACCTCCAGGATGTTGATGGTGGGGGATTCAATGATCATAATATCATTGAATGTCAAGGGGAAATGGTTAGATTCTCCTTTGCTGGAGATGGTCATTTTCTGGTATTTGTGTGACATGTATGTTACCTGCCACTTATCAGCCCAAACCTAAATGTTGTCCAGGTCTTGTTGCATCTGAACACAACACCAAACATCAATGTGCTGAAGCAAGGGCAGATTAATAGAATGGCTCAGGAGACAACTCATCAGATGAAGATCTCACATTCAACCTCTGCTGCAGAGGGGATACATGAACTTGGAAGCCCCAGAGAATAGAAAATGTCTATAAACCAGGAATCTCTAGGTACACTGATGCTGCCGAACCTTGTGTGAAGTACAAGGGGTGATGGATGAGTGGGCTTCTGTAAGTTAAAGTACAAACTACAGAATACAGGAGCATCTCATGTTTATGGATGGGAATAAATGGGATGGGGCCAGGACAGTATTAGAATAGTTGGACTGGACTCTGGAGGTAACAAAAATAAAAATTAGGGTTTCAGCAGCATACAAGTTGAGGTGAAATCAGGCAGTCTTTGTTCTGAAGAGGATATAATGTCAGAAGCTGAGCTGAGGATTACCAAGGTTGGTTCAGCCTAAAATGGTGTGATGAACAATTTGATAACAGAAAATGGTTCATCTTCAAGGACTATGAACATTCTGGAAGAATTTGTGTTTGTTAGAGACACTGCCCCTTAAAGGGTTAATGCAAGAACTCTGATGCTATCATCTTTTATGAAAAGGTAATTAAGCAGTGTTAAAGGTGCTGGAAACCCCTTGACCCTGGTGGAATTTTTACAAAGAAGAGGGTCATATGGTGGTTTATGGCTTTGGAAAAAACCATGCCTGGAAAACTGTGTTTAAAAGTTTTGGTTTTCCATTGGAAGAAGAAGGAGGGGACTGCTTGTGTAAAGAAGATCACAGCTCTTTGCAGTCCAGAGCCTGTCCACAGCTGGAATTGAATGGAAGCTGATTATAAGTTGTTCTATATACTGGAATTGAGTACCTGCAAGTGTTCCTCGAGTCCGCCTGAAAAGCTGTGCAAGAGTCATCGATTGTTTCGCAAACCAGTGCTGAGAGACCAACCATATAACCTGGATGCAATTTCAAGAACTCCACCATCTACCTTTCTCCCTTGAGCTCTAATACAGAAGAAACCTAGTTATTTTCCTTTATCCTTTTTTACTTTCCCAATTATAAGTTTTCATCTTAGGTTAAATCCCGGATGAGCCCCCAATTATACATTACAACCGAGATGGGAGGAGAGCACTGTTCCAATATTCCATGAGTCACAACGTATATTTAAATGATTTTTCCAGCTATTTATATGGTCAAATGTGTGCCTTACCTATGAAGCTCAGATTAACCACTCAATGCTCATGTTTCTTCAATAACATCAAATTTATTCTAAAACAAGCCTTGTCAAATAGAAACGCAAAGTTTATTAACATACAGCATGACTTGCAACATTTCAGTAGAATAAATTCCTTTATTTTACTTTGTGTGTGTGTGTTGCAGTATTTAGGAAGGGTTATTATCATATTTTCATATTTCATGTTGTATGTTAATAAACTTTGCCTTTCTATTTGACAATACTTGTTTTATAATGAATTTGATGTTATTGAAGAAACATGAGCATTGAGTGGTTAATCTGAGCTGCATAGGTAAGGCACACGTTTGACCATATAAATAGCTGGAAAAATCATTTAAATATATGTTGTGACTCATGGAATAGTGGAACGGTGCTCTCCTCCCATCTCGGTTGTAACATATAATTGGGGGCTCAGCTGGGATTTAACCTAAGATGAAAACTTGTAATTGGGAAAGTATAAAAGGATAAAGGAAAATAACTAGGTTTCTTCAGTATTAGAGTAAAGTTTATATTAGTGGGATAGCTACTTTTGATGCACGTGCATTTTGAAACTTCATGCCTGGGTTAAATTGTGATTCTTTAATGATATTAACCATTGCACAATTGGCGAGTGTGGCGGAGGAGTTGCAAATAGAAGTTAGAGTGAGAGCTAAGTGTTATGACTGGGATGGGAGGAGTATGCAGTTTCTTTAACCCCGTTACTCTACAGGCCACACCATAAGTGTAACTATTTAATTCATGCACCAAATTGGCCAATTGTTTACTTTCACTGTTGTTAGACCCAGAATAAAAGAGACTTTAACCAGACTTCTTTCAGTAAACTCAGAATGACTGATTTATTATGAAACAAAACCTATTTTTGAAAAACAATTTGCAAAAACTGGTTGACATGCAATTTGCAACCTGGAATTGTAACTATATGCCACTTTAAATCCCAACACACACATTTTTACGCACAAATGAGAAAACAAATAGGGTCTCTGCGGAAGCTGGTGTTTAAGAAAAAAACTACCTTCTGGCCAATGGGAAAATTTATGGAAAATGATAAGGTTTAAAGGGTTTTGATGCTGTTGATCTGGTGTTACTGTTTGGATATCTGGTCACAGTGGTTATCTGGAAGTTTTTTTTTCCAAAGGAGCTTCAGTGTGGAGGAGAACAGATTGGAATCAATGTCCTTGGAACCTCTCTCTCATCTCAGCTTCTCAGGTTTCCAAATACAGAGGAGTTATACTGAGATGAGGATTTCTAGCTGCACACTGATAACTACAGTGAATTCCAGCCGAGGCAGGGAGAGAGCAGACTGGGCAACCTCCTTTTCAGTTTATTCCTAAAACGGAGTCCAAAACATAAGTTCAAAACAGAAATTCCTCTCAGTCAGGCCGTTTCCAGAAAATCACCAGGGCCTCAAAGCCTGAAAACAGTAGTTTTTTTTTCTCCAGAAATTAAAGTTCAAGAAAACAAATAGTTCTTATCTCCTTAGGTTCCTTGCCTGCTGGTCATTTAGCTGAAGACATGTGACTTCTTGGAAAAAGCAGTTTGCTCACAGTCAAGGTGAACTTATAACCTTTCGAAAAAAAACCCCAGGTCAGCTCCCGAGAAAGTGTTCAAATAGCTCGATGTCCTTCCAATTTTTCTTGGAGAAATGTATTTATAACATAAGAAAGAAGAACTTCAAAAACTAATGGCCAAAAAACTGAATATGGACATGAAAGAACCATTGGAAGCTATAGCTTAGAAGAAGACAAGTTCACATGGGCACAACTTCAGTTAGAACAGTAGAAATTGGAACTAGAATTTTGGGTGAAGGAAAAGGCAAGGGAACAAGAAGAAGGGGGAAAGAGAGAGCATTTTAAAGGGGGTAAGCAGAAAGGCAGGAGAGAGAAAGGGCAAGAGAGAAAGAAAAATAACGAGAAGAAAGGGACAAGGAAAGGGAATACTATCTTAGACTGCTGGAACTAAAAGAAAAGGTTGGCTTGACTCTAGGAGAAATGTGTATGGGAAAGATCCTGACTCTGTTACAAAAGTATAATAATTTTCATAATGTTTTTTCTGGTTTGTTGCAAAGTAGGTTTATGGGTGTTTATGGGAAAGGTACAGTTCCAAAGACAAATGGAACAATGGAACTTACATATTGAAGAGAGAAAAACATATGTAGAGGAGAATGATAGGCCAGGTTAAGGGCCATGTAAGATCCAACAGGAGTGTGTGAAACAGCCTTGAAGAAGCCTCCAGCAATTTGTACATAAGTCTGCAGTGTTCAGTAACGAAAGTTGGTGAAAACCATTTGGAATTCCACTGTCAAGCGGCTACTGTGTTAATTTGTTTTTTTAAAAAATCTAAAACCTATTTTGGACTGTTGTCTTAAAGAGGGTATGTAATGGGGAGTCAAGTTAATTAGGAATTTTAGGATAAAAGCAAAATACTGCAGTAGCTGGAAATCTGAAAGAAAAACAGGAAATTCTGGAAAAATTTGGCAGGTCTAACAGCATCTGTGGAGAGAAAAAAAAGAGTTAACATTTTGAGTCCTTATGACTCTTCTTCAGAGCTAAAGAGAAGTGGAAAGTGATGAAATTTATACTGTTTAAGTGGGGTGGAGGAAATGAAGCTGGATAGAAGGCCAGTGATGGGTGGAGGAAAAGGAGTGTTTGCTCAAAGGTATGTTAATGATCGTGATACTAGCTAAAGGAGGTGATGGGGGCATTAAAGTCAGAAAGCAGAATGTGATAATGGCAGGACGAGGGTAAGCGCTCTGGAAAGAACAACATGAAAAAGTGACAGATGGCCCTTGTGAGGGTGAGGTGGTGGAAGGGGAGGGTGGTGGGAAAAAAGATTGAAAACAGTATAAAAGGTAGGGATAAACCAATGAATAAAAATAAAAATAAATAAAAATAAAAATAACTGGATTAAAAAAAATTAAAAATAAATAATAATAAATGAGAATGGTTATTGAAAAAAGTGGATAAAAAAGGGTGAGGCTGGAGGAGAGAGTTCATGGTCTGAAGTTGTTGAACTCAATGTTAAGTCCGGAAGGCTATAAAGTGCCTAATCGGAGGATGAGGTGATGTTCCTCCAGTTTGCGTTGGGCTTCACTAGAACATTGCAGCAGGCCAAGGATGGACATGTGGGCATGAGAGCAGGGTGGGCTGTTGAAATGGCAAGTGACAGGTAGGTCTGGGTCATGCTTGCAGACAGACCGAAGATGTTCCACAAAACGGTCACCCAGTCTGCGTTTGGTCTCCCCAGTGTAGAGGAAACCGCATTGGAAGCAGTGAATACAATAGACCAAATTGAAGGAGGTGCAAGTGAAATGCTGCTTCTCCTGAAAGGAGTGTTTGGACCTTGGACGGTGAGGAGGGAGGAGGTAAAGGGGCAGGTGTTACACCTTCTGCGATTGCAGGGGAAGGTGCCATGGGAGGGGGATGTGGTGTTGGGGGTGATGGAGGAGTGGACCAGGGTGTCCTGGAGGGAAGGGTCCCTGCAGAATTCTGACAGGGGGAGTGAAGGGAAGATGTGTTTGGTGATGGCATCATGCTGGGTTTGGCGGAAATGGTGGAGCATGATCCTTTGAATGCGGAGGCTGGTGGGGTGAAAAGTGAGGACAAGGGGGGGCCCTATCATGGTTCTGGGAGGGAGAGGAAGGTGCAACGGCATAAGAGTGGGAGGTGGCTCGGACACGGTTGAGGGCCCAGTCAACCACAGTGGGTGGGAAATCTCGGTTAAGGGAGAAGGAAGACATGTCCAAAGCAGACATTTAGAAAAGTGGCATCATCGGAACAGATGCAACGGTGGTGAAGGAACTAAGAGAATGGGATGGAGTCCTAACAGGAAGCCGGGTGTGAGGAGCTGTAATCAAGGGAGTTGGTGGTCTTGTAGTGAATATTGGTGGACAGTCTATTACCAGAAATTGAGGCAGAGAGGTCAAGGAGGGGAAGAGAAGTGTCAGAAATGGACCATGTGAAGGTGATGGAGGGGTGGAAAATGGAAGTAATATTGATAAAATCTTTCCAGGTCCAGACGAGAGCATGAAGCGGCACTGAAACAGTCATTGATGTACCGAGAAAAGAGTTGTGGGAGGGAGCCTGAGTAGGACTGGAACATGGAATGTTCCACATACCCCACAAAGAGACAGGCATAACTGGGGCCCAATATTCTCTCCATAGATGCTGTTAGACCTGCTGAGTTTTTCCAGCATTTTCTATTTTTGTTTAGGAATTTGAGGAGCTTTTATAGTATTAAGTAATTGTAGTCTTATGAGTGTGCTTGAAATCTTTTCTTTTGTTACTAACTAATTTCATTTTTAAAATCTCTAAAGGTCTTGGTGGATTCATTACTTCTGAGTTCAATGCACACATCTTCTCATAATAAATACAAATTGCAAAACTGTTGTGTTAGCATGGCCAAGTTTCCCTTGTGGATTTGGTCTGCCTGGCACACATCATCTGCCACGTTATAAGAACTCTAACTGAAAACCCAGTGGGCAGCTGTTTAAATTTGTACAAGCCCTCCCGAAGTTTGAGAAAAGCGACGTGGAAGCACTTTTTATTTATTTTGAAAAGATAGCTAAGAAAATGGCGTGACAGAAAGAAAACTGGACATTGCTTATGCAAAGCAAATTGACTGGCTGAGCTCATGAAGTTTATATCTTGTTTCCTGTCTACTAAAGATTATGGACTGAATTTTCTGGTTGGCGGGGGGGGGAGGGCGGAGCGGGAGCAGGCGTGGATCTGATTGCCATTTGCGATCGGGTCCACGCCATCATTTTACGTGGGAGGGCCAATTAAGGCCCGCCCAGCGTACTTCACGACTCCCGTCCATAGCGGGAGTGGGTGGGCGGTGGCGCACGTGCTCAGGCCGCCGGGTCCAATGGCGGCCTGACGGCCTGTATAAATGAAGGGCCTGGCAGCCTCGGAAAGGCTGCTTGGAATGGCTGGGTGAAGGGCTGTGCAGAGGGGCAGTGAAGTTACTGCAAGTCGGGAGGGTAGACCATCGGGGCAGGCCAGGCCGCAGGGTAGAGCGGGGGCACAGTGTGCCCCTCGTTTTTCCAATGACTGCCTTGCTGCCCTCCTCGAGGAGGTGGCAGCACGGTGGGTGGTGTTGGTCCCCCAGGATGGGAGGAGGAGGCCCCCCCACATGATGAAACATGCCTGGGAGGAGGTGGTGGAGGTGGTGAGCTCCCGTAACATGGTGCGGCGCACCTGGATCCAGTGTCACAAGCGCTTCAATGACTTGTTGCGCTCTGGCAGGGTGAGTACGATGTTGGCATTGGTCACTTAACCCAGCAGGTCGGCTTACCCCCCTGCTAACCCCCTCCCTCGCCCCCCCCAGCAAGTCTGAGTGTAGTGACTGCATTGAATCATTGACTGCATGCGTTGTTTGCTAGGTGGGATAGCAGGTATTGCCCATGCTGAGGTCAGCCTGAGAGGGTGATGAAGAGATGGGTTTTGCTGCTGCAGCATGTGTTACACTGAGTCCCACATGACTGGTTTGGGGGCACCCTGGAGGAACTGCACCTAGGTGCTGTTCTTAAACTGCAGGACATGTCCAAGTCAGGGTGATGACATGCTGGGAGGGGAGCTTCAATGTGGCGTGGCACTGAACCATCTGCTGCCCTCTGCCCTCCACGTGCTTGCGCCTCCTTGCTCTGGGAGGATATACCTTATGGTGCCTAATGTGATGTAGGCAGCACGTGTCCAAGGAGGTGGTCGGGGGGGATGGGGATCAGGCCTAGCATCTTTTTGTGAGTGTTCAGCAGCAGTGGGGTGAGGAGGCTCTCGAGCCCTGATATGTCCCACTCTGGTTGGGGTGGGCCGTGCGCGAACAGAGTCCATGTGTAATTTACACTAATCAATGCTCGTCTCTCATTTTCAGGAGAAGAATGCTCATAACGCGGCAGGGCGGGCGAGGACTGGCGGCGGCCAGGCGCAGATCGCCATTCTTAGCCAGTTCAAGCAGGAGGCCCTGGATTTGGGGAGGTGCTAGCACCCAGGTCCACTGGTTTCAGTGAGGCTGGGGTGCCATGGCCAGCTATGTATGCCCAACAGTGAGATAAACATTGAACTCCCAACAGCCATAGCACTGCTGAATGTTAATTGATTTAATTTTGCAACATGGCTTGACTATTTCTTAAGGAAGGATGAGTGCATAATGATCCAGGGGACAGGGATGCACTTTGACATTGTCTCCACATTAACTGATCCAATGTCCTTGTTCTTCCTTTCAGCATCAGCAGAGCAGGGCCGGGAGGAGGAGCAGCAGAGGCCCCCTCTCACACCTGAGGGCTCTGAAGTCTCACCAGCGTCACACCATCTCTGCCAGGCAGACACCAGCGCAGATACTAGCACCTCGGTGGGAATTCGAGCATTGGCTAGTGTCCCAGAGCACAGTGGTGAGGGCACTTCACAGTCACTGGAGGAGCTGGCAGAGAAAGAGAGTGCCTATGGCGCCAGCAGTCGAAGGACTGCAGGGGACCAGGCACATGCTCAGTCGGTGCCTGATGATGTGCCTCTGGAGTCGCCCGCGACACAGCAGGGGCAGGAAATGCGGCCGGGTGTGCGGGAGCATCTGGGGGAGACACATGAGGCTATACTTCGCTTGGTCTCCATGGTGGAGGAGTCTATGCGGACGATCGCCGAAGCAATGAACCACATGTCCGAGCGCCATGCGTCCTCCATAGAGAGAGTGGCGACTCTCATGGAGAGGCTCCTCTGGGAGACCCTCACATAGGCATTGACCTCAGCTGGTCAGTGCCAGTGTGGAAGATGGTCTGGGCACCAAGTTTCCCTGCTCGGTGCCCATCCATCCATGGTGAGCAGAGAGGTGCAAAGTGACCTCACGTCGGCGCAGCAGCTGCCTGTCATCTCTGCGGGTTCCTTTCAGGGCGCTCCGGATGAGGGCGGCAGATCCTCCTCCCCTCTCCCAGTGACTGTAGCATCCAGTGAGGCTGCAACGACTGGGGAGATGCCAGCTGTGGAACTGGCCGCTCCCTCCCAGGCGGGGCCAGCACAGTCTTCACGGGCCAGAGGATGACCGCCAAGGTCATCAAGGCCAACAAGACAGCAGAGTGAGCAGGCTGTCTCAGATGCCACTCCGAGCGATAGGGCAGCACCAAGATGTACCACCCGGAAGTGTAAACATAAGGCACCTTAGGCACACCACGGGTTTATCACTGATGCTTTAGTGTTGGCCCAAGATGAGGTATTTGTCATTTCCTTTGATTTTGAACACCCATGTCATTTTGTTTCATTAAGTTTCTTTGCCTGTGATATTAAATTCAGACATATGACCATGGCTGTGGGTGCCTCTTTTCTTCTGCATGTGTATGGTTTCCAAAAATGTTACGAGTGCTTTGTGGGACATTCAGCTTTATTATCAAGGCAGATTTGGCAATTAGGTGTCGAGCATGGAGCCTATAGCCCAGGCTTGTCCTGGAGGTTCATCTGTGTTATACTAGCTGAAAGTTCATTGGATTAAAGCCTCCCGGGTGTCCCTGCCTCCCTGGAGTATGCCTGGGTCAGCGTCCACCCCCTCAGCATTTACCTGTGCAGCTCACCCTTGGAATCACTGCTGGGTTCACCATCTGCAGCCACAGCCACTGCGTCGATGTCTTCATTGTCCACTGTGTCCCCCCTTTCCAGCGCAAGATTGTGGAGAGTGCAGCATGCAACCACTATCAGTGAGACACGATCTGGGGTGTACTGGAGTGCGTACTCCACTCCAGGCATCGGAAGCGCATCTTGAGAATACCGATGGTTCTCTCCACCACAGCTCTTGTGGATGCGTGACTCCTATTGTACCGCTGCTCAGCTCCTGTTCTTGGATGGTGGAGAGGCGTCATGAGCCACCTTCTGAGGGGATAGCGCTTGTTAACCAGCAGCCATCCAGCCGGGCTGGAGAACTGAAGAACCCTGGCACCTGGGAGTGTCGGATGATGTAGGCGTCGTGGGAGCTGTCTGATTATCTTGCACAGACTTGTAGAATCAGCATCCTGTGATCACACACTATCTGCATGTTCATGGAGTGGAACCTTCCTGTTGACGAAGGCACCGGGCTCACCTGCTGGCGCCTTGATGGCCACATGTGTGCAGCCTATAGCACCATGGACGCGGGGGAAGCCAGCAATGGCCACGAAGCCTCTGGTTCACTGTGTCTGGCTTGCCTGGTCCCAGCGGAAGTGGATGAATGTCAATGCATGCCTGAACAGAGCGTCTGTGACCTGCTTGACACAAGTGTGGACAGCTGATTGGGAGACACCGCAAAGATCACCCACCGAGTCCTGGAAGGAGCCAGAGACATAGAAGTTGAGGGCAGCTGTGAACTTTAGAGCCACGGGCATGGGGTGTCCACCCACAGAGTTAGCAGAAATCTCAGGGCCAATCACCTGACAGATATAGTTGACTGTCTCCCTTGAGAGGCAGAGCCTCCTTCAGCATTGTACCTCAGACATATTGAGGTAGCTGCTTTGCCGCCTGTATACCCTGGCAGAAGGATAGTGGTGTCTTCTGCGGCCCCTTCCGCCTTGGACTACCTCTTGGCATTGTGCCCCTTGTGCCTACGCCTGTCCTCTCAAAGATGGCTTCCCTGGAGGCTGAATGTGCACTCCAGGCCTCCTCCTCCTTCTAGCCCTCCCTTCCTCCTCAGAGGAGGTGCTTCCAGTGGACAGTTCAGCTCCCATTCCTAGGCTATGGGAAGGCTTCCTGAAACCTGAAGGCTCAAAAAAGATTCCTCACTGTAGAGTGCTGACCTGAAGGTTAAGAGTCCAGACAAAGCAGCTGGTATGCATTTTGAAGTATTATAGATCACACAGGCAAGTTTCAATAACTTTGAAAATCAATACTTCAGAGAGCACACTCATGACCCCAGTGAGCCCTCTTATCCTGCCCGTGGATGAGGTTTATGCAAATGTGTCCTCCCCACCTGCCCATTGCACCTGTGCACCGGCCTGAAGATAGCACAGGCCCCAAAAAATCAGTGTCGATTGGTGAGTCAATGGCCTTCAGTAGCCCGTTAATTAATGGTGGCTGCACAGTGGATGTTATCATGTACCCGCCCAGTGAAATATTGCGATGGCGCGCGGTGAAGTCGTGATGCTCGCCTGACGTCACCGCGTGTCATTTTACGCACGGATGTGCAGCGCCCGCCCCTGCATGCCAATGGGAAAATCCTGCCCTGTGAGATGGTAAAAAGGCTATTCTCACTGCTTATGAGCTGGTCCCTGAAGCTTACAGGCAGAAATTCCAGAATCTCCAGAAACAGCCTGGGCAGATGTATATAAAATTTGTGAGGATAAAACAAACTAATTTTGATAGTCGTATATGGGCAATAAAGGTAGTGGCTACGTATGAGACCCTTAGGAAAATAATTCTCCTGGAGGAATTAAAAAATTCACTCCCTCCATTCGTAAGAACTCATGTTGAGAACCAGAAGGTTTCAACAGCCAGACGGGCAGCTGAGATGGCTGATGATTATGAGCTTGTCCACAAGCCCAAACCTTTTTCCTGTCATCTCCACAAGGCCGAGAAGGGTACAAGATAGGAGAGTGTCAGGAAGGCAAGTAGTCAGGGGCAAGAAGTGTCAATTGGGAATGTACCGGAATCTCCCTCCCAGACCAGAAAGGAAAGTTCTGAGGGTGGAACCTAAGCGTTCCCTTTGCCACAAGGCAGGACACCTTCTTACGAAAGGCTGAAAGTTCCAGGGTAAATCTATGGGACTTATTTTGGTACACAAGATTGATGCAGAGAAAGGGGCCCAGACCAAGAGTACTACAGACCAAGCTGTAGCTTTGACTGCAGCTGTAAAGCCAAGCACAAACAGTGATGTGAGTGTGGGGAAGGTGAAAAGATACCTGAAAGCTACATGGAATTCTAGTCAAAGGGAAAAGTAACTTCTTATCTCACAAGTAAAGCAGGTAAATCCATAGTTCTACTTAGGGATACAGAGGCTACCCAAACTCTTTTGCTGGGGAAAGACATGGCTTTTTCACCAGAGAGTTTACTAATTGCCAAGGTTTTAGTGAATGTTATTGGTGTGGTTTATATACCCATACTAGTATTAGGTGTGCCTGAAGTGTGACTTAATGTATGGAATGATAATGGTTGGAGTTGTTCATAGTTTCCTATAGATGGAATTGACTTACCTCAGAAATAATCTGGCTGGAGCAAAAGTTATAGCTTCTCCAGCAGTTACAGAAAGATCAAGTGAAGTTAAGGAGACAGAGCAGTTGCAGGAAAAGGTTCTGGGGATTTTTCCTTCTTGTGTAGCGACCCGAGCAATAGTTAGCAATGTTCCATCATTGAAGGTAGAATTGGTACCACAAAAAGATATTTAGCTCTCTGAAACTTTGTTTGGGATTTGGATAATTGAAGAAAATGTTCAGTAAGGCTTCTCTGATTGAGGCTCAGCAAGCCGATTCAGAGTTAAGGAAAGTGGCACAATCAGATCAAACCGAAGCTGAAGCACAAGGGGTTCCGGAATACTACTATATTAAAAGCGGGATTCTGATGAGGAAGTGGAGACCTGCTCACAGACCTGTGGGTGAAGAGTGGACAGTTGTTCATCAGGTAGTGGTACTGCCCAAATATTGTCGTGAACTATTAAGAATAGATCATGAAATTCCTATGGCAGGGTATATAGGGATCTAAAAGACCCAAGCACGTAAAAGTCAGCATTTTTACTGGCTGGGTCTTCACAAGGACATGGTACAGTTTTGTATTACGTATCATAAATGCCAGATTGTGGGAAACCGCAACCTGCGATCATATTGGCACCACCAATTCCCATGCCAGTTTTGGAGAACCATTTATTAGGCTGTTGGTTGCTCAGTTCCCAGAAGCCATTTCCTTAAGAACAATTTTTGCCAAGGTAGTGGTAGAGAAATTAATCCAATTCTTCACTCAATATGGGTTAGTAATTGATGTCCAGTCGGATCAAGGTTCCAATTTCATGTTTAAAATTTTTCAGGGAGTTATGAGTAGTCTGGAAATAAAACAGTGAAACTCCTCTGCATATCACCCACAAACTCAAAGAGCTTTGAAATGATACCATCAGATCCTCAAAACGATGAGCAGGACATACTGTCAAGAATATCCCCATGATTCGGATAAGGGATAAGAATTTCTTTTGTTTGCCTCTAGGGATGCATCTAATGAGTCTACCAGTTTTAGTCTTTTTGAGGTAGTTCATGAGCATGAGGTGAAAGGTCCTCTGAAACTAATCAAAGAAAAGCATTTAGAACAGAGGGACAAACATTCCATGGTAGAATATGTATCTAGGTTCAAGGATTGGCTCACAAGTGCCTGCAATGTGGCTCAGGAGCTCCTTAAAGCTTCCCAAACAACCATGAAGAAATGGGCAGAAAGCATACCAAGACCCGAAACTTTCAACAAGGGAATGATGTGCTAGTACTACTGCCTTTACAGGGTGAACCACTAAAAGCATGGTTCAGCAGTCCATATAAAATAGTTAAAAGGATTGGTACAGTTAATTTTTTGATTAACATCCCAGATCACAGGAAAAAGAATTGGCTATGACACATGAATATGTTGAAGCAATATCACTGCTGGGAGGAGGATAAGCAAGTGCAGGTATGTCAGGTAGTATGGACAGTGGGGATGAAAGGGGTAGTGAGGATGAGGCAGAAAGAGGCCTAGACAATTCTCAAATTGAATTTCCTACAATCTGGTTAGCTAATACTGAACTACTAGGGAGATTGGACATCATGGGCTGAATTTTGCCTTCTGCGAGCAGGGGTCGGGGCCCGCTTGCCGATGCGCAAAATGATGCGGGATGACGATGGGGGGAACCCTCGACGTCACCCCACCCCATTTAAATTTTCAGGAAGGCAGGGGCATAGCCAAATCAGCTGCGGGCCCACTGACCTGTCAATGGCCAATTGAGGCCATTGACAGGATCATTTAAACAATTAAAGGACCTGCCCATCCTTAAGGTTGGCGGGCAGGCCAGGAGCCCCGGCGGCAAATAGAGAAAACATGAAACCTCATCCACAGATGGGATGAGGTTTCATGCAGGGTTTTAAAAATTTTAATAAAGTTAATCTGTAAATTATGAACATGTCCCATCTCATGTGACATTGTCACATGAGGGGGACATGTTAGGGATTTTTTTTTCTCTATTTTTAATATTGTTCAAAGTGGAAGCAATCTCCCTGAGGCTGCGCTTAGGGAATTTTAGGGAATCCCCCCTGCCCGCACAGGAAGCGCATAGCGCTTCCCGCCGGACGTCACGCTGGGTGGGCCTTAATTGGCCCGCCCACGTAAAATGGCAGTTCGGCCCGCTTCGCTTGCAGGGATCGGTTCCCCATCCACTGGAGATTGGGTCGGGCCCACCCACCCGACAGGCAGAAAATTCTGCCCCATGCTTTGGTATTTAGATGCAGAACAACAAGAGGAACTAATAAGGCTTCTTACAACATTCAAAAGAGTCTGTAGGGACAAACCAGGATGTACAACCTTAGCTATACATGATGTAGGTGTAGGAAAATCGTCTCTCATAAAACAGCATCCTTATCACTTAGGGCCAGAGAAAGAGGCTCAGTTAAAGGCAGAGATCCAAAACATGTTGGAAAATCACCTCATTGAACCCAGTCAAAGCAGCCAGAGTTTCCCTGTTGTGCTAGTGGAACCAGATGGTTCAACCAGATTCTGTATAGACTACAGAAGGGTCAATGCAGTAACAAAGGTGGATTCCTGCCCAATTCCTCACTTGGAAGACTGTATTGACAAAGTTGGCAGTGCCATGTTTCATACCAAAATAGATTTGCTGAAGGGATGTTGGCAGGTTCTTTTAACACCCCAAACTAAAGAAACATTGGCCTTTGTCATGCCAGACAGTTTTTACCAATGCCGAGTGATGCCACACGGGCTAAAAAACACCCCAGCAGCTTTTCAGAGACTAATGAACCAAGTGGTGGCTGCTGTTCCTAACTGTGTGTTTTACATTGATGATGTAATGATATATAGTGACACTTGGAAATTCCACCTGAAATGGCCGGAAACCTTGTTTAAAAAACTATAATTAGCTGATTTAGTAAATCGTTAACCTTCCGAGTTAATCCTAACTCAAGTTTGCTGCGGAGTTATTAGTCAATATCGGATCACACAAAAACTGAGGCGTTGGGAAATACGTGATCGCTAATTTAAAAAAAAATCAAAACACATTGGCCAGGATGTTCCCGTTGGCGATTTGGGGGCGGGGCCTGCTCGCCGACGGGAAAATGACGCGGGATGACGTCGGGAGGAACCCCTGACGTCATCCCGGTCCCTTTAAATATTCACGAAGGTGGGCGGACAGCGAAATCAGCTGTCCGCCCGCCGACCTGTCAATAGCCAATTAAGGCCCTTGACAGGCTAATTAAGATTGTTAAAGACCCTGCCTGTCCAACCTTAAGGCTGGAGGGCAGGCCAGGAGCCCCAGCGAGCTTCTGAGAATTCATAAAACCTCATCCACTGGCGGGATGAGGTTTCATGTCCGTTTTTAAAAAGTTTCATAAAGTTAATGTGTTTCTTATTAACACGTCCCATCTCGTGTGACATTGTCACATGAGGGGGACATGTTAGTAATTGTAATATTTTTCTATTTTTGGTGTTTTTTCATCTGTCACTAATCTCCCTGAGACAGCACTTGGTCTCAGGGAGCAGTGCGCTCTTTCGCACACATGTGCGAAAAAGCACACTTTGACAGATGGGGAGTCCCTTCCCCCCTCGCACAGGAAGCGCATGGCGCATAGCGCTTCCTGTTGGGCAGGCCGCTGGGGTGGCCTTAATTGGCCCGCCCACTCAAAATGGCGGCATGCCCCGATTCGGTTGCGGGGGTCAGCTGTTCACCCACTGCCGAGCTGGTGGGGCCCACACGCCCACCAAGGGCAAAATTCTGCCCATTCTCTTTATGGACAGGTGGTAAGAAGTAAAATCAGTGCTGTTTGAACTGACCCCCTCCTGTTTGTAACGCCTTAAATAAAATTATTGATTCAGAGATGCATTGCCCATCCTACTTATCCTATTTAGTAACAATAACCCAAGGAAACTGGTAAAAGGGAGAAGACACAAATTCAAAATGTTGAACTCCTCAGCTCAGAACATAAGGACATTTGAAATAGGAACACGAGTAGGTCACACAGCCTGCAAGCCTGCTCTGCCATTCAATAAGAACACAGCAGACCTTTGACCTCAACTTACTTTCCCAACCTCACCCCACATCCCTTAATTCCATTTGATTTTGAAAATCTATCATTCTCTACCTTGAATACACTCAGCAACTGAATGTCCACAGCCCTTTCTGGTAAAGAATTCTTAAGATCCACAGCCCTCTAATTAAGAAATTTCTCCTCAGCTCAGTCCTTAATGGCTGTTTATCCTGAGACTATGATCCCTAGTTCCAGACTCCAGTCAGTGGAAACAGTTTCTCAGCGCCTACCGGGTCAAGCCTTCTCAGAGTATTATACGTTTCAGTGAGGTGACCTCTCATTCTTACTAAACTCCAGATTGTATAGACCCATACGACTCAATCGCTCCTCTTAGAGCATTTCTCTTATTGCAGGAATCAATCTGCTGAACCTTTATTGCACCCTTTCTAAGGCAAGTATATCCTACCTTAGGTAAGAAGGCCAAAACTGTGCATAGTGCTTTCACCAAAGGACTATACAATTTCAGCAAGACCTTCTTACTCTCATACTCCAACCCCCTTGCAATAAAGGCCAACATACAATTTGCATTCATATTTGCTCGCTGTACCTGCATGCTAACTTTTTGCATTTCATGTGGAAGGATACCAACATTTAATAGCTCCTTACCATTTAAAAATATTCTGATTATCTATACTTCCTAGCAAAGTGAATAGCCTCACATTTCTGCAAATTTTTTTCACTTGTTACCTTCTTACCCATCAGTTAACCTTGTTACGATGTGGCAGATGATGTGTGCCAGGCAGATCACATCCATGAGGATAACTCAGTCACGTTATCACAACAGTTTTGCCATTTGAATTTATTTTGAGATGCGTGTCCTAAATTCAGAAGTAACGAGTCAACTAATACTTCAAAGGTTTTTTAAAAAATAAATTAAACATTTATTAACAAAAGAAAAGATTTCAAGCACATACAAAGGACTACAAATTACTACTATAATAATTCCTAAAAACCCCTAATTATTCCAGCTTCCAGTTACACTCCCATTAAGGCAATGGTAAAAAAAAAGATTTTAAACAGATCTGGGCAAGTCAACACAATATCCTGGACAGTAGAATTCAAAGTTGGTTTTCCCAGCTTCGGATTCTATAGACAGCAGCTTACTGCATGAATACTGGAGGCTTCTCACACTTATGTTAGATCTTACAATGCCTCTCCTGACACGTAGCCTCATTCTCCTTTATAGATGTTTCTCCCTTTTAATGTAAATTCCATTGCTCCCATTTTTCTTTGGAACTTTACCTTTCTCATATTATAAACCTTTTCATGGTGCTAATATTGTCAGCAATCTTTGGGAAAAATATACACACTGTTTGGCCTAGCTTCTCTGGCAATGTGTAAACATCCTACCATCTCTTTGAAATTCAAACTGCCTTGCTTTATCTAAAAATGCAAATTCTCCTCAACTTACATTCTAAGACTTCAGCCATGTTTATGTATTTAGCATTTCAAACCTAGCTTCTTTTGGTGAGTCAAACTCTCCAGACCAGTTGTCTCCAATGCAATTAAATCCTACACACGCACACACACACACACGCGCAGAAACTATCCAAACATCACTATTAACCTACTTTTACAATAAATCACAGTAATATTATGAGAATTGTTATACTTTCGTCACAAGCTATCTATATTTCTTTGCTGACTCTTTACGTCCCCTTCACAGCTGATTTACCCACTTAACTTTGTATCGTCAGAAAACTTGGATACATTACATTCAGTCCATTCACCTAAATCATTAATACAGTTTGAAAATAGCCGAGGATACAGCACTGATCCTTGCGTCACCCACTTAGTAACAGCTGCCAACTTGAAGATGACCTGTTTATCCATACTCTCTGTTTTCTATCCTTGAACCAATCCCCAATCCATGTTCGTATATTACCCCCAAACATTTTAGCCCTTGTTTCGTGCAACAATGTTTCATGTGGGATTTTATCACATTCCATTTTAAAATCCAAATAGACAAATACACTGGTTTCCCCTTATCTACCCTTCTAGTCACATTGACAAAAACATTAATAGGTGTGACTCTAGGTCTATAGCAATGTAGTGATTCTTAACTGCCCTCTGAAATGGCTGAGCAAGCCACTCATTTCAAGGGCAATTGGGGATGGGCAACAAATGCTGGCCTGGCCAGTGAAGCTCATACCCACTGAAAGAATAAACAAAACAAAATGCTACTGACCAAGTACATGATATTTTCCTAAGTACCCTGTTACCACTTTCTCAATAGTGGATTCCAGCATTTTTCCAACAACTTATGTGCGACAGTCCTGTATTCCCATGATTTCTCTCTACTTCTTTTCTTGAATAGTGGTGTTGCACTTGGTACCTTCCAATTCACTGGAACCAATCTAGTATCTAGGGAACTTTGGGAGATCACAAACAGTGCAACAAATATCTCTCCAGTTTTTTTCAGAATCCAACGCTGTAGGCCATTAGGTTCACGGGATTTGTTGGCTTTAAGTTTCATTCATTACTCAAGTAATTTTTCTTCTTTGCTAATATTCAATACTGTAAGTCCCTCGTTGTTATTAGATACTTGGCTCACCATTATTTCTGGTACATTTTTCTGTCTTGCAATATGCAGGCAGAAGCAAACTAAAAAAGAAAATGCTATAAATACTCAGCAAGTCTGGCAGCATCTGTGGAGAAAAACCAATTTAATGCTTTAGATGAATGACCTTTCATTAGAACCCTGAAACAAAACAACAGAGCAACAACAAAAACAAAATATTTGTTTAAATATGAATGTGATTATTTATTTAAATATTCATTATTGCTTGTACATTTTAATCAAATTTCCCAATGTACCTAAGTCAACTCACCTCATGCCTATGTAATTGGCTTTATTTCAGTATAATACACTATTTCCAGACTCAGGTACTTCCGAATTCACACAATGTGAATTTCTAACATATCATGATCACTCTTTCCCACCTTGCCTCATTACAAAAACAAGATCTAAAATAGCCTCTTCCCTGGTTGATTCCATCATGTACTGTTCTATTAAACCACTGTACACTTTGCTTCAGTCAGAAAAACATCTGCTTAGCACTACTGTCTGCCAGGACAGACCCACAGAAGTGGCAGCACAGTGGTATGCAGTCATGTGTCCCCTCCAACTCCTCAACATTGAAGTCTCATGGCATTAGGTTAATCATGGCATATATAGGCATACAGATATAGAATATATAGCACAGAAACCATTCAACCCAATCAGTCCATGCTGGCATTTATACTCCATTCAAACCTCCCTCCAACTTTCCCCATCTAAATTTATCATCGCAACTCTCTATTCCCTTCTCCCTCATACGCCTGTCCAGTTTCCCCTGAAATGCACCTGTACTATTCACTTCAACCACTCCCTGTGGTCATGAGTTCAACATACTCATTACTCTTTGGGTAAAGAAGTTCTTTCTGAATTCCCTATTGGATTACTTGCTGACTATCTTGTGTTGATGACTTTTAGTTATGCTCTTCCCCACAAGTTGAAACATTCTCTCCACATACATTCTATCAAAACCTAGCTCTAATTTAAAGAATTCTATTAGGTCACAACTCAGCCTTCAAGAGAAAACAGACCCAGCCTGTTCATCTTTCTTGATATGTATACCCACACATTTCTTGTATCATCCAAAACTTCTTTGCAACCTCTCCAATGCCTCCTTTTATAAAATATCCTTTTTATAAAATGGTGAACAGAACTGCATACAGTCCTCCAAGTGTGGTCAAAAAGTGAAAATTATTAATTTAAATTGTGAGCATCAGTGGTCCCAGCACTGGTCCTTTTGTGGAACACCACTCCCCATATTCTGCCACTGTGAATAACTACCCTTTACTCCCACTCTCTGCTTCCTGTCTTAAAGCCAGCTGGCAATCCATTCTGCTACTTGTCCCCTGACTCCACATTCTCTGACCACATTCATTGGTTTATTATGGGAAACTTATTGAAGGCCTTATGAAAACCCAGATAAATTACAACTATTGCATTATTATTGTCTATTCTCTCTTTTACCCCATCAAAAAATCCAGGGGCCAGAATATTACTCTTGTTGGGCAGACGGGCACCTGACCCGAGCAAATGTAAAATGACGCGCGATATTTCGGTCGGCAGGCGCGCGCGGGAGTCAGCAGTGCGCCCGCAGACAATTAACTGGCCTATTAAGGCCATTAAAGCTCCGCTGGAATAAATTTTTTCACTGCCCGTCCAACCTTACGGTTGGCGGGCAGGCGAAAAGGCCACGTGGCCTTTGTATTTTTTGTGAAACCTCATGCATGGGTGGGAGGAGGTTTTGGTCCGCCATTTAAAAAAAAAATTCATTCTTTATTTTTAATTTTTTATATCTTCAGCTCCCCGAGGCAGCTCTGTGCCTCAGAGAGCTTTTCCTGTGTGCATCTGCACAGAGTTCCCTGCTCGCCCTCCTCCCCCGACCCCCACACAGGCATCGCTGAGTGCTGCAGAGCACATCTCACACTGGGTGGGGCTTAATTGACCAGCCAGCATGAAATCGCAGACCCGGGCGGCGGTCAGCTTCCTGACTGCCCCCGCTTGCCCCCGCTGAGCCTGCCCGATGAGGGCAAAGTCCTGACCAGAGGTTTTGTCAAACAAGATTTTCTTTATTGACATCCATGTTGACCATTAAGTATTGTGGTTTTCTTTTTTAGATGTTTTTCTATTTTCTCCTTTCGTAAAGATTCCACTACTTTTTCCAACCACTGGTGTCTCATTCCCTTGGCATATTCTGTCCCTGTTCTTAAATATAGGAATTACGCTGGCAATCTGCCAGTCCTCTGGCAAACCTTTTTCAACGCATTATTAAGTATGTGTAATAATCCCTCTGTTATATCTTAGGTTCTTTTAAAACGTGTGGATGCAATCCATCTGGACCAGGGGCTTTATCCTCTTTGAATTTGATTAATATTCAATGCATCCCCTTTTTTATTTTAAATGCATTTAACTCATTACTTACCTTGTCATTCAATAGCATGTCCACCTGATCTATCTCTTTGGTAAACACTGAAACAAGATAATTATTTAATATTTCTGCCATCTCTTTCATTACGTGTGGTATTGTCCTACCTATTCTTTAATGGTCCAATTCCCATCCTAGCCATTATTTTTTATTGTGTGCCTGTAACTTATTTCATAGTTCCTCTTTGCCTTCTTAATTGTGTTTCTCTTTTACTTCTTTCCTAATCTATTTATATTCTCTCTTATCATACATTCCTCTGCTGTTTAGTACTTAATATATGCCTCTTTCTGAAGCCTCGATTGTTTCATTGTATCTTTATACATCCATGGAGCCTCACTCATGTTTGGTTTGTTCTTTCCTTTTAGCGGAATATATTTTTCCTGTACTGTGTTGAAAACAGTTTTAAATATTTCCCCATTGCTGATCAACATCGCTGTTCACCAATACAGTTGCCCATTTTATTTTCCCATTTGCATTCTCAGCCCCTCAAAATCAGCCCTTCTCCAAGATATTAACCTAGTTTTTGTCACACCTATATCCTTCTCTATTATCAGCTTGAAGCGTCTTTTATTATGGTTACAGTTGGCTAGATGTTGCCTTACTTTTACTCATCTGCTCTGAATCATTCCCCATTACTCAATCCAATAGTGAATCTTCCCTTATTAGGTTTTCTACATGTTGGATATTTGGTGAGACGTTATAGGAACTCCCTTTCCTTCTCCCATTTACCTACCTCTTCTGTCCAATTAATATCGGGGTAGCTAAAATCCTCATGATTTCTTTTTACTCAGTTCTCTAATCTCTCTGCATTTTCTTTCTCCAACTCCCTTTCACTATGAGGTGCTCTGTAGATGACACCTATTAGTCTGATTGATGCTTTATTTTTCTTTACCTCTATTATATGGATTTGTTATTTGAGTTACTGCCAACTGTGTCACTTTATTCTACTGCCATAATGTTATCTCGAATAAGTACAGCTACTCCACCTCCCCTTTATTCCACACTATCCTTTATACAATTGTTACATCTTATAATGTTTACAGTCTTACAGTCCTAATTTTTCAGTAGCTATGTCTCAGTAATCCTACTATGTCTGGTTCCTCACAATGCATTATTGGGCAGAATTTTCCGCTCTGCATGTGGGTGCGTGCCCGACACATTTGAACGTGAAACAGCGCGTGATGATGCCGGGCAAGTGTCCCGGTGTCATCGTGCACTTGTGCAATATTCCAGTTGGCAGGCATGTGTTACGGTTGGCAGGCGGGCGAATCGGCCAGGCGGTGTTTGCCTTTTGAGGAAACCTCATTCAAGGGCGGGATGAGGTTTCCAATATTAATTTAAAAAAAGATAAAAATGCTTGGACAGAACTTGCATCAGCCATTTGTTCAAGTCCACCGATCCTGATGCATGGGCATTCTTTTCAGCATTTGAAAATCTTTATTTATGGATTTTGAATTCTTCAGCTCTCTGAGGCAGCTCTCTGCCTTCAGGGAGTTTTCTGTGAGCGTTCCCTGCATCCACGCTGACTTCAGCGTTCGCCCTCCTCCTATTCCCACCCTGGCAGCGCTGAGCATTTCAGCGTGCCTTTCATGCTGCCTGGCCATTAATTGGCCAGCCAGCATGAAGTCGCGGTTGAGGGCTGATTGCTGGTGGCGGCCTGTTTCTCAGCCACTCCTGGGCCTACCAACCGCGCCCACACGCTGAGCTCAAAATCCTGCCCATTCCTCCAACTTCCCTGTTGTATTAAGAACACTGTGTGCATTGCTGTGCAGAGATTTTAATTAATTTTTCTTGGAATTGCCTCTCACTCTATGTTTAATCATCCTTTAAGATTCCTGTTCCACAACTATTTAATTCCTTGCCATCAATATTCTCCCTCACTTTATTAATTATGCTCCCCTTACCTGTTTTGTTCACATTTAGGTTGCTTACATTTCTTGTAGAGTTCTTTCCCCGCCTTACTAGTTTAAAGCCCTTGTCACCTCCCTATTTACCCTTTCAGCTCAGACACGGGCCCCATCCCGGTCCAGGTGGACCCCATCCTCTCGGTACACTTTCCCCTTGTCCCAGAACTGGTGTCAGTGTCCCATGAAAAGGAACTCCTCTTTCCCACTCGCCACGTGTTATTTCTCCTGATCTGTTGGCTCATATGACAATTTGTCCATGGCTTGGGCAATAATCCAGAGATTATCACTTTTGAAGTACTGCTTTTTAAATTAGAGCCTAACTCCTAATACTCTTTCAGCAGGACCTCCTCCTTGCCCCTACCTATGTTGTTAGTTTCAGCATGGGCCATGACAACTGGATTAACTCTTTCCTTTCCAAGTTCCTCTTCAGTTGCCATGAGACGCCCATTAACCTGTCACCGGGTAGGCAACACACCCTTCACGATTCTCTCACTCTTGGCTGCAGAGGATGTTCTCTATCCCATTAATTATAGAGCTCCCCTATTGTGCTCACATTTCCATTCTGCTCTTCCCCCACACCCACCCATTCCCCGCCCCTGGACAGCTTTCTGAGACATGGTGCCTTGGTCTGCATTGTGGCTGTCCTCTCTGCAGTCTTTTGCATTTGCAATTATCTTCAGCCAGAATTGCCGAGTGATTATAAATCTTGACCTCTTCCTCAGGTCCCTAGCTAGTCTTCAGCCAATGCAATTCATTCATATCATGAAATGGCTGGAGGCATAGGCTATAGGAAAGTCTATGGTTCCTGAACAAATCCTGGCTGTCTTGTGCTCCAGAATTAGCCTTGCCCCTAGCCAAGTTGTTCTGTGATGACATCCGTCCATCTTGGGAGGCGATGGACTGCACTTGGGGTGTATGTCACTTCTGGATTGAACACATCTGTTGGGGCTGTAGAGGCCGATTGGTGAGTGGCAGTCCCTTCTGCAGCTGGCACAGATGAATAGTGTTGGCCTGAGATCAATTAAAGTTTTTTCCCTCTGGCAGGCTCACTTTTCTGCCATCTGGTCAATTCTTTTGTCCTTGGCCTTTTCCACATCTTTCCTGACTGCTTGTCTCCAGTCACTCCAGTCAGCAGCGAGGACATTCCATGCATCAACTCCAATCCTGGTTAACTTGAAGCCTCACTTGCAGACATCCTTTTATCGCAGATGTGTGTGACCTGTTGTTCTCTTGCTGATAGCAAGCTCGCCCTAGAGCATGTCCTCGAGGATGCGGCCTTCATCCATTCAGTTCACATGATCCAGTCAATGGAGTCACTTCTGACTCAAGAGGACAAACATGCTGGGGGTCCCTGCATACTGATATACTTCCACATTCAGCACTCTGTTCTACCAGGAGATGCCCAATATTTTCCTGAGGCAGCGGAGGTGAAATCTGTTCAGATGCTTTTCTTGGCTTGCAAAAGTTATCTATGCTTTGCTACTGTAAAGGAAGGTGCTGAGAACATAAGCCTGGCTCACACGGAGCTTTGTATTATCGGTTAGTTTGCTGTTGGCCAACACTCAGCTTGTCAACTTTGACATGACAGCTGCAGCCTTGGCAAGCCTGGTGTTAATTTTGGCATCAAGGGACAGGTTGCTGGTAATTGTTGATCCAAGATATGTGAAGCTGTTGGAACTGTGCATGTTCTCTTGGAACAGAGAAATGACGCCTGGGAATTCAGACAGGCAGCCTGTTTTCCACAGCAGGTTAAAGAGTCTGTCTCTGCTGATGAGATCAAAGGCCTTGGTGCGTTCTATGAAGGCCAGGTAGAGAGATCTGCTCTGCTCATGACACTTCTCCTGAAACAGCTGAAGTGAGAAAATCATGTCGACTGTCGATCTGCCAGCTCTGACTCAGGGTAGATGCGCGACGCCAAGGGCTGCAATCTGGTCGGAGCAATGAGTGCAGAGACCTTTTGCACGATACTTAACAAGGTGATGCCTCAGTAATTTTTGTAGTCACTGTGATTGCCTTTGTTTTTGAAGGCAATGCATATCTTGAGGCGCAAATCTTTCCTTCCAACAGAGACACAAAAGTTCATGGAGATGTTGCAGCAATGCCAGTTTTCCGTATTTGATGATTTCAGGTGCAATGCCATCGCTTCCTGGGGTTTTACCAGAAAAATGGCCAATTGCCTTGTTGAGCTTTCCTATGGTGGGCTCACTGTCCAGTTCCTTCATGAGAGGAAAGTCTGGAATGGAGCTGAAAGCTTTTTCAGTGACAACATTCTCTGTTGCATAGAGTTGGATGTATTGCTCCACCCACCTTTCCATCTGTTTGCTCGGTTCAGTGATGATCATCCCTATCTTTGTCTTCAAAGGAGCTGATTTGATTGCTGCTGGGCCTGTTGCTTTCTCAATTCTTTCATCCAACACTTCAATATCCTCATATTCAGCAGCAGATTGTTTGCTGTTGCAGAGTTTCAACCAGTATTGATTGGTGCATTGCTGAGCAGTCTGTTCAGGCTTGATTTTAGCAGCTCTGAGAGCATTTAGGATTTGTTTGCTGGGGACTTGCTTGTAGTTCATGAGGATTCTCCTCTTGATTGCAGTAACTGGCTCCATTTTACTCCAATAAGCCTGAAATCAATCAGCATTCCTCTGATCTCCTTTCCCGTACACAGCGAGTGAAGAGTTACAGATGGTACCTACCACACAAGTGATCCCACTTTGACTCTCTGGCTTTGGGCTTGTTGTCTGGAAGAGTCTGATTGAGGATGTTGAGAAACTCCTCGGTGTTTTCTGGGTCAGTGGTATGGTAAGTGCTAATCTGAGGACGACCTTTCTTTTTGGACTGGGTATAGTTCCCCTGTCTGAAGCCTGACCTTGCTACACACCAGGGAGTGGTCAGTGTCACAGTCAGTGATGTGGTAAATATGGTTGACGAGGACACTGTTGAGGGTAGTACATCTGGTGATGATGAGATATAGCTGGTGCCAATGGAGTGATCTCGGATATTTCCAAGAAACCTTGTGGCATGGCTTGGTTTTAAAGTAGCTTTCATCACACACAGTCCATGGTAACAGCATAGCTCCAACAAACTCTGTCAATTTCTGTTCATCTCGCTGACTCCCTGGTGCCCTATGCACCAGCTGTGTAGTTGGTACTCACCCTTGCATTGAAGTCCCCAAAAGGTACACTCTCTGTGCTGGTAGCTTTGTTAATGGCAATGTCAAGTGCCTCAGGACTGATCCTTGACAACTGGAGTGGAGGTGAGTGTCGGGGCTTGGATGCACATAAGGTTAACTGGGTCCACATTTGTTAACAAGCAAAGCATAAGATGTCTCTCTGAGCCTTCTGTAGAGTTGGGTGGGGGTTTCAATCGTCACTAGTGATGTGTTTTTTAACCCACCCTGTGCTCACATGTTGTCAGAAGAACGTGTAGTGTTTCTCTTTAAGGATCCACTTTGAGCAAGTCTAGTTTCTGGCAGCTCAGCAATGTCCACATTGAGCTTTGTAAGTTCTTTGTCAATCACAGCTGTCTCGCGTGTATCATCAATTTTCAGAAGGTCTCGGTTTGCAGTGTGCGATGTGAAAGACTGGTGCCTTTGTTGAGTTTGTTTTATCTGGTGCATACATTATCAACCTACCTATCGATTCTCTAAACCCCAAGCACCCATTGAAGCCAGCAGGCCATGGTGGGACAACACCTAATGGACCGGGGGCTGTCCAGCTTCAGGGGGCCAATAGCTTTTCAATGAGGTGTGATGATCTCTTTGGAAGTAATGCCTGCGCTCATGTTCTAGACCAATTGAGTGAGAGCCTATAACTAGAAACTGTTTGTTCCCTTGTTGTGCCAATGTAAACCACAAAGCTGCAGTGTCCTCTCCAATGTACAAGTCTGGGCAAATACTCTGGAGACCCTGAGTTACCCAAGCATCAGGACTCCCAACTCAGCATTGCTAATATTGTCCAGAGGAAAGGATGAAACCAGTACTGTTTGGCACCAGCTCTGCTGCAGGAGTTGCCGGAAAGCTGCCTGATAGAGGACAGATTACTACTTACAGGACTAGGAACTACTGAAGCAGTCCATGCCCACATGCAGCAAGACCTGGACAACGTTCAGGCACAGGCCAATAAATGGCAAGCAACATTTTTTCCACACAAGTGCCAGGCAATGACCATCTCCAACTTGAGAGTTTCTAACCATCTCCTGTTGATGTTTAATGGCATTACCATCACTGAAACCCCACTATCAACATGCTGGACTTCACAATTGACCAGAAACTGAAGTGGACCAGCTATATGAACACTGTGGCTACAACAGTAGGTCAGAGAGCAGTAATTCTGCAATATGTAGCTCACCTCCTGACTTCCCAAAGCCTTTCCACCATATACACGGCACAAGTCAGGAGTATGATGGAATACACCCTGCTTGCCTGGATGGGTGCAGCTCCCACAACACTCAAGAAGCTTGACACCATCCAGGACAAAGCAGCCCGCCTGATTAGCACCCCATCCACCACCTTATACATCCACTCCCTTCACCACCGACACACTGTGGCAGCACTGTGTACCATCTACAAGATGCACTGCAGCAACTTGCCAAGACTCCTTCAATGCTAAGAATTATGCTGACAACCAATTTAAGATGGTCAGTCAGGCTCGCAATGTGGTGCATTTGCGTTTACTGGAAGCTACATATATTAATACAGAGGGCCCTGTTCTTTGCAGACAGAAAGAACATGGACACACATTGTGCTTGTTTCCACTAAACAAAATAAGTAACAGCCATTCACTAGTTCATCCCTTAGGGCAAGGTCTTGACCAATCAGGGTCAAGCTGCCTGGTTTAAATTTCAAACAATGCTTGGCAGTTAACTGACATCACAGTCACTGGTGCATTCTCCATGGCAACGCCTCTATCAAACAAAGTCCACTTGCCAGCCAATTAGCACTCACTTCTCATACAATATAAATATGTTGTTTCCCCTGACATTGGTATTTTCTTTATGAGTGCAAGATGAAAAGCTTTGGCAAAAAATGTCTCTTTTTTTCAGCAATGCCTTCCAAACCTGCGACCTCTACCATCTTGAGGATAAAGGGCAACAGCAGCATGGGAACACCACCACCTGCAAGTTCCCATCCAACCCATGCACCATCCTGACTTGGAAAATTATTATTATCCCATCAACATCAATGGCTCAAAATCTGGGAAGTCCTTATTGACAGGAGTGTGCATGTTCCTGCACCATACTGATTGCATTGGTTCAAGAAAACGGTTCACCACCATTTTCTCAAGGGCACTTAGAGATGGGCAATAAATGCTGGCCTTGCCAGTGATGCTCACATCCCACAACTGAATATTTAAAAAAAAGTGATGGAGATTGTATCAGACTTCAGGAGGATGTGGATAGGTGAATTGGGCAAACACATGGGGAAAAGTGCGAAGTATTCCAATTTGGTGGGAAGAATGAGGAGTGGCAATATAATCCAAATGGTACAATTTTAAAGGAATCCGGAGACAGCATTGAGGACTCCCAGGGCAACTCCCTCCTGACTGTTTACCATTGTGCTGCCACCTCTGCTGGGTCTGTCCTGCCGGTGGGACAGAACATACCCTGGGATGGTAATGGTGGTATCTGGGGCATTATCTATAAGGTATGATTCCATGAGTATGACTATGTCAGCCTGTTGCTTGACTAGTCTGTGTGACAGCTCTCCCAATTTTGGCACCGGCCCCCAGATGTTAGTAAGGAGGACTTTGCAGTGTCGACGGAGCTGAGATTGCCGTTGTCATTTCTGGCGCTTAGGTCGATGCCGGGTTGTCCGTCCGGTTTCATTCCTTTTTTTTGACTTTGTAGGGGTTTGATAAAACTGAGTGGCTTGCTAGGCCATTTCAGAGGGCATTTAAGAGTCAACAATATTGCTATGGATCTGGAGTCACATGTAGGCCAGACCAATAAGGATGACAGACTTTCTTCCCTAAAGGACATTAGGGAACAATGCAAAATTAAGCAGGAATGCAAGTTTTGAGGAGAATACCAATGTAATTAATTTGCTCTACAATTATTTACAACAATGGTTTCATGAGGGAGAATCTTTGGCTCGGCGAGCGGGGGTGGGGCCTACTCGCTGAGGCGTAAAGGGACGCGGGGTGACGTCAGCTGTGCGTCCCGACATCATTGTGCGTCATTTAGATTTTCAGTTCGGTGGGCGCGTGGCCGAGTTGGCTGCGCGCCCGCCGAACTGTCAAAGGCCTATTAAGGCCATTTAACTAACAATTAAAATAATTAATGGAGCCGCCCGTCCAACCTTAAGGCTGGAAGCCCAGGTCTTCGCATTTTTCATGGAACCTCATCCACGGGGGGGCTGAGGCTTTATGAATGATTTTAAATTTTCTCAAAAATTTTTATTGAACTTAATGCACATGTCCTAGCTCATGTGACAGTTTCACATGAGGGGACATGTCATGAAAATTTTTTCAACACTTTATTGAATTGTTAAAACTTAAAACTTTGTATGCGTGAAAGAGCGCACTCCCGACTCAGGCAACCCCTCCCCGCCCGCACAGGGAGTGCACTGCGCTTCCGGGTGTGCATCACGCTGGGCGGGCCTTAATTGGCCCGCCCACGTAAAATGGCAGCACGGACCCGGGGGGGGGGGAAATTCTACCCACGGTTATCATGAGGCTTTTAACCATGGATTTTTACTGAATTCAAATTCCACCATTGGCCATGGCTGGATTCAAACCCTGGATCACTGGATTACTGGTATAGCGACCATACCACTACACCAGTGCCTCCCTGGTTTCTGGGATTTTGCCCTTTAATTTTTATGGGAAACCTGCTCTCTTTGCTGTTCTCTCTGCTGTGTCCAGCCTCTTTGCAATCCTGGCTTCAACTGAACTAAAAAACTGCTGTTCTGCTTTTCCTTGTCTCTGTGTGGGCCTCTTGTTGTGAGGCAACAGCACAGTTTTTGCTACCTTCAAGAGTTGTAAAACTTCATTAGAATGCAGGTACACAAACAAAGCCTCAGGCCTGCTGCCTCCAATCAAAAATGAAACTAGATCCCAGGTTTCACCTTTTTAACCCACAAATTGAAAAAATATAAATTAAAATTAAAGCTTTAAACTTAAAGTTAAAACTTAAACTTAAAGATATACCTTATTCCTAACATACCCAAATACACATATAACTTAAACTATCTCGATTTCTTAACATTGAACACTATGCAATTATCATATAAAAATAGCCAGTAAAAGCTTCTACACATGCGCTGCAGCGGTTCAAGAAGGCAGCTCACCACCACCTTCTCAAGGGTAACTAGGGATGGGCAATAAATGCTGGCCCAGCCAACAAAGCCCACATCCTGTGAATGAATTTTAAAAAACGCATATAAAAAGGTAAAAGTGTAGATAAAGTAAGAATTGGTCCCTTAGAGGATGAGGCTGGGGAATTAATAATGGGAAAAGGGAAATGGGCGAGACTTTCAACAAGTATTTTGTATCTTTCCTCACAGCAGAAGACACAAAAAGCATCCCAAGAATAGTCAGAAATCAAGAGGCAAAAGTGATAGAGGAACCTGAAACAATCACAATCACTAGAGAATGAGTAATGGGTAAACTAAAGGGACTAAGGGCTGACAAGTCCTCTGACCTGCATCCTAGGTTTTAAAAGAAGTGGCTGCAGAGATAGTGGGCAGTATTTTCCGGTCCCGCCAGCAGCAGGCAGCCTAGTGGGCAGAATGGGGAAATTCAGAGTGTGGCCAAAAGACACTTTCCCACCAGTATAACAATAGTAGGCCAATTTCTGCTGCCAACTTTCATGGTGGGTTAGGGGCCGCACTGCACCATGTTGGGAATGGCATTTACATGCATTTGAATATCATGAATACTCATTAAAAAACCAGCTCACCAGAAACATGCCCCCTCACTCCCCCCACCAGATAAAATGGCCACGCTGGCAGCTGATTAGACCAGCGTCAATCACAAACAGATATAACTGACATCCACCTGATGATCCACACTTCATTCATGACCTCAAAATTCATGCACGCAGCACTCACCCACCTTTTACTGTACTGCGTTTGCGGCTGCTCCAACTCCGTGCCAAGGCTGCTCAGGCAAGACCAGTGCAAGATGGGGGTGAGGGCTGGAAGGCAAAGGTAGTTGGGGAGTGGTGTGAGACAAGACAGAGGCAAGGGAAGGGGCTGGAAGGCAAAGGCTTGACTGGGGGCAGGGGTGAGACAAGACAGAAACGTGGGAAAGGGCTGGAAGGCAAAGGCTTTTCTGGGGGTAGGGTGTGGGGTGGTGATGTATCGCCATTCCTGTCCAGCACCACAAGTCTCCAGAGTGGAAAATTCCGCCTCATGGATGCATTGGTTGTAATCTTCCAAAATTCCCTAGATTCTGGAATGGACCCAACAGATTAGAAAACCACAAATGTAACAATTCTATTCAAGAAAGGAGAGAGACAGAAATCAGGAAATTACAGGCTAGTTAGCCTAACATCTATCATAGATCAAATGCTAGAATCAATTATTAAGGAGGTTACAGCAATGCAATCAGGCAGCCAACATGGTTTTTTGAAAGGGAAATCATGTTTGACTAATCTATTAGAATTCTTTGAGGACGTATCATGCAAGGTGTGCAAAGGGAAACCTGTAGATGCAGTGTGTTTGGATTTTGAAAGACATTCAATAAGATGCCATATGAAAAGTTATTAAACAATATAAGAGCTCAGATTGTTGGGGTGATATATTAGCATGGATAGAGGATTGGCGAACTAACAGGAAACATGGAGTCGGGAAAATTGTAACCAGTGAAATACCACAGGGATCAACACTGAGGTCTCAATGATGTTGATCTATATTGATGACTTGAATGAAAGGACTGACTGTATTTTAGCCAAATTTGCTGACAGTACAAAATTAAGTAGGAACGCAAGTTTTGAGGAGAATACAAGTGTAATTAATTTAAATAATTTGCTCTACTATTGCCTGGCTGAGGATTAACCAATTAAAACAGGGCTCTTTGTATAGTAAATTTTAGAGAGTTTATTAAAGGAGAGATATACTTAACAAACTTAGGACAATAGGTGGATTCATCCCAGATTTGCACTAAGTGCGGTAGCAGGCGGGTAAAATGATGTTTTACCCACCAGCCACAATGACGAGTTTTCATGCTCTATCGTCTCAAACCTGCCGCATTACTTATGCATTCCAAGGAAACACACCGTTTCCATGGCGGGCAGGCTCTCATTCACCCGCCATGCCATCATCTCGCCGCTTCATTGCGCCAGGCGCCATATTTAAAGTCCAGCCATGCGCACATGTCTCAGTGCTTCAAGCCCACAACGGCTGCAGGGAAGATGCCCATGAAAGGCAAAAAGTTGCAGCTCCCAAGTTTAACGACACATCACTGGAATACCATTAGGATGCCGTGGGGGCCTGAGGCGATGCCCTCTACCCCCACTCTGGCCGCAGGACTGGTGGCAGCATCACCAATCCAACATAGCAGGCAGTGGCAGCAGGGGTCAGCGCCAACATCCTGCAAAAGAGGGCAGCCACCGAGTGCTGCTACAGGATGAATGATCTCATCTGCTCTGCCAAGGTAACTCACTCTCCCCATCATTCTCAACTCACATACTCACAAACCCATCTGGCTCGCCCTCTTGTACGAACTTAAAGTAAGATGTAGCCCACAGTAAGATGTGTTTCAAGAAAGCTAGTGTTTTACTTATCTCTGCGGTTTCAGTAAATATTCTGTATTAGGCAAACAATACCAAGAATATTGTATGGTGGCAGCGAGTGAAAGAACAATTATGGAAAAGTCTCTGCCATTGCTGAAAAACTTTGAACAGGTCACAGGCTTCAACTAGGAATAGGCAAGGCTAAATTGGCTCTGGTGATTTGCCAGACATTGCACTGCATCAGACATCACTGCGAAGACGAGCAGTTATCAGGTCAGTACATTGTTATATACGATAATTGTTGCGCAGACGAAATCCTTGTCAGGCATGGGATCAGTGAGGAGAATTCCACATATGAGGAAGCAATCAAAGCACTTGATACCTACTTCAACCTGAGAAAGAATACCATTGCTGAGCAGATTATATTCAACAAGTGTACCCAAGCCAATGGGAAAATGGTGATGCATTTATAAATGACCTATATAGACCTGCAGAGAACTGTGGGTATGGCAGCTTGAAAGATGAACTAATCAGAGGCAGAATTGTTGTTGGAGTATTGGATGAAGGCTTGTCTGACCACTTGTAGTTGAGAGAAGATCTAAACTTACCAAAGGCCATCTGACTGAGCAGACAAGCTGAGATCAGGAAGCAAAATAGATCTATGATTCAAGATGACAGGGAGAACCCTACCTCAAAAGCAACTGACTCAGTCGAATATATTAAATTAAAAAAACAGAGCAATGGTTGTAAAAAAAAAGAGACAGAAGAGCGTCCATCAACAGCCCCAGCTAACTGCAACCAGAATAGCAGGGGAAACACAGGTGTGAAAATTGATCTGCTGGAAAGGCTGACTATCATTTATGCAGAAAGAAGGGCCACTTACAGACTCAGTGCTGTAGCAAGAAGCCTGTACGGGGTACACGCAAAGGGAAGCCTTCGGAAGGTGGCAAGATCCATGAAATAGTTTATATCCATGATATTGAGGTGTCTTTCCTTGGAGAGATCCAGGAACCAAGCGGAAGCTGCTGGAGTGCTGATATTCGAGTGGAGGGAAACAAGATGCACTTTAAGTTAGACACTGGTGCAGCAGTTTTGGTTCTTTCTGATGCTGAACTGGGGTTGAGAAAATGTCTCTTCAGCCATCATGCAAAAAAACTACATGGGCCAGGAGGAATAGAACTCAAGATCATAGGACAATGAATGCAGCCCTCCAACACCTGGAAGGAAAACAAACAGTTCAGACTAGTACTCTTATTTTCCAGACTTTACTGTTTTCCTTCTGGGTATAGAGAGAGAAAAATCACAGAAACATGATATGTGTTACAGAACCAGAGTATTCACTTTTAAGCAGGAAAACCTGTATCAACTTACATCTGATTGGCAGAGTGGAGGAACTGGAAAGCCAAAAATGTTAGCCTGAAAACCTCAGTGCTGAATTTCCACAGCTGTTCACAGGACTAGGAAAGCTGAAGACAACATATCACATCACTCTACCTCCAGAAACAGAGCCAGTGTGTCTGTTTACACTCAGAAAAGTTCCTCATCCACTCTCGCCAAAGGTAAAGAAGGAAATTGACTCTATGCTGAAGCAAGGGATTATTTCACCTGTGACTGAACCAACAAGCTGGTGCTTGGGGATGGTCCCAGAGCAAAAAATACCAACAGATCGATCAGAATTTGTATAGATTTTACACAGCTGAGCAAAGCACTTAAACGTGAAGTTCATCCTGTGTCGCCTGTGGATGAGAGCTTAGCTAAATTGGGAATAAGTTCTAGCTTCTCAAAGCTGGATGCAAATTGTGGTTTTTGGCAACTACCCCTAAAGATGAAGAGTCTAAGGGCGGACTCATCCCAGATTTGCACTAAGTGCAAAAGCGGGCGGGTAAAATGACATTTTACCTATTGGTCGTAATGGTGGTTTTTCACGCCGTATCACCCCAACCCCATCGCATTACTTATGCATTCCTGGGAAACATGCCGTTTCCATGGTGGGCAGGCACACCACATATAAAGTCCAGCCACATTCAGTGCTTCCAGCCCAGGACTGCAGCAAAGAAGACTGCAACCCTTGAGCACATTTTGGACACCGTGGAGGCCCACTGTGATGTCCTCTATCCCCACTCTGGTTGCAGGAGGGGCAGCAACTTTACCACTCTGCATCGTAGGTGATGGCAGTGGTGATCAGTGCTAATGTTGCACAGAAGAGGTTGGCCATCCAATGCAGATAGAGGATGAATGATCTCATTTGTGCAGCCAGGGTGTGGCAACCATCTCATCACTCTGAACTCACACATTTAAGCCCATCACACATTCACTGGCATCTCACTCACTGCCAGCTCAAGGGACATCACCACCCATTCTCACACTCATACCCTCACATGTCATCTGGCCTCATCTCCTCTGGAGACTGCCACCTCAGCCCTGACCATCTTGAGACCACTTGCACAGATCAACATGTGCCTCTACAAAGACCCTGGGATACCCTCCTTCCCCAGTACAGACCTCGTCCTGCAGCCTCTTCCCTTGCCTGAGGCCCCTTCTCCTCCTTCCCCAAGCAAGCCCTCACCCTGCACTGTTGAAAAGCCACCCCCATATGCCTGATCTGGTAGGTAGAGACCGACCAGTGAGCTCATCTAAAAGTGAGGTGGTGCTGTCTGTGAAGCCTGGCCCTGATGACTGTGAGTGCTGACTGAAGCAAGGTAGGCAAACAAATCTTGAAGTCCCGAGCAAAGTGCAGCCCGCCAAGTGCATGCCTTATATATGTTGTGAAACACATCAGTGTGTTTTCCCGCCGACATGGTCAGACGATCCAATGATGAGTCCGGCGGGCTGGCCTTATAATGATATGTTGATGTGTTACAATGAGGTTCCCGACGTCCAATGATGGGGAACATGGCCCGGCATTGGTTGGTGGAGCAGATGATCACAAACTGGTTTCATGATGTCATGAAATCGATTTTTGGGCTTCTCACCATATTGTCCGCTCATGCTACTGAACACGCCCGATACCTGCGACATGGAAAATCCCAGCCTGAGTTTCTCACAACCTTCATTACTCCATTTGGGAGGTTTTGCTTTAACAGATTAGCCTTCAGCATCGCATCAGTAGCAAAGATCTTCCAGAGGACAATATCAAACATACTAGAGGGACTGGATGGAGTCGTATGTCACATGAAAAATGTCCTGATCCATGGATCCACTCAGACAGAATTTGACACTAGAGTGCAAGCTGTGCTGTGACACCTACCAGAAGCAGAACTTACACCCAACAACAAAGGCAAATTCTTGCAGCTGGCTGTCAAATTCCTTAGACATATTGTGGATGGACCTGCTGTCAGAGTTGATCCACAAGAGCAATCAAGGAGTTTCCAGCTCCTCGGAACGTGACCGATCTCCAGAGATTTATGGATACGGTAAACAAAGTCGGAAAGTTCTTGCCCAAACCAGCTGTTGTCAATGAGTCACTTTGTCAGCTGTTACAGCAGGACAATACACAGAGCTGGAGGAAGCACAGCAGAGCTCCTATTAAGAAAGTCAAAGAGATGCTGATATCACCTGATATTGTAGCTCACTTTGACCCAGAGCTACCCACTATCATTGCTGTTGATGCATCTTCCACAGGATTGGTAGCTGTACTCTTTCAGATACAGACAGATGGAAAGCGTAGACCAGTTCACTATGCATCCTGTTCACTGACAGAGACTAAACAGAGATATGCAGTGATAGAGAAAGGAGCACTAGCTGCTAACTGGGCTCGCATTAAGTTCACAAATTATGTTCTTGGTCTCCACTTCAAGATAGAGGCAGACCGAAAACCTGTAGGCTAGAATTTTACACTCCCCCCGCCCCCCCAGCGGGCTTTTAGACAGGGGTGGGGGATTGGGGGGAGCGTGAAACTGCAAGAGCGGGAATTCCCTCCGGTGTCATGATAATAGTTGATTGTGGTAGTGGACGCCAGAATTAGATACTTTACGGTATATAGATAGGGGGTCACCTGACCTGGGATCGCACATGTTGGAGCCTGTCTTGATAGAATTCAATTAGTACAGGGATGTGTTTATGTTAGGAAAATGTGTTATCAATAAAGGTAGCTCAGCTACAATGTCGACGGTCTGTGTGCATCACTGAAACAAAAAACAAGACATGGTCTCAGAAGTAAACTAAACACAATAATGGAGGTTCTGAAACCATCGTCAGAGTTCAGTTTGGAGGGAAATCTCATTGAAAACTGAAGGAGGTTCCGGCAGCAATTCAAGCTGTACCACACAGTGATGAGAGTGGCAGAGACAATGAAATGCCAGATTAAACAGATGACAAAAAATGACAAGCAGTACACGGTCAAGCAGTTACATGCAGTTAAACAGAAACAGCCCCAGGAAAGAACAAATAGACAGTCTGAACGTAAAAAGAACAAAATTGCTATTAAAACATTTAAATGCAGCCAATGTGAAACAGAGCATTTACCATGTTGTCCAGCCTATGGAAAGCAGTGTAAGAACTGTGATAAACTAAATCACTTCGCTAAGATGTGTAAATCGAGGAAAGTGCACACGATTGACACAGACACTGAAACTAAACTTTTCGTTGGTGCAGTAACAACAAATTCCAAAGAAGACAAATCGAAGATTGATTTAAAGATTGCCAACATGATGGTGAAGTTCAAGCAAAATTCACGTTGAAAGATGATGAGATTGACAAGTACCCTCAGAAGAACACAAGACCAGTTTATTGCAGGCCTCATCCACTAAGGGAAATAGTAGAGCAAGAGATGAAAAATCTTGAGATTGAGAACATTATCTCTAAGGTAGAACAGAGTAATTGGGCTACTCTCATAGTGGTACTACCAAAGCCAGATGGTAGTAATGAATAATATAAGATTATGTGGTGATTGGAAAGTAACTGCATTTTAGACACTAGAATGTAATCCACCCGGTACTTTGCCAAATGTGGAAGGTTGTGGGAATTTGCGGATTGCCACAATCTTAGAATTATGCTCATGGGTTAATATAGCATGATCAGTCTAATGCTTGCAAACACCAGATGACCAAGGCTAACTAGGGAAAGAATGTAGCAAATGAGATGAGTCCTTTGTTTGTACCATACTATAAAGGTGGGGGCCTTCCAGTCGGATTTGGACTTCACCTATGGGCTGAGTTCGCGACCGGTGCCAAGAAACTTGAGGATATCTCTCGACCACGGGGTCGCCGCGGGGTCCCCGACGGGTAGAAGGATGTGAGATTATTGCTTGTAATTGTGTAAATATAATAAACTAGCATTTAGCAGTCAGTTGTCTCCTTTGATTCCACTAATATCAGTCAGATCTGAACAAAGCATTACCCTCTAACGTAACAAAGGTCTGTTCACAATGTTGTCAGGAGAATGGGTTTTATCAAAAGTAGATCTGAAAAATGCCTATCTGCATCTTCAGATAGACGATAAGGCTAATTAATATTTGACTATTATAGGTCTATGGGTCCATTTCAGTGTCATAGGCTGCCATTTAGTGGTTCTTCAGCCCCTGAAATTTTCAAAGGGTTGATGGACAAAATTTTGCAAGGAATTCAGGGGGTAGTGTGCTGCTTGGATGATGTATTTATTTCAGTTCCAAGCAGGCAGACCCATGGTGACAGGCTGCAAAAGGTGCTCCAACATTTGGAAAAGCATGGAGTTTGGGCGAAGACATACAAATATGAAATGTTTCAAATTTGGGTCACGCCATAGACAAAGATGGGTTATGCTCTACCAAGAGTAAGGTTCAACAATAAGAAATGTGCCACACTCTGAGAATATCTCTGAGTTCAGACCCTTTTGGGCTTTGTGAATTACTACAATAAATTCATATCAAATTTGGCAACCTTATTGCATCCATTAAATTAACTCTTGAGGAAGGATGTTCTGTGAAATTGGACAAAAGAATGTGGCAAAACATTCAAGTTGTGTAAAAGTCAATTAGTAGATGGTACAATGCTTGTACATTATGATGTGTCCAAAAAGTTTAAGCTAGCATCTGATGCCTCTCCATACAGATCTCTCGTATGTTGGACAATGGTGAGAAGACACTGATTCCATTTGCCTCACGCACCCTCAGTGCCAGTGAGTGGAATTATGCTCAAGTAGAACATGAAGCAAGGATTTTCCACTCCTGTTCGGGGTGGGCATCATGGAGGATGTGATTGCAAAATCTAACGAGAAGGCCAAAGGCGCAATTTATGTTGATGTAAAAGCACGAAGCGATTGAGCGCTCCCCCCGTCAATGGCGGGCTGCGTTTCCTGCTGCCAAACGTCGCAAACATCATTAGCATATGTTGCAGCTCAGTATGACACCTACTCACTGGAATCATCCCCCTATGTTGAATTTAAATCCCACATCAGTGTGCAATTAGAACAATGTGTTTCACAACAGCTTTTAAGTGATGGGCAGCTGGCACTTCACTCGGGTGGCAGTTTTATGTGTGCTGCCAGGCAATGGATCTATTGGTGGAAGGGGTTAGACAGGACTGGGGAAGGGAAGGGCCTGAAGGGCATGGGCTCTATTAGGGGCAACACAGACATATGGCTGGGGGTTGAGGGAGTATGGGTGGGAAATAAATGGGCACCCAACTGAAATATTAGTTCCAAGATGAGGACACAGCCACAGCTGAGACAGGTCAGCAGCTGCTCAATTGACATGCAGGGAGTCAGTAACGTGAAGCAATTATTCACATTCAAGCAACACTGATCCCTTAAAGTGGCAATGATTGTTCCCTGAGTGTTAACCCTTCATGCGCAACCTTCAAATTCACCGGAGTATTATGGAACTGCAGAACTATTGGGTGACTGGACAAGCTTGAGGATCCTCTTGGAAATGTGGCCCTGCACCTCTCACAGAGAAGAAGCCTCTGAACCCCCTTAAGTATTGTAATTTACGCATTGAACGTTCACCCATATGGCTATGCCAAACTGCGCAGTCTTGGAGTGCAGGTCATGGTGATACCAGCGCCTCAGCTAAAAGCAGAACTTCCAGTTGGCTGGCTGAAGCTGTTGGCAGTCGGTAATGTGTGTTGGTGGGGTTGTTGGGGGGGGCGGTAATGTGTTGAACGTAAATGCGCCCTCCACACTGGGCATCATTTCAGGGGCCAGGACTCTACAGCATGTGCAGAAAGGCATTGCAGCTGCAGTCATAGGGGATTCCTTGACCAAAAGTAGCTGCACATCTCCTTCGATGAGGAGGACATCAAAAGGGATAATGGGTCTGAATTTTATGCATGTCATGGGCACGCAATTGGCGGGCCCGGAAGCGGATGCGTTAATCACTGCCGCTCGCGATTGCAACCTAGATGTAATTTCACACCGGTCGGCCCTTAATTGGCCAGCCAGCGTAAAAAACGCCTGGACATTGACTCAGTGTTGCTGGCGGAGGCTGGGGCAGGGGCGGGAGTGTGGCAGGCGGTGGGTCCAATGGTGACCCGGAGGGGGCATTTAAAAGAGCACAGGCAGCTCCCTGAAGGCAGCCAGGAGCAGCGGAGGAGCCTTAGGGAGCTGTCAATGAGAGAATGGAAGATCGTATGCTTGGCAGGAGTGATGGCCTCAGCAACTGCTGGGCATACCACCCGACATCAACCTAGGCAACGGAAATAACAATGACAGACTCAGCCCTGTCAACTCTACAAAGTCCACCTTAGTAACATTTGGGGTCTGCTCCAAAATTGGGAGAGCTGTCTCACAGACTAGTCAAGAAACAGCCTCATCCTCACGGAATCATACCTTGCAGATAATGCCTCAGACACCACCTTCGCCATCCCTGGGTATGTCTTGTCCCACCAGCAGGACAGACCCAGCAGAGGTGGTAGCACAGTGGTGTACAGTCAGGAAGGAGTTGCCCTGGGAGTCCTCAACATCAACTCTGAACCCCATGAATTCTCATGGCATCAGGTCAAACATACGTCCTGCTGATTACCACATATCGTCCCCTCAGCATCTCCTGGGTCTCCGGCAAGTGGTGAGGAAACCAACAAGAGGGAAAAACATATTTTACTTCATCCTCACTAATCTGCATCCCGCAGATGCATCTGTTCATGACAGTATCAGTAGGAGTGACCACCACACAGTCCTTGTGGAGACAAAGTTCCGTCTTCACATTGAGGATACCCTCCATCGTGTTGTGTGGCACTACCGCCGTTCTAAATGGGACAGATTTCAAACTGATGTAGCAAGTCAAGACTCAGCAACCATGAGGCGCTGGGGCCATCAGCAGCAGCAGAATTGTCCTCGAACACAATCTGTAACCTCATGGCCCGGCATATCCCCCACTCTACTATTACCAACAATCCAGGGGGTCAACCCTGGTTCAATGAAGAGTGCAGGAGGGCATGCCAGGAGCAGCACCAGACATACCTACAAATGGGGTGTCAACCTGGTGAAGCTACAACACAGGACGTCTTTGGTGCCAAACAGCATAAGCAGCAAGTGATAGACAGAGCTAAGTGATTTTGCAACCAATGGATCAGATCTAAGCTCTGCAGTCCTGCCACATCCAGTCGTGAATGGTGGTGGACAATTAAACAACTCACTGGAGGAGGAGGCTCTGCAAATATCCTCATCCTCAATGATGGGGGAGCCCAGCATCTCAGTGCAAAAGATAAGGCTGAAGCATTTCTTCAACCTGAAGTGCCAAGTGGATGATCCATCTCGGCCTCCTCCGGAGGTCCCCAGCACCACAGACGCCAGTCTTCAGCCAATTCGATTCACTGCACATGATATCAAGAAACGGCTGAAGGCACTGGATATTGCAAAGGCTATGGGACCTGAAAATATTCTGGCAATAGTGCTGAAGACCTGTGTTCCAGAACATGCCACACCACTGGCCAAGCTGTTCCAGTACAACTACAACACTGGCATTTACCTGGTTATGTGGAAAATTGCCCAGGTATTTCTTGTACACAAAAAAACAGGATGAATCCAACCCGGCCAATTATCATCCCATCAGTCGACTCTCACTCAACAATAATCTGCTCACTGATGCTCGTTTTGGGTTCCTCCAGGACCACTCAGCACCTGACCTCATAAAGCCTTGGTTCAAACATGGACAAAAGAGTTGAACTCTAGAGGTGAAGTGAGAGTGACTGCCCTTGACATCAAGGCAACATTTGACCGAGTGCGGCATCAAGGAGCCTTGGCAAAACAGGAGTCAATGAGAATTGGGGGAAAACTCTTTGCTGGTTGGAGTCATACCAAGCACAAAGGAAAATGGTTGTGGCTGTTGGAGGTCAATCATTCCAGTTCTAGGACATCACTGCAGGAGTTCCTCAGGGTAGTGTCCTAGGCCCAACCTTCTCTTTCAGCTGCTTCATCAATGACCTTCCTTCCATTATAAGGTCAGAAGTGTGGATGTTCACTGATGATTGCACAATGTTCAGCACCATTTATGACTCCTCAGATATGGAAGCAGTCGATGTCCAAATGTAGCAAGGCCTGAACAATATCCAGGCTTGGGCTGACAAGTGGCAAGTGGATAAAAGAGTGTGAGGAGAGTAGTGGAGACACAGGATAGAAGAGCGTGAGGAGAGGGGAGACACAGGATGAAAGAGCACGAAGACACACCTTGTAGTTAAGAAGCATCTAACCTTAGTTGTCAGTGGTACTAGCATTCAATAAGCACAGTAAATTGTAGCATACATAGGAAGAAAGTAATTAAAGTAAATTAAATAACATAAGTTAGAATAGCGGGGTAGGTGTTATGTTGCAGCTGTGAGATGTGGGAGCTTTTGGACATCAAGGTGATCCATGACAAACACGTCTGCCAGAAGCGTAAGCAGCTTGAGGAATTCTGAATCAGGATTATTGATCTGGAAGCCAAACTACAGACACTGTGCAACATAAGGACGAGGGAGAAATACCTGGGTACTTTGTTCCAGAAGACAGTCACACCTCTTAGAATAGGGTCATCTTTTTGGTCAGCAGTGAGGGACAGGAGGATGTGACTGTCAGTGAGGCAGGTAATGGGACTGAGCAGACAGCAGGGGAGGAGCCTTAGGCTTTACAATTGTCAAACAGATTTGAGGTGCTCACAACCTGTGTGGGTGAAAGCAAAGTCTGCAAGGTGGATGAGCTGGCTGGCCATGGCACTGTGGTACACGAATCCATTCAAGCAGGGGGACCAAAAAGGAATGTAGTGGTAGTAGGGGATAGTATAGTGAGGGGGATTGACACTTCTTTGCAGCAAAGAGCGAGAGTCCAGAGGCTATGTTGCTTGCTTGGTGCCAGGGTTTGGGATATCTGCTCAGGGCTGGAGAGGAACTTGGAGTGGGAGGGGGAGGATCGTGTTGTCATGGTCCATATAGGTACCAATGACATAGGCAGAACCAGGAAAGAGGTTCTGCAAAGTCAGTATGAGGAGCTAGGTACCAAATTAAGAAGCAGAACCTCAAAGGTAATAATCTCTGGATTATTACCTGAGCCACGTGCAAATTGGCATAGGGCAAATAAGATTAAAGAGACAAATGCGTGGCTCAAAGACTGGTGTGGGAGAAGTGGGTTCCAGTTTGTGGAGCATTGGCATCAGTGCTGGGGAAAGCGGGGACTGTACCTTTGGGACGGTTTACACCTGAACCATGCTGGGATGAGTTATGGGTCCTCATAAATCGCAAAACTGGGGAAGTAGAGAGGGCTTTAAATGAAACAAGAGGGGTGAGAGATCAAGCTTGGCTAGAGGTAACAATTTAAGGTGTAGTGTCAAGACAGGAGAGCAAAATAGTAATATGAGAAATGAGGGTCAGAGAATGGCAGGAAGGGACAGAGAGAAAAAACCCTAAGAATACATCAACAGTCAAGACTAGATGTTACTAAGATAACAAAAAGTCAAACTGAAGGCTCTCTCTCTGAATGCACATAGCATTCATAGCAAAGTAAATGAATTGATGGCCCACATTGAAGTGAACAAATATGATCTGATAGCAATTACACAGGCATGGCTGTAGGACGACAAAGTTTGGGGCCTTAATATTGAAGGGTACATGACATTCAAGAAGAATAGGAAGCTAGGTAAAGGTGGAGGGGTAGCTCTGTTAATCAAAGAGGGCATTGGTGCAATAGTTAGAGATGCAATTAGCGACGGGCAATAAATGCTGGCCTAGCCAGCGACACCCACATCCCATGAATGAATTTTTAAAAATTGCCGTTCTTCGTGGTTCTTAGGGGTGTGTGATGCAGAGTTCCAAATGGCACATATCCCTGCACATGCCAAGGCTGGGAGATGTGCCCACTTGCCCTGTGTGTACAGAAGGACGAGGTGTGCTGGGCACCCCAACCTGCATCTCCTTGCGGTGGGGGGGCAAGGCTGGGATGGTGTGACAGGTAAAGGCTGCACTAATGAATGCAATTTTTCCCTTACAGTAGAAGCGAAGTCACAATGCACTGAAGTGTGCTTGAATGGGTGGTGGGGTCCTCAACACGCTGACACTTTCCAAGTTCGAGATGGACGCCCTGGACCTGGAATATGAGCATGGAGCAATGTCCACAGTTCATGGAGAGGCAAGGGTCTCGGATGAAATTAAGGGTCCATTGGACAGGTGAGAGATTGGGGAAGTGTGTAAGAGCTGTAGGATCGTGACATCTCCAATGAGAAATTCTAATCAACAGTTCCCATTGCTCATCCAATCACAGCGCCTCAGTGAGGCAGTTGTGCATTCCAACAAGCAACAGTAGTTCATGCACAGTCACTATGTTACAATGTAATTGATTGACATATTCTGTTTCTCCCTCAGAAGCGTCATCCTTATAATGCCCGATAGACCCTGAGGACGCTCCCTTGATACCTGAGGAGGAGGTGTGGACAGATCCACCCGTGTCACATCATCTCTCCGAACCAAGTACCAGCGCAGTTACAGACACATTGGTGGGCAATAGTGCGTTGGATCAGTTGGTAGTGCGCAGTGGTGAGGGCACATCACACTCACTTGAGGAGCTTGCAGAGGCAAAGAGTGTCCAGGGCTCTGGCAGTTGGAGAATTTATTGGAGACCTGGGCCATGCTGAGTTCGAGGAAGATGATGAGCCTCTGGAGTTGTCCATCAGGCGGCAGATGCTGGATGTCCAGCGGGGTGCGCAGGAGGATCTGGCAGAGATCCTGCGGGTCTGCGTGCCATGGTCCCTGAGATGGAGGAGTCCATGTGGAATGTGAGCACTGCAATATCCTAGAGCTCTGAGCACACTGTCTCCTCCATTGAGAGAGCGGTGACTCTCATGGAGAGGCAACTCCAGGAACTCAATCAGGGGTCTCTGAGGTTGCGCTCAGACCTGCAAGCCCACACACAGGCAATGACCTCAACAGGTCACTGTCAGTGTGGGAGATGGATTAGGCACCTAATCACTCTGCTAGGTGCCCGTCCATCAATGGATAGCAGGGAGGTTCAAACCAACCTCAGGCTGGAGATCCCATTGCATGTCGCATCGTCTCAGGGTGCACCAGATGAAGGGAGTAGGTCCTCAACCCTCTGCCAGTGCCCATGGCATCAGATGAGGCCATGACAACTGAGATGTGCCCAGCCATGGCACTGGACGCTCCCTCCCAGGCAGTGCTGCACAGGCTTCACCAGCCAGAGGACGCCCATCAAGACCATCAGGGCTGACAGGGCATCACGGTCAGCAGCTGCCTCATGGGACTCACTGTCTGGGACACTGCCTGCAGACACCAGGCCTCAGAAAGTGTTGCTTCCTCATACGTCCATCCAGCATCGAAGTTGCAACAGCACCCTACAGGACACACGGGCACATTCACGATCCTCAGTGGTATATTGGCTGCATGCCTTCAATTTGGCAAGGCTCCTCAAGGAGCCATGCACAATGTGTTATATCAATGGTGAGACTAAAACATTACACTTGGGACAAGGGAGCCGATGAAATTCCACTGGTGTAACTGCACTTACAGATAACTCTGTCAGCTCTGGGACACCTCCCAAAGTGACACTCACAGCCGGCAGTTTCAGTTTGGGTTCCTGAGTAGCATTAATCCTCATGCTTCAATGGAGGTGTGGCACCTGACAATGAGGAGGTCAAAACTCGCCTGCATGACATTGAGATACCCCCTCGCACAAACAACCAGTGTGTCCTCCTGGACAGCCCTTGCCCTAGCGAGCTCCAACATGGTCATTCAACATGAAACCCTCAAAGATATTTGCTAATGAGGAGCCCTGTTCAGGGTTATCACATTCTCACTTCTATCCTGCACATTGTCCGAAACAATGATGTGCTCTAACATAACATAAAGGCTGCTGTGCCCTCCAGATCTTACCATTTGGAAGTTTCATCAGTAACTTATTGGAGTGTCAAGGCAATGGGATGCACATCACTGTCTACCAACTTAGTAACACAACCCTTCTCCCGACTATAGGCAAAAACTACAAGGTGAGAAGTGCTTCAAGTTGGACATCTCAGTGCCTGCACACAAGTGTGCCATTGCTTTGTCACATTGAGGTGGCTCCCACTTTTTGCTGAGATAAACATATTGGCTCTAGGACCGTCAGACACCTGTATGGCTGAGGGAAACACACAAAGGCTCTGTTAATAGATTCATATCATTCAGAGCTTGCTGAGAGATAGCAGGCAACTGGAGTTGGACAGTACGTGAGTCTTCTGCATGCACGATCACATCTCTCCTTAAACACCTCACCTTCCCTTCCCAAGAATGCAAATGAGATGGGGGGACACCTCTGCCTCAATGGTGCAGAGCCAAGAATGCACATTACAGGTCCCAGCAACACAAGGGCTTCTTGTGAGAACAATAAGTTACATTAAGGGTCAGGCATTACCGATGTGGAGAGTGGCGTTGATATGGAACACTCACTGTGGTTAGATTGCAAGACACTGCACAGAACAGAGGCCCAGGATAGAGACAATTGGCATGAGTCCGTGCAGGAACCAAGGTTTCACGCATGACTGACATTAACACAGTTCATCATAAGAAGAAGGCAAAGACAGCAGAAGACATGAAATGATTGCGAGTGTATTTACATTTGTGAACATTATATATATGTGGTTAACACCTGTGCCCACGTTGCGCTACTACATCTTTTTAACTTTCCTTACCCTGCCACTACGTCTTGGTGCTTCCCTGACAAGCACAGTGGAGGCAGCCTGCTGACTGCTACAAACTGTTGACTGTGATGGCTTTGGAGTGCGTCCCCTGGAGGGCTGAGACCGGGAGGGCTCCGGCCTGCTTTCAGTTTGTGGAGCTGGAGGTGAAGGGGTCATAGAAAGAGGGGATTTGGGTCAGCCGGACACTCCCGGAGTCACTCCCCTGGGTGGATGACCTAGGGATGCCCATCTGCTGGTCCTCCTCCCTATGGGTGCCCGAGGGCCTCTGGCTGACTCCTTGAGGAGAAGGCACAGCTGGAGTGAGATCTAGGTGTCCCGTAGCCCGCTTATGTAGCCACTGATGGGTGCCACCAATGGCTACAGCGATGGAGTGCTGCTCCTGCAGCAGTGCAGGACCAATGTCCTGGACCAAGGTCTCTATGGCAGCTGCCAACCTGCCAGTGTGGACCTCAGTGTGTTGGCATGCTAGCGCTATGACCTCAGGTTGAATGCAGTTGGACTCCTCCATCATGCGTTGCAATCTGAGGAATGCAGCTGACACTCCTTCCCGATGTTCCCTTGATTGTCGCTGCAGCTCCACCAGCTGATTTAGGACTGAGTCCAGGGGCTCGTCATCTGACTCGGACTCAGCAGAATCATGGCCTCCAGCAGTCCTCCAAGTGCTGGCGACCGAGGATGTCCCTGCCTCCGCCTGCTGTGCGCTGTGTTCACCGGACTATGAACCTGAGGCTACTCTAGAACTAGGTACCACCGAGGTTTGTATCTATGCACTGGTGGAGGGTGTGGTTGAGTGCTGTGAAGGGTCTTCAAAGATGCTGACATCAGGATCCTCATTTAACGTGTCCTTAGGGTTGGAGCTGAGGGCTTGGCTTGTGAATGCCCTCGGCAGCTTTCCTAAAGTGTCTGCGAAAGAAATGAGAGATAATTATTGCATGGCAGGAGACTCTGAAACAGGTTGTACGGTTGTCTTGAGGATGTTGTCATGTTGGGTGTCACTTGGGTGTTGGCCGCCAACCTCACCATTAGAGCAGGCACGGCTGTGCCCTCTCCAGTCCGTTGTATGGCCCTATTTTCAAAGTCTGTGAGAACCTTGATCATGGCGAGTCCTCTGCCAGTCTGGGACCTCCCCCTCTTATTCTGAGCCAGCTTGTCCTGCATGAAGACAGATGGAGAGAGTGTGAGCAAAATGAATGCGAGGGCAGGTGATAAGGATGCCTGGCATGTGCGGTTGGTGAGTGGAGCCCTGAACATGAAAAGGACGCATGCTCCAGAGAGATGAGGCCAGATGGAGATGTGAGGGTGCATGAGAGTGAAAGATGATGTCCCTTGAGGTGGCAGCGAGTGAGGTTCTTGTGAATGTGTGATGGGATTATGAGTGTGTGTGATGTGAGTAATGAGATGGTTGACTTACCCTAGTGGAATGGAGGAGATCGTTCATCCGCTTTCTGCACCGGTGGCTGACCTCTTCTGCAGGGTATTGGCACTGACCTCCACTGCGACTGCCTCCCAATCCCAATTGGTCACCTTGCTGGATGTCCTGCAGCCAAAGAGGGAGTGGAGGACATCGTGGCAGGGCCTCAACTGCATCCAAGAGGCACTTCAGTGAGGTATCAATGAATTTGGGCGCTGCGTGCTTCCTACCTCTGGATGTGCAGCTGTCCTAAGCTGCAGAGAGTGCGAACACTGTGCAGGGGTGCTGGTTAAGTATGGCGCCCGGGGTTAAGGAGCACTGAGGCCATGGTGAGGCGGGTGAATCAGAGGCTGCCTGGCAGTGATATGGCGTGTTCCCCATGGATGAATAATTAATGGAGCCTGAAGCACACAATACAGCGTGAAAACCCGCCATTTCAGTCAACAGGTTGAACACCATTTTTTACTCCCATTAACGGACTTTGCTGATTTCAGGGACAATCCCATCTATTGTCTATGATTTTTGGAGTAAAAAGATTTCATAAATACCTGCATGATCATAGTTTCACAACTGAAGCTGATCATAAGCCACTGACAGCTATATTTAATCAAAGCCTCCAGTACTCACTTTAGCTGCAGCCTGAATGTAGAGATGGGATCAGATTTAGGCTGCTTGTCAGTACAACATTAAGTTCAAATGATGGTAAGATCAATGTAATGCTGATGTGATGTCTAGATTACCAGTGTCCCCCAACGCCCCAAAATCTGTCTAATTCGGCCTTGAATAAAGTCAATGACCCAACTTTCACTGCTTTCTGGGGAAGAGAATTCCACACACCAATGACCCATTGGGGGAAAATATTTCTCCTCATCTCTGTCTTAAAAGGCACACCTCTTATTAGTAAATTATGTCCTCTAGTTTTAGCCTCCCCCACAAGAGGAAACGTCCTCCGGATATCTTCCCTATAAAGCCTACTCGGGATCTTGTATGTTTCAATAAGATAACCTCTCATTCTTCTAAGGTCTAATGGGTATAGGCATAACCTGTTCAACTTTTTTCATAAGACAATCCCTTCATCCCTGGAATGAGTCTTTCTCTGAAATGCTTCTAAAGCTAATATATCTTGTTTTTAAAATAAGGATGCTAAAACTGCACACAGCACTCCAGATATGGTTTCATCAAGGCCTTGTACAACTGCAGTAAAACTTCCCTCCTTTTATAGTCCATTTCTCTTGCAATAAACACCAACATTCCATTTGCCTTCCTAATCACTTGCTGTAGCTGTATACTAACTTCATATGATTCATGCACCAGGACACTTAGATTCCCCAGTACCACTGAGTTCTGCAATCTTTCTCATTTGAAATAGTATACTGCTTTTCTATTCTTCCTGGCAAAGTGAAGTTCACATTTACCCACATTATACTCCATTGGCCAAATGTATGCCCAATCACTTAACCTGTCTGTATCCCCTTTGCAGTCTCTCAACATCTCCTTGAAAATTATTTCCCTACCTATTGTAGTGTCATCAGCAAAATTAGTTACCATATATTCGGTCCCATCACCCAAGCCATTGATATAGATTGTAAATAGTTGAGGACCCAGCACTGACCCCTGTGACACTCCACTAGTTGTTGTTTGCCAATCCAAAAAAGACACATTTATCCCTACAATTTGCTTACTGTTAGCCAATCAATCCTTTATCCATGCTAATATGTTACCCCCTACACTATGTGCTCTTATGTGTAGTAACCTTTGATATAGTACCTTATCAAATGCCTCTTGGAAATCCAAATAAACCATATTTACTGATTCCCCTTTATCCACCATGAATATCACTTCATCAAAAAACTCTCACAGGTTAGTTAAACACAATTTCCCTTTCACAAAGCCATCTTGGCTTTGCCTGATCAAATCATGATTATCTAACTATCCTGCTATAACTTCCTTAATAACATATTGTAGCATTTTCCCTTACGACATGAATCAAAATCCATTTCTCCCACTCCCATCTTTGAGCCACACATTCATCTAACTAATCTTATTTACACTATGCCAATTTGTTCATGGTTTAGGTAATAATCCAGAGATTATTACTTTAAGGTTCTGCTTTTTAATTTAGTCCCTAGCTGCTCATACTCACTATGCAGAGCCTCTTTCCTAGTCCTCTCTGTGTCATTGGTACCTGGATGCTTCCCCTCCCACTGCAAGTTCCTCTCCAGCCCAGAACAGATGTCCTTAACCCTGAGAACTGGCAGATAACATAGCCATCTGGGATCTTACTCTCAACTCCAGAGAATGGTATCTACCCCTCTGACTATACTGTTTCCTATCACGACCACATTCCTCTTCGCTTCCCCCATTTGAATAGCAGCCTTCAGCATGGCACCATGGTCAGTCCACTCATCCACCTTGGAGTCCTCTTCCTCATCTACACAGGTATCAAGCACCTTATTTTTGTTGGACAAAGTCAGGTGCTGAGGCTCCTCCATCACTACATGCTGGCTCTTCTTAGCTGCCTGACTCGCAGTCACACCTTCCTGTCCCTGAGCATTGACCAATGCTAAAGATCTGCCTAACCTAAGTGGAGTGACTGACTCCTAGAAAAAAAATGTCCAGGTAACTCTCCCCCTGTAATGCCCCACATTGTTTGCAGCTCAGACTCCAGCTGAGCAACTCAGAGCCGGAGTTGCCTAAGCTGCAGACACTTTCTGTAGGTATGGTTGTCCAGGATTCACTACAAGATTCACCACAAGAGGTTGCTATTATACTGCTCCCTCCTTAATGAAAAAAGTTACCGAATGTTCAAATTCCATACAACTGAAACATTTTTCTTTATCAATTATTTACAAATCCAACCTAACCATTGGTTTCCTATTCCTAAAGGGATACCTCCTTCCTTGTGACACAAACTTTCAAAACCTGGAAAGGACCATGATCCATCTTGGCTGAGTCTGAGGAGAAGCTTTCTCCAACAATGACTGATTTTGCCCTTGACCTTTGAATGAATTTTCCACTTCATCAGACATATCTGTCTTTGACTCCGACTCAGATCTGAACCGGTTTCAGACACAGCTTGTGTTGGAGTAAGAATCCTTACTCTACTTGCATCCTGACCATCCAATTCACCAGACTCATATGATTCTTCTCAGCTCCCTTCTTCATGAACCTTTTAAGCTAAAACATGACACATATGTACAAACCTAACCTTTCCACTACCAAACATCTTGACCAAATATGTGCGAGGATTACATATTTTCACCACTCTTCCTGGTAGCTACTTCAACCAATAATAATGATGATCTTTCACTTTAACCTTCTGGTTCAACTTCAGACCTCTTTTGCTCATTCTACCTCTACAATGATTCCTTTCTGTTGGATTGTTTCTCTTCCACCGACAATGCTAAATGTGGCTTCAGCAAAGAAAACCTTGTTCTCTGCTTTCTTCTAAGAAAAATTTCAGCTGGTGTTCTGCTAATAGTATGTGAGATGTGTTATGTTAAATAAACAGAAAATTCACCAGTTTGTGATTCAATGACAACTGACGTTTCTTCAATTTGTACCTAGCATTTGCTTTACAAGAGCACGCTTAATAATTTCTACTATGCACTCTGCTGCTCTGTTTGAAGCAGGATGATATTATCCTGCAGCTTAATTTCAAGTTGAAGATATATATATTTTTTATTCATTTATGGGATGTGGGCATCACTGGTTAGGCCAGCATTTATTGCCCATCCCTAATTGCCCCTGTTCAGAGGGAATTTAAGAGTCAACCACACTGCTGTGGGTCTGGAGTCACATGTAGGCCAGACCAGGTAAGGACAGCAGATTTCCTTCCCTAAATGGCATTAGTAAACCAGATGGGTTTTTACAACAATCGGCAATTGATTCATGGTCATCATTAGACTTTTAATTCCAGATTTTTATTGAATTCAAATTCCACCATCTGCCATGGTGGGGTTTAAACCCAGGTCCTCAGAGCATTACCCTGGGTCTCTGGATTACTAGTCCAATGACAATACCACTACACCATCACCTCCCCCAGATATATAACAGATAAACTTTCCATTTCACGTTTATGTTTAGAGTATTTTAATTGTAGCTGATATTTTCCATCTACAATTTATTGTCTCTTTCCATCCATGTTTTGCTCTGCTGGAAACATAGACTGCTGCTGAATGTCAGAATGCAAGCAATTCAGGGAGGGCTCATCCATACTGGTTTGCTGGGAGAAGCCGGCCTCACCTTCACCACTGGAGCGATCTCTGCCCTCCCCTGCCAACTGGGCGGCATCCTCCCCAAACCTTGAGAGCTCTTGTACGGTGCCTGTCCCTCCTCTGATCTGGGATCTCTCCCTCCTGTTGTGGGCTCACTTGGCCTGCATGGAGAGTGACGTGCAATGTTGTATTCAGCCTGTTCATCTACTAAATCTATCCTCTCTCTCATACAGGCAGCAGCAGTTCCAGACAGAGTAGCAGAGGCAATATTAAGCCCCAGCCCCCAGGCCACCTCAGAGGAGGATGCTGAGGATACATTTGATGAAGTCCCATCACTGCATTCACCTGCACCCTCCTCCTGTGCAGAGACACACACCCTGGTGGGTCATGGATCTACACTAGGCTCGGGGTCACATTCTAGGGCCTGGGCAACAGTTGGAGGCAGTGACAGTCCATGTCTCTGGCACTCAGAGGACTGCTGGAGAACAGGCACCAGCTGAGTCTGAGCCAGATGATGAGCCTCTGGAAGTGGCCATCTCTAACATGCAAAGACAGGCCGTGGGCAATCAGGAAGAGTTGTGAAAGGCACCCAACAGGCAAGAGCAAAGAATGGAGGAGTCCATCCCCCTTCTGTCTGATGTTGTGACTCTGACATGCGAACGCCTTGAGGTCTCCATGGGAAGGGTTCTGGCTGTCTTGGAGACGTGGGTTCAGCAGATTCTGCCGAATTTGAGCTTGGACCTACACTCTATCGCTTTGTCATTGGTGGGATCCATCAGTGGCTAGGTGAGAGGGGTCTGGGCACCTTGACCTCCTTCCTGGTGCCCCTTCTCCTCAAGGAGTCAGACAGGGGTCCTTGAGCACCCACAGGGAGGAGGGCCATCAGCTGGACACCTTGGGAACAGCTACCCAGGTGATACCGAGCATGTTCAGCAGATCCCAAATCCCTCTGCCTGTGGCCCCCTCACCTCCGAGGATGGTGTGCCTGCCCCACAGCAGGATACCCAAAACAGGCTGGGACCCTCCAGGTCTCAGCCCTCCAGAGGGCACCCACCAAAGCCATCAATGACAACAGGGCATAGCATTGAACAGTCTACCTCCACCTCTGCCGTGGGTGTCAGGGATGCACTAAGATGTAGAGGTAGGGGATTAGAAAGGCTAAGAAACAATGATATCACTTATGGGTCATGGGTATTCACTCACTGTTTATATAATGCACTTTTGTAAGTGCATTTGTTGTTGCTGACAATGGTGTCATCACTTGAATGCGTTGCTCATATGCAACTATGTGCCCTCATATTGTGAGGGTGGTTTAAGCTCCAACTCTGTGACTTTTTTGAGCCCTACATTCATGTGATGACTAGCTGACTCATTTAAGTTACTTGCCCAATGTGTAATATTAGGGAGATGTGTCAAGCTCTTTATTGAAAGTGACTGCAAATTGAGGTATGAACTTTTATTCCTTACAAGGCAACATGGAGTTATGCATGCTCAATTGCCTTGAAGAGTCATCAGTAATGTTGTCTCATCATCAAATGGCTGTCTTCATTGTTAGTGCAAATGACCAAGACCTGCAGCCCTGATGGGATCTCCAGCCATGTCTGCATCTCTGTGGCCGCAAGAAGTGTCTCATTCAGGAGGCCCCAATTGCATCAAGTCCATTTGATGCAATGTTTGCACTGGTGAGCTACCTTTCACTTTCCAGAGTGGCTAACTGCAGCTTTGGCTGCTGACCTTTCCAAAGATTAGGGCCTGGTGAAACCTGAGGGTTGGAGGCCCAAGGCCGAATGCTGACTTTGCTCTCGATGTGAGTAGTTGTAAAGGCCTTTCACATCACTGGCATGCCGCCAAGGGACAGGAGAAATGTGCTCAACGTGGAAGACATGCCCGTGACACACTGATAGCTGTAAGTGTGTCACGGGCATGTCTTCCACGTTGAGCTGCTTCGATGGCACCCTTACATGGAAGCTCACCATCATCTTCCTCCTCAGCTTTCTGCTCTTCCAGGTCTTCATCACCTGAGGAGTTCTCAGCCTTCTCCATGCCTCCCTCTGGCAAGTCATCTCCTTTTTAAAGCACCAGGTTGTGAAGGGCGCAACACACCACGATTATGTGGGACAACCTCTGTGGAGAGTACTGCAGAGCTCCACTTGAGTGGTCCAAAATATCGGAAGTGCACCTTTAGGATGCAGATGGCCTGCTCTATGATGGATCTTGAGCTATGCGCATCATTGTATCTCTCTTCCAAGGCACTTTGGGGTTGTCAGGAGCCATCTTTTCAGTGGTACCCATTATCACTCAGCTGCCAACCCTGTAAATGCTGTGGCCCTTCGAATATCTGAGGCACCCAGGAGTGACTCAGGATGTAGGAGTCACGGGAGCTCCCAGGGTACCTGGCACTAATATGCATGATGTGCTTCTGATGATCACACACCAGCTGAATGATCAAGGAGGGGACCCCTTTCCTGTACTGAACATCAGGGGCTGCTGCCTTGGAGCTCTCAAAGCAACCTGTGTGTAATCGAGTGCACCCTGTACGCTAAGGAACCATGGGATAGCTACGAAGCCAAGGAATCTAGCAGCCTGGCTGGTTTCATCCAGTGTGAACCTCACATAATTATGAGCCTTACTGTAGAGGGCATTTATCACCTCCTTGGTACATTTATGTATTGAGGATTGAGACATGCCGCATAGGTCCCCTGTGGATTCAGGGAAATTGTGTGCGATGGAGACATTCAGCTCAAGTTACAGCGCTTCAAATGTCAGTGCACCTTCTCAAAACGCTGTTCCTGACTTCCATCAGCTCAGAGCTCATCACAGTGTTGTTACTCTAGGGAGTTTGAGGGTGCCCTCTGAGAGGGCCCCTCAGCCCAGCTGTGGGCTCCTCCCATATTGCCTCAGACCCCACCCGTTCAGATTCTTTTCCAGTTTCGATTTTAAACTGTGTCATAACTTCAAGGTCTGAAGATGGTGGTGCTGCATTTCTACTTTGGGACCAGCTTCGACCCTCCCTCTATCAGTGTTTGGGTATCTGCACTTCCCCGATCTTCCTCAAACCTCACGATATGCAGGTAGATCTCCCTCTGGAGATTCTCCCGCCTCTCCCAGTAACCCATTGGATCCCATTGCCATTGTGGTGGACATTACAGCCTTCCCCGCTGAACCCATACACATGTGGACCTCACCTCTCCCCATCTTTAGCTGTGTGCAAGGTGACATACAGAGACGACATTCCCAGGAGGGCTCCAAGTACCAACTCCCTGTATTATGTTTTCCCCATTTACAGGCTGCAGATGCCTCCCCCGAACATGGCCATCCCATCTGCAGCTCACTGCTGAGCCAGACACCCCCATCACCAGTTAGTGTGAGACAACGACCATGCCTTGCACACCAAGATTTGCCAGATCCCTATGGAGAACAAAGGCTGTGTTCCTCTCTGGAGCAGGAAGATGATATGCATGCATTGCATAGCCCTTAGCAGGGTCTGAGGAGCCCCACGACTGCCTTTAATCTCTCAACTCGACTATGTGGTCCACAGAGTCCCAGGACTGCCTTTAATCTCTCAACTGGACCTCTCTGCCCCAGTCCAGGGACTATGACTGTCTTTCACTCAGCTCTCAGTTCCTTCACGACTGGCGACAAGAACATTTCCCATCCATGAGTCTCTGTGTCACCCGTCTCTCTTATGCAATCCTTCCCCCTGACATCACTCATGAGTGTATGTGCAACCCTTCCCTCTCATGCCACACTAACTCCTCCTCTTTCCTACTCCAGAGTCTGCGTGAAGCTCCCATTCATGCAATCTGTCTCCCACCCACCCCCTTTCTATGTCTGCACTGCAGTGTCCCACGTCAGGTTCCAGCTTCCCCACCACCAATCTTCCCTCTGCCTGACATTGTACCCCTGCTTCCAACACCATTATACCCCCTTCAATCTCATGTCTCTCATACATCACCCCCTCCCCTCCCGCTCACCACTCTGGTCTCTGTTTTAGAGTACAACCCTGCCTGAGGCCCGCATTCATCCTAGAGTAGCCCAGCAGCGACCATGAGCAGCCCAAGCATAAACCCCCACCAGTGTGGGCTAATGCCAACATCACTGACAACCCGGGGCAGCGCTGTTGCGGCTAGGCTCCTAGCATTGTACTCACCTCAAAGTCATAAGCAAAGTGAGGGTGGACTGCTGCATGCCACTTATATCCTGAATCAGACTGCCCTAATTTCCCACTGGTGTGGAACATATTTAGGAGGGGGAGCCTGATTCCAGCGAGTTGTGTTTTTAATGAGTATCCATGACATGCTAATGCATGTAAAATGGTGCTCCCATCAAAGGTCAGTGGGAAATCCGATCCATCATCAGCATGCCATGAAAGTGGTAAGGGGGAAATTCCAGTTTGTTTTCCCACCAATGGGAATTCAACTTTTGGCATTTTCTGAATTTTGCACTCCTGCCTGCCACGAAACTGCCGCCAGTGGGACCGGAAAATTCTATCCATCTTTTCTGTTTTTTTTATTCTTTCACCTGAGTAACTACTTTTCACATGTGACCTAGTTAGTGAGCATTGATGGGCCATTCAAACATAGGGGAGAACAATCTCATAACAAATTCAATCTAGTCATGACCCAAAGTCTACACACACGCATTGTCTACCTGGCATCACTGGTGGTGATCACAAGTGGAAACAGGGCTGATTTGCTCCTTCCTAGCTCAGGGAACTAAGACAGTTGCCTCATTTTGCACCGGCAAAGGTCAACCACCTTTCTGAAACCTACATTCTGCAGGGCCTTTACTAGTCAGTAATGGTTTAGATTTCTGTTGTTTTATTATGTTTCTAGGCACCAAGACCACTGTTTATTAAGATAAAAGCAAAAAATTGCGGATGCTGGAAATCCAAAACCAAAAATACCTGGAAAAACTCAGCAAGTCTGACAGCATCTGCGGAGAGGAAAATAGTTAACGTTTCGAGTCCGTCTCACTCTTCAACAGAACTAAGGAAAAATAGAAAAGAGGTGAAATATAAGCTGGTTTAAGTGGGGGTGGGACAGGTAGATCTGGATAGAGGGCCAGTGATAGGTGGAGATAACCAAAAGATGTCATAGACAAAACGACAAAGAGGTGTTGAAGTTGGTGATATTATCTAAGGAATGTGATAATAAAGGTACAGATAGCCCTAGTGGGGGTGGGGTGGGGGGAAGGGATCGAAATAGGCTAAAAGGCAGAGATAAAACAATGGATGGAAATACATTTGAAAATAATGGAAATAGGTGGGAAAAGAAAAATCTATATAAATTATTGGAAAAAAGGGGGATCGGAAAGGGGGTGGGGATGGAGGAGAGAGTTCATGATCTAAAATTGTTGAACTCAATATTCAGTCCGGAAGGCTGTAAAGTGCCAAGTCGGAAGATGAGGTGCTGTTCCTCCAGTTTGCATTGAGCTTCACTGGAAGAATGCAGCAGGCCAAGGACGGACATGTGGGCATGAGAACAAGGTGGAGTGTTGAAATGGCAAGCGACAGGGAAGCCTGGGTCATACTTGCAGACAGACCGAAGGTGTTCCGCAAAGTGGTCACCCAGTCTGCGTTTGGTCTCTCTAATGTAGAGGAAAAAACATTGGGAGCAGCGAATGCAGTAGACTAAATTGAGGGAAGTGCAAGTGAAATGCTGCTTCACTTGAAAGGAGTGCTCGGGCCCTTGGACAGTGAGGAGGGGGGAAGTAAAGGGGCAGGTGTTGCACCTTCTGCGGTTGCATGGAAAGGTGCCGTGAGAGGGGGTTGAGGTGTAGAGGGTGATGGAGGAGTGGACCAGGGTGTCCCAGAGGGAATGATCCCTGCGGAATGCCACCAGGGTGGGTGAAGGGAAGATGTGTTTGGTGATGGCATCATGCTGGAGTTGGCAGAAATTGCGGAGGATGATCCTTTGAATGCAGAGGCTGGTGGGGTGATAAGTGAGGACAAGGGGGACCCTATCATGTTTCTTGGAGGGAGAGGAAGGTGTGAGGGCGGATGCGCGGGAAATGGGCCGGACACGGTTGAGGGCCCTGTCAACCACCATGGGTGGAAAACCTTGGTTAAGAAAGAAGGAAGACATGTCAGAGGAACTGTTTTTGAAAATGGCATCATCAGAACAGATGCGACGGAGGCGAAGGAACTGAGAGAATGGGATGGAGTCCTTACAGGAAGCGGGGTGTGAGGAGCTGTAGTCGACGTAGCTGTGGGAGTCTGTAGGCTTGTAATGGATATTGATGGACAGTCTATCACCAGAAATTGAGACAGCGAGGTCAAGGAAGGGAAGGGAAGTGCCAGAGATGGACCATGTGAAAATGATGGAGGGGTGGAAATTGGAAGCAAAATTAATAAATTTTTCGAGGTCCAGACGAGAGCATGAAGCAGCACCGAAGCAATCATCGATGTACCGGAGAAAGAGTTGTGGGAGCGGGCCGGAGTAGGACTGGAACAAGGAATGTTCCACATACCCCATAAAGAGACAGGCATAACTGGGGCCCATGCGGGTACCCATAGCCACACCTTTTCCACTGTTTATTAAGTCAGTTATCATGCAATTTTACAGAAGTTACATGCAGCAATTTGTATTTTTCTAGATGTATGAATCTGTACACTGCCAGCAGATGGAGGATACTGCAAGGTCAAGATCCTGTAAGGTCGAGTTTTATTACAATAAAAACACCCATAAGTGTGAGGACATTGCATATCGTGGCTGTGGGGGTAACCGAAACCAATTTGGATCGAGGCTTTACTGCCTGGAGTATTGCCGAACGTTTGAAGATAAGTTTCTGTTCAAACATTTTTTCCTGTTTTGTAATGTGCTGCTTTGCCAACAGGACATGTTCAGTTAGGAAAAAGAAAATGGGACAGGAAGGGTGAGAGTTCCTGCTTATCGGAACAGTTTTAAAGAGTTTGAATAGCTTGAAAAACTGAACTGTGCAACTGGTGCTTACAAACAACCAATTCAGAGAACAAAATATAAAATTCCATTTATTCTCGTGCTAAATGGATTTCCGTCAATAGGATATTCCCAGATTTCTAAAAAATATTTGCAAAATACGTTTCCAGATCATTCTATAGAAAAGTTTATACTTAGTGATACTGCTTTGATATTTTCTAAAAACTACTTTTAGATTTTTTTTTCTGAAGTCACATTTCCAAGAAAGATTTCAAATTTGTAAATTCCCATCCTGTCATTGGGACTTTGTTATTCTAGATGGGAATCTGCTCCCAGCTCCACCTGTACTGATGATGTCTATATTTTAAGGCCAGAACTTTATGCTTGCACAATGGGTGAATGTCCCTCCCATGCTGCCATAAAATCAGGTGTCAGGTCCCAAATGTCATTACACCCAACTCGAATATTATGGAAGGGTAAAGGAGGCCCGTGTGCCTTCCGGCATTTTATGTGTCATTTTATTACAATATAATACCTTGGGTTTATTTACTGTCAAAGACACAAGGCACCAATCTCTCATAAGGGATTTGGTAAGCATGTTGTGGGTTCATTTATTAAGGCAAGGCACATGAGGACAGTCCTACATGGGCATGAAGCTTAAAGACATCAGAGCTGTGTGTCTGTGCTCTGCTCAAAACAAAAGTGAAACTAAGACTAGATCACATGACACATTTCCTTTCTCGTGATGTCATGCTGCTAGCCCTTAAAGGCACATTACAAAGTAATGAACTCATTATGGCAATTAAATTGTGAATTCACTGTGATTTCTCACTGCCTGTGTGATGTAACAGAGGTCGCACAGCCTTATTGGGCAGGAGACAATCACAGCAGGGTCGTTGAAGGAGCATAATGGCCCCGTATCTCAGGAAGGATGTGCTGGCCCTGGAGAGGGTCCAGAGGAGGTTCACGAGAATGATCCCAGGAATGAAAGGCTTAACATATGAGGAACGTTTGAGGACTCTGGGTCTATACTCGATGGAGTTTAGAAGGATGAGGGGGATCTGATTGAAACTTACAGAATACTGAAAGGCCTGGATAGAGTGGACGTGGGGAAGATGTTTCCATTAGTAGGAGAGACTAGGACCCGAGGGCACAGCCTCAGAGTAAAGGGAAGACCTTTTAGAACAGAGATGAGGAGAAACTTCTTTAGCCAGAGAGTGGTGAATCTATGGAATTCATTGCCACAGAAGGCTGTGGAGACCAGGTCATTGAGTGTATTTAAGACCGAGATAGATAGGTTCTTGATTGGTAAGAGGATCAAAGGTTACGGGGAGAAGGCGGGAGAATGGGGTTGAGAAACTTATCAACCATGATTGAATGGCAGAGCAGACTCGATGGGCCGAATGGCCTAATTTCTGCTCCCATGCCTTATGGTCTGATGGTCTTATAATGGTGGTTTAAATGGCAACATCAGAGGAGCGCATTGAGGTGTTGGAGGCTGCAGCTGAGACTGCATGAAAGGTGAAGAAATTGTTTTCTGAGCATTCTGAGCAAACGTCTGATATTGAGCCAGTGAACGGTTCAGCTTAAGGGAGACATTTGGATGTGGGGCTTCACCCAAGGAGGTTCCATTTCAGGGAAGGCTAAAATAAAAGGAGGCGCAGAGTCCATGGGAATAGTACACTCAGGAGGAGGCTCCTCAAGTGAGGGTGAGGGAAGGAGAAGGAGGGAGTTGAGAACAGCTGGTCAGGGGCAGCAGCAACCTGCTTGCCAACCACATACACAGCCGATGATGCTGAAGGGCCAGAAGGCCTCAGAGAGGAGCATAGGCAGGGACACTCAAGGAGACAATGTTACCCTGAAGGAAGAGAGTAAAGGCAGATCTCAAATTAACTTCAGATGACGGAGTGCCAGTGTTATAGCCTGTGACACTGAAGATCATGGTTCTATCCCTTGGGATCCTTTGAAGGATCAAGAGGAGATTTGTGCGGCATATCACGATCATCAACCCATCATTGTATCGAGATAGTCAATGTGCATTGTTCAGGAGAGTGGACAACTTTACAAAGTTTACCATTGATGATGACAGACTGGCCGAGAGAGCAAGAGACTTTGGGGCCATCGTGGGATTCTCAATGCGCTCCTCTGATGTTGCCATCAAGTGCACTCATGTGACCATAAAGGCACCCATTGGGAAGCCAGGAGCATTTGTGAACCAGTTAGGATGTGTTGACAAACTTCACATTCTGCAGGTATGTGCACAGTACCTTGCATGTAGCCCTGATGCCTTTTTCCTCAGGCACTCACAGCTGCCTAGGCAGATCTAAATCACTGGTTACTAGGAGACAAGGGTTATTAGTTAAGGAGTGGCTTATGATGCCGACCAGACATCATGTTCTGAGACAGAGGGGAGTTAAAATGTGAGCCATGGCAGCTATAGAGGGGATCATTGGTTTGCTAAAAATTAGATTTTTCTGCCAAGCCCAATCAGCTGGCACCTTGCAGTACGCACTGGCTCATGTCTCCTTGATTGTTGTCATTTTTTGTGGACTCCACAACTTGGCATTGCAGGGGGTGCAGAGTTTGGTGGGAAGAACTGGCATCTGAGGACATCTGTGCCACAAGCATCATCAGATGATGAGTCCACTGAAAACTCAGAAGAGGAACATTAGTATCCTGAGCAACATGCCACCACGTGAGGGACTGCAGAGAATGGGTGCCCAGCATGTTGAGGGAGGCTTTGATAATGAGGCATTTCGGATAACGATTTGGAGCCCTCTCCCAACCAGCATTAGAGAGACGAAATTTGACGTCTGTCCACCCCATTAAACAAATATTAAATACATCCATGAGGCTCATGGCTCTTTAGTGGATGTTGTAAGGGTTTAGTAGATCATCATGAAGAGGTTTGTAAGGTTGTATATAAAGTGTTAATTGGTAACACATAACTATATACATATATACAAAGTATAGCCGAAGCTTGGAGTGAGCTTCATGCTGACTTCTACCTGAGTCTCTCCATACACTGTCTATTATCATGTCTGCTATCATGTGACTCTCTATATCATGATGTGGGTGGTACTGTTCTCCAGTCCCACATAAACCCTTCCTATGTCAAACATCATTATACTACAGAGGGCATCTGAATTCCATCAGGAAATGTCATGGCGTTGCTGCCCTTATCACTATCATGTAACCTTGAGATCCCTCATAAGATGACACAGTCATAAAATGGTGACAATCATTTAATAAAGCGCATGAGAACAACACAATAAGCAGCCTTACGCATCCAGTGATCAGCCATGATAACCCTTCAGTTGATTTCATTTTAGAGGTCCTTTGAAATGGAGCTGAGAAGTCTTAGGCCCTGTTTATATACAAGCATTTTTAATGAGGTTTTATGACTCTTGAAGTGAAGAGCTGGGTTACCAAAGTGGGGTATTAGCTGAGGGAAGTTAAAACAAACAGAGGGTACAAATAACTGTGCTGTTGCCTAACAACAGGGGCCTGAGAGAGAGAGACCAGCAGAAAAACAGGAAGAAACAGAAAGCAGTTTTAGGTCAGTTGGTATGTGGACATCACAAAGACAGAAAGGTCTTATAACAAAGAAGAAAAGTACCAAAACCAGAAAGTGGGACTGAGAGGGGGTCCCAAGTGACTTTCTAGTCAAAGAACAGGAATCTGAAAAAGGCCCTGTTAAGTGAAGTTAAGAGTAAAGAGCAGAGGAAAGGGCCCCAAGTTAAAAGACAGAGCTGCAGGGAGTAGACCTGGAACAAAGTGGACTTACGAGAAGCCAAAAGATCTGAGGAGCCAGCCAAAGGTTGGTAACTGCTTACCAAGGGTCTTTGGAGCAGTGGTGTCCTATTTGGCAGAGTGCATGAAAGGTAAAGCCTGAATGAATGTAGAGACCTTTAGGAATGGAGGAACATTAGAAGGAGAGGTTGAAACCCCAGAGGTGGATCCTTGTTAAAGGCATTCAAGTGAAAGCATCATTTGGGGGAAGATTCCAAAGCAGGCTCCTAAAGATTGGAGTGGGGTTAATGAGAAATCAGCATCAGCATCTGATGGGGTTAATGAGAGATCCTTAGAAGTTTCTTTGGTGGCACAATCACATGGTTTCAGAGTATAGTTTACATGGGCTGCATACCTTTTTTATTATTCATGGGATGTGGGCATCACTGGCTAGGCCAGTGTTTATTCAGAGGCATTGTTGTGGGTCTGGAGTCACATGTAGGCCAGACCAGGTAAGGACAGCAGATTTAGAAAGATACAGAAAGTGAAGCAGATGGGTTTTTACAGCAATTGGCAATGGTTTTATGATCAGCATCAGACTTTTAATTCCAGATTTTATTTCATATTTTATTATCCAGATTTAATTCCAGATTGTCATGGTGGGATTTAATCCCAGGTCCCCAGAGGATTACCCTGGGTCTCTGGATTACTACTATAGTGACAATACCACTATGCCCCCCCCTATCCACATACCAACTACACTTACTGTGAACATTATAGTATCAGATAGATTCTGTAACTTGTGTTATCCTTACTATTCTGTATATATCTGTAAAGTATAGTTGTTGGTGAATGAATGGTGTAATATTGTTCATCTTTTCTCGTTTAGGAATGTTTTATTATTTTGTTAAAAATTTCTTCAGCAAACTCTGTGACTGTTCAATAGCCATCCTCCACATTTCTAAACAAAAAATAAAAGTTAGGATCTATCAAGCCAGGTTCCACCCTGGGATCTGACTTGTCCAGTAGTAGCATCAGCTGGGATCATGACACCACAGTGACTTTTTCATTCATTAATGGGTGCTCACCATGGTCCCCTTGCCGACATCATTGTCAGCAGTGCTGGAAGCAGGCTGCTGACACTGATGCCTCGCTGGTCTGGACTGCCTTGGGTGATGTCCTCTGGTTGCCTGAGGCTGTGAAGGCCCTTGCATTGTGAGGGGTTACTGCACAGTGACAGGGGCATCCTCTGTCACCATGTCATTCTGAGATGATAGTGTCACTGGCAGAGGGACAGAGGAGCTGCTGTCACCATCAGCATCATCCTGAGGAGGCCCCAGATGCAGACAGCTGTTATTCATCTGCCAATGTGAAGTCCAATTGGCCCTCTTGCTGGCCTGAGATGAACAAGGGCCTGAGAGAGATTCTAGGTGTCTTGTCCATCTCTCACATTGGCACCACCTGAGTTCATTGACAATGCATGACTTGCAGGTCTGAACATATACCCAGAATCCCCTGTGTCAGTACCTGTCACAGTACATGCATCATGAGAGTTCCTCCAAAGGACCCCATTCCCTTTGGGGGTGCATTTTTACAGGACGTACAGCCTCGCAGCGGCATAAATACCTGCACTTGGTGGATGTACTTTACACTTAGACAGTTGTACATGTGAGACCGCATCTTGAATATTGTTTGCAGTTTTGGTCTTATTATTTAAGGAAGGATGTAAATACATTGGAGGCAGTTCAGAGGAGGTTTACTAGATTGATACCTGGAATGAATGGGTTGTCTTATGAGGAAAGGTTAGACAGACTGGGCTTGTTTCCACTGGAGTTTAGAAGAGTGAAGGGTGACTTGATTGGAGTATATAAGATCATGAACAGTATTGACAAGGTGGACGTTGAAAGGATGTTTCCTTTTGTGGGTGAGTTCAGGACCAGGTGGGCACTGTTTTAAAAGTAGGGGTCGCCCTTTTAGGGCAGAGATTAGGAGAATTTTTTTCTCTCAGAGGGCTGTGTGACTTTGGAACTCTGCCGCAGAAGGTGGTGGAGGCGGGGTCATTGAATATTTTTAAGGCAGAGGTAGACAGATTCTTATTAGGCAAGGGAATCAAAGATTAACAGGGGGTAGATGGGAATGTGGAACTCGAAACACAAACTGATCAGCCATGATCTTAGAGAATGGTGGTGCAGGCTCAAGGGGCCGGTTGGCCTACTCCTGTTTCTATTTCATATGTTTGTATGTTCGTATGGTGGGTCTGCACCTGCTAATTCCCAACTCATCAGTGAGCATGAACAGACATTAGTGCAGGGAGAGCTGTGAAAAGCCTGTGTTGATGGGCCCAAACCTCTCCAAGCTCTGCTCAGCTGAACAAAGATGCTTAACCCTGTGAAGAAGAGAATACTCCAGGTGCATCAGCAACTTAGCCAGGTACTGACAGACGCGTCTCACACAATCTTCACAATATTGCTGAGGATGCAGGAAACCAAATCGATCGCGAGTGAATGGGTGACGTAGGGAATTGTGGGAATATCTGCTATGGAGAAAGACACTGCCTCTATGGAGTTTCAAGCACAGATTTGAAATGACTCCATGCAGGCCTGAAGCACAGGCAGGCAGACTTTGGATGCCAACTTGTCCGCTGTCTTAAACAGGTTGTTGGATTGCTTATGTGGCCCTATCACTCCTCACTAATCTTCACTAATCTTCTCTGCACTAGATCAGTAGGAGTGATGCTGACTCAGGAGAGGAATGATGACAAAAGGGGACATGGAAGCAGGAATTCCATTAAAAGTGTCCCCACTTCTCCCACACTGTCCCATTCTCAGCCAATACCTGACATGCTGCCTCTCCTCCTGATGGTGGAACGTGCCCCTGTATTTTTGCAAGCGGAACACTCTTTGTTGGTGGCCCAAAACCCAGGGGAAATTGGTCAAGGGCATCTCAGTATTCAGGCCAGGGATCTGAGCAGCCTGTCTCTACCACTGCTGAAACCACACAGGATGCAGCAAATCGAAGTGATAAGAAGTGTAGGTTGAAAAAATGGCAATTCACCAAGGTTATGCAAATACTTTTTTGACAATGCATTACGTTAAGTTCTCTATTTTGTAATGGTACAAGAAATCTTTGCTGATGATTAAGAGTAAACTGATGGAGCGGTAATTGGCCGGGTTGGATTTGTCCTACTCTTTGTGGACAGGACATACTTGGGCAATTTTCCACCTTGCCAGGTGGATGCCTGTGTTGTATCCGCAGCAAAATTTATGACCTCACCCTCTGGCAAGCTGGCAAACAAACTATCCTTTATCCTCGGTGTGGCTGCAGCCCAGTCACGCTCTGTGGTTCACAAGCTGATCCCCGCTCTATACCAAACTCCAAGGTACGTGCAGTGTCAGTATCTGTGCTGATGATTGTGGATGTCAGAGCAGGTAACAAAGCCTCTTCATTCATGTTGTGTGGTCCCTATTCCTCCTGGGTCTTCTGTGACTGGCCAGGCAGCAGTTCTTGGGTGTCTGAAAGCAGAAAATCAGAAGCGGAAGGTTGATGTGAGGGAAGGGGTGATGGGGTAGGAAGCAAGAGATCCTGGGCCACACCATCAGCAGCTTGTTTATCAGGATGCAGGTGAGCTGGGAGGTAAGACGGCAGGAACGTACCGTCATTCTCAATGCTCTCAGTGATGCCAGATGACACAGGTTCTATCGCAGGCAGCCCCATGATGCTGACAGCCATCTTGTCCAGGTACAGAAGCTGCAGATGTTCTTGTCTCCTGCTGGTTCTGCTCTGCTCCATTCTGTTGTATTCTAATTTGTTCAGCAAGAGAGAGGGAAGGATGTCAGTGGTGGTATGTTTGGGTGGTATACCTACCATAGCTAAATAGAGGTTTAGCTGAATGTAGCTGTGGAGGCAAGGAAAAGTGTCAATGGTAGGTTGATAATGTTGTGAAAGATAGACAGGTGATGGACATTGATTAAGGTCTGAGAACAGATGAAAAGAATGTCAATTTGTTAATTTGATTAATTAGTCTATTTTATTTTACTAATTTGCCAAAAGAGTATTGAGAGAGTCAGGAATTTCACATTGGCCCCAGATCCCGAAACCTCCTCAGGAGCGTCAGCCCCACAATTTGAGTCGTCTCACAAAAATTCCCTCTGTGCCTTTTCGTTCTGCACGCATGGGTTTTCTGTACGGGCTGCTGCTGCACACCCTTCACTTCTCACCCTCGCCAACCCTCCAGACACACCATGGCATCTGGAGATGGCAAGGGCCCCCAGTGGAGGGCTCTTTATATGGGAGTCCTCATTTTCCCATCAGGGATTTGGCATGGAGCATGTTGCATGCAGCAGTCCTGTATAAACGTAAGTTAAGATGGTTCACAGACTTCCAGGCTGCTGTATTTTTTGCGGCCTTGGGGAGTCTGTGTTCCATTTGCACACAGATTGTGTGAGGTTGCAGCCCCTTTTTGACTATTTGAGGGGCTGCTCCTTAAATTCTGGTTACCCTTCAGCCCCACGCACCTGATCTGTGGCCACCAGGTGCGAAGGGGGCAGGGAGGGTGGAGGACCTCCTTATTAGCCTGCTCCTGGGCCTGGCCAAGGTGGCCATCACCATGTCCAGGTCTCAGGCAGTTGAGTGGGTCATCTGGAGCCATTTTTTACACCTCCTCTGTGGTGATGTTCACACTGGGAGTCCCTGGAGAGGGAGTGAGCAGTGTCTAATGGTACGCTCCGGCCTTCCATGACCGGTGGGTACCACAGGAGCTGGAATGCTTCATCAGCACCAGAGTAAAGTTTATAATTTAATTATATAAGTGCCCTTTAAGGTTATGTCTTCCATTACAGTGCCCCGGTAAGGAGCTGTCAATTTGTTAATTTCTTAATTAGTCTATTAAAGAGTATTAGAGAGAGTCAGAAACTTACATGCTTTCATTCTCTCATTCTTCTAAACTCCAGTGCGTATAGGCCTAACCTGTTCAACGTTTCTTCATAAGACAACTCCTTCATCCCACGATAAAAGCAAAATACTGCAGATGCTGGAAATCTAGAACAAAAACACAAATACCTGGAAAAACTCAGCAGGTCTGACAGCATCGGCGGAGAGGAATACAGTTGATGTTTCGAGTCCGTATGACCCTTCATCAGAACTAAGACATATAGAAATGAGAAGAAAAAAGCTGGTAGAAGGGGGTGGGACAGGAGAGCTCGATAGTGGGCCGGTAATAGGTGGCGGCCAGGAAGAGACTGCCAAAGATGTCATAGACAAAAGGATAAAGGGGTGTTGACGGTGGTGATATTATCTAAAGGATGTGTTAATGGGAACATTAAGGGAAGCAAGCAGGACAAGCTAGTGGCAGGTGGCCCTAGTGCGGGTGGGGTGGGGCGAAGGGATCAAAATGGGCTAAGAGGTGGAGATGAAACAATAGATCGAACTAAATTTAAAAATAGGAGGGAAAAGGAAAAAATGTAGTTGTAAAAAAATTATAAATAAATGGAACAAGGGGGATCGGAAAGGGGGTGGGGACGGAAGAGAGAGTTCATGATCTGAAGCTGTTGAACTCAATGTTAAGACCGGAAGGCTGTAGAGTGCCTAATTGGAAGATGAGGTGCTGTTTCCCAGTTTGGTTTGAACTTCACTGGAACATTGCAGCAGGCCAAGGATGGACATGTGGGCATGATAACAGGGTGGTGTTTTGAAATGGCAAGTGACAGGGAGGTCTGGGTCATGCTTGCAGACAGACCGAAGGTGTTCCGCAAAGCAGTCACCCAGTCTGCGTTTGGTCTCTCCAATGTAGAGGAAACCGCATTGGGAGCAGCGAATGCAGTAGACTAAATTGAGGGAAGTGCAAATGAAGTGCTGCTTAACTTGAAAGGAGTGTTTGGGCCCTTGGACGGTGAGGAGGGTGGATGTAAATGGGCTGGCGTTACACCTTCTGCGGTTGCATGGGAAGGTGCCGTGGGAGGGGGTTGAGCTGTAGGGGGTGATGGAGGAGTGGACCAGGGTGTCCCGGAGGGAACGATCCCTGTGGAATGCCGCCAGGGTGGGTGAAGGGAAAATATGTTTGGTGATGGCATCATGCTGGAGTTGGCAGAAATGGTAGAGGATGATCCTTGAATGCAGAGGCTGGTGGGGTAATTAGTGAGGGTAAGGGGGACCCTATCATTGTTCTGGGAGGGAGAGGAAGGTGTGAGGGCGGTTGCGCAGGAGATGGGCCGGACACAGTTGAGGGCCCTGTCAACCACCGTGGGTGGAAAACCTCGGTCAAGGAAGAAGTAAGACTTGTCAGAGGAACTGTTTTGGAAAGTGGATTCATCAGATCAGATGCGACGGAGGCGAAGGAACTGAGAGTTGGAGTCCTTACAGGAAGCGGAGTGTGAGGAGCTGTAGTCGAGGTAGCTATGGGAGTTGGTAGACTTGTAATGAAATTGGTGGACAGTCTATCACCAGAAATTGAGACAGAGAGGTCAAGGAAGGGGAGGGAAGTGTAAGAGATGGACCATGTGAAAATGATGGAGGGTTGGAAATTGGAAGCAAAATTAATAAATTTTTCCAGGTCCAGATGAGAGCATGAAGCAGCACCGAAGCAATCATCGATGTACTGGAGAAAGAGTTGTGGGAAGGGGCCAGAGTAGGACTGGAACAAAGAATGTTCCAGGACCCTCCACCCCTGCCCATCCCTCTGTCCGCATCCCGTCTTCCAATCCCAGCCCTGGCCGTGTATTCACCATACCCCCTGACCTTCCCCTCTCTGATGCTGAATGTTCAGTGCTCAGCAAAGGACTCAGTTTTATACCCTTACGCCCTCATCTCAATGAATTTCGGGCTCGGCACGATGCTGAACTCTTCTTCCGCCGCCTTCGTCTCTGTGCTCACTTCTTTGGGCAGGAGTCCTCTCCCCATTCAATGGGTCCTTTTACCTGCCTCCAATTTTCTCCCTCCACCTGGACCCCACCCTCTGGATTCTTAACTGCTCTTGATCTTTTCATTGAGAACTATCGGCGTGACATCAGTCATCTCAATTTCTCTGCGCCTCTCACCCACTCTAACCCGTCTCTTTCTGAACTTGCTGCACTCCATTCTTTCAGGTCCAACCCTGACTTTGTCATCAAATCTGCTGACAAGGGTGGTGCTGTTGTTGTCTGGCACACTGACCTCTACCTCGCAGAGGCTGAGCGTTAACTCACAGACACTTCCTCCTACCTCCCCTTGGACCATGACCCCAACACTGAACATCAAGCCATCGTTTCCAGGACTGTCACTGACCTCATCTCCTCTGGATATCTTCCCACCACAGCTTCCAACCTCACAGTCTCCCAACCTTGGACTTCTACCTCCTACCCAAAATCCACAAACAGGACTGTCCCGGCAGACCGATCGTGTCAGTCTATTCCTGCCCCACGGTATTCATTTCTTGCTATCTGGACTCCATTCTCTCTCCCCTTGTCCAGTCTCTTCCCACCTACATCCGCAATTCTTCTGACAGCCTACATCATATCAACAATTTCCAGTTCTCTGGCCTCAACCGCCTCCTCTTCACCATGGACGTCCAATCCCTCTACACCTCCATCCCCCACCGGGATGGTCTTAGGGCTCTCCACTTCTTCCTTGAACAGAGGCCCGAACAATCCCCATCCACCACTACTCTCCTCCGTCTGGCTGTACTTGTTCTCTCACTGAACAATTTCTCCTTAAACTCGTCTCACTTCCTCCAAATAAAAAGTTTGGCTATATGTGCCCATATGGGCCCCGGTTATGCCTGTCTCTTTATGGGATATGTGGAACATTCCTTGTTCCAGTCCTACTCAGGCCCCTTCCCACATCTCTTTCTCCGGTACATCGATGATTGCTTCGGTGCTGCTTCATGCTCTCGTCTGGACCTCGAAAAATTTTATTAATTTTGCTTCCAATTTCCACCCCTCCAACATTTTCACATAGTCCATCACTGACACTTCCCTCCCCTTCCTTGACCTCCCTGTCTCAATTTCTGGTGATAGACTGTCCACCAATATTCATGACAAGCCTACCGACTCCCATAGCTACCTCGACTATAGCTCCTCACACCCCGCTTCCTGTAAGGACTCCATCCCATTCTCTCAGTTCCTTCACCTTCGTCGCATCTGTTCTGATGATGCCACTTTCAAAAACAGTTCCTCTGACATGTCTTCCTTCTTCCTTAACCGAGGTTTTCCACCCACGGTGGTTGACAGGGCCCTCAACCGTGTCCGGCCCATCTCCTGCGCATCCACCCTCTCTCCTTCCTCTCCCTCCCAGAACCATGATAGGGTCCCCCTTACCCTCACTAATTACCCCACCAGCCTCTGCATTCAAAGGATCATTCTCCACCATTTCCGCCAACTCCAGCATGATGCCACCACCAAACACATCTTCCCTTCACCCACCCTGGCGGCATTCCGCAGGGATCATTCCCTCCGGGACACCCTGGTCCACTCCTCCATCACGCCTATACCTCAACCCCCTCCCACAGCACCTTCCCATGCAACCGCAGAAGGTGTAACACCAGCCCCTTTACTTCCCCCTCCTCACCGTCCAAGAGCCCAAACACTCCTTTCAAGTGAAGCAGCACTTCACTTGCAATTCCCTCAATTTAGTCTACTGCATTCGCTGCTCCCAATGTGGTCTCCTCTACATTGGAGAGACCAAACACAGACTGGGTGACCACTTTGCAGAACACCTTTGGTCTGCCCGCAAGCATGACCCAAACCTCCCTGTCGCTTGCCATTTCAACACACCACCCTGCTTTCATGCCCACATGCCCATCCTTGGCCTGCTGCAATGTTCCAGTGAAGCTCAACACAAACTGGAGGAACAACACCTCATCTTCCAACTAGGCACTCTACAGCCTTCCGGACTTAACATTGAGTTCAACAACTTTAGATCATGAACTCTCTCCTCCATCCCCACCCCCTTTCCGATCCCCTTTCTTCCAATAATTTATAATTTTTAAAATATATTTTTATTTTCCCACCTATTTTTAAATTTATTTCGATCTATCGTTTTATCTCCATCTTTTAGCCCATTTCGATCCCTTCCCCCCCCACCCCCACCAGGGCCATCTGTCACTTGCTTGTCCAGCTTTCTACCCTTAATTTCACCATTAGCACATTCCTTAGATAATATCACCACCGTCAACACCCCTTTGTCCTTTTGACTATGACATCTTTCGCAATCTCTTCTTTGCCTCCACCTATCACTGGCCCTCTATCCAGCTCTACCTGTCCCACCTCCCTCAACCAGATTATATTTCACCACATTTCTATATTTCCTTAGTTCTGATGAAGAGTCATACGGACTCAAAACGCTAACTGTGTTCCTCTCTGCAGATACTGTCAGACTTGCTGAGTTTTTCCAGCTATTTTTGTTTTTGCTTCTGTTTACTATGTCTGCTATCATGCAATTTTACAGACGTTACATGCAACAATTTGTAATTTTCTAGACAAGAAGACCTGCACACTGCCACAAGCTGAAGGACACTGTGAGGCCACGTTCCAATGCTTTTCTTACAACTAAACTTCCATACATGTGAGAAATTTACATAGTGTGGCTGTGGGGGTAATGCAAACAGCTTTGAACATCTGGTTGATTGCCATGTTTATTATCAAGGAGTTTGGCACTAGGCTTGACTGCCTAATGTATTGCTGAACATTTGAAGATAAGATTTTCCCCAAACATTTTTTCCGGTTACTTAAGATGAGGTGAGAGTGACTGCCATTGACATCAAGGCAGCATTTGACCAAGTATAGCATCAAGGAGCCCTAGCAAAACTGGAGTCAATGGGAGTCAGGGGGAAAAGTGGTTGGAGTCATACCTAGCACAAAGGAAGATGGTTGTGGGGTTGGATGTCAATCATCTCAGCCCCAGGACATCACTGCAGGAGTTCCTCAGGGCAGTGTCCTCAGCCTAACCATCTTCAGTTGATTCGTCAATTACCTTCTTTTCATCATAAGATCAGAAGTGGGGATGTTCACTGATGATTGCACAATGTTCAGCACCATTCGCGACTCCTCAGATACTGAAGCAGTCCATGTCCCAATGAAGCATGACCTGCACAATATTCAGGCTTGGGCTGACAAGTGGCAAGTAACATTCATGCCACACAAGTGCCAGGTAAGTACCATCTCCAACGGGAGAGAATCTAACCATCGCCCCTTGATTTTCAATGGCATTACAATTGCTGAATCCCCCACTATTGATATTTTGGGAGTTACCATTCGCCAGAAACTGAACGGGGCTAGCCATATAAATACTGTGGCTACAAGAGCAGGTCAGAAGCTAGGAATCCTAAAGTGAGTCGCTCACCTCCTGACTCCCCAAAACCTGTCTTCCATTTACAAGGCACAAGTCAGGAGTATGATGGAATACTTTCCACTTGCCTAGATAAGTGCAGCTCCAACAACACTAATGAAGTAACACTATCCAGTACAAATCAACCCTCTTGATTGGACCCCACACACAAACATTTACTCCCTCCACCACCAACATACAGTAGCAGCAATGTTTACCATCTACAAGATGCACTGCAGGAATTCACCAAGGCTCCTTAGGCAGCACCTTCCAAACCCATGACTATTACCATCTAGAACGACAAGGGCAGCAGATACATGGGAACGCCACCACCTGGAAGTTCCCCTCCAAGCCACTTACCACCCTGACTTGGAAATATATCGTCGTTCCTTCACTGTCGCTGGGTCAAAATCCTGGAACTCCCTCCCAGCAGCTTTGTGGATGTACCTACACCACATGAACTTCAGTGTTTCAAGGACGCAGCTCACCACCACCTTCTCAAGTTCAACCTGAGATGGGCAATAAATGGTGGCCCAGAAAACGACATCCCATAAATGAATAAATAAAATGTGCAACTTTGACAACAGGGCATGTTTATTTGAGAAAAAGGAAAGGTGACCCGAAGTAAGAGAGTTCTTGCTGATTGAAGCTGTTTTAAATAGAGTTTGAATAATTGAAAAACTAAACTGTGAAACTGGTGCTTACAAACTACCAATTCAACGAACGAAATGTAAAACTGCACTCATTCTCATGCGAAATAGATTTTGTCAATATGACCTTTCTTGCTTTCAAAACAAGCTCTCCAAAATATTTTCCCAGATCATTGTATAGCAAAGTTTATATCTAGTGATACTGCTTTAATATTTTCTAAAAACTAGGAGAGTGAACAACCTCATAAAGTTTAGCACCGATGATGACAGCCAGGCTGGGTTTTGGTGCCATCATGGGATTCTCTAACGTGCAAAGGACCATTAACTGCACTCATGTGACCATAAAGCTGGGGACATTTGTGAACCAGAAAGACTTTCATTCCCTGAGTATGCAGTTAGAATGTGTTCACAAACTGCACATTCTGCAGGCGTGTACGCGGTACCTCGTGTGTAGCCCTGATGCTTATATCCGCAGGCACTCGCAGGTGTCCAGCCTGATCAATGTCCCAGTGCAACTAAATCACTGGTTAATAGGAGACAAGGGTTATTTGTTAAGGAGTGGCTTATGATGCTGATCAGACATCCATTTTCTGAGACAGAGGAGAGTTAAAGCATGAGCCATGGCAATTATAGAGGGAACCATTGGTTGCTAAAGATGAGATTTTACTGCCATGCCCAATCAGCTGGCACTTTGTTGTACACACTGGCTCATGTCTCCTTGATTGTTTTCATTTTTTGTGGACTGTACAACCTGGCATTGTGGGGGGGTTTGGCAGGAAGAACTGACAGATGAGGATACCTGCGTCACCAGCATCATCAGATGACGAGTTCACTGACAACTCAGAAGAGAAGCATCAGGGTCTAGAGCAACATGCCGCCACATGAGGGCCTGCAGAGAGTGGGTGCCCGGGGTGCTGAGGGAGGATTTGATCATGAGGCATTTTGGATAACGATTGGGAGCTGTCTGTGCTCCATCATTATAGAGATGCAATTTGACATCTGTCCACCCCATTAAACAAAACTAACTACATCCATTAGGCTCACATCAACACACATTCCTTGGGGAGTGCTGTAAGAGTTGTTCAGTATTTCTCATGAAGAGGCTCAGAGGCTTGTAAGGTTGAATTTTAAGGGTGGGATTTTCCTGTCCCTCCTGCTGGTGGGATCTTCTGGCCCTGCCGAAATCAATGGGGATTTAAATTGATTCCTGCATCCGCCATGGGGAAACATGCTGTAGCAGGGCTGGAATCTCTCGGCGTAAATGTTTACTGGTAACATGTAACTATATACATATGTACAAAGTATAGGTCAGACTAGGAACTAACTTCATGCTGACTTCCACCTGAGTCTCTTCATACAGTGTCCATTACCATGTCTACTAACATTTGACTCCTCACATCATAAGGTGGCCGATACTGTTCTCCAGTCCCACATTAACCCATGCTATGCTGAACACCCTTATACTACACAACTCCTCCCCGCTCAAGTCTTTACCTAATGTATTTAGAATGTAATCTTTGTTTACTTGCCACCCCTTCTCCCCAACCAAAGCGCTGAATTTACAAATTCAGATGGTCTGGATGCTTGACCATTCTTCCAGATCTCGTTCTCGTCACGTTTGGAGGAATGGTGGTCTCAGTTTCTTTGGGATACCCTGTTAGTTCAGAGTTGAAATCATAGTATCCTGTGTTTCAGGCACTTGGGTGTCTCCATATGATTCACGTTTTACGTTCTTTCAAGTTGAATTTCCCTTTATCAGCAGTCGATCTGCTTTGTTCAGACACCTTGAGTTTGTCCCATTGCTTCTGGAGGGAATAGTTACTTCGTTCATTCCTAGAGTGGACTCAGGTTTTCTTTCACACTGCACCCCATAACTTGAAGGTTAAAGTACTTGTCAGAGGCTTTTAATACATCACCAAGGCTGGCTGAGGATTAATCAATGTCTTGCATTAGGGTTACTTCATCAGCAAGTTGGCCAAACAAGTGTAAAAATATATTAACTTGTACTTCCTCTGATTTCCTACTTAATCCTGATATGCTCTCATAACCATGTTCTTCCTGGAAGTTGTTATTTCAAAAATGGAACATTCATTTGCATTTGTTTCCCAATTTCACCCAAATATTTGTTTAATCCCTTATTCTCCAATTCTTTTTCAAGCTTATGAATCTTTTCTTTCAGCTCAACAACTACCCTGGTGTGTTCAGTTGTCTTTGTTTCAGAGTTATCCGCAGAACCCTTATGGAAGCTTAACAACTTCACCTGGACACTCAGTTCTGCTTGGGACCTTTATCCTATGGTCACTGACTACTCCTTAGACTCTTTCAATACACTCATTAGATCATCTCGCTGTACATTAGAATTTACCTTTCCTGCAATTAAAGCCTGGATTTGCTCTTCTAGACTGTGTGTCTCATCTTTCCTGTTCTTCAGATTGGATCAAAGTTCTAACATTTCCTCAGTTTTGGTTGTTAATTCTGCATTCAACCAGCTGTTCTGATTCATCAGCAATTCTTTCTCCTGTTCCAGGCATTTTTCACAATAGTTAATAAAGACTTCTGATACTTAAAGTTAATCAGGTTCTAATTAGAGATGTATCTTTGTTGAATTTGCTTCTACAAGTTCATCATTTAGGCCTTTCAAGTCCTGTTTCATGTGTTCTGCTTTCTGTGAGTGACTTTCCAGTATTCTCATCAGTTCTAGTTTTTCATTAGCAAACTCATCTCTTTTACCTGAAAGTTGGTTCTTTACACTGATCCATTTTTCCTTAGCAGAGCCTAATTCCTCTGTGCTATCCTTCAAGCTCACATTCTATAATTGCACTTCTGCTAATTGTTTCTGAGACTCTTCACCGTCCTTGTGAAAACTTCTACTTTCTCTTGCCATTCTAGGTTCTTGATGTTCATTGTAGCTGTTTCATTTTTCAATAACTCAATGGTTCTCAATAAGTTTGAGGCATCCAGTACTTTTCCTTCTAGTTCCTTGATCTTCAACTTCGGATTTACATTTTCCAATCTTGCTTCGGTCTTTTCTTACTCCACCTGAAGCAGAGCTTTGCCCTTGTCCTTTATTTTGGCTTCACTGTTAGCCCGGCCTGTCTCCAGTGAAGTCTTAACTTGTTTCTGTTCTGTAACCAAGCTACTCGTGGTTTCATTATCAGCTTCCAGCTTAGGCTTTCCCTTCAATCAGAGCCAGCTGGCTTAGCACTTCCACCTGCTGTTGCAGTTTGGGTAATGTGTCCCCATTTTCAATAAGATCTATTTTTAAGCCTTTCTGCTGGTTCTTAACCTTCCCTTTACTCTGCACTAAATTCTTTGGCTCTTGCACTTCATTGCACAGACCTGGTTTGCCTTGATTGTGCGGTTTGCTTGGGTATTGTCTTTTGCCTTTTCATTGTTTTTTTGTTCTCTCCCTCTGTGGTAGCTCTGCACACTCCATAGCTTGAAGATTAAAATACTTCTCAAATACTTTTGATACATCAGCAAAGCTGGCTGAGGATTAATCAATGCTTTGCATTAGGATTACTTCACCAGCAAGTTCACCAAACAAGTGTAAAAAGGAATTAACTTGTACTTCCCCTGATTTCCAACTTAATCCTGATGTGCTCCGGTCACAAAAATTTTGTTCTTCGTGATGCCCAATTTTGTATCTGCTTTAATTGGTCCTTGCATCAGCCCAAATTGATCTGGAAGGGTTAATTTACTATTTCAGCACAGGGGAGTACAGGTTTAAACCTGTTTCTCTTTTATAGATGGTTGTTTGTTTCTTCCCTTCTTCCTGTACTTTTTGGGTTTTGACAGGCTCCTGTTGTGATCGATGGTCTAATTTTAAAATTATTGATCCTGCAGTAAATCTTTAAATCAAAAGGTTTGGGCCAGCTAGTAGGTTTCCCCGAGTCTAGAAACTTAATTGAAAGACAATTTTCGACTCTGGCTGTCATTTTAAAACTTCTGTTTTTTTTTCATGGATACCATGTGGTATGTCGCTGACTCTGGAACAGGCTGGAGAGTTCTTCTAGCTGCGGTGGTTCACAAATCAGATTGCTCTGCCTGGTTAGCGCCCTGATTATTTGAAAAGGTTAGTTCAGCCTTTTTGCTGAACTTTGCTCATCCTTGTGATCTGGCCAAGATCTCTGACACCGCATTCTTCCAGAACTCACACTGGACATAAATTTCAAAGTGAACTGCATATTGGTGGAGTCCTTTAGTTGCACACTGGATCTTATTCTTCTGCCTTCAGCCTCCACACCTGGAATTAGCTTTTTTAGGCGATCGCCAGCTGTGCCTTCAATTTAGGTGCACTTCAGTTATAGCAGCTAACATTTATTTAATAACTTTAACAGAAAAGTGCCCCAACTTGTTTCACGGGAGTGTACGAAAATAGTCAAATGTCAACGCAAGGAGGAGAAATTTTCAGGAGAAATTTGCAGGTGGATTTTAATAAGGGTCTTATAGAAGGAGAAAGAACTGGAGAGATTTATGCAGGAAATTACAGAACAAGAAACCTAGGTGGTTAAGGTATGGCTGCCAATGATGGGGGAAACGTGGTGGGAATGTTCAAGAGTCAGGAGTCAGGAATGGCGAGCTGACCATAGGCAATGGCTGGGGTGCTGGCTTAGGCTGGGGGAGATTGCAGAGATGGAGAGGGATGAGGCTGTGAAGGGATTTAAAGAGAGGATGAGAATTTTAAATTTGAGACATCAGGGACAGGGGCTAATGTAGGTAATTGGAGGTGAGAGGTCAGGTGATGAAATCTCCCAGTATACAATATCCATTTGGCCTCATTAATACCAGAGGGAATTGACATCTTATTTCTTTTCATGGCAGTATATATCTTTTTATTTTAAGATGACTGATTACTGTGTGATTAATATATACAACCTCCAGAGAATGAAACATGAAGCTTTTTGTTTTACCTTTAGTGCATCCCAAACCTTAGATATCAAATATGATGAAAAGTGTGAACCCTGGTCAGATTCTATGTACTGGAGTTGCTCCCATCTCCTGAATATAAGATTAGTCGCCATGGTGACTGTGACCTCTGAAGGATTTTTAGATGCAGGCAAACTGTACACATTTGGTGAAAAGACCCTTGACCACAAGAATATACTTATTCCCTTTCACAAATTTGGTCACATGTCCAAACCAGTCCATTGAGATGTTGGGTTGCTGTCCTGTAAGGAGGTCATTTGAATGTGGGTCTCCATGTCTTGGAACGCGTGGGGCCAATACACAGTTCACTTTTGAAGTTTACTAAATATCATTGGCCTATCTGTGTGGTCTGCTCGTATTGGAAATACTGGAATATTACTTCCCCATGGCACATGGAAACTTATTAATTTTCTCAACCCTTTGGGTATAAACTAAGAACAGATTTTGAATCAGAAACCTGACTTTTGCTTTTTACATTATTTGTAATTCCTGATTGACGTCTAGATCCTCTGCAGACATAGGGCATTACACAGGATGTGGAATCTAGAATTGTGTTTTATCTACAATTTTATTTCCTTTCTGCATTTCAACTAATTCCACACCAGGATCTTCTTGACCTATGAAAACAAAATCTCCCTAAAATGTATCTTGGCTTTCTTTCTGTCACCATCAATCCCAGAGAAATGTTCAACCTGAAATCTTCTTTGGTTCCTCTTAGGTCACCAATTTTGCTGATTCCTTTAGCATCATAATTCCTTTCTTTGTCTACCTTAAGGTTTGAGTGACCTTTAACATCCCTCCAATTATCATTTATTTAATATCCCAGGCTAGCCCCCCTTTTCATTGTTATCTCTGCATTCCTAATGATGTTCCCTTATGCTGGTCTCATCTCCCTAATCCTTCAACTGTACAAGATTTCTAGCAAGCTATTACATGCAGTGTTAGAATCTGTATATATCATATTTTGAGTTGAATCAGCAGAATGCATTTCTTCTGGAAATCACTTCACAGTCATTCTGTCTATGGAGAATATTCCAAAAATGTTTATTGGTCCAGAAAACTGTAAATAGGCTCCTGCAGTATTTCACTGAAGGTGCCAATAATCTGAGAGTTTTTGTTGCAATCTTTGGGATAGAATTCTGCTGATTCTATACATGATACATCCTGTCTCAACATAGGTTTTCTTAATGGTGTCATGACTTGTTAAACAAGGATCTCTTTTAACTCTTTTCGGGCATCAATTTATCCACTACACTAGATCCAAGATGCAGCTTTCTTTATGACCAAAACACAAAAATACTGCAGATGCTGGAAAACTGAAACAAAAATAGAAATAGTTGAAGATACTCAGCAGGTTAGGCAGCGCCTGTCGAGAGAGCACAAGTCAGACGATAATTCAGACACGTGATCCTTCCTCAGAACCCAAAACATCAGCTAACTTGTGTTCTTTTTACAGATGCTGTCTGACCTGTCTCCAGCATTTACTTTTTTGTTTTAGTCATTTATTGAAGATTTAAATGGTTTCAGCACACTCCTCTGTGAAATGCCAGGAGTAATTGGACAATTAATTGCACAATTGCACAACTCCTTTTTCTTTTGTGATGACAGTTATCTCTAAATTCAGTATAACCTGAACATGGTTGCACTGTGACAGAAATCCACCCTACGTACATCACTCATATACAGAGCCACCTTCCTTTCATCATGACCCCCTTTAACATAACACACCTCAGCTGACTCAATTCTGCAGACTAGGTTTGGAACAATGTACATCAAGTAGAAAATAACTAATATTTGTAACTGCTGTGTAAAACTAAGCAGCCTGGCATGGTGATTTTTTTTCTCCTTACTGCTGCCCTCTGAAACCATCTTGCCTGATTATCAATCTGCCAGTCAGACATCTATTTAAATATATCCCAGGAGATGTTTGTGTTTGAACTGAACAGCTTAGGGGATCCTTCTTGAATCCCTAGTTAAAATCAAATGCCTAAAATCTGTAACATCCAAACTAGCTAGGACATGTTTTATTGTGATTGCAGCTTTCAAAAAAAAAACTGCTGATACATTATGGCAGAATTTTCCACAGTCAATTCCATGTGAAGAAAATACATAACTCAGGATTGTTGGATATGACGGCTGTACAGAGCACTGCGATATATTTCTTTTCCTTGACGCTTTGTTTCCTTTTGAACAGGAAAACAGGGACAATCAAGGAAGCTCCTGCTATCCCAGAGTGTAGGGTAATTAAAATACAATTAAAGCAAGCAGTTTTTAAAAAAAAAACAAAGATCAAAAATTAAGTCTGCATCGGGCAGACTCGGCGGGAGCCAGCAGGGGTGGACGCGGAGCTGACTGCCGCCCGTGATTCGCTCCGCACCGCCATTATACACGGGCGGGCCAATTAAGTCCCACCCAGCGTGAGTTGCGAGTGGTAGCGCAGCACCACCTGTGCGGGTGGGGGAGGAGGGAGAGTCGGGGCCAGCGCTCTTTCACGCTTGGGCGTGGAAGAGTGCTTCAATCTCCCGGAGCCACGGAGCTGCCTCAGGGAGATTGAAGTGCTTTTTAAATAAATAAATAAATAAAAGGGAAAAAAAATTAAACATATCCTCTCATGTGAGTTGGGACATGTTTTTATATTTCTGAAATTTTTAAAATTTAATTCATAAAAGCTTTAAGAAACCTCAACCTGCTTGTGGATCAGGTTTCCTAAAAGACGAAGGCCGCTTGGCCTTTTCGCCTGCCTACCAACCGAAAGGTTGGACAGGCAACATAAAGTTGACCTTAATTACTTCTTTAATGGCCTTAGTAGGCCTTTCAAATATCGGCAGGCGTGCAGCCGATTCCGGCGCGCGCCCGCCGAACAAAACATCACGAGACAGTGCGATGACATCGGGATGCATGCTCAACATCATCGTGCGTCGTTTTACATGCCGGTGTTTCAGGCCCGCCCCCGCATGCTGACTGAAAAATTCCGACCTAAATGTTTATTATTCTCAGCAAGAAGATCCAGGCCTTGAGTTCCGACATGTTTTTAATCTTGATTAAAAATCTGGACTGATATCAACTTTTTCTCCATGGCCAGAATTTTCCCATTGGCATGCGGGCCCCAACCGCCGACGGGCAAAATGACGCGCGGTGATGTCGGGCGAGTGTCCCCATGTCACCGGGCACTATCGCGATATTTAGGTGGGCGGGCACGCGATGTTCTCAGATGCGCACCTGCCATTAATTATTCAGGTGCTTAAGGCCCTTGAGGCAGCAATTGACTGCAATTTTTCGGGGCCTCTGCGCTCTTCAGGATGTCGAGCAGGCGGGTAGGGGATATTTGTATAAACCTCATCCAGGGGTGGGATAAGAGGGGTGACTGGGATCGTAAATGTGATCTTTCAGGTATTTAAATGTGAAAGTTACTGATACTTGCCTATGTGAGCAGGAATACTTCTAAACTCATACCAGCTGCTTGGGCAGGAGTAACAGCCTTCAGGTCAGGACTCGACTGTAAAGATCACTTTTGGGGTCTGCAGTTTTCAGGAAGCCTTCCCTTAGCCTGGGATTGGGGATTGTGCTCTCCACTTGAGTCACCTCCTCTGAGGAGGAAGGGAGGGCCAGAAGAGGGAGGAGGCCAGGAGTCCACATTCAAACTCCAGGGGAGCCACCTGTGGGAGCAGAGGCGCAGGCACAAGTGGCACAGGGCCAACAGGAAGTCCAAGGCTGAAGGGGCCGCAGAAGACTCCACTATCCTGCTGCCAGGGTATACAGGCAGTGAAGCAACTACCTCAATTTGTCTGAGGTGCAGTGCTGAAGGAGGCTCCGTCTCTCAAGGAAGACAGTCACCACCATTTGTCAGATGATAGGCCCTGAGATTTCCGCAAACTATGTGGGTGGACACCCCATGCCAGTGGCACTAAAGGTCACAGCTGCCCTCAACTTCTATACCCCTGGCTCTTTCCAGGGGTCGGTGGATGATCTTTGCAGAGTCTTCCAATCAGCTGTCCACTCTTGTGTCAAGCAGGTTACAGATACCCTGTTCAGGTGTGGATTGATTTTCATCCACTACCGCTGGGACGAGGCCAGTCAGACAGAGCAAGCCAGAGGCATCGCAGAGATTGCTGGCTTGTTCCGCATCCAGGGTGCAATAGACTGCACACATGTGGCCATTAAGGCGCCAGTGAGTGAGCCCGGTGCCTTTGTCAACAGGAAGGCCTTCCACTCCATTAATGTGCAGATAGTGTGTGATCACAGGACAAAAACAAAAATACCTGGAAAAACTCAGCAGGTCTGACAGCATCTACGGAGAGGAACACAGTTAACGTTTCGAATCCAAATGACCCTTCAACAGAACTAAGTAAAAATAGAAGAGAGGTGAAATATAAACTGGTTTAAGGGAGGGTGGGCCAAGTAGAGCTGGATAGAGGGCCAGTGATAGGTGGAGATAACCAAAAGATGTCACAGACAAAAGGACAAAGAGGTGTTGAAGGTGGTGATATTATCTAAGGAATGTGCTAATTAAGGGTAGAAAGCAGGACAAGCAAGGTACAGATAGCCCTAATGGGGGTGGGGTGGGGTGAAGGAATCGAAAAAGGCTAAAAGGTAGAGATAAAACAATAGATGGAAATACATTTAAAAATAATGGAAATAGGTGGGAAAAGAAAAATCTATATAAATTATTGGAAAAAACAAATGAACTCAGTTGAGTTCAATAATTTTAGATCATGAACTCTCTCCTCCATCCCCACCCCCTTTCCGATCCCCCCCCTTTTTTTTTCCATGAGACTACAAATTACTATAATAATAACTTCTAACATTCCTAATTAATCTGGCTCCCAGTTATAACCCCTTTAAGGCAATGGTCCAGAAATAGATTTTCAATTTTTAAGAAATCCAGCAAATTAATGTAATATCCTGGACAGTGGAATTCCAAATGGCTTTGCACCAGCTTCAGTTTCAATAGACAGCAGATTTATGCATAAATGCTGGAGGCTTCATTAAGGCTATTTCACACACTTCTGTTAGATCTACATGGCCTTTTCTTGACACATAGCGTCATTCTCCTTTTAATCTGTTTCTCTCTTTAAATATGTAAATTCTATTGTTTCATTTGTCTTTAAAACTGTATCTTCCTCACAATATAAAAACATTCATGCTGCTACTATTTATTGTCAGTAGCCTTTGGGGAAAATAAACACATTCCTTAGCCTTGCTTATCCGGCTACTTGTAAACAGGTGAAAATCCCTTTGAAACCCAAATCTCCCTTCATCTATCTAAAAATGCAAAATCCCTTCAAATCTTACATGCCAAGTCAGCATCCATAACAAAAACAGAATTACCTGGAAAAACTCAGCAGGTCTGGCAGCATTGGCGGAGAAGAATAAAGTTGACGTTTCGAGTCCTCATGACCCTTCAACAGAACTAAGTAAAATTAGGAGAGGGGTGAAATATAAGCTGGTTTAAGGTGGGGGAGAGGGGTGGGGGGAGAGAAGTGGGGGCGGGGTGGTTGTAGGGACAGGCAAGCAGTGATAGGAGCAGATAATCAAAAGATGTCACAGACAAAAGAACAAAGGTGTTGAAGGTGGTGATATTATCTAAGATAATGTGCTAATTAAGAATAGATGGCAGGACACTCAAGGTACAGCTCTAGTGGGGGTGGGGTGAAATAAAACTAACAGGGCATAAAAGGTATAAATTTCATACACCAGGAGAGAAATGGAAAGCAATGAAGGTGAACAAGGCAAAAGAGAGATACAGAAACCCTGTTGGAGAGAAGATCAGTACTTCTTCAAGGTAGGCATTTCTTGAAGAGATGTGGCAGTCAATTAAACACAGAGATAAAAACAAAAAACTGTGGATGCTGGAAATCCAAAACAAAAACAGAATTACCTGGAAAAACTCAGCAGGTCTGGCAGCATCAGCGGAGAAGAATAAAGTTGACGTTTCAAGTCCTCATGACCATACTTTAATTCTCCCCTCTTGGTCCTCCTTTGCTGCATTCTAAACTGCTCCCAATCCTCAGGCTTGCTACTTTTTTTAGCAACGTTATATGACTCTTCTCTGGATCTGATGCTACCTTAATTTCTTTTGTTAACCATGATAAGGCCACATTTTCTGTTGTGCCTTTGCGCCAGGAATGAATATATAATTGTTGCAATGCATTCATTAGTTCCCTAAATATAAGCCATTTTCCCTCAGTAGGATATTTTAAAATTAATATATCAATTAATTTTGTAGATAAAGATGTTATCTAGGCATTGCCCATGTCACCCTCAATGTTTCCTCCAAGTGGTGTTCAACATGGAGGAGCACTGATTCATCAGCTGAGGGAGGGAGGTACGTGGTTATCAGCAGGAGGTTTCCTTGCGCATGTTCGACCTGATGCCATGAGAGGACTCCCAGGGCAACTCCCTCCTGACTGTATACCACTGTGCCGCCACCTCTGCTGGGTCTGTCCTGCCGGTGGGACAGGACATACACAGGGATGGTGATGGTGGTGTCTGGGACATTATCTGTAAGGTATGATTCTGTGAGTCTGACTATGTCAGGCTGTTGCTTGACTGGACTGTGAGTCAGCTCTCCCAATTTTGGCACTAGCCCCCAGATGTTAGTATGGAGGACTTTGTAGAGTCAACAGCTGGGTTTGCAATTGTCTTTTCCGGTGACAAGGTCGATGCTGTGTGGTCCGTCTGGTTCCATTCCTTATTGGTTTGTTATTTGGGGTTTGATAGAATTGAGTAGTTTGCTAGGCCATTTCAGAGGGCATTTAAGGGACAACCACATTGCTGTGGGTGGGAGCCACATGTAGGCCAGACCGGGTAAGGACAGCAGATTTTCTTCCCTAAAGTACATTAGTGAACTGGGTGGGTTTTTAATGACAATTGACATGGTTTCATGGTCATCATTAGACTTTTAAGTCCAGGTTTTTATTTAATTCAAATTCCACCATCTGCCATGATGGAATTCGAACCCGGGTCCCCAGTGCATTACCATTGGTTTCTCGATTACTGGTCCAGTGGCAATAATGAGAACATGAGGAATAGGACAGGAGCAGGCCATTCAGCCCCTTAAGTCTGCTCCACCATTCAATAAGGTCATGGTCAATCTGATTATGACCTTAACTCCAATTTCCTGTCTGTCCCCCATAATCCTTTCTTCTGTTCTCAATTTAAAATCCGCCTAACTCAGCTTTGCTTATATTCAATGACCCAGCCTCCACTGCCCACTGTGGGGAAGAGAATTCTAAACATGAACTGCCCTCTGAGAGAATAAATTCCTCCTCATCTCTGTCTTAAATGGGAGTCCCCTTATTTTGAAACTGTGTCCTTAGTTCTAGATTCCCCCACAAAGGGAAATGTCCTCTCAGCATGTAACGTATCGAGATCCTTCAGAATCTTGCATGTGTCAATAAGATAATATCTCATTCTTCTAAACTCCAATGATTTAGGCCCAACTTACTCAAACTTTCCTCATAAGACAATCCATTTATCGTAGGAATCTTATATGAACTGCTTCCAATGCAAGTATATCCCTCCTTAAAAAAAGTGATCAAAAATGTACACGGTACTCTAGGTATGGTCTCACCGATGCCCTGTAGGCTTGCCAAATTTTATGTTCATCCACCTTGCAATAAAGGACAACATTCCATTTGCCTTCCTATTTACTTGCTGAACCTGCGTGCTGACTTTATTTGACACCCAGATCCCTCTGCACCACAGCATTCTGCAGTCTCTCTCCATTTAAATAGTATTCTGCTTTTCTATTTTCCTGCCAAGTGGAAAGATTCACATTTTCCCACATGATACTCCATCTGCCAGATTCTTGCGCACTCACGAAACCTATCTATGTCCCTTTGCAGACTCTTGGTATCATTCTCATAACTTGCTTTCCTACCTATCTTTGTATCATCAAAAAATTTGACTAAAATATTGTTGGTCCCTTCATCCAAGTCATTCATATAGATCATCAAAATTTGAGGCCCTAGCATGACCCCTGTGACAATCCACTAGTCTGCCAACCTGAAAATGACCCATTTATCCCCATGCGCTGTTTCCTGTTAGCTTGCCAATCCCTCTCAATGCTAATATATCACTCCCCAATAACATAAGCTCTTACCTTGCGCAGTAACCTTTTATGTGGCACCTTATTGAATGCCTTTTGGAAATTCTAATACACTGCATCTACTAGTTTCCCATTGTCCATCCTGCTTGTTACATCCTCAAAGAACTCTAATAATTTTGTCAAACACAATTTCCCTTTCACAAAACCATGTTGACTCTGCCAGATTGTATTTTGATTTTCTAAATGTTCTGCTACTTTCACTTTTAAATGAATTCTAGCATTTTCGCAATGATAGATATTAGGCTAACTAGTCTTTAGTTTCCAACAGGCATGTTACATCTGCAGTTTTTCAATTCACTGGGACTTTTTCAGAATCTAAGGATTCTCTACTTAGAGGCCCTCGCTGCCTGCCTGGCTTCAGCTGTAACCACAGGCCAACCTGTGGCGTCCCCTCCACAATGCTGGCCCAGTTGCTGAGGCCTTTTTTTTAATTTAAAGTTGAAACAGTTGGTGTGAACACACCTCTGCAGTAGTTATAGTTTTGGGAAGTGTAGGACTGTAGCTTTAAGAATAATCCTGTGTTGTAAAATCACATGATCTATGTAAACCAATGTGTTAACAGTGCAGGGAACCTCGACAGGGGAGTTCTTCTTTAGTTATGGAGTTTGATGCACACATGTAGTTGCTGCTGCTGTCTTGTAAATAAAGTTAAGTTGTCCACCAAGAAAAGTTGTCTGAAGATCAGCTCTATAACAGCCTCCATCTAGAAATGCTCACTCCCTGAATTACTTGATAGGTCAACCTGTCGCTTTTTCAGCCTCCTGTTGACTCTCCAGCTTTGAGACCCCACCCAGCAAGCTCACCCTCTGGCCTGTTAATTGGCAAGTTCAGGAAAAATCACTGCCGGCTGATTCTTTCCCCACAATGCTGGCTTCTAACCCACATTTGACTGTGAGGCGGTGTTTCTGATGTCCGTGGGAAAATCCTGCCCTTTGGTTGCTGATCTTGGCATTATGTTCCCATGAGTGTGTTTGTTGCACAGAATAGTTGAAAGTTGGTCTAAGTGAAATAAAACAAGATTCACATAGTACAACTAGCAGGAATATCACCTTTGTATCTGAAAAGCTTCATTCATCTCCAATGAGCCTCCTTGAACTTTGTTTATTCTTTCATGGGATATCGGTGTCACTGGTAAAGCCAGCATTTGTTTCCCATCCCTATTTTCCCTTAAACATTTCAGAGCGCAGTTAAACAGTCAACCATGTTGCTGTGGTTCTGGAAAGTCAAGATGGTAGATTTCCTTCCCTAAAGGACATTCGTGAAGTAGCTGGGTCTTTATAACAAAGAATGTTGTGTAGAACTGTCATGGTTACTATTACTGAGACAATCTTCATATTCCAAGTTTATTATTTTTGCCATGATGGAATTTGAGCTCATGTCTCCTAAAGCATTAACTTGGGCACTCTGGATTACTAGATACCCCAACATCATCTCCCCTAGGATGTAAATGAGAAGAGGTTCCCTTTTTTTAACAAGGAAGCATGCAACACTATTTGAAATGACAGTTACTTTAAATGTGTAAATGTAATAAAGTAGAAATATATATCTAATAGTTTGTAATTATTTTTTTCAAGAAGATCTCTGATCACATCATGTTACCCAGGGATACAATCGCCCAAGTGCAGGACAGGAGGTGGATACTTACCTCAACAGGTTTGACTGGGAGAAGGTCTTTGACAGAATATTACACACCTACATAATGGATGTGCTCTCCAAAATGGGGTTTGGGCAGGGAATCCACAATTAGATCCCAATGCGCCATGCAAACCTCAGTAAGACAGCTTCAATCAAAGGGTGGGAATTGGAGAGCTTTCTGATCAAATCTGGAGTCAGACAAAGTTGTCCTCTTTCCTCTGTCTTGTTCATATCTTGTATTGAATAATGTCAATCAGGAAAGATGCAGGTAAAAAGACAGCGGAGGCCCACAGACCAAAGCCTCCCTGTACATGGACAACATTGCCATCTTATGCTCCAATCTGCTGCGTGTTCACAGACAGATCTGTATCTCCAACCAATGGCCTTGGGAGACAAACTCAATTGCGGCAAGAATGAAGGCATGTTCTTTGGCAACTGAACCGATCGCTCCTTTACCCATTCACTGTCAGGTCAGACTACCTGAATGCTCTGGTGATAGGAATCGGAGGGCCAGGTGATGTGCCAAAAACTGGGAGAAGTATTTAGCCATGGAAGGGACACTCTCTCTCCACTGCGGTAAGAACCTGGTCCTAGGTGTGAAGTGCTCTTGGTGTTGCAATATGTGGTGCAGGTCTGACTCATACCCCACTACTGCGGTGTGGTGAACACCTGAACCATTTTCCACTTTACCTGGAGATGAAAAGTGGAACATGCCTGAGAGAACACCATGTATAAGTCTCATAATAAAGTGCAGAGGCGCAAGTGGTGGGGGTTGGAAAAACGTATTCAATGTTGCCCTCATCCTGATGACCAACTTCATGTGCAGTTGCATTAAGCAATGCATGAACCCTTGATACGCAAACACCAAGTGTCACTGTGTTCTGAGGTTTTTTCTGTCCTCAGTGTTGCAAAGGATAGGTGTAGCCAAGTTGCAGTACAACACTCCATTAAGTTGGACCATGCAGCATCACCTATATCTGGTGAAATGGTTTATGCAGAAATATACCTTTGACCACAAGCCTCTTAGGCAGTTGTCCGCATGTAAAATCCTCCAGACTCTGCGGGTAAAGAAGATGGTGGATCCAATTGGATCGGTGCCTAAGTAGACTGTCAAAGCCATTTGGCAGAATGCCTCATCACCAGAATTTTCAAACAAGCACCAAGACGAAGCTTGGCCACAGGTGAGAAGGGCCCTCACCACAAATTCTTCATGCACACCCAAAGCCCCAGCATCACCATCCACTCCTTTGAGGCATTGTCATGGTACAGCGGATGGTAAATGCCGAGCTGCTCAAATCCCAGATGGAAACTTGAAACAGCTGCTATATCTGTTTTGCAACTTGTATTTTATTTCAAGATGGAAGCCTTGAATTCAAGAGTAATACGTCCACCGAATTTTTTACAAAACTAAATTAAAAGACTGGATAGGCTAGGGTTGTTTTCCTTAGAGCAGAGAAGGCTGATGGGGGACCTGACAGAGGTATACAAAATTATGAGTGGCATAGATAGGGTAGATAGGAAGAAACATTTCCCCTTAGAGGAGGTGTCAATAAACAGGGGGCATAGATTTAAGGTAAGGGGCAGGAGGGTTGGAAGGGATTTGAGGAAACACTTTTTCACCCAGAGAGTGGTTGGAATCTGGAACACACTGCCTGAGGGGGTGGTAGAGGCAGCAACCTTCACAACTTTAAGAAGTATATAGATGACCACTTGAAACACCATAGCTTACAGGGCTACAGGCCAAGTGCTAGAAAATGGGATTAGAATAGATAGGTGCTTGATGGCTGGCATGGACATGATGGGTCAAAGGGCCTGTTTCTGTGCTCTATAACTCTATGACTCTATAAACATTTATTAATAGAGGTCTAAAAATTACTACTATAATAACTCCTAAATCCCCTAATTAATCTGATTCCCAGTTACACCTCCGTTAAGGCAACAGTAAAACTAATAGAATTAAACAGACTCAGGCAAAACAACACAATACCCTGGACAGTGATATTCACAGTGAGTTTCCTTAGCTTCGGTTTCTGTAGACAGCAACTTGATACCTAGAGGCTAGGGGCTTTTCACATTTGTTAGATCTTAGAATTCCTTTTCCTTATACATAACCTCAGCTCCTTTATATATGTTTCTCCCTTTTTAATGTAAATTCCATTGTTGCAATATATTTTTGCAACTTTACTTTTCTCATAATATAAACCTTTCATAGCTCTCATATTATCAGTGACCTTTGGGAAAAATAAACACACTGTTTGGTTTAACTTATTATGGCTAAGCATAACATCTTACCATCCCTTTGAATTTCAAACTAACCTGATTTATCTAAAAATGAAAATGTTCCTCATACCTCACACTTTAAATTTCAGCCATGTTTACATATTTAGCATTTCAAATCTAGCTTCCCTTTTGATTACTCAAATGTTTCAGACCAGCTGCCTCCTATTCAATTAAATCCCCCCCACACAGAGAAACTAATCCAAACCCCACTATTAACCTACCTTTACAATAAATCACAATAATATTACGAAAATTATTATATTTTCATGACAGTATCTGTGGTGGGGAAGACACCGTTGTCCACCTCCTTGTGGAATGCACCTTTGCAAAGCAGGTCTGGGAAGACATACAGTGGTTTTTGTTGAGGTTCGTCCTGAGTTGCTCTGTACCACAGGATGGACACCAAGACAGACATTAACTGCTGCTGGGGGTCCATCAACCTGCTGAAATACGGCCTTTAATTTGACTGAAACATGTTTGCCTTCCCGTGCAAAGATTTGGCATGATTGAGTGTTGCAGACTGTCAAATTCCAAGTGGCCCAAAACATATCTCTTCAAACAAGCATGGACAAGAGGGAACTGAGTTCTGTCTTCACTATAGAAGGATGTCCTGGACACTCAAGGCCAGAGTGACTGATGCATTTGAAGGATATGTTCCCACAAGGTTTCTATGCATTTACCCTCTTTATCCCGTAGCTGCAAACTCACTTTGCATATTGCATGACAAAGTACACTTTAGCTAAGAAGCTTTCTTCCTGCTTACCGTTGTTAATAAACATCCATTTTTTCATCACAGTTTCCATGAGCTCCCCAAGATTCTGAGGGAATAGAGGAAGGGAATAGCAGCAGAACTGAAGGACTGCAATTGAAGCCCTGGTGTCAGAAACTGAGCTGATGTTATTTCAGCCTTAACAAGTGCTCTTTCACTTGACAATAATCACAAGGGCTGAAGGGTCTAATCTTTGCCAGGACCAATTCTCATATTCCAAACAGTGACATAAATTACCTTTCTGGTCATGCATTCACAAGCAGGAATTCAAACCTCCATCACTTTTAATATATTTACAAAGCAATTTGAGGGAATGTAGAATTTATTACAACCGTTTGCTCTTTCCTGAAGAACAAAAATTATCCCCATATCTATTCCTTCAAGTTGTCATTTGTGAAATATGTGTACATTAGTCTTTAACTTTTGAGATAAAGTTGCAGATTTTGTTCTGAAACAGACCCTATCATTGCTCCACACATGCACATCAGTACAGGGTTAATGTTCCTTGTGGTTTCAAATTCTTTATAATAATGTTTCCATACCAAATTATGGGAATCCTGTGGGCTGCTGGAAGTAGATATGCTTTAATTTCCCACTTATTGCAGAATTGTTTGAGGTTGTGGTCAGACTGACGATCTTTCATGGTGAAGTTTTTTTGCCTGATTTTTAACAAACATAAATCAACATCACCAATTTTAACGTCTCCATTTGTATTTTTAGAAATCATCGCTCTTTACTCCAATTCAATATTATTTTACAAAATAATTTATGAGAGAATGATGGGACTTGACTGCCCATCATCCCTCACACCGCTGCTACAGTGAAACCTCTCTCTGCAGAATAACCAACATCATCAGGAAATTGGACCATCAGACAATAATATTTCTCTTAAATCTCAAAATTACTAATTCAGAGAGGTACTGTCCATTCTATTTATGCTATTTACTAACGACAACCCAAGGCAAACTGATGAAAGGCAGCAAACACAAATTCAGAACATTGAACGCTTTAAATAACCACAAGGACACAAGAACTAGGAGCAGGAATAGACCACACAATTCACCAAGCCTGCTCTGCTATTCAATGACATTATGGCTGATCTTGGGCTTCAACTCTACTTTCCTGCCTGCTCCCTATACCCCCTGATTCCTTGAGAGACTAAACATCTATCTATTTCAGCATCAAATGTATCCAGTGATTGACCATCCACAACCCTCTGCAGTAGAGAATTCCAAAGATTCACAACTCTTTGAGTGAAGTAATTTCCCCTCATCTCAGTCCTAAATGATCAGCCCCTTATCCTGAGACTGTTGTGCCTCTGAGACTGTGAACATAAGGACATAAGAATTAGGAACAGGAGTAGGTCACACAAGGTTGTAATCCTGACCCACCATTCAACAATGTCACAGCTGATACTCAACCTCAACTCAGGCCTTCATGCCTGATCCCTATATCTACTGATTCCCTTAGATTTTGAAAATCTATCTTGAAAATCTCAGCCTTGAGGTAAATAGTTTCAAAGATCCACAACAATGTAAAGTGAAGAAATTTCTCCTCATCTTAGTCCTAAATGTTTGTTTTTCCTGCGACAATGTTCCCAGTTCTAGACTCTACAGCCAGGGAAACATTCCCTCAGCATATTCCCTGTCAAGCCCTCCTAAAAGTTTATACCTTCCAATGAGATCACCTCTCATTCTTCTAACCTTCATACATACACATATGAACATAGAGATAATCGCAAAATACTGCGGATGCTGTAAATCTGAAACAAAAACAGAAAATGCTGGAAATACTCAGCAGGTCTAACAGCATCTGTGGAGAGAAAAAAAAAACAGCGTTTATGTTTCGAGTCCATATGACTCTTCTTCAGAGCTAAAGAGAAGTAAAAATGTGATGAAATTTTAAGGTGTGTGGAGCAGCGGAAGCTGGATAGAAGGCCAGTGATAGGTGGAGGCAAAGGAGAGATTGCCAGAGATGTCGTGGACAAAAAGACAAAGGGGTGTTAATTGTAGTGGTCCTGGCCAAAGGAGGTGCTGATGGTGGCATTAAGGTCAGAAAGCAGAATGTGATAATAGCAGGATGAGGGTAAGCACAAGTGACAGATGGCCCTAGTGGGGGTGGAGGGAGGGGACAACGGTGGGAAAAAAGATTGAAAATAGGATAAAAGGTGGGGATAAAACAATGAAATAAAAATGAAAATACTTATTTAATTATTTAATAATTATTTTAAAATTTTCATTTTTTATCCACTTATTTTTATTTTTATTTATTTTCATTTATTTTTATTTTTTGTTTACTTTTTTTACAAGGCGGGGAGTGTCATAAACACTTTAATCACAGAAAATGGCTTATCTTCAAGAACAAAAAACATTCTGGAAGAATTTGTGTTTTTTAAAAGACAAGATCTCTAGTTGCTGCTGTTCCCGGAAAAAGAAAAGATAATTAAGCAGTTTTAAAGAAGCTGGAGACCTCTTGACCCAGATGGACTGTTTATAAGAGGGTTACATGGTGGCCTATGGCTTTGGGGAAAAAAAAGTGTATTGAAAATTGTGTTAAAAAGCTGGTGAAGTTTTTTTGCTGGAGAGGAGGATCAACTGCTTGGGTAAAGAACACAACAGCTCTTTAAAGTCCAGACCCAGTCCAAAGCCGAAAGTGATTACAAGCTGTTCCAAAATTGCTTTATGTTCTGAAATCAGCTGTCTGCAATATTTCCTCAAAGTCTACCTGAAAAGTAGTTCAAGGGTCATTGATTATTTCCTAGACAAGTGCTGAGAGACCAACCATATACCCTGGATACTAAAGACTCCATCATTTATCCTTTTCCCTTAAACATTGACTTTTGGCAGAATTCCTCTATTTTGATTTATTTTTTGGTATGTGTGTGTGTGTCAGGTGAGAGAGAGAGTTAGGGTTTACAAAGAATCCTTATTATACCTTCATATTTCATACTGTATGTTAATAAGCTTTGTCTTTCTACTAGATAAGTCTGGTTTTATAATAAATTAATAGTTTTACTGTTTATTGAAGAAACCTGAGCATCGAATGGTCATTCTGAAGCTAATAAGTAAATTACACAATTGGCCGTATAGCTTGCTGGGAAAATGATTTAAATATACCCTGTGACCAGTGGAACAGTGGAACTAGAGACAGACAGTGCACTCCTCCCATCTCGATCATAACAAGATGTATGTCATTTCCACTAATGTAAACAGATTTGCACCCATTCCACTTCCCCTGTTGTGTATGCCTCTTCTGTTTTATGAGCTGCTTAGTGATCAATCAAGCATCACACATTGTTTACAACCCCCCCACCCTTCTTGCAGATGTCGCATCTTGATGTTGCATGCAGCCATCTCATAACCGTTTGTGTCTGTTCGCTGCTCTGTATTGACTTCAGTGGCCTGGCAGCCTCAAGGAAAAGTGTGATTGTGCAAGGCATCTCTGAGGCATGCTTTGCAGGTTCATGTGATATTCAGTCTTGGCTGTATAAAATAGAGGCTCTTGTAGTCCCCCAATGCATTTGCATTGTGGAATGACCAATATGTGAAATAGATGATGAAATGTGGCTACGCATGAAGACGGGGCATCTTACATTGACCTCCATGTACTTACCCTCAGCTGCGTGGGTGGTCTATCCATCAGCCCAAGCTCAGAGCGTGTTTGCCCCCCTGTCGGCCTTTAGCTTCTCTAATCTCTGAGTGAAAATCTGCACAGCACTCCAGTAACAGTGCCCACATTCCCACTTCCGTTTTGAGCCCGACCTCGCCAACATGTTTGGCTTGGTGTTTCCTGCTAGAGGTTGGACATTTAGCGATCTTGGAGTTGTGTGCATTCTATCCACAAGGCTATCGTGATTATGTGAAGAGGCAGCACAGGGCCATAAGTTCTGGTTAGTGTCCCCTGACCTAAACCCCCTGTAAGATATGGTTATGTGGAACAAACAATGGCATCTTTCTGCCTGTTTTCCGTGTTCATATGTCAGGCTGATGGGATGAAAATGTACCTGAAATGGGTTAAGAGCGAGGATGGAATGCAGCTGATTAGTAACCTTGAGGGCTACCTGGTGTCTCTGCATTTTTGGGATCAGAAAGGCCAAGGCTGGGCATGAGGGAAGAATGAGAGATTCCAAACAGAGGCACATTCATGACTGGCAGGCAGCTATCAGAGTATTGTGCTTGTGAAGTGTTCGATGTCCATTGAAAGTTCAGGGTAACTGCAGCCCCGCATTCTTGGCTGAAGGTCTCAGCATCCATGAAGCACTGTGGGCCATCAGCAGCAGCAGAACTGTACCCAACCACAATCTGTAACCTCATGGGCCAACATATCCCCACTTTACCACTACCATCAAGCCAGGGGATCAACCTGGTTCAATGAAGAGTGCAGGAGAGCATGCCTGAAACAACAACAGGCATATCTACAAATGAGGTGCCAACACTGTGAAGATACAACACAGGACTACTTGCGTGCCAAATGACTTAAGCAGCAAGAGCTTAGCAATTCCACAACCAACAGATCAGAGCTAAGCTCTGCAGTCCTGCCACATCCAGTCATGAATGGCAGTGGACAATCAAACAACTCATTGGAGGAGGAAGCTCCACAAATATCCCCAACCTCAATTATGGAGGAGCCCAGCACAGCAGTGCAAAAGACGAGGCTGAAGAATTTGCAACAATCTTCAATCAGGAGTGCCGAGTCGATGATCCATCTCGGCCTCCTCCAGAGGCCCCGAGCTTCACAGATGCCAGTCTTCAGAGGCTGAATGGCCTACTTCTGCACTGTAAAGATACTGTGATACTGTGAATTTGATTAACTCCACGTGATGTCAAGAAACGGCTGAAGGCACTTCATACTGCAAAGGCTATGGGCCCTGACTATATTCCTGCAATAGTACTGAAGAGTTGTGCTCCAGAATTTGCCATACCCTTAGCCAAGCTGTTCTAGTACAGCTGCCACACTGTCATCTACCTGGCTATGTGGAAAATTGCCCAGGTATGTCCTGTACACAAAAAGCAGGCCAAACCCAATCTAGTCAATTACCGTCCGATCAGTCAACATATGATCATCAGTAAAGTGATGGAAGGGGTCATCAACAGTATTATCAAGCGGCACTTGCTTAGCAATAAGCTGCTCACGGTTTGGGTTCCGCCAGGGCCACTCAGCTCCTGACCTCATTCCAGCCTTGGTTCAAACATGGACAAAACAGCTGAACTCCAGAGGTGAGGTGAGAGCGACTGCCCTTGACATCAAGGCAGCATTTGACCGAATGTGGCATCAAGGAACCCTAGCAAAGCTGGGGTCAGTGGGAACCAGGGGAAACACCCTCCGCTGGTTGGAGTCATACCAAGCACAATGGAAGATGGTTGTGATTATTGGAGGTCAGTCATTTCAGCTCCAGGGCATCACTTCAGGAGTTCCTCAGGTTAGTGTCCTCGGCCCAAATATCTTCAGCTGCTTCATTAATGATCTTCCTTCCATCATAAGGTCAGAAGTGGAGATGTTCACTGATGATTGCACAATGTTCCACACCATTCATGGCTCCTCAGATACTGAAGCAGTCCATGTCCAAATACAGCAAGACCTGAACAATATCCAGGGCTGGGCTGACAAAGGGCAAGTAACATTCACGCCACACAAGTACCAGGCAATAAACATCTCCAACAAGAGAGAATCTAACCATTGCTCCTTGACATTCAATGGTAATATCATCGCTGAATCCCCACTATCGACATCCTAGGGGTCGCCATTGGCCAGAAACTGAACTAGACTAGCCATATAAATACTATGGCTACAAGAGCGGGTCAGAGGCTTGGAATCCTGCAGCAAGTAACTCACCTCCTGACTCCCCAAAGCCTGTCCATAATTACAAGGCACAAGTCAGGAGTGTGAGGGAATATTCTCCACTTGCCTGCATGAGTGCAGCTCCAACAATACTGAAAAAGCTTGACATCATCCAGGACAAAGCAGCCACTTGATTAGCACCCCATCCACAAACATTCAGTCCCTCCACCACCGACGCACAGTGGCAGCAGTGTGTACCATCTACGAGATGCACTGCAGGAACTCACCAAGGTTCCTTAGGGAGCACCTTCCAAACCCACGACCGCTACCATCTAGAAGGACAAGGGCAGCAGATACATGGGAATGCCACCACTTGAAAGCTCCCCTCCAAGCCACTTACAATCCTGACTTGGAAATATATCACCATTCCTTCACTGTTGCTGGGTCAAAATCCTGGAACACCCTCCGTAACAACACTGTGGGTGTATCTACACCACAGGGACTACAGCGGTTCAAGAAGGCAGCTTACCATCACCTTCTCAAGGGCAGTTAGATATGGGCAATAAATGCAGGCCTAGCCACCAACACCCACAGCCCGTAAACGAATAATTTTTTTAAATGACAGGAAGGGACAGAGAGTACAAGCATCAGAGTAAACCAACAGATAAGGATAGAGGTTACAAAAATAATAGAAGGTCAAAACTTAAGGCTCTGTACCTGAATGCATGTAGCATTCAAAACATAACAGATGAACTGATAGTGCAAATAGTGATAAATAAGTACGATCTAATAGACATGAGAGGGACATGGCTACAGGATGAGAGAGATTGGAACCTGAACATAGAAGGCTATGTGACTTTTAGGAAGGATAGGAAGTTTGGAAAAGGTGGAGGGGTGACGCTGTTAATTAAAGAAGACATTAATACAGGAGAGAGGGGTGGCCTAAGTTCAGAAAACCAGGATATAGAGGCAGTTTGGGTACAGATGAGCAATTATAAAGGCAAGAAGTCACTTGTGGGAGTGGTGTACAGGCCACCTGACAGTAGTCACAGGGTAGGACGGGATATTAAAGAAGAAATAGTGGGATCTTGCCAGGAAGGTATGGTGCCTATCAAGAGGGATTTTAATCTACGTACAAACTGGAAAAACCAGATGGGCAAAGGTAGCATAGATGATGAATTTATAGAATGTTTTTGGGATAATTTCTTAGATCAGCATGTTCTGGAGCCAACTAGGGAACAGGCTACACGAGATCTGGTATTGTGCATTGAGATAGGATTAACTGATGACCTCATAGCGAAGGAGCCCCTAGGTAGCAGTAATCATAGTGTGATTGAATTTTATATTCAGTTTGCGGGAGAGAAGACTGAGTCTAAGGCTAATATTTTAAGCTTAAGGGCAATTTCTAGGGCAGGAAAGCAGAGTTAGCGAAAGTGAATTGGCAATTTAGGTTAAGGGATTGGTCAATAGAGATACAGTGGCACAGATTTAAGGGGATATTTCAGAATAAATAGAATAGATATATTCCAACAAGACTGAAAAATTCCAAAGGGAGGATCCACCATCTGTGGTTCACTAAAAAAGTTAAAGATAGTATCAAACTTAAATAAAAAGCACATAATGGTGCAAAGATGGGTGGCAGGTCAGAAAATTGGACAGAATATAAAAAACAGCAAAGGATGACTAAAAGATTAATGAGGGAAACATTAAAATATGAGAGAAAGCTAGCTACAAATATAAAGACAGATAGTAAGAGTTTCTATAGACATTTAAAAAAGAAAAGTTAACAAAGAGAGCATTGAAAGTAAGTCTGGGGAATCAGTAATGGAAAATGAGGAGATGGCAGATGAATTGAACAGGTATTTTGCATCAGTCTTCGCAATAGAGGACACAAGTAACATCCCAGAAATAGCTGTAAATCAGGAAATGGAAGGGAGGGATGAACTCCAGGGGCAGAATAGTACGCTCAGCTTGCAGGCACATGCCCGACACGCATAAGCGTAAAATGATGCGTGATGAAGTCGGGCGTGCGTCATCGCGCAGTCTCGCGATATTTCATTCAGCGGGTACGCGCTGGAGTCAGCTGCACGCCGGCAATAATTAATAGGCCTATTAAAGCCATTAACAATCTAATTAAATTTAAATTTATGCTGCCCATCCATCGGGCAGGCGAAAATGCCAGCAGCCTTTACATTTTTTTAGGAAACCTCATCCACGAGCGGTATGAGGTTTCCTAAAGCAAGTAAACAATAAATAAAAACTTTATTTTTGAATTAAAAGCATGTCCCAGCTCATGTGACAGTCACATGAGGGGACATGTTTTATTAAATTTTTATTCTCTTCATTTTTTTAATGTAGCGCTTCCATCTCCCTAAGGCAGCTCCGTGCCTCAGGGGGTTTGAAGTGTTCTTTCTCGCACATGCGCAAACTGCCCTAGGCCAGGCTCTCCCTCTTCCCCCTACCTGCACAGGCAGTGCTCAGTGCTGTCATTCGCGATCCATGCAGGGCGGACCTTAGTTCCCAACCATCCCCGTCCACCCTCGCCAAGGGCAAAATCCTGCCCTTGAAAATTAGTATCACCAGGGAAGTGGTACTTAGCAAATTGTTGAAACTGCGGGTTGACAAGTCCCCAGGCCCTGGTGAATTTCATCTTGAGGGTATTAAAAGAAGTGACTAGTAAGATAGTTGATGCATTGGTTTTAATATTCCAAAATTCCCTATTATTAAAGGCGGTATAACAGGGCACTTAGATAAATTCAAGGTACTCAGGCAGAGTCAGCATGGCTTTGTGAAAGGGAAATCATGTTTAACCAATTTATTGGAGTTTCTTGAAGGAGTCATATGTGCTGTTGATAGAGGGGAACTGGTGGATGTCCTGTACTTAGATTTCCAGAAGGCATTTGACAGGGTGCATCATCAAAGGCTAATACGGAAAATAGAAGCTGATGGTCCAGGGGTTAACATATTGGCATGGATAGAAGATTGGCTCATTTTCTGGCTGGCAGGATGTGATGAATGATGTGCCACAGGAATCGGTGCTGGGGCCTCAACTCTTTACAATTCATATAAATGATTTGGATGGTATAGTTGCTAAATATACTGATGACCAAAGATAGATAATAAAGTAAGTTGTGAAGAGGGAGGCTACAAAGGGATATAGATTGGTTAGGTGGGTGGGCAAAAACCTGGCAAATGGAGTGTAATGTAGGAAAATGTGAGGTTGCCCATTTTGGCAGGATGAATAAAAAAGAGGCATATTAACTAAATGTTGAGATATTGCAGAGCTCTGAGATGCAGAGGGATCTGGGTATCTGAGTGCATGAATCGCAAAAGGTTAGTATGCAGGTACAGCAAGTAATTAGGAAAGCTAATAGAGTGTTATCATTTATTGCGAGGCAAATTGAATACAAGAATAAGGAGGTTATGCTTCAGTCATACAGGGCATTGGTGAGATTGCATCTGGAATAGTTATTTAATTATTATTGGTCTCCTTATTTAAAGAAGGATGTAAATGCATTAGAAACAATTCAGAGAAGTTTTACTAGATTAATACCTGGAATGGTTGGGTTGTCTTATGAGGAAAGGCTGGATAGGCTGGACTTGTATCCACTGGAGTTTAGAAGAATAAGAGGTGACTTGCTTGAGACATATAAGATCCTGAGAGGACTTGACAGAGTGGATGTGGAAAGGATGCTTCCTCTTTTGGTAGAATCTAGAATTTGGGGTCACTGTTTCAAAATAAGGGGTCACTCATTTGGGACAGAGATGAGGGTTTTTTTTCTCTTAGACGGGTGTGAGACTTTGGAATTCTCTTCCTCAAAAGGTGGTTGAGGCAGAGTCCTTCAATAGGGATTGATTGTGGCTCCAGTGGGTTAGTTTCAGTCCAGGCACTACGCCCCAACTTAATCCATTGGCAGGGCAATTACAACATTCGGGATCACATGAACTGCAAACACCTCCCCGCCCTCAGCCCTCAGCCCCCATCCCCCCCTAACTGATCCTACTACAATGAGAACAGGCACTTGGATCTGCAAGCATCCAATGAGGGAATGAGAGTATTTTAGACGGTGTGGGGATTTCCCATCTCTGAACCTGCCAGCTGCAAGGTTTAGACGTTCTGTGGACAATAGTCATCTGCAGCTTGTCCCCTTGTCCTTTGGGTCAGTCTACAACTGTGGATCTCCCGCAAATGGGTTATTGCAAGGAATTCAATTCATGGGACGATTCGTGATTAGTCTTGCATGAATGCACTTTAACAGTTGAGGCTCCTGATTCCCTCCATTGTCATTGAAATACTCCCAACATGTCTCAGCTGTAACTTCCTCTTCATTCGTGAATCCAGATTTCAGTTGGTGCCCCTTCAACCGGCTCACAAGGGCAGTGGTCCACTCCTCCCACAAGCCCAGAGAACCCTCCCCTGCAAAGTTTGTTATACTTTATTTTTCTACTGCAAAATAGCTTCAGGTTGGAAAATGGTGGTGCTGAGGTTAGACTGCCAGACCAACTTTGACCCTCCCTGTGTGACTGTGGAAGTCCCTCCCATCATCCTGGAGGAGCATAATGTTCAGGTTACTCTCCCTCCAATCACCCTCAGACCTACCCCTCTAATCCTTGACCCCATTGCCATAGTGCTGGTTATCTCTGTCTGACTTCCTGAACCCTTTGATGCTGATGTGCCAATGCCCCAGGTAGACCTGACCCCTCTGCTTCTTGAGGTCTATTGCACAGTCACATATAGAGACACACCCCATGAGACATCGAATGCCTGCCCCTATTAATGGTTCTACTATCTTTAACCCCGGGCAAGATAAGCCAATTCTCTCAAATTTATTGTTAGCTTAAAGTCTCAACTAAAAGAGATTTCTAAGTATTAAGGGAACATAGTCTTGGATCGGGTCCTCAAATACAAGTCCTCTCTTCCAGGAGTCTCAAAGCCCACAAAATTATCTTAGGATGGGACATACATTGAGGCATGTCTTAGCAGACCCACTTCTTTGAAAGTTTACCAATGCCAGCTGTTAGAAATCTAACTAAGATTTCAAGAGTAATGTGTTTATGTGGATTCTCGAGATAGAATACCTTAGTCTACACCTTTTATATGTTTCAAAGATACATGTCTTTTATTGAAGTCAATTATAGATTACAACTTATACAAAAGGTTATAGGTAGAGGTGGTAACTAAAGCTAATCAGAACATGTCAATAATGTAGTAAAGATACATGCAATTTTGATTCCACCTTATCAGCAAAGCTTATTGAAAGATATTCAAACAAATATATGAAAGAAAATTGATATTCACAAATTCCAATATAGTTAGAATAGTATCTCTGTCTCAAAACCCAGGGAGGGGGAATTCAACAAAGGAACTTGACCCCTTTGTGTCCCAAGATGGCGGAACGCTGACAGGTTCCTGCTAATAGTGTGTATTTTAAAGTCAGTTTAGCTGAGATGAAAAAATAGCTGGCTGAAAGTGTCAGTTTTAAAATTATCCCAGCTGAGCTCAGAAAAGGCTTTTATTATCCATTGCATTTGTGTTGGCGTAAACATTATATTATCTTATCTGAGAGTGACCTCATTCATAATGTTTCAAAAACGACTTTGTTTATGAATGTTAGACTCCAGGCATACATCTAGCTATTCTGGTTGTGTCCCAATTTTCACAGACTGAAGGACATCATGTTCACTTCATACATATTGGCAACAATTCAAATTGGCAGCCATTTTCATGGCAAGGTAGCTTTTATGTAAATTCTGCGATTTTATACTGCTAACCTGCCATTTTATAAAGCTAATTTAGGATTAACACCTGAAAATCTTAGATTCCCCATTATATTTGTGAGTTTCTTCACACCCTATATTATCTGTTCCCAATCCACAGGCTGCAGATGGCTCCCCCTGACTGTGACTGTGCCATCTGCAGCCCAATATTATGCAGAAGCACCCACCAGACTGACCTGTGTAAGGTCGTGACCATGTCCTGCACACATCATGTTGGCCACGATTGACACAGGAAAGCTAAGAATATTCAGAAATTTCCATATCAGCCAATTAAAAGTGTGCACAAGTGTCCTGAGACATGGATGCATAAATACTATACAAGGTTAAGTCACTATATTCACAAAACAGGTTATGCACATTTTTCTTTTCATTTCATTTGGCGCACTCACTTTCATTGTGTGGATATGGGAGCCTAGGCTCTGGTTTCAGGTTATAATGGATATGGTGACAAATTGTCTTAGAGGAATGTTCTCTATTGATAATTGGGCTGCATTATATATAATTTGTTATTCATATTTGTTTACAGGGTTGAGAAAAATAATTTATTATGAATAGAAACATGTGAATCTGAATTGCACTTTAGTATGATAAGACATGTTTTTATTCAGCTTGACAAACTATGTGCTCTATTCTTGTGGTTTAGATTTTCTGGATGTTCTGAATATTATTCTCTTAATAGCTGCTAGTTAACAACAGTCAGTGTTTAAGGAGCTTTCTGTTGCTACTTACTATCTTTGCTTTCACAATATGCATCAGCTTGTTAGGTCTATCAGCTCGTAATTATTATATTTTTCAGTTAGTTAGTATAATACTAGTCTAGTACCTCTGAGTCATTGCCAATGACACACTCCAGTTTTAAATGTAGGTAAGGCTTCTTGGTGTCTCACAGTGTCCTCCACTCTCACTTATGCCTCCAGGTAGCTGGTAATGCACACCAGCAGACATACCCTGGTACCTCACCTCAGCTGTCAAACTAAACTAAGTGAAGGGATCACCAGCTTTGTCTGGTGTAGATAAGGGACATCATCCCTTTAAGTGCATAAAGTCTGGAATGATGGAAAAGGCAGATGATCCTAGCAAGAGGACAATGGCTCAGAAGCTGGACACCATCATGTTGTGTGACACATCCAGGGCACCCCCTTGATGAAGCGGATATGTGGTCAGTCACCTCGGAAAAGATTGGGACCTTACCGTGTATCATCCCATAGTTTGCAATGAAATCTAGTCACAGAAATGCTATTGCTTATAGCAGAAGTGACTGGCACAAGCCCCTTGGCAAGAGGAAGAAACATGAAGAAAAAGAATAACATGATGGAAACATGGATTAAGACTTAGGTTTCCAACCAGGAGTTACTGCAATGCATGGTCTGGCTTCACAGTCTTAAACCACATTTAATTAAAAACAGCTTGATCAACAGCATAAGCAAGTGCAGCACAGCTAAAATTGTTAGTTAACCCTCAGCTCACCTCAGATAGTAAAGTCTGCAGAGCAATAACAATTTGCACTTAAATAGCGCCTTTAATGTAACAGAATGCCTCAAAGTGCTCCACAAGGTGGGAGTTGGACCTGAGTGGGAGATAAAAGAAGAGATTAATTGAAGGTTATGTCAAGGAAGTAGATTTGAGAGAGGCTGGGGAGAGATGCAACAAGATGGAGAAGGTTAAGAAGAGTATTCCTGAGTCTGTGAATGAGATAGCTCAAATCGATATGGGGTTGGGGGAAAGCAAATGCACTGAAAACCAGAGTGGCAAAAATGAAGGGTGCAAGAGGACTTGGAGCTGGAGAAGATTCAGGAGTAAACCAAAATAAAGCCATGGAAGGATTTGTAACTGAAAACAAAGCTTTTCAAATTAAAGTTTTGAGGCTTTGTTTATATATGCGGTGGGATCCAAGGAGTGGAATTCTGTCAGAAATGCAGTTTGTGTAAGGTGAAGATTTGGAAGCCTACTAGAGAAGAGTTTGTTCTCTTATCGAGGAATTATTATAACAGAGTTTCTGTTCACTTCATGAACATGGTGAAATTGCAATTTCCAAAGTAATTAAAAGGATGCCATTCATTATTTTTATTCTTACATTTTGGTATTCAGCATTTATTATAGTTTGTTCTAATTCTGTGAAAGCTAAATTCATAGACTCCTAAGAAGTGTTTTTGTTTTGAGTAACAAAATATACTTTCTTATTCTGTAATTCTTAAGTCTAAAGGTGATATAAAATCTTTCACATATTTAAAATAATGGTAATAAAATCAGACAAATGTCAAAACACAAAGTTAGCCAACGTTGGCTGTAACAATCTCAGCTGCTCTAGGCCTCATCGGATGAAATAACTCGTTAATTGGTTAGAATTCTCTAGGATCAGATCACACAGGGAAATATTGAAAGCCGTGAGGATAATTGCCAGGATAGCTGTCATATGAACTGCCACATAACTCTTAAATAAGACACAACTCAACAGGGGAGTAATAATTGTACCAATTTATGAAATAATTCCTTATTGAGTAAAATTGGTGAGGCGACCACATCTTATATTATTATATTCCGCAATCCCTATATATGCAGCTTCAAGAGAAACATATATCAATGTGAAGCCAAAATCATTCTGAACTATTAGAATAAAAGAGAATTATTCTCATCTCAAGTTGAAAGAAGATCATTTCAATTATGGACTGAGTGTGATGGGAAATTGTTGTAAGTATCTGAAGCTTTTCAGATGCAAAGGTGATATCCTGCTGATTGTACAATGTGAATCCTGTTGTGTTCCCTTACATGAGTGACTTTCAATTTTTTAATATAAATAGCAATGTGTTCTTGGCAAGATAATACCAAGATCAGGAAGTTGCTTTGCATGGACAGAATTCAGGTGGTTTCTCTGATGGCGGGAGTTCCCATTGTGGAATTTTACGTCCCGCGGGCGGGTGTGTATCCGACCTGATTGGGCGTAAAATCACACGCGATGACGTCACGGGTGGCGGACCGTTTCGTGGGCCCGTCCCTCGTGCCCACCCAATGACTGGAGATTCTTGGGATACCAGTTTGAAGCCATGCAGCTTAAATAAATGCATTTATTCATATACAAAAGCAAAATACTGCAGATGCTGGAAATCTGAAATAAAAACAGAAAATCCTGCAAATAACAGTTTTGGCAGTAGTGGAGAGAAGGAAAAAGAGTTAACATTTCAGGTCAAAGAAGTCCTGACAAATGTGATATAAAACTTTTACTCTGTTTTTCTCTCTACAGTTACTGCTTGACCTTCTGAGTGCTTCATTTATTTATATTTTTGTGTTTGTTACAGTTATGAGTTTAAGAATAATTAAGGTCTGATTCAGCAACTGGTAAGTCCCAGTGAGGGGCAATGCTGAGAGGGAGCAGAGGTCAATGTTTCATGGTCCATCAGCTTGAAGAACCATGATTGCCTGATGAGGTCTCCCAATGAACACAACTCCTCATTGGTAGCACCCAATTGTGGATTAAGTCCCTCAATTTGGCTAAAGTATGATTTCAAAGAATTCCATAGTTTTTAATTCCATAGTTTGTGTAATTTCAAGTGAGGTCAGCTGGAAGCTGGAAGCTGCAAGAATTCCCTGCAAGAATGACATGTTGACGTGATATGGGATTGCAATAGCGGAAGACCAATTTTCTTTCTCATATTTCTTCTGAAGCCTTCATCAAAGGAAAGATACCTATTTCTTAAATAAGATACCTTCTTAAATATTACATTTTGTTTATTTGTTCATGGGATGCGGGCATCGCTGGCTTGTTCAGAGGGCACTTAAGAGTCAACCACATGGTTGACCAATGCACTGAAAACCAGAGTGGCAAAAATGAAGGGTGCAAGAGGACTTAGAGCTGGAGAAGATTCAGCAGTAAACCAAAATAAAGCCATGGAAGGATTTGTAAATGAAAACAAAGGTTTTTAAATTAAAGTTTTGAGGGTTTTTTTATATATGAGGTGGGATCCAAGGAGTGGAGTTTTGTCAACCACATTGCTGTGGGTCGGGAGTCAAAGGTAGGCCAGGTGAGGACAGCAGATTTCCTTCCCTAAAGGACATTAGTGAACCAGATGGGTTTTTAACAACAATTGACAATGGTTTCATGGTCATCATTAGACTTTTTTTAATTCCAGATTTTTATCAAACTCAAGTATCACCTCCTGCCATGGTGGGATTCAAGCCCGGGTCCCCAGAGAATTATCTGGGGTATCTGGAATGCTAGTCCAGTGACAATACCACTATGTCATTGCCTCCCCTGATTACTATTACTATTCTTAAATTTATTCTTTCATGGGATGTGGGTGCCGTTGGCATGGCCAGCTTTTGTTGTCCATCCCTAATTGTCTGTGAAATGAACGGCTTGCCACACCACTTCAGAGGGCAGTTAAGAATTAACCACATTTCTGAACTATTGGCCAGAATATTGCCGTTGGTGTGCAGGGGCAGGCCCATCACGTCAACGCGTAAAATGACACGAGATGACATCAGGCATGCATCCCGAGGTCATCATGCGTCATTTCGATATTGTGTTCGGCAGGCACGTGCCGGATGTGGTTGTGCGACCGCTGAACTGTCAAAGGCTTAATAAGGCAATTAGGAAAGTAATTTAGCTCATTAACAGCGCTGCCTGTCCAACCCTAAGGTTGGCGGGCAGGCGAAGGGCCCAAGCGGCCTTCGTGTTTTTCAGTAAACCTCATCCACAGGTGGGATGAGGTTTCCTGAACGTTTAATAAAATAATTAAATAACATTTGCGAAATGCACAAACATGTCCCAGCTCATGTGACGATGTCACATAAGGGGACATGTTTAAATAATTTTTTACATCAGTTATTCAAAATTTTCATTACCAACTTAACCTCCCTGAGGCAGCTCCATGCCTCATGGAGATTTCTGCGCTCTTTTCCACGCATACGCGTAAGAGCGCAGACCCTAACCCTCACTCTTCCCTCCGCCCGCACAGGTAACGCAAAGCGCTACTGGCCATGTATTATGCTGGGCAGGCCTTAATAGTCCCACCCACGTAAAATGGCGGTGCACAGCCAACCGCGGGCGGCGATTGGCTCCGCGCCCGCCCCCACCCACTCCCGCCAAGCCCACCCAACATTGGTAAGATCCACAATTACCTGGAAAAACTCAGCAGGTCTGGCAGCATCGGTGGAGAAGAAATCAGTTAACGTTTCGGGTCTTCATGACCCTTTGGCAGAACTGAAGCATAGTTAGGAGAAAGGTGAAATATAAGCTGGTTTAAGGTGGGGTGGGGGGCGGGGGGAGAGAGAAGTTGAGGGTGTGGTGATTGTGGAGATAAAGACTAACAAAGTTTTAGTTTTAGATTTAAAAATAATGGAAATAGGTGGGAAAAGAAGAATCTATATAAATTATTGAAAAAAAAGGGAGGGGGGAGAAACGGAGTGGGGATGGGAGGAGGGGGAGTTGAGTTATTTTTTTTCAATAATTTATATAGATTCTTCTTTTCCCACCTATTTCCATTATTTTTAAATCTAAAACTAAAACTTTGTTAGTCTTTCCACCCCACCCCACTAGAGCTGTACCTTGAGAGTCCTGTCTTCCAATCTTAATTAGCACTTTTCTTAGACAATATCACCACCTTCAACACCTCTTTGATCCTTTTGCCTGTGACATCTTTTGATTATCTGCTCCTATCACTGCTTGCTTATCTCCACAATCACCATACCCTCAACTTCTCTCTCCCCCCTCCCCACCCACCTTAAACCAGCTTATATTTCACCTTTCTCCTAACTATGCTTCAGTTCTGCCGAAGGGTCATGAAGACCCGAAACGTTAACTGATTTCTTCTCCACCGATGCTGCCAGACCCGCTGAGTTTTTCCAGGTAATTCTGTTTTTGTTTTGGATTTCCAGCATCCGCAGTAGCTTTTAGCTTTTTGTTTTTATATAGGTAAGATCCAGCCCATTATTAACTATCAATAAACATATTAGTTGTTTTAGCCTACAAGATTGGAACCATGGTTAAGGTAATCTATCTTGAGTTCAATATTGTAGTATTCATTATCCAGAGAGTAGCTTACACCTAGTAACTTTTCACCCTCTGGTCATTTTTTTTTAATTGTTCATGGGATGTGGGTGTTACTGGCTAGGCCAGCATTTATTGCCCATCCCTCATTGCCCTTGTTCAGAGGGCAGTTAAGAGTCAACCATATTGCTGTGGATCTAGAGTCATATGTACACCAGTCCAGAGAAGAATGGCAGATTTCCTCCCCTAAACGGATTTAGTGAACCAGAGGGGTTTTTGCAACAATTGACAATAGTTTCATGGTCATCATTAGACTTTTAATTCCAGACTTTCATTGAATTCAAATTTCACCATCTGCTGTGGTGGGATTCTATCTTAGGGTCCCTGAGAATTACCCTGGGTCACTAGTCCAGTGACAATACCACTATGCCACCACCTCCCCATGCAACTCTTTGTAGGATAGATTATGAATGAATATGCTGCTTCCAGATTATAGGAAACAAGGGACTGAATTTTCACTCCTGTGTCGGCTCCGCAAACCTGGCTCCTGACAAAACTACCCTGGAAGTTCCAATTTTCATTCTGGGAGGGTGAAATGTAATGGGATTCGGGTCTGCCTCTAGCCCTCACCCCCCTCACAACCTCTCAACTCCCAGACAATCGCCATGTCCCATCCATGCCAATCCATGTAATACCATGCCCCTCTACCAATCCCCCCTGGCCCCTCATTCCTTCCATGCCAACTTAGTGCCAACTCATGCCAACCCATGTTCCCCACCCACAACTCTTTGCCCTTATACCCTCCATACCAACTCACCCAGTATCCACCATGGGCTGAAAGCAGGACCCGTGCTGAGAGGAAATAAAATTCTAGATGTCTATTGATAAATACACTATTTTAAAAAAACCTTATTGTTAAACCCCATACGCTACAGTTAAATTATTTCAACCACTTAACCCCTCATAACAACAGATATGTAAATTCATAGCCCCACTTCCAAGACTTTATAGGCACTTGGAGCTATTAATCAAACTGTGAACTGACAGGTACACCACTGTAATAATGATAAGTTGTGAAATCAGTCATGCAAAACTAATCCTATAATGATAGACCTCAGGTTTATGTCAACAGACAGAGTGAAATAGCAAACACTTTTTTTTTAATAACAGACAGCTTTTAAAAATATTTAAAGGGTAGATTTAAATGCTTGCTCAGCTCCCTTGACGGTTCCACTGAGTTTATCCACTTTGTATGCACATTTATGTCTACTTTTAATGCTACCAAAGGGCACTTGACCAGTCCCAAAGGGCAACATGCCTCTGCCAAAGTGCACAGTACCTCTCCCAAAGGGCACCATATATCTCCCATAGGTGTTCCAGGACTATATCAAAAATAGTACCCTCCCTCTCAAAAAGGCTATCCTACCTCTCCAAAGAACTCTGCTAACTTTAGACCTTCTCCTGATAAGTGTAAAGTGCCCAAGTGGTGTTTTAAACATCCCACTAATTAAAACTGGATCTGACTGAAGGCAGCTGAACTTTAACACTTGCAGCTGTCTCTGTGAGCCATGGATGTGCACTGTACAACTCGCCCTTGTTCCCTCACCTCCCCCTCTGCTCCCCGTCACCCCGCACCCCAACAAAAGTGGTGGGGGCTAGGTTCAGGTGAGGGACTTCCGGATTTGGGCCTTCTGTGCCACTTTGGATAAGCTGGAGACCATCTGAATCTGCACAAAAATTCAGGCAAATGTTAACATTGAGGTGAAAGTGAAATCATTAAGGACACTTCTCCAAAAGCAAAAATTGTAATACATGGTTATGAATGTTGTGCATAAGACATTTAGAACTGTTATCATATAACCTATAGAAATAAATACATTCACACATTACATCATTTGCTATTCATTCAATTTTATTATTTTAAGGTTTCAGTACATATAATGTTCCCTGCTTTATAGTTAAAGTTCACAACAGGGAGTTGCAATATAGAATTTATTCCACCTGGGCAATATCTTTGAAAGTTACCAGATTTCCCTTATTCAAAGAATAAATTCTAGTAATTCATATATCTTGAATGTATTCAACATATATTTTATTACTAAAAATAGCCTATTAAAATAATTCAGTAACCATTAAACAATTATAGGATTCAAAGTGAGTCTAACCATTTAAAGCAAAAATGTAAGCTTACCGACCAAAAACATCAATGGCTTTGCAAAGATTTTCCTTTTAGAGCAGAGCTCAAGTTTCCCTTGTATAACTCTGCTCACAAATGGCACTGATCTCTATGTCCTAGCTCTGTCAGTGTCAGTCACAAATAGCCTAAAGTCGAGGTTAGAACCATTCAAATATAGTAACAGAGTTAAATTGCTGGTGTTTCTGAATTGAAGAGATAATATGAGAGGAATAAATAAATCAGAAGTTTTATGTTTACATGAATTTAAATGAGTCACCAAAGACAAAACAAGATATGGACTACAATAATATCTTTTCCAATTAAATGATTAATTAAGGAAAAAAAGATGCACACATCTTGCAGCAAGATATTAACTAATATGATCCACATCTTAAATTCCTCCATTCTAAATGTTTAGGATCAGCCATCTAACAGCTTCTATTAGAATTATATAAAAAAGCATGGAATGAAAAATGTTCAGTTGGTGCATCAAATCATTCCTTTAATTTCCTTTCCTTTTTACGTTATTTTCTTAAACAAAATTTGTGACACCCAAATAAATGTAACAGAAGCATAATCTGAAGAGATCTCTACACTAAGAATACTTTGGGAGGCTTTGATGTCAATTGTATCGCCTCTTGTCATGTTTAAAATATACGGAGCAAAAGTTGACTTCATTCTAGATTTTTAATCAAGGTTTTAAAAAACTGTAAGAACTCTAGACCTGGAGCTTTTTGCTAAGAAAGTTAAGCATTTAATTATTCCTCTTCGGATTTCTTAAAAACTGCTTTCTTCGATTTGGTTTAATTTTCTTAAGTACTGCTGCTGCAGGAGCATTCTTGATTTTCACTGTTTTACTGTCAGCTGCAAAAAAGGAAACAAAATGTCAAGGAAAATGAACATATTTTGATGTCCTATACAGCTATTATATCCAACAATCCCATGACACAAATTAAGTGTATTCTGTTTAACACGGAACTGACTTTTTTACAATTCTGTTTTGATATAGAAGGAATGTTGTTTCTTTAAATAAATGCTTCGCTCAAAAAGAAAACACGTCCTAGCAAGCATGGAAGTACATGTATATAAATAGGTAGTGTAAATAGATAGCAAATAGGTAATGCTGTGAAGAGGACATAAAGAGGCTAGAAAGGGATATAGATAGTTTAAGCGAGTGGGCAAAGATCTGGCAAATGGATTATGAGGTGGGAAAATGTGAAATTGTCCATTTAGACCGACTGGATTCAGGGATGATGGCCAAAATTTTTCCCTCATCGGGCAGGCCCGGTTGGAGTGGTCAGGAAGCCGGCTGCAACTCGCAATCGGCTCTGCTCCGCTACTTCATGCGGGCAGGCCAATTAAGGCCCACCCTGCGTGGATCGTGAGCGACAGCACCAAGCACTGCCTGTGCAGGCAGGGGGAAGATCGAAAGCCGGGCCTAGCGCGCAGTTTGCGCATGTGCGAGAAAGAGCGCTTCAATCTCCCTGAGGCACGGAGCTGCCTCAGGGAGGTTGAAGCGCTTTTTAAAAAGATTAATAAAGACAAAAATTTAATAAAACATGTCCCATCTCATGTGACTGTGTCACATGAGTTGGGACATATTTTTAATTTAAAAGTAAAGTTTTTATTAAGTGTGTATTAGCTTTAGGAAACTTCATCCCGCTCGTGGATGAAGTTTCCTAAAAAACGTAAAGGCTGCTTGGCCTTTTTGCCTGCCCGCCAACTGTTAGGTTGGATGGGCAGCATAAATTTCAAGTTAATTACCTTGTTAATGGCCTTAATAGGCTTTTCAATTATTGGCGGGCACTCAGCTGACTCCAGTGCACATCCACCGAACGTAATATCACGTGAGTGCGCGGTAACGTCGGAATGCACGCCCGACGTCATTGCGCGTTATATCACACTCAGGTGTGTCGGGAGCGCACCAGCATGCTGAATGTAAAATTCTGGCCGATGTTTCTCTGGCTCCGAGGAGCAAGGGGGTCACAGTCTCAGGGTACAGGGTGGACCACTTAGGACTGAGATGAGGAGACATTTCTTCATTCAGAGAGTGGTGAATCTGTAGAATTCTCTACCACAGAAGACTATGGAGGCCAAGTCATTGAATATATTTAAGAAGGAAATAGATAGACTTCTAGATTCTAAAGGCATCAAGGGGTATGTGGAGAGAGTGGGAGTTTGGTGCTGAGTTGGAGGAGCCAGGATCATATTGAATGGCAGAACAGGCTCCTAGGGTCGAATGAACTACTCTTGCTCCTGTTTTCTATGCTTTTCTTCGATGTTTTTTGGCAAGAAGAATAGAAAAGAAGCAAATTATCTAAATTGTGAGAGATTGCAGAGCTCTGAGATGCAGAGGGATCTGGGTGTCCTAGTGCATGAATCACAAAAGGCTAATGTGCAGGTACAGCAAGTAATTATGAAAGCTAATAGAATGTTACAATTTATTGTTATGAGAATTGAATACAAAAGTAAGGAGGTTATGCTTCATTTATACAGGGCTTTGGCAAGACCACATATGAAGTACTGTGTACAGTTTGGTCTCCTTATTTAACGAAAGATGTAAGTATGTTGGAAGCAGTTCAGAGAAGATTTACTAAACAAATACCTGGAATGGGCGGTTTGTCCTATGAGGAAAAGTTGGACAGACTAGGCTTGTAAGTACTGGAGTTTAGAAGAGTAAGAGGAGACTTGATTGAAACATATAAGGCCTGAGGGGTCTTGACAGGGTAGATGTGGAGAGGATGTTTCCTCTTGTGGGAGAGCCCAGAACTAGGGTGGTCACTGTTCAAAAATAAGGGGTCACTCATTTAAGACAGAGGTGAGGAGAATTTTTTCTCGCAGAAGGTCGTGAGTCTTTGGAACTCTCTTCCTCAAAAAAGTGGCAGAAGCAGAGTCTTTGAACATTTTTAAGGAAGAATTAGATAGATTCTTGATAAGCAAGGGGGGTGAAAGGTTATCGGGGGTAGGTGGGAATGTGGAGCTGAGGTTACAATCAGATCAGCCATGATTTTATTGAATGGTGGAGCAGGCTTAATGGGCTGAGTGGCCTAATCCTGCTCCTAATTCATATGTTCATATGTTACAGATTTCAGTTATTTTATTTCATTAGGTATTCAAAGAGTGGTCCAAGCTATTTAATTCAAATGCAAACATTTTCTGGGATTTGTTTAAATAGGTGTTTGACTGGCAGATGGATAATCAGGCAAAGTGACTTGTTATGATCCTGTTTAGGGGCTTTTAGCATTAAAAGAACACCCATCAATTATTTGACAGATATAGGCAACAAGGTTTCACGATTTTTAACAAAAAACAACTTTATGGTTTGTATAAAGAGAAATTAAACAAAGCAAACACCACTAACTTAACATTATAACTTATAAAGACATATTCTATGAACTCAATTCTACTTTTTGCTTCCCCCAAAAGTTTCCTCACCTTACTAAATCTTGAAGGTTCATTCACTTTTCCTGGGGCCAACCCAAAAGGTATGCCACAGGCCTCTGGAATTTACATTGATGCTCCTTAGTATTCCAGTTATTCCTCTGAGGTAAGATTCTATGGGTGTCCTTCCATTAGCTGTTGGCTACGTGACCCTCAACCTTCTCCTTTACTAACCTCATGATTGTGGATGCCTCAGCTCCTTGTTTGGTTGCTGGCAGATATCCAACTGCATTGCCACAGCTTTCCAAACCAATCTACTGACTGCCATGTAGCTCTGTGGGGACCACTGTAGATTTCTTCTACTAGCTGCAAGCTAGAGCAAATCCTGCAGCTGCATTTCCCTCACAAAACCAAAATTGAACTATTTACTTCTGTCAGCAAACGCATACCAGATGAATTAAACAAAAGAAATGTCTAATCCCACATCCCATTTCCACGATGATGTGGCATGCTTTGGGATGATTCAAACAGAAATGCAAAAAAATTATTTTACCTTCAACATAATTCTTTGATTCTGTAACTCAAATGAATAATTTCTACCTCCAATGGAGTTTTATGGCCCTCTTTCCCAGAATTTCTGGCTTTTATCTTTGTTTTATGGAGATAATTTTCCACACCCCGGCTCTACCAAAAGGCCCAGAAATGGTCATCTATTGCTCAAGGTTTTTTCACTGTCAATTCTGACCTTGTAAGATTCATAATTTAGCTTTAAAGTGTAATTAACTACAAGCTTTTTTAAATTGCATTTACTTCAGTGTTGCTTATCAGGTTCTCAATCAGATTCCCCTATTTTTCTAAGTTATAACTTCAATTCCCTAACCAATTGTTATATTCCAAAACATTTGAACCACAAACTAGATAGTCACAACAGGTTTTAGTTGGCAGTGCTGAAGAAAAGATTGCCATGCAAGTCTACTTAGTTTATCACAAGAGACACAGTGATCAGTTATTTCCTACTTGACTTAAGTTGTTGACATAGTGATAGCTAACCAGACCTGACCTGATCAGTTTGCAAAATCGAAACAAATATTGGGTCAACTGAGGTGTGTTGTGAAAAGTGGGGATGATGAAAGAAGAGTGGCATTGTACATGATTGACGTACACAGGGTGGATTTCTGCCACAGCATAACCATGTTCAAGTTACGCTGAATTTAGGATGTTCCAACCAACATAAAATAATTGGGTTTGGCAATTACTTCTTGTATTTCATAAAGGAGTGTAATGGCCCATGTGCTTATTTGGAGGTTGGGGGGAACCCTATGGCCAGGATATTCAGTTCGGCGTGCAGGCACATACCCGACATGCCCAAACATGAAATGACGTTGGCCGAACAACCCAATGTCATCACGCACTCGCGTGATATTTTAGTCGGCAGGCGCGCACAAGAGTCGGCAGCGCACCCACTGACAATTAAGAGGCCTATTAAGGCCCTTAAGCTGGTAATTAAGTTGAATTTTTCACTGCCTGTCCAACCTTATGGTTGGCGGGCGGGTGAATAGGCCAGGCGGCCTTTGCATTTTTTGTGAAACCGCATCCACGAGCAGGATGAGGTTTCCAACAGTGAATAAAAAAGCAATAAAATGTTTTTAAACTCATTTTCAACATGTCCCTCCTCATGTGGGGACATGTTTATATTATTTATTATTATTATAATATTATTTGTTGATTCTTCATTTTTCATTTTAAAAAGCTTCAGCTCCCTGAGGCAGCTCTGTGCCTTTAGGGAGCTTCCAGAGAGCGCAACCCCACGAATGCGCAATTGTCAGCGCTCCTCCTGCCCCCAGTGCTGAGGCTCTCAGTGGCAGCCAGTGTGAAATCACGGTGGGAGCCTGATCGCAGGCGGCAGACCGTTTCGCGGCGACTCCTGGGCCCACCCGCCACACCCGCCTGACAGGGGGAAAATCCTGCCCAGTGTTTTATGTTGTGGTCTTGGTCCCTTCAATAACTAGGTTTCTCAGAATTTCTTATAAAAGCAGTTGCTTTCCAGTAATTAATCATGTGACCAAGTTGCCTGGGAGATAAACTATAGAAAAAGGGGTCAGAAATAAGTTAATTTTGGGGTAAGTAGATTGTGTGTATGGTTCTGTTTCTCACAGGTTTTTGGAACTTTACACAATCTGGCTGCAGAACAGGGAACATCTCTTTCTAGCAGAATTCAGTTGAAATTTTGTCTGCTGGCTTAAAGAGTTTAAAACTCTGGTGAATTGACAGATTCCTAACAGTCAGTTGAACTTCCAAAAATAGGCACACTGAGAAAAGACAGAGGGGGAGAGAGAGAGAATGGGCAGCGAGGAGTGAGGAGAGAAAGAGAGGAAGAGAGAGAGAGTTTTTGTTTTAAGACTCTAAAGTGAAAGAATAATAGAACCAGGAGAGTTCTGACCTGAGCGACGCCTGTGTTTATTAGACAGTCTAAAACTATGGCATGATTGGAGGAGATTTGAAGGGACAACTTGCCAGAAGTAAATGGGAGGCCCAATAAATCTCAGCCCTTCATAGGAATCTTTGAAACGCACCAAGTGGTTAATCTTCCAATTTTGCATAATTATCTGAATTGAGTTTTGGGAGTGTAATTCAAACAGGTGTAGAGGAAAGTTAAGTCAGGAAGTTTGGTTTAAAATATAAGTAATGTGTTCATTGCAGTTTTAATACATTTAGTGTAACTGACTATTTAAGGGAGTGTAGTTATTAGTATTCACGTTCTTTGATTTTTCTGTAGTAAATTTTTTTTGATTTAAACCAAGAACCTTGTGGCTTCATTCTTTTAGTAAAAACTTGCGATTTTGGATTCTAAAAAAAAACAAGTTACTGGTCAAGATCATAACAGCTGGAACTACGAAATTCTTCAATAAGCTTCTAAATTAAGAAAAATGTAAATGCTGGAGACAGGTCAGACAGCATCAATTAAGTGAAAAGCAAAACACTGCGGCTGTTGGAAGTCTGAAACAAAAACAGAAAATTCTAGAAAAACTCAGGAGGTCTAACAGCATCTATGGAGAGAAAAAAAACAAGAGTTAACATTTCGAGTCCATATGAATCTTCTTCAGAGTTAAAGCTTTAGCTCTGAAGAAGAGTCATACGGACTCGAAATGTTAATTCTGTTTTTTGTCTCTCCACAGATGCTGTTAGACCTCCTGAGTTTTTCCAGCATTTTCTGTTTCTGTTACGAGGACACAAGTTAGCTGATGTTTTGGGTTCTGAGGAAGGATCACATGTCTGAATTATCGACTGACTTGTGCTCTCTCTACAGGCGCTGCCTAACCTGCTGATTATCTCCAACTATTTCAATTTTTGTTTCAGATTTCCAGCATCTGCAGTATTTTTGCTTTTTGGTTGTAAAGAAAGCTGCATCTTGGATCTAGAGTAGTGAACAGATCGATGCCTGAAGAGAGTCAAAAAAGAATCCTTGCTTAGCAAGCCATGAATCCATTAAGGAAGCCTGTGTTGAGATAGGTTGTATCATTTTGTACCAAAAATGCAACAAAAACTTGTCAGGTTATAGCTTATATGACCAACACCTTGAGTGAAGTGGTGCAAAAGTGTTGCAGGGCTCTGATTCTCTCCATTCCTCACTTTTGTGTTCCCCCATTATTGGCAACCATAGCCTAGCCACCTAGGCCGATTGTTCTGTAAATCCCTACCCAAATCTCACCAGCACTCTTTCCTCCTTTAATGCCCTTATGAAAATCCAGCTCATCATCTACCTCCCTCTTGGAGGTCGAATTCAACCTTTTCTAACAACTCTGTGAAGCACCTTGGGACGTTTGCCTGTTAAAGGCACTAAATAACTGCAAATCATTATTATTAATACTCAGAATGTTCCTCCCCTAGAAATGGTGTTATCAGTGGCGGGTATCGAGCAGCCACTCGAGCTTGTTCCTACTGTGTAGAAAGACACTTATTTTCCCTGTGTAATGCAGGCGCAGTTAAACCCAAACTTGTGCTGTTCGAACAAGCTGCTGAACGGACCATCATGTGTTGTACACATATGTGTTGCCTGGTGGTGGTGAGGTGAGCAGTACAGTTTGATTTTCCGAGATTGTGCAGAAATTACACTTCACATAGGAGAGTGCAGTTTAAATTGCGGAGTATTGAGCACGGATATGACACTCAAACGGAATGCTATTGCTTCAGGTTTAATGGTATTATCAGGTTAATTGATATGTTCCCCTTGCAGTTTTTTGTTGGTTTGCTTTTCGGGGTCAGCCCTGCTGCTTTCAGAGCTTCGGTAAATCAAGAACCTTTTTTATTCTTACGTGCAGCATATAATTCATTGATTTTGGGGATAAGTTAAATGTTACAAACTGACCTTGTGATAACTTTCATTTCCAGCAAATACATGTTGCAACTTTTTTTTTACAGGAGCTTACTAATGCTTTTTTCCGTGTTTAATAAATGTGCGTATCTAACAAAGGACGTGAATTGATGTTACCCAGCGGTTCAGTGTGCGAACCGGATCTACATACATATACGCAATGTAGTATCTGATGGCTGGGGAAGTATAAATAGCTAGTGATTACTAATATCATTCTGGAGAATCTCATTTCACCTTGTGATGACGTCGCTCTGTTGCATTTTTTGCTGTTAAACTTTGTGATATTTTAATCAGAATGAGCGAGGGGAAAACAGACGTCACTGAGAGATGATATTCCAGGTCACTGGACTGAAACAGTGGCGATGCATGAAATATATGTCCAATGTTAAACAAATGGTTGATTTATCTTTTATTTGTTTGGCTACACTGGGGCTTGGCTTATGTTGTAGGTCTGCACATAATTTCAGGAAGAACAATATTAGATGTGGGTGTGTTAGACGTCAGTAGGAGCGACATGGGTGAAGGCTGAATATGACATTCTGATAACTTGAGATTTGGGGAAGATGTGTAGAAATGAAGTGCTTTATGTATCTTCTACCACCTAGTAGCAAAAATGTAATTTATTGTACTTACCTGCATTTAAAATATTAATTTGTATAATAGCTATAATAGCCATTGAGCGCATTCAATGCTCGCAACGTCCAAATAAACCCTCTGGATGGAATTTTACGGCAGCGGGATTTTACGGTCCAGCTGAAGTCAGTGGGGTTTAGAATGGCTCGTCGCATTTTATGCCCCGTCCCCGCTGCGACGGAGCAGTAAAATTCTGGCCAGAGAGTTCCGCAATTGGGGCACGGTGTACCTGGGCAGTTCCGCAATTGGGGCACGGTGTACCTGGGCAGTTCCGCAATTGGGGCACGGTGTACCTGGGCAGTTCCGCAATTGGGGCACGGTGTACCTGGGCAGTTCCGCAATTGGGGCACGGTGTACCTGGGCAGTTCCGCAATTGGGGCACGGTGTACCTGGGCAGTTCCACAATTGCGGCACGGTGTACCTGGGCAGTTCCGCAATTGGGGCACGGTGTACCTGGGCAGTTCCGCAATTGGGGCATGGTGTACCTGGGCAGTTCCACAATTGGGGCATGGTGTACCTGGGCAGTTCCGCAATTGGGGAGTATGCGCCTGTGCAATGATGGTGAATTGCCCATCATTCTATGAAAGTGACAAGTTCAAACTAAAGCCAAGTTTGAATTACTTTACTGAAACAGATCAGAGAGACCTTTGGCTGCCATGTGCTTATGTGAACGAACTCTGTGTGTTCTGAAAGGGAAACATAATTTGAACATGGATTGGCTTCACAAGGGTGAAATTTTACCCGACCAACCTTTTTACCGATGATCTCGGAATTTTCACTAAACTTATTATGGAGGTTCTTCTAGATACAGTTTTGTACGAAATAAACATTTTCGGGATGGAATTAGTAATCACATGGGAAAATATGGATTGATCAGGAAGAGCCAGCATGGATTTCTAAAGGGGAAATCATGTTTAACTAACTTGCTGGAGTTTTTTGAAGAGGGAACAGGAAAGGTCGACGAGGCTAATGCTGTTGATATGGTTTACATGGACTTTCAAAAGGCATTTGATACAGTACCACACCATCGAGTAGATGGGGAGAAGCTGATCCTGTTCGTAAAAGGATCAAGAATGAGAGGGCACAGATCAAACGTGATTTGCAAAAGAAGCAAATGTGACGCAAGAAAAAAGTTTTTCACGCAACGAGTGGTTCGAGTCTGGAATGCAGTGCCTGGGAGTGTGGTAGTGTGGTGGAGGCAGGTTCAATCGAGGCATTCAAGAGGGCATCAGATGATTATTTGAATTGAAACAATGTGCAGGGGTACGGGGAAAAGGCAGGGCAATGGCACTCGATCATAATGCTCATTTGGAGAGCCGGTGCAGACATGATGGGCTGAATGGCCTCCTCCTGAGACATTAAAATTCTGTGATTCTATGATTTTTTACGCATCTTTTGGAAACTGGTCAACAGAGAGGAATTCCTAAACCTCGCAATAGGTGTTTCTCCTTTCCTGAGTACATTGGGAGAAATGTACAACATAAGTTGTTCATTCATTCACATTAAAATGCAGCGCTCAGGAGCTCACATTCAATTGACACTCTTTAGCAATTCTTTGTATCATAGCTTTGCATAACTTTTTGCCTCAAGTAGTTAAATTTTTTTGATGTAGTTTTTGAATACATTTCATCCAGGGTGATGCATAGCTGAGGGGAGGGGCTGGGTAGGGGTATTGCAAGGCATGCGGTAGCACATCGAAGGTTCAGGTGGTATCATAAAACTGAGTACGTGAATTCTTAATATTTAAACACCATAGGTATGCTACTGCTTTATGGCAGTGTCATGTACTTTTGTATTCTTTACATACAATAGAAGCTAGTGTATTCACAATACTCGCCAGGAAAATAATTGGATGTGGCTGAGGTAGCTCAGCTGAGTAACAAAACATGTGCATATTTGCTATTGAAAGTGAAATGGCTTTCTCTTTAACACAGTTGAATACCAAGAATACAAAGAGCTGTGTATCTTAGAAAACAGATAATTTTCTGTTCAACAGAAATGGAACAATTTCCGACTTCCATTTCATGTTCAATATTAAATATTATCTTAATTAGTTTCATTTTCTAATCGTCGTTTGTTTTGAAATGCTTATTAATGTCTGCTAATTCTGTATGAGATATTTTTTAAAAGCCGTGAACAGGGCCCCACTAACTCTAAATCCGATACTGGCTATCCCTTGGCACACCTGAGCATGCATCTGAATGATGAATTATGCCAATAAGGTTAGACCTGAAATTTCAATGATATTAGTACTTGAGATTCCACTGAATCTTCTGCTATACAAACCAACCTGACTTCGACACTGAATCCACTCCAAAGTGTGCTACTTTCAGTTCAGCTGACAACCAAATGTAGTTAAAAAGTTCCGACCAATCTGGGCAGGCCCTTAGTTGTTAGTTGTCGCCACTGGTTAATCAATTAGAAATACCTATGACAAGTGGATTCATATTAATCAGTTAAAACTTTTATGAGCCAAAAGTTAGTCAGATGTTAGAAGAAACAAAGCAGATAGGGATATTAGTCATGCTGTTGCTGTTATAGATGGATCAACTTGACATGCCAGGGGAAGGCTCATGTCCAACCTACCCAAATTATTGAATGAATCAGCAACTGTGACACCCAGCCCTCCATCTGGACTCCTGCTATAGGAAATGCTGGGTACACTGATCACTGAATCAGTGTCCAAATGAAGCTACATTGTGCTCGACCCACAAGCCATCATTCACTGATATCAGCTTCCTACCAGAGGTTTTCATTTATCTTACATTTAAATTTCAAACTCCAAACTAAAAATTGTATTCCTAAAACATATAAAACATGAAGTTACATTTTTGCAACAATGAGGATTAGGGTTGAGTTACAATGGTGGATGGATGAATAGGGAAGTGATGAATTGGATAGAAAGTCAAATTGAGGGCCTGAAATTTTAGGTTGGCATGCGGGCGCGATTGGCGGGCCCGGGAGTGGCCAGGAAATGAGCTGCCAACCGCGATTTCACACTGGCAGGCTAATTAAGGCCCGCCCAACGTGAAATGTGGCTTCCCAATGGTTGGGAAGGGCCGGGCAGTGGCCTGTCTGCCGCTGGGTCCAATGGCGAATCGGCGGCCGGTTTATAAATGGCACAGGCAGCCCCTGGAAGGCTGCCAGCAATAAACACATCTTCAATGTTGCAACCATGAAGCTATGTCATCCAGTGCAGCTGCAGACACCAGGCGGGAGGGCAGGTTGTGTGGGCACACGGCTCCCCCGGTTTTCAGATGAGTGCCTCACGGTCCTCCTGGAGGAGGTGGCTGCCAGGAGGGACACCCTTGTCCCCAGGGATGGGAGAAGTAGGCCACAGCACCTTATCAAAAGAGCTTAGGCGGAGATGGTAGCACTGGTCAGCAGCCATGATGTTGCCCAGTGCCGCATGTAGTTTAACGACCTGCTGCGCTCAGGAAGGTTGTGTACCGTGTTGGCATGGATCAGTGTGTTGAAGTGTTAAGGGCCGGCCATCTCCCTGTGGAGCTCAGAGTCTGAGTGCCAACTGTCAGTGATGCCGGAGCTGGCCAAAGGGGGAGCCCTGGCTGCTTGGACTGAGTGTCTTGCGGCTCAAGGGCCACGACATCTTTGTGCTCTGCAAGGTGTTCCTCAGGTGTGGTTGGCCAGACACTAATGGCACTGCAGGTAGAGAGTGGACTAATCCATGCTCCTCTGTCCTTTCAGGAGAAGATGACCTATAACAACATTGAGAGGTCGCGGACAGACGGAGGCCCCCCAAAACTTCCTAATCCTAACGAGGTACGAGCAGGATGCCCTGGAGCTGGAGAGGCGTCAAGCACCTTGGCCAATTGGCCATGGAGAGGCGGGGGTGTCAGACGAAGGTAAAAGTGCAGTGCACAAAGGTGAATGTTTTGGATGGTGTAAACGTTCTTGTGTAGTCTCATCATTGATGGGAGCTTCAAAACTGGAGTCCCCATTGATCATTGAAAGATGATGGCACCATGATGCAGATCTCCATTGTCTCGCCAGGGTGCCTGGCATGCACAGTGACAGTGTGATGGCTTTAACTAATGACATTGTTACTCTCCCTTAGATTTGTCACCACGTATCCAACTGCCGGACCCTGAAGAGCCACTCCTGACGCCAGAGGACCACCAGGCTTCACATGCACTTGCGTCACATCCACTCCCTGAACCAGGCACCAACGCAGATACTAACATCTCAGTGGGCGTTAGATCGGTGGCTAGAATGTTGGTGGCATAGCAGTGAGGTCACTTCACACTCGCTTGAAGTGCAGGTGGAGATGGAGAGTGCCCAGGGCGCAGGCAGTCAGAGGACTGCTGGAGACCAGGACGATGCTCAGTCGAAGGCTGATGATGAGCCTCTGGAGTTGTCCATTAGGCGGCAGATGCTGGATTTCCAGTGGGATGTGTGGGAGGATCTGGCAGAGATCCATGAGGGTATGCGTGTCATGGTCCCAGTTATGGAGGAGTCCATGCAGAGCATCAGCACTGCGTTGACCCTCATGGCCGAGTGCACTGCCTCCTCCATTGAGAGTGGCAACTCTTATGGCGAGGCGGCTCCAGGAACAGAATCAGGGATTCCTGGGAATCAGACCTGCATGCCCTCATACAGGCACTGACCTCCGGTGGTCAATGTCAGTGTTGGAGATGGATGAGGCACCCAGTATCCCAGCTGGGTGCCCGTCCATCAGAAGTGAGCAGGGAGGTCCAGAGCGACCTCACGCTGGCGCATGAGCTGCTTGTAGTCTCTGCGAGCTCCTCTCAGGACACTCTGGATTACGGCAGCAGCTCCTCCACCCCTCTGCTAGTGACTGTGGCATCTGATGAGGCTGTGGTGACAAGGGAGATGCCAGCCATGGCACTGGCCACTCCCTCCCAGGCAGGGCCAACACAGGCTCCATTGGTCAGAGGTTGACCACCAAGGTCATCAAGGCCAACAGGACAGCAGAGTGAGCAGGCTGCCTCCAATGCTGCTGCCAGTGAGGGGGGAGCACCTGGATGTAGTATCCGCAAACGTAAGTTTAAGGCACCATAAGCACAAGAGGAACAGGTCACGGGTGATCTTCTGTTGTGCGATGCTTTGTTTATGTTTACTGGTCTTGGGTTGAAGACCAGAGAAGGTTCTGTTAATTTGCTTAGATTGTCAAGATGAGATAAATTTTTTTGTTGTGATGGCCTGAGTGCACTTCACCTTTTATTTTTGGTGCAGGGTACACCAGCATATAGCACTGGACGTGCCTAGCTCTAAATTTTATTGCACAGGCACTGAGTGGACTTTGGGTTCAAATGAAAGGGTCATTTCAGAATCTCACGTTGGAGGTGGCAGCCCTGGGATGAGGTGGGACTGGTTCTTTGGCAGCCTAGCTGAAGGAATTTTGGATCAAGATGTCACTGCCTCCCTAGAGGTTACCGAGGTCTGGCTGCATACCCTCAGCATTTTCCTCACCGTGCTTCTCTTCAGACTCATTACTGGATTCATTCTCTGTGGCCTGTGGAGCTGCGTCAAGGTCCTCTTCCTCCAGTGGGTTCCCCCTTGCCTGTGCCAGATTGTGGAGAGCGCAGCATGCAACCACCATCAGGGACACCCGCGCTGGAGGGTATTGTAGTGCACCCCCTGAATGGTCCAGACATTGGAAGCACATCTTCGCACTCGCTTGAGATGCAGGTGGAGGTAGAGTCTCCTATTATAATGCTGATCTGCTACTGTTCTTGGGTGCCAGAGTGGCGTCATAAGCCACCTTTTCAATGGATAGCCCTTGTCACCCAACAGCCATCCGTCCAGTCGGGCTGGAGCACTGAAGAGCCTGGGCGCCTGGAAGTGTCTCAGAATGTAAGCGTTGTGGGAGCTGCCAGGGTACCTTGCACAGACTTGCAGAATCATCATCCTGTGGTCACACACTATCTGCACGTTCATGGAGTGGAATTCCTTCCTGTTGATGACCCGCTGGCACTTTGATGGCCACATGTGTGCTGTCGATTGCACCCTGAATGCAGGGGAATCCACCAATGGCCCTGAAGCCTCCGGCTCGCTTAGCCTGGCTAGCCTCGCCCATGTGGAAATGAATAAATGTCATTACCCGTCTGAACAGAACTTCTGTCACCAGCTTGATGTAACTGTGGACAACTGATTGGGAGACTCCACTAAGATCCCCCACTGACCCCTGGAAAGAGCCGGATGCATAGAAGTTGAGGGTCACTGTGACTTTCAGAGTCACTGGCAAGGGGTGTCCACCCACACAGTCGGAGGTGATCTCAGGCCCAACCATAAGACAAATGGAAGTCACAGCCTCCCTGGAGAGGCGGAGCCTCCTTCGGCATTGCACCTCGGACATATTAAGGTAGCTGCATTGCTGCCTATAAACCCTGGCAGCAGGATAGTGACGTCTCCTGCAGCCCCTTCCACCTTGAACTACCTGCTGGCCCTGTCCCCTCCTTGTGCCTGCACCTCTCCTCCCACAGGTCCCTCCCCTGGAAGCTGCATACGGACACCTGGCCTCTTCTCCCTCCTGCCCCTCCCTCCTCAGAGGAGGTGCCTCCTGCGGAGACCACAATCCCCATTACCAGGATAACAGAAGGCTGTCTGATACCTGGAAGGGTTCACACAGTCTGAATCCTCCAGGGGCCTTGGAGGCACCGATGAGACCTGAAATGAAGCCTGGAAATGCTAACAATGAAGACCCGAACAGAGATGAAGCTGCCAAGTAACAATAAGCAATCAGCAGCAAACTATCTCCAAAACTACTCACTACACACACTGGCAATGCTGCTGACCCTTTTTATTCTGCCCTTGGATGAGGTTTTGCAACTTGCCAGCTGCCTGCCTGCCAGATTTGCCCATGCAATGAGTGCAAAATTGCACGGGCAACGAAAAATCACTATCAATTGCCTTTTTAATGGCTATAACTGACCTCTTAATTGATGGCGGGCACGGCTCTGAAACCCGCACGTGCCCACTGACCAAAGTATTTCACGAGCGGGATGATGTCGGGACGCTCGCTTGACATCATCTCACGCGATTTTGTGTCCGGTCAGGTTGGTAGCATGCCCGCACGCCAACCTAAAAATTCTGCCCTAGGTGTTGCTGAAATCAAGTGGGTACAAGCAATGTGGCAATGACCAACACTTGGCGAGACAGTGAAAGGAGGGAATATAGAAAGATCAGCAAATATCCTCACTTTTCCTCATCTAGTTTGGGTATTAAACTGCTTCCTGCACTGCATCCAAAACCAGGGCAAGAAAAAGTGCTACTTCTGCTCACAGCCTCAGCTCCCTCAAGGACACCTTGCTGAATGCCATAGGGTTCTTTCAGTCTCTCTGGCTCTTGACTGCAGTCTGTCCAGTGATGCAACATTGAATCTGGGTGTTGCCATTGGTCTACAAGCACCATCCATCCCAAGCATCTCCAATTTCCATTTGTGCATTGTTCCTTAAAATACAGTTGAGATTGCCTTATGTGAGTGTGCCTCACGCCCGCTGTGCAGCTTGAAGATTGCAAAAACAAAAATACAAATTCATTGCTTCAATTCAATTGTGATCACAAATCACGACCCTCTGACATGAGTCCTGGGTTTCGCACACGCACAATTTCAATCCTCCCTGCTGTGAAGCCACTTTCATTGGGACCACTGTCTTGTAGGAAGCCTACTACTGATGTCTACTGCATTCGCTGCTCCCAATGCGGTTTCCTCTACATTGGAGAGACCAAACGCAGACTGGGTGACCGCTTTGCGGAACACCTTCGGTCTGTCCGCAAGCATGACCCAGACTTCCCTGTCGCTTGCCATTTCAACATTCCACCCTGCTCTCACGCCCACATGTCCGTCCTTGGCCTGCTGCATTATTCCAGTGAAGCTCAACGCAAACAGGAGGAACAGCACCTCATCTTCCGACTAGGCACTTTACAGCCTTCCGGACTGAATATTGAGTTCAACAATTTTAGATCATGAACTCTTTTCTCCATCCCCACCCCTTTTCCAATCCCCCTTTTTTCTAATAATTTATATAGATTTTTCTTTTCCCACCTATTTCCATTATTTTTAAAAGTATTTCCATCCATTGTTTTATCTCTGCCTTTTAGCCTATTTCGATCCCTTCCCCCCACCCCACCCCCACTAGGGCTATCTGTACCTTGCTTGTCCTGCTTTCTACCCTTAATTAGCACATTCTTTAGATAATATCACCACCTTCAACACCTCTTTGTCCTTTTGTCTATGACATCTTTTGGTTATCTCCACCTACCACTGGCCCTCTATCCAGCTCTACCTGTCCCACCCTCCCTTAAACCAGCTTATATTTCACCTCTTTTCTATTTTCCCTTAGTTCTGTTGAAGAGTCATATGGACTCGAAACGTTAACTGTGTTCCTCTCTGCAGATGCTGTCAGATCTGCTGAGTTTTTCCAGGTATTTTTATTTTTGTCTTGTCGGAAGCCTGTTTAGCAGCTTGAGTGGACTGTCTGCAGCTACCTCCTCTTAACTCACTTGTTGCAGATTATGTTAAGTGACGGTCTCTCTTATCATTGACCAAATGCTCTCAAAGTCTAGTTTGTAATTTTTGGATCAGATTGCTGTAAAAAAAAGTTTCTGTAGCATCCTTTTTTAGCCACATATCTTTGAACCCCCTGGATCCTTCTAATTAGCCTGTTTTGATCTTTTTAGCTGTTTGTGCTGATGCTGATTCTAATTTATATGAGCATGTGCTGTTCATATGTTTGAAACTCTCACCCCAAAGTGATTGGCTTAAATGTGAAAAACACCTAATCTAAACATAAGTTTTATATACTAGAAAAATGTCATGTAAAAGTCTTTATAAACGTATGAGGTTGGTACGTTATACCGGGACTGCACTTGGAGTCTATTTATCGGGCTGTTCAGCTGGTGTCTTCTGCTTGCTACAGCACAGGGAATAATGTGGGAAAATAGAATTTGGTTCAAAAGAACAAGGGGCTAAAAGTTCGATTTTCCCTGAAAAAAGCCATAGGGATTGTGATGCGGTATTAACTTGCATTCCTCCAAACTTCAAGCTGCCTGCTAAATTAGATGGAGGTGGTGCACAGCCCACTGCTAAACTCACTGTGGATTGCACATCTCAGCAAAGGGCCCAAGTTCCCATGGGCCTAACACCACATAAAGCTAGCCTACTTGAAGTAATCCTCCAAATCTTAAAAGGGAGGTGCCTTCTGGCTACCGTAAGTGCTGGAAGTCATTATGGAAGAGATAATGAGCAGAAGAAATGGTGCAACAGACCAGACAGCTGCTTGAAGGTTGTTCAATTTCAATCCTGGAGGCCTTGTTTCAGTAGGTGGCCAGGAGGAGAGATGTTCTGATCCCTCAGGCAGCCTGGGGGCAATCCAGGCAGACACTGCAAAGATGGCTAGAGCAGATAACCATTATGGTTAATGCCAGCAGTCTAGCTCTGAGGAACTGGATGCAGTCTCAAAAATTTTAATAAGCGCACACGCGTGGCCAAGGTGTGTGAATCTATCTTCACATGCCACATCCTTACAAATGAACCAATAGCCTCGCACACTGCTCCATTCACAATCCACTACTTCACTTACCTCCTAATAGTTTCTATCAAACACAATTCAAACCCTAACATTCATTGCCTCACCTCTCCCTCACAGACTCAACAGTGTTACAAACATCACTGTCACATCTAGTAGCTTCCACACACTGCCAGCTATTCAACTGTGGCAGGCACATCACCCAAATACAATGTACCACAATTGCTGATACAGTTTCCTCTTTGTTGCAAGACAAATTGGGCGTAATCAGAGACAAAAGCACCTAACTGGCAGGGGCAGGAACTGATGCATGTGTTATACTGTGGGAGCTCTGAATGATTGTATATTTAAGTGTGCGTATATATATATATATATATATATGGATGCAAGGAGGAAAAGGTGGGAAGGTGGGGGAGGATGCCACAATTCGGCAGCAGTCCATGCACTGGACATCAGTGTTCTCGATCACAGGAGTGTAATTCTGGACACACGAAAGGAATAACAATGGAATTTGAGATTGCCTATTTATTGAGAAACAAATCGTAGTATATTACTGCATTTTTAAAAATTCATTTACACGATGTGGGCATCACTGGCTAGGCCAGCATTTATTGCCCACCCCTAATTGCCCTTGAGAAGGTGATGGTGAGCTGCCTTCTTGAACTGCTGCAGTCCATGTGGTGTAGGTACACCCACAGTGCTGTTAGGGAGGGAGTTCCAGGATTTTGACCCAGCGACAGTGAAGGAATAGTGATATATTTCCAAGTCAGGCAGGAGCCATAATGGGGTAGGTTTAGCCTTCAGTAATGGGTGGGTTTGCGTGGGTGTGAAATTAAAAATTTTAAACCAGCCCAACCCACCTCGAGTCCATCTAATTCCAGTTTTAACTGAGGTGTGGAAATGGCGGGTGACCAATCTGCTGTCGGGGGACAGCTCAGTCAGTAACAGCTTTCAAGGAAGGTGTGTGCTTCCATTTGTTTTTAAATCGCCATTCTGATTTTTTACCCTTTTCAATTGGGTGTTCAAACCTCAGAAAACCTGGTAGGTAAAAGGATTTGAGAAGGTTAGTGCATTTACAGCCCTGCCTGTGTGACAGAGGGAGTAGGATTGTTCCCTCTAGACAAACAAGCTTACCTACTTCCATCTCTATTACTCCCTCCAAGATCCCACCATCTCCACATTCTTTCCCTCCCCCAGCTGCAATCTTTTTTGCCTCCATCCCTCCCTGCTCTCTGCTGTTCAGCTGTGGCTCTGAGCCACAGGCCTTACCACCCAACAAGTAGCTGACATGTCAATCAGATGTGAAACCTGCAGGAGTAAATGGAAAAGCTGTCCTGTATTTAATAGTTGCGGAACACTGAAAAACCCATACTTCCTTGCTTCTTGCCCAGAACTCCTCCCCATGCCCACCCCTGCCCCCTGCTCCAAACACATTTACACATCTTCCCAAATATCAGAGCCCATGTGTATTAGTGATTGTGTGACTTACGTGGTTGACATATCTTTTGGCAAATTTTAAGAGAAACAAAGTTATTGTTATTTCCACCACAGCCAGAGTAACTGAATGTCTCACAAGAGCCTCTCTCTTCGTTGAAGTAAAACCGCAGGATATCAGCTGCACAAAGTCCTCTGTCTTTGGGCTTGATACAGAAGGAGGGTGAAACTGTAAAGCAATCAAGAAATCATAACTTTCAAAATATCTAATATTCTGCATTGAAAACTATTATTTCATTTAAAATAGCTTAAAATAAAGAAAAATATCTTTGAAGATAAGTACCTGATATTGGTTTGCACTCCTTCAGGCAAGTTGAAATGTCTTTGAAGTTATTAAGGTTTCCATGGCAGCCACCAAACACAAAGTCCTCACACTGTCCTGTTGTAAAGTTATAGAAATACCTGGTAAAGGAAGCGCGGCATGGTCCTACATCTGCCTCCAACCTGCAAATTTTGGGAACCTCTGCAATTAAAAAAAGAATGTTGTTAAATGCATTATAGAATGTATCTCTTCATCTTGTTTCCCATTTATAATAAATCATAGTTCAACATTACTGTCAGCTACACATTTAAAATGCAGCCGAAAGAAATGTTACCCATTTGTGATTGCTGTCAACTTCACGTAACTAGTGAAGGATATCAAGGGATCTAAGAATTTACAATATCAACATACATTTATATAGTGCCTTTAGTGCAATTTAATTTCCCCAAAGCTCTTTGGAGGAGAGTTACAAAACAAAATTAATCACTGAGCCACATAAGAAGACATTGGCTGGGTTTTTCCGAACCCATCCACCAGCGGGACTGGAAATTTCCACCAAAAGTCAATGGATTTTGGCTGCCTCTCCAAATTTTCCATCCCGCCTGCACTGTTTCCCACCACAGGCGGGACCGGAGAATCCTGGCTATTAGGACAGGTGGCCAAAATCTTATATATTTAAGTGAATACAGCATGTTGGGTTCATTCTAATGAGATCCAAGATAGAAAGAATTATTACAGGACAAGTTTCCATTTTTTTTGATTTATCTCTTGAATAATTTGAGGAATAGTATGAAATGAGGCTGAATTGTACAATACCTACCTTGATGGCTGACCATTAAACCTCTGGTTTGTCTTACCTTGTTTACCTACATTATTGAAATGGATTGTTCACACCATTACCAGACAAGCTAGCGGATATGTTCATCCACAAAGCAAAGGGCTAAATCTTAATGATCACTGTGTTGGAATTTTGAACAAGTGTTCCTTGCAATTTTCATAAATTTCTCTAAATTACATGTGATTTTTGAACTGTTCAATTTCTAATTAACAGGTCATACATCTTTATAACAGAGTATGACTTTCCCTCTTAACGAGGTTAACCAAGGTCTGTGCCTTCTTAATTTTCCTCTCTGATTATAGCTAAATAAAATATCTTTCATACATCATTTTATTAAAGGATTGACTTGAACTTCTTGGTAGCTCTATTGGCAGATTAATAAACCTGTCTGAAACCAAGTCGCATGTGATTACATTTTCCACTTTTACTTTGAGTATTAAAATTAACATGACCCCGGATTCCATCTTTGGTCAGTGATGAATTAATGTGGTTTAGCTGAGGTGGAGATAGGGGTGCTATAACCTACGTTAGTGTCAGGTAACAAGCATCAGAAAGAAAGAATGCCAGGGTTCCCACCCCTGATCGTTATTCAGTGACTAATGTACTATTGCAAAGTGCTTATTTGGGAACATAAAGTAAGAACAAGATCAAGCTCATTGTGAAGAGAGGAACTCAGTTAACGTTTCGAGTCCGTATGACTCTTCAACAGAACTAAGTAAAAATAGAGAGGTGAAATATACGCTGGTTTAAGGGAGGGTGGGCCAAGTAGAGCTGGATAGAGGGCCATTGATAGGTAGAGATAGCCATAAGATGTCATATACAAAAGGACAAAGAGGTGTTGAAGGTGGTGATATTATTTAAGGAATGTGCTAATTAAGGGTAGAAAGCAGGACAAGCAAGGTACAGATAGCCCTAGTGGGGTTGGGGTGGGGTGAAGGAATCGAAAAAGGCTAAAAGGTAGAGATAAAACAATGGATGGAAATACATTTAAAAATAATGGAAATAGATGGGAAAAGAAAAATCTATATAAATTATTGGAAAAAAAAGGGGGGGATCGGAAAGGGGGTGGGGATAGAGGAGAGGGTTCATGATCTAAAATTATTGAACTTAATATTCAGTCCGGAAGGCTGTAATAAGTGCCTAGGCGGAAGATGAGGTGCTGTTCCTCCAATTTGCATTGAGCTTCACTGGAAGAATGCAGCAGGCCAAGGACAGACATGTGGGCATGAGAGCAGGGTGGAGTGTTGAAATGGCAAGCGACAGGAAGGTCTGGGTAATGCTTGCGGACAGACCGAAGGTGTTCTGCAAAGCGGTCACCCAGTCTGCATTTTGTCTCTCCAATGTAGAGGAAACCACATTGGGAGCAATGAATTCAGTAGACTAAATTGAGGGAAGTGCAAGTGAAATGCTGCTTCACTTGAAAGGAGTGTTTGGGCTCTTGGACGGTGAGGAGAGGGGAAGTAAAGGGGCAGGTGTTGCACCTTCTGCGGTTGCATGGGAAGGTGCCGTGGGAGGGGGTTGAGGTGTAGGGGGTGATGGAGGAGTGGACCAGGGTGTGCCAGAGGGAATGATCCCTGTGGAATGCCGCCAAGGGGGTCAAGGGAAGATGTGTTTAATGGTGGCATCATGCTGGAGTTGGCGGAAATGGTGGAGGATGATCCTTTGAATACAGAGCTGGTGGGGTGATAAGTGAGGACAAGGGGGTCCCTATCATGTTTCTGGGAGGGAGAGGAAGGTATGAGGGCGGATGCACGGGAGATGGACCTGACACAGTTGAGGGCCCTGTCAACCACCGTGGGTTGCCTCTGCATTCAAAGGATCATCCTCCGCCATATCCGCCAACTCCAGCATTCCGCAGGGATTGTTCTCTCCGGGACACCCTGGTCCACTCCTCCATCACCCCCTACACCTCAACCCCTTCTCACGGCACCTTCCCATGCAATCGCGAAGGTGCAACACCTGCCCCTTTACTTCCCCTCTCCTCACCGTCCAAGGGCCCAAGCACTCCTTTCAAGTGAAGCAGCATTTCACTTGCACGTCCCTCAATTTAGTCTACTGCATTCGTTGCTCCCAATGCGGTTTCTTCTACATTGGAGAGACCAAACGCAGACTGGGTGAACGCTTTGTAAAACACCTTCAGTCTGTCTGCACGCATGACCCAGGCCTCCCTGTCGCTTGCCATTTCAACACTCTTCCCTGCTCTGATGCCCACATGTCCGTCCTTGGCCTGCTGCATTGTTCCAGTGAAGCACAACGCAAACTGGAGGAACAGTACCTCATCTTCTGACTAGGCACTTTATAGCTTTCCGGACTGAATATTGAGTTCAATAATTTTAGATCATGAACTCTCTCCTCTATCCCCACCCCCTTTCCGATCCCCCCCTTTTTTTTCCAATAATTTATATAGATTTTCTTTTCGCACCTATTTCCATTATTTTTAAATATATTTCCATCCATTGTTTTATCTCTACCTTTTAGCCTTTTTCGATTCCTTCACCCCACCCCACCCCCACTAGGGCTATCTGTACCTTGCTTGTCCTGCTTTCTACCTTTAATTAGCACATTCTTTAGATAATATCACCACCTTCAACACCTCTTTGTCCTTTTGTATATGACATCTTATGGCTATCTCTACCTATCAATGGCCCTCTATCCAGCTCTACTTGGCCCACCCTCCCTTAAACCAGCGTATATTTCACCTCTTTTATTTTTACTTAGTTCTGTTGAAGAGTCATACTGACTCGAAACGTTAACTATGTTCCTCTCCGCAGATGCTGCCAGACCTGCTGAGTTTTTCCAGGTATTTATATTTTTGTTTTGGATTTCCAGCATCTGAAGTTTTTTGCTTTTATCATTGTGAAGAGAATGGTTATTTGGATAAGGTCCCAGAGGGCGTCTTGAACCTACATCAGCATCAAACAATGTCTTCAGACAACAAAATAATTGAAATGTTGCAAAGAAAGAAAGCAATCTTTTCTTATAACTGGTCTTGTGAAAACACTACAAGCAAAAATACTATCTTGGCAGCATCAAGATAGGTGGAGTTGGAACAAGGTGAGAATAAATTCTAATGGAAGAATGGGATTTTTCAAAGTTTTGAGTCATTCTTGGAAATATGTGTTCAGGAAGAAAACAATCAAAAATTAGGGGCAGAATTTTTAGCTTGGTGGGTGGGTGCGCGCCTGACCTGATCTGATGTGAAATCGTGCAAGATGGTGTCGGGCAAGCCTCCCAGTGTCACGCTGCAGTTGTGCGATATTTCGGTCTGCGGGCACGTGCTAAAGTCGGAAGTGCGCCTGCTGACAATTAAGAGGGTAATTAAGCCCATTAACAGGGCAATTGATTCTGATTTTTCGTGGTCCATCCAACCTTATGGTTGGTGGCCAGGCGAATCGGCCAGGCGGCCTTTACATTTTTCATGAAAGCTCATCCACGGGCGGGATGAGGTTTCCATGATGAAATAAAATATAAATAAATTTCTGTGAACAGCATTTTCAGTCACTAAATTTTCAGATGATTTATGATGATGCAAGGACACTTTGAGCTTCTGAAACCTTTATTTTTGATTTTTCAGGCCTTCAGCTCCCTGAGGCAGTTCTCTGCCTTCAGGTAGTTTCTCTCAGCACTGGACCGAGCCAGCTTTGATGTCAACGTCTGCTCTCTTCCCGCCTCCACCCCAGCAGCGCTGAGCTTCTCAGCATACGTTATACGCTGGCTGGCCGTTAATTGGCGGTCTATTCCCCGGCCGATCCTGGGCCTGTTGATCATGCCCGCCCACTGACCTAAAAATTCAGGCCTAATTTTTTAAAAAAATAAAGTAGTCCCACTAGATATAAAATTTCCTATAGAATGACCTTGAAAATTATTTTGAAGATGCTTTTTAAAAAAGGAAATATCTAAATATTAAAAAAAATCCACCTAGCATGGGAATAAATGCAAAATTATATTTTGTCCTCTGAATTGGTCGTTTGTAAGCACCAGTTGCACAGTTCAGTTTTTCAACTATTCAAACTCTATTTTAAACTGTTTGGGTAAGCAGGAACTCTCACCCTCCCTGTCACGGTTTCTTTTTTTCTAAATGAACATGTCCTGTTGGCAAAGCTTCACATTATTTAACAGGAAAAAATGTTTGAACAGAAACTTACTTTTAATTCTTTGGCAATGCAATGTGCACTCACTTACAGATTCAAAGTTATTTTCATTACCCTTGCAGCCACCATAGATAAATTTCTCACACCGCTGAGTGTATCTGTTGTAATAATAGCGACAGGACGAGGCCTTACAGGGTCCTGGGTCTGGTAACATTAAGCAGTCTTCTCGGTTGTCTAGAAAATTACAGATTGCTACATGTAACTTCTGTAAAATTGCATGATAACTTGAGTTATTAAACAAATGGCTTGGTGCCAAGAAGCATGAAACAATGGAAATCCAAACCATTACTGGCTGGGGAAGTACCTCCAGAATGTGGAATTGAGAAAGGTGGTAACAGACCCTTGCCAGTGCAACATCAAGTGTACTAATACTGCCTCAGCACTCTGAGCTGGGAAGTAGTCCCCACTTCTGATCATCATCAGTGACTCCACATGGATCATGCGCATGTATTTGCACCATCAATAGATTGAACTTCTTGTGATGCTGTTCTCCCCTATGGTTGAATAATCCATTAACTCTCAGTGGCACAGGTTGTGGAGGGGGAGGCAGGTAATCCTGAGGGTGAATGATGTAGGGTTCGAACTAGTAGCTAGGAGAAGGATGGGGCCTGTAACAAGAGTTGTAAAAGCTGAATAAGATTACTTTGGTCTTTAAAATCTTCAACTGAAGAAAGTTTTGCCTTCCATGTGAATCTCACAACACAAATGTGGTCATTGTGTTATGGCTGGCTGGAGAAAGATTACTGGGCAAAATAAACAATTTGAAAACCCCTTGTGACAGAATAACCGAAGCATGATTTAAAAATGGCTTTTGACACTGAAGTATGAAGGGGAGTGTGTATTAAAAAAACTGCCTTAAAAGGTGTTACAACAAAGACAAATGCTATGTGATGGTTTACCATAACCACAAAATATTGATAGCTGAAAAGAATCATTTCTCTATTCATAAAGCTTTAAGAAACTAGTCACATTCCCAGTTCTTGTGTTTGATACATAAAATAATGCTGCATTATTTAAACACCTAACTTGGAGTAAGTACAACAAACATCAGCATAAGTCTCAAACTACGGTACACAGAGCAGCAAATCCAAGCAAATGTGGACTCTTCAGTAATTGGAGATCCATGCAAACAAGAGTTTTCCAGTGGTCATGGCAGGGTCTACTAGGACTTTTTGCTGTAATTGGGTAAGTGTTAAACAAAATTAGAGATAAATTAAGCACAATGAAGGTTAGTTCCAATGTGATTTTGTTAAAAATAGGATGTATTATTGGTAAATAACTTAATACATTTGCTGAGATATCAAATGAATCCAGCAGGCCTGGCTATAAACCTCAGGGAGGCTTCATTAGAATGTGATCTCTGTAAGTCACAGTGGTCTTCTTAATCAAAATGTTCCATTTCATTTATTCTGTTAGGTTTGAAAGTAGAAAAATACAGCTGAATCTTCAGCTATTCACAAATTTGCCCTCGCATTTTAAGCTCCAGGCTCTATTGCTCCAATGTTTTCCTCACCACCCTTCCACATCCCACTCTATATAATTATCAACTCACCCAAATCTCTTGCCATGCACAACCTGCTCACTGATTTCTGCTCACCCCTGTCTTTATTGCTCTCCTCTGGTTACCCGTTCCACAATGAACTGAATTCAAATCCTCATCCTCCTGTTGAAATGCCTTAACTCCTCCAGAAAATGGGAGAAGATACACCTGGCAACTTTATATCCAAACACAAATCTGCTTTCTTATCCTATTCAACATTAAAGTTGAGCAGTTGGATGTTTTAAGTCTGAGTGACGATAAGAAACTAGCTGCGTACTGAGAACATTAGGCTATTTGGGATGCAAAAACAAAATAATCATGAACTTTCGATCTGGTGTAAACATGTGTCAGCTGCGGCTCAGTTCATAGCACCCTCGACTTTGAATCAGAGGGTTGTGGGTTCATGTCCCACTCCCGGAAACCGAGAACTGTGATTGTACTCGAAAGAGTTGCAATCTGTGACTGTTGATAACTGGAAAGAGTTTCAGAAGCTTGAGCACAAAATCTAGCTGATGTTTCAATGCGGTCCACATGGACATGACTCCAACAAGGGTTTCACAACAGCCTGTCAATATGCCATTAATGAATAGCTAAGTGTCTAGAAAAGTTCTCTGGCAGGGATGAGCTGATCCAGTATGTGGGTGATCTGTTACTATTTATACAGACGCCTGAGGAACATATGATGTCGCTGAAGGAGTTGCAGCTCTTAATGTGGTATGGGTTGAAGGTAAACACTTAAGATGCTCAGATAAACCAATAGCAGGTACAATTTTCGGGGTTTACACTGAGACTGTGACAAAGGGTCACAGATGAAGCAAAAAGGTACAAGAGCTACCGATACCAGAGGATGTTTTAGCTTTAAGGTCATTTTTAGGGCTGACAGGATATTGCTGAGAGCTTCCAATGAATTGCACAGGAAAAGCTAGACCATTGTATACATTAACACAGAATTTAGTTGAATGGGAGTGGACAGAGAAATGAGAGAGAGCATTTCACACATTTAAGGAGGAGCTGCAACCAGCCCTAGCTTTGGGGAAAATAACCCTTCACAGGGTGCGCGGCCAGAGAAGTTAGTTTAAGTACTGTAATGTTACAATCAGCCCATGGGAGACTTAGGCCTGAATCTTCTGGTCGGCGGGTGAGGGCAGGCCCCGCTGGCCGATGCATAAAATGACGCGCGGTGATGTCGGGTGTGCGTCCTGACGTCACTGCGTGTCATTCCGATCAGTGGGTGCGCACTGGAGTTGGCTGTGCGTCCGCCGAACTGTCAAAGGCCTGTTAAGACCATTTAAAAACCAATTGAAATCATTAAGAGGGCTGCCCGTCCAACCTCAAGGTTGGCGGACAGGCGATGAGCTCAGGCGGCCTTCACATTTCTCATCAAACCTCATCCACAGGCGGGATGAGGTTTCATGAAGGCTTTATAAATTAAATAAACATTTTTATTGGAATACATAAACATGTCCAGCTCATGTGACACTGTCATATGAGAGGACATGTCTGAGTAATTTTTTTAATTTTTTCCATTTTTCATCATGAAATTAATCTCCCTGAGGCAGCTCCATGCCTCAGGGAAATTTCTGCGCTCTTTTGCATGCATGTGCGAAAGAGCGCAGGCCCTGACTCTCCCTCCTCCCCCCGCCCACACAGGTAGCACTGAGCACTTCTGGATGCACATCACGCTGAGCGGGCTTTAATTGGCCCGCCCACATAAAATGGCTGCGCGCCCACCCGTGACTGCTCCCGCCCACCCCGCACAACGGGGAGAAAATTCTTCCCTTAGACTGGTAGGGTACACTTCTTGGACATTAACTCAAGTAGAAATAGCATACTCATCCTGTGAGAGACATCTTTTAGCTTCCTACTGGGCAGTAACACTTCACTGTCTTCACAGGAAATGCCTTGGTTACTCTTGCAATGGGACATTCTCTAACAAGATTATTTGTAGATGGGAGAATTAAAGAAGGAACAGTGCCGAGCCCCATATGTAGTAAATGGACTGTGTTATTGAGGTCATGTGATATGAGGATGGAAGATTGAACCACCTGACGCTTGCAGTAAATATGGGTTACGTGGGAAAACTGCACTGCACCACTGTACAGTAGAGAGGATGTGGGAAATAGGAGGAGGATTTAAGAAAAACATTCACCCGGAATGCAGAGACGTCTTTGTAGATGGATCCAGTTGCGTGGAAAGGTGAGTGGTGTGGAATTTAGGATCCAAAAATTAGCCCAGATCTTCCGGTTTCCGAATGGTCAGAGACCGAACTTGCCCCAGAGAATATGTTATGGGACACCCTCGGTAGTCCCAATGCAAGGATGCCATGGGATTTTCCCATGGAAGTTTCAAGTTCTGATGGGAAACTCCCCTGCATCCAGGTAAATAAGTCAGAACCCTCCAAAAAAGTCTCCAGCTCTGAGTTAGCATCATCTTTGAACAGTCTGACTGAATTGCCTGCATAGTTATCTAAGAAATGTTAGACAGAAAAGAAGCATGTCTAACTCCTGGTAACTATACAACTGACCACCTCCCACCCACCCCACAGACTGGCCTGACCAGCCCCTCACCCCGCGACCCTCAAAACCTCATCACCCTCCGAACCCCAGACCCTCCGAATCGCCCCTCCGACACTCTGACTCCCCCACTGACCCTCCAACTCACTCCTGTCCCTCCGACTCACCCCTGACCATCCGACTTGTCCCTGACCCTTCGACTCCACCTGTCCTCAACACCCTACCCACCCTGCCACCTACCATCTGCCACTCTACCCAAGTTGCCACCCAGCCACCTAACCCACACTGCCACCCTACCCACTTAGCAACGTGCCTCGCACACTCATTCACTAAAACACTGAAAATCTACTTAATAGCCCCAAAGCTTCTCAATTTGTTGGTGAATGAAGTCTTGGCAAAATACAGCAGCTAGTGCAGTAGAAAAGGGGCACGATTTGCCCCCCCCCCCCCCCCCACCCCCCCCGCCACTGATCTGCCCTACAAGGAGCAACTGCAAAACAGTTATGCTCCGCATTTCTGAAAGAGGCTTGTTTGGAAGTCCGGGTCAGAAATTTCGGAACTCCATTTTAGTGCAGAACAAAAGGAGCAGAGTGGCAATCTGACGATGATTACCACTCCTTAGGAGATTTGGCTTGGGCCAGTGGTCCTGCCACTGCTGGGAAAATTTGGAGAGCCATTAACTTGTCATGGCTCTCCAAATTTTCATATCCTGTCAGTGGCGAGGGCCGCTGGTGTTGAAGCCGGAAAATCCTATGCAGAATTTCAATTAATCTGGGAAAAGTGAAGATTTAGATCAGTGGAAGGGAAACCACTCTTAAGTGGCCCTATCCTGAAAATGGCGTTGCAGGAACAATGAAGGGCATTGTAACTATTTTAAACACAAAGCTAATGCTTTTTGCTTATTCATTCACAGGATGTGGGCATCACTGGCTAGGCTAGCATTTATTGTCCCTCTGTAATTGTCCTTGAGAAAGTAGTGGTGAGCTGCCTTCTTGAACCACTGCAATCCATGTGGTGTAGGTACGCCTGCAGGGCTGTTAGGGATTTTGACCCAGGGACAGTGAAGGAACCACAACCATCTTCCTTTGTGCTAGATATGACTCCAACCAGCGGAGAGTTCTCCCCCTTATTCCCGTTGACTCCAGTTTTGCTAGGGCTCCTTGATACAATGCTCGGTCAAATGTGGCCTTGATGTCAAGGGCACTCATTCTCACCTCACCTCTTGAGTTTAGCTCTTTTGTCCATGTTTGAACCAAGGCTGTAATGAGTTTAGGAGCTGATGGCCCTGGCTAAACCCAAACTGAGCGTCAGTGAGCAGGTTATTGCTAAATAAGTGCTGTTTGATAGCACTGTTAAAGACTCCTTCCATCACTTTGGTGTTGATGGAGAGTAGACTGATTGGCCGGGTTGGATTTGTCCTGCTTTTTGCAGACACATGGCCAGGTAAATGCCAGTGTTGTAGCTGTCCCTGAACAGCTTGGCTAGGGGCACAGCTCATTCTGGAGCACAGGTCTTCAGTACTATTGCCGGAATGTTGTCAGGGCCCATAACCTTTCATGAATCCAGTGCCTTCAGCCATTTCTTGATATAAAGTGGAGTGAATCAATTTGGCTGAAGGCAACCTGTGACGCTGGAGACCTCAGGGGGGTGGCTGCAATGGATCATTACCCAGCATTCCTGGCTGAAGATGATTGCAAATGATTCAGCCTTGTCTGAAATGCTGGGCTCCCCTATCATTGAGAATGGGGATATTTGTGCAACCTCTACTAATCCTGAGGACTGCGAATTATGACTTACATGCCCAGCAGTTTCAAAGTCGCTTACATTAGTTGTCTAGTAAAGTGGCTTCCCTAATCTGATTCCACGATCCGTGGTAGCCCCCATCTGGAAAATACCTCCTTCACTAGGGTTTTCGTTGTAGTTAGGGTGGTAACTACCTTGCATGGAAACTCGTGTTAGATCTTTAATTGTCCACCACCAATCACGATTGAATGTGGCAGGACTGCAGAGCTTAGATCTGGTCCATTGGTTGTGGAATCGCTTAGATCTGTCCATTGCATGCTGCTTTCGCTGTTTGGCATGCAAGCAGAGCTGTGTTGCAGCTTCACTCAAAGACAGAGCTGAGATGGGAAGGAAACGAGAAAGCAGACATGCTAGCAAAGAAAGGTATTACAGGAGGAGTGCCTTGGGATCCCATGGAAGGAGTGAGAGAAATAGCAAAGACGGCAGCAGCTGAACAATTGTGAGTGAATGACCTCATGGAAGTGCTGAAGGCGGAACCACAACTCAGCGAGGTGTTAAGTAAACTAGGAAAGGGGGACATTATTGAGAGACTCGATGGAAGACCTGAAATGGGAATTGGGGAAGGGATGTTATTTGAGGATGACAAATGGGTGGTGCCTACAAACCAGAGGGAAGATTTACTCCAGTTAGTACACAGGGGACCAAGGGCAGGACACCCTAGTGCAGAAGAAATACAGAAAGGAGTGAATGCAGTGGGGTGGGTGACCTCATCAGAGAGAGGCTGTAAAGTGCTTTTGTCACAATTGTCTGATTCGTGCCAATAATCCAGACCCACAGAGCAGAAAGGCACCTTCAGAGCACACCAAAAGGTCAGAAAGGCCCTGGTGATGTGAACAGGAAGATTTTATAGGATCTCTCCCAACTTCAAGCAGAGAGAATAAGCACTGTCAAGCTCTGGTAAATAACTTCACCAAATGGATTGAGGAATTTCCATGAGAGGTAGCCACTGCCCTAACTACAATGAAAAGTCCAGTGAAGGAAGTATTTTCTAGTTGGGGACTGCCGCAGATCATGGAACCAGATGAGGGAAGCCACTTTACTCAACATGTAATACAAGTGACTTTGAAACTGCTGGGCATGTAAGTCTTAATCTGCACTCTTCAGGAATTGTAGACGACATGATTCGAACTCTAAAAGAAAGACATAGGAAAGAACTGGATGAACAAAAGAAGAAATGGAATGAAGTGTTACCACTTGATGAATATTAAGGGAAATACTCCTTATACAACAGTCTATTCACTTCATGAGTTAATAACAGGGCGATCTATGAGAATGCCGGTTCACTTATTGATACCTGTTCTAACTGAAAGACAGGATCAAGCAGTTACTCGAGATAGGTTTGTGAGACACCTAAAGAAACAGAGGAGCTCTATAGGCAAGCTGCAGGGAATATTAGCAGAAAACACAGTGCTAACACAATGAATCTAGGACCACACAAACCACAGGAATGGGACATAATCAGGTGATGGTTACAAATTATGCTCCGCCTGGAACCACCGTATATGGGACCATATAATATAGTGGAAAAGGCGAGCCTGATGGAATAGTAAGTGTAGCTATGCAGAAAGGTCAAATGGTTCCACATCAATCAAATAAAACTGTACAAACCCCAAAAGAAGCAACATAACCAGATGGGGCAGTTATGAGTATGGTTAAATGGTGGGCCATGGAATATGAGGTTGTACCTATGATGATACAGCCGCAGGGTCAGCCACAAAGGTCATCGCTGTCAGTCTCAGCCACTTGAAAAACGATGACAAGAGGTGGCATCCGGAAGGGAGAGAGCCCAGAGGGTGTTAGCTCTACAGGCCCAAAATATAACTTGAGAAGTCATAAGTGCCAAGAGCATGACTGTATTTTTTGTAATTGAATGAGTTGCTTTTTAATCAATTGGATCTGTGCAGCCCAGATAGTATAGAAGGGGACAATGCAGAGTGAACCTTTACTTTTTTTCAGGAAGAGAAAGGAGAAGGAGGAGGTGATGAAGCATGTGTCAATGCTTCCCTTGATAATCCTTTGGTGACCGTCACCCACCTGCAGAAAATGGCTGAAGCTGAAGGATTTGTTAGTAAAGTTGGCTAAGACCTAGATCTACTTGGGCCTGAAGATCACACGAAAATAACTAAATTATTGGATGATCTTGACGTAACTCAGCGTGTACTGTGGGAATTAAAACTTAGGCAATGTGAGGTGAGGAAAGATATACAAAACACTAAACTTATCCCATGGTGGGAACAATTATGGAGTTGGGAATGAACTGTATGTCTCAGGTGTTGGTCATAACCCAATTGATCATTGTGATCTATTTGCTATCTCTGGCAATGACGGAGAGCAGAGTGTGAAAGAAGAGGCAACTAAAAGTTAATCGGTAAAGCCTTGGCTCAGCAAGGGCAGGAGAAGTTGGTTTAAAAGTGTCAGAACATCAATCGCTTGGGAGTCGACTCCTGTAGCTGGTCCTTAGCAAGAATGCATTCAACTTAAAATAAGTCAATGTTTAAAAGTCCAAAGATGGTATTGCAAAAAGGGAATTTGTGATGGACATTTTCATTGAGTTGGAGATAAGATGTACCCCAGTAGATGTGCTACAGGACACCTCGGAAGTCCCAACGCAATGGCTTTGTGGGAATTGCCCAGGAGGTTTGAACTTCCAATGAGCAATTCTCCTGCTCTCCAGGACCCTCTGAAAAAATATCCAACTCTAAGTTGGAGTTGAAAACTTTGGACAGTTTTGACTTACTTACCTGGGATAGTTACTCAGGAAGTGTTAGACAGAATAGCCCTAGGGCTAAATCATCCCGGATTTACACTAGTAGCAGGCGTAAAAAAATACATTTTACCCACCAGTCACAACAGCGGATATTTGCACTGTATCACCCCTTTCCCACCTCTTTAATTATGTAGCCACGGGAAACACGCTATCGCGCTAGAGGGTGGCCTCTGAGTCACCTGCCACGCCACTACCTCACTGTTTCCACACTCTGGGTGCCATATCTAAGTTGCAGCCACGTGTACAGTTCTCAATGCTTGCAGCCCAGAACTGCTCCAGTGAAGACGAGCCCCTGAAAGCCAAGAAGAGTTCAGTGACCCATCACTGGAATGCCTTTAAGAGGCCGGCTGTGATTTATTTCACCCCTGCTCTGGCCACAGGAAGTCCAGCGATCTCACCATTCCAACTTGGGAGGTGGTGGTCAGTACCAACGCTGCACAGAAGAGGTCGACCATCCAGTGGAGAAAGAGGATGAATGATCTCATCTGTGCTGCCAGGTAAGGCAACCATCTCATCACGCTAAACTCACACACTCACAAGCCCATCACACATTCACTGGCAACTCACTCACTGTCAGCTCAAGGGACGTCACCATTCACTCTCTCACGCACACTTTCACATCTCCATCTGGCCTCATCTCCTCTGGAGACTGCCTGCTCAGCCCTCACCACCTTGAGGCCACTAGCACAGATCAACCTGAACCCCCACACACGCCCTGGGATACCCTGCTTCCCCAGTACTGCCCTTGCCCTGCAGCCTCTTCCCTTGCCTGAGGCCTCTCCTTCCCCCTTCCCCAAACAAGCCTAGCGCTGCAACCATTGAAAAGCTACACCCACCTTACAGCTGGTCTGGTAGGTATAGACCTGCCTGTGAGCCTCCCTAAAAGTGACGTGGTGCTGCCTGCGAAGCCTGGCACTGATGACCAGCAGTGCTGCCGGAAGCAAGGTAGGTACACAACCCTCAAAGGTGCAATTGGAGTGCAGCTCGCCAAGTGCACGTTGCTCATGTAGAGTTGTGAAACATGTCAGTGTGCAAATACACTGACTTGCCTAGATGATCCAGCATGGGGGGAATGATTCCGGTGAGCTGGGCTTATAATGAGACGCTAAAGTATTGAAATTAGGTTCCTGACGCCCAGTGGTGGGAAACGTGGCCCGCCATTGACAAGTGGAGTAGATGATCACAAACTGGTTTCACGACAGCGTAAAACTGATTTTTGGTCTTCTCACCATATAGTCCGCTCACACCCGCCATGAGACCCGCCGCCAATGGGACTGGATGATTCCACCCCTAATCTCATTCCTGGGTAACTATACAGCAGACCTTCCCGACCAGACCTTATCACTCAACTCCCCCCGACCCCCTGAACCCCAACTCCGCCCCCCCTCCCGACCTCCCTAATTGTCTCGTGAATACCCCATCTGCCCCCTGAACCTTTGGCTCCATCTCTGCTTGACCTGTGTAGACCGTAACCTGACCTGACTAGTCCCTACCCTCTGCTTACACTCCCACCAGCTGACTACCTTCCTGACTCACCGACCTGACTAGCTGGTGACGTGATAACCCCTCACAACCCAACCATTCCCTGACTCTCCTACCCACTCATCCACCTGCCATCCTATCCACCCCACCCACATACCCAACTCAGCTACCCTATGCCCTTGCACACTTACCTTATCCACCCTAACCCCTCACTCAATCTACCCCATTACCCACTTAGCTTCCCTCCGTAGTTTTTCAAAGAAGCTTGGGATAACTGAGTTATTCTGAAATTGAGAAGTTAGTTTTTGTTATGATTTGTGTGATTAATGAGACCAAATGTGAAGGCAAATTTCGAATTAGAAAATGCAGATAGCAGAAAATGCAATACAACTTTATCTGAATAATTCGTGTGCACTGAAAATTCTGGAAAAAAACAGAACAGTGGGCTGAAAGATTTGTGTTTCTCTCATGCAAATAACTTGCAGAATAAATATGATAGCGATGTTGTGGTTTAAGTACTGAGTACAGGGTTTACAGTCACTGGTATTTTTTTAGTCATGCCTGAGGCAGGTGGTGAGCACCTGAAATGTAACAAGAAACTGACAGAGTTTTGCTGACACAGGGACAAGAAGCGGGCTGTGGGGATTGGGACTGAAGAGTCATGCCCTGACTCTGCCATAACTGCTGTCTTTACACTGCTAAGTACATGGGCAGCCATTAATCATTGCTGGAATGCAGGTTTCCACATTGCTTAATTAAATAAGTCAGTTCAGGAAACCACAATGTCGATTACATCAGGATCTTTCCTCAAAGTTAAAAAAAACTAACTAGCTAATATTGTCATTCAGAATGTGACAAGGAATAACATTCATCACAAATGAAATACAAAAGCCCCAACAAACATGTTGGAGGATTCAAAACCAAACATTAAATTGTTCTAAATTGTAGCTGCTTCCTTTTCTGAATGTGACCAATTCAACCAGTCTGAGTTTTGGTAAAGGACAGGGGTTGTGGCAGGATGCGGGGTGAGGGGTCGGTGGAGGCGTTCTGGGCTTTTTACTTGAACTGTAACACAGGCCAACTTATATGCATGTATGCACACCTTTTCTCTTAAAAGTTTGACCTGTCCATGTTTTGAGTGCATTCTTGAATCTGCAAAAAAATGCCCACTTTCAGCAATTCACAACTGCCACTTGTTATTAAAGGCTTTCACCAAATATTGTAGTAGAATAAAGGGTTAAAAGTAAAGAAGCAGCCCATTAGTGACAGACACCTACAGGTCTCGCTTACTTTGGTCACTGTAGGTTGCTATCAGAAGTCATTGTCAAGGATTTGGTTTGGGTTTTTATCCAAATTGAGGATAAACTATTTCTCTCTTCCAGCCTGCCTCACACACGCTGCCACCAGCTGCAGCAAATTACTCTATAACATCCCAAAGAACCATCTCCTTTAAATGATCTGGTCAAACTAGTTTAAGACATCAGTGGAAAGAAATCTCGACTTAACTCAAAAGGGAACAGGGTACTGACCTTGGTAAATTTATCGATGTTGCAATTAACTATTAAATAGAAGAATTGTGAGTCTTTTTTGACTATTTACCCACCTAGAAGATTCAGGCCAAACCTTGGAGTTAGGAGTATAAGGGGGTGGATGTGTGGGTTCACCTAACTACTGTCTGCCCTCTCGGATAACCACAAAAGTAACTCATGGCATCACTTGAAGAAGAAACACAGAATTCTCATTATGTCCTGGTGAATGTTTATCCTTCGTTATTTACCCACCGACATCACTGGAACAGTTTATATATCCGCAATCTCATTAGTGGTTGTGGATAAGTTGGTCGCACTTTGATAACACTTAATTGGTTGTAAAGCATTTTGGATGTTCTGCGGTTATTAAAGGTATCCTTTTTTTTCTATAATTGTGCATCTGATGTTCATTTTGGCAACTTAAGTGATCCTTTATTCCTTGCATATGTGGTTTAAAAGCAACCGTTAATTAAGAAATCAATTTATACCAAATTCCTCACTCACCTCAGAATTTGTGGGGTCCTGTTATATTAGGCTTATTGTGCCTAGTTTTTTTTTTAAAGCAGCACAAAAATGCCAGTCCAGAACTGTTTAACCTTTATCAGCTCTAATCATCTCAACTCCATTGACATCTACAAATAAATGGATGTCATGTGGGCAGTAATATTCTGTAGACTACAATGCAGTATCTGGAAATCATACAATATTTCACAACCCAGTGCACATTTTTATTTCACAATCTTAAGGCATGCAATGATCTTTGTACCAAAAAATACTGATCTAGCCAGTTACCCACCAGCATATTCAACAGTAGCCAATGCATTCCTGTATTTTGCCATGAATAAAAATTTTATATGATAAACAATGGCTTTTCTTCTTTAAATCTAGAAGCATAATTTAAAGTTATGGAATACAAACTAGTTTCCATTAGTTCTCTGTTTTAACTCAGGTCCCACTGCTTTAAATGTTTGCTTCCAGGAAAGATTCTGAAGACTGAACAATCTGCTACATCTGGAAACTGAGGGAACAGAGCAAACAACTGTGTTTCCTTAACAAATCAGATTGAAGGATTGTGAAATTAACAGCCCAAAGACTGAGAGGAAATTGTAAATTAGATTTTCCGTTAGTAAAATCTCCAACAGCAATTAAAACCTGAAGAAAGGAGACACCAAACTTTTAATAGTTCATTTTCAGTGCCAGAGAAGTTCACTGACAGTAATTAATACTTATTGTTGAAAGTGCACTTAAACATTAAATGATGACAACTTTCTGTGGTGAGTTTAGTTTATATCTGCTATACAAATGCAGTAACTTCAGACAATTCAATACAGTTCAGTGGTGAGGCAGACAGCAATTAGCAGTTTTCACAAAGCCAACAGTGGAGATTTGAAACAAAAAACAAAAAATGCTGGAAAAACTCAGCAGGCCTGACAACATCTGTGAAGAGAAAGACAGAGTTAACGTTTCGAGTCCGTATGACTCTTCAGAGCTCTCCTCATACTCTTCTTCTCTGAAGAGGACGGACTCGAAAAATTAACTCTGTCTTTCGCTCCACAGATGTTGTCAGACCTGCTGAGTTTTCCAGCATCCACCGTATTTTGCCTTTATCTTAGTGGAGATTTGAAACTCAGCAAACTTTGATTTTTTGAGTTTAACGGCTCATCTGCTCCTGGCCTGAAGTTGCTGTGCCATTAATGCATAAGTAACAGCTTCACTGTTACTTTGGCAGATGGCTCTGGACAGTCAAAATAAAATATGTTTGAGGTTAGGAAGTATTAGAAAAACACTCGGTCCATGCCTCTGATTGTGGGTTGGAGTACTCTCTTTATTTTGCATTTCCCTTCAATTACACAGAGATTAAAATACATGCAGGGATAATTGTCAAATACATTAACTAACTTTATGGTTACGTTTAATCAAATTGTTAGGAAAAAGGGTAGACAATAGGTTTAACTATTTTAATATAATAAAATGAATTTAAATGTAGTTGTATTAATCATTCTCTAATTTTATCTCAGACCTACGAACTCAATCTAGTACCAAGTGGGGTTGACAGGCTTCTATTCCAAGTCACATCCAAAGCTAACAACATGGGACAGTTTGAATTAGGATCTGCCATGATAGCTGCAGCTCCTGGATTCAATATGTAGCTCATATTCAAAATGGGTCAGCGTTAATTTCTGCCGTAAACGCTAAAGTGTAAATACATATCCGTCATAACTCAGCGAGCAATGCTTTCAATGCCATGCTGTAAATCTAAGCTTCATCTGCTCATCCTGCTAAAACTAGTAGTAACAGACATACCTGTTTATTTAGAGCTGTTTAAAGCTGCATTTAAAGTTGAAAATGCCTCTCCAACACAGGAAACGTAATACCCAGTCTGGAATAAAGTGTTTCCAGGGTGGAAAATGAGGGAAAACTATATGAGAGATATTATTCCACGGGTGGGGAATAGCAATGAATGCTTCAATTGTAATATAAATCGCAAATAATAAACAGGAAGTCTTGTCCAAGCGTGAACACATCCGATCGAATTATTCCCAACTGTGCCTTGAACGCCTCCCACTGATTCGGGATTTTTTGAAGTATAGTTAAGATGAATTTCACCGTGAAATCAAGTAAAAACTTTCTTCTGCCTTTAACAATCTCCCAATATCCTGCGTAAACCTACCGGGTGGAAATTACAGAATTCTGCTGATCTGGGAATTCACAGTGGACTCTACCAGTCCTCTGAGTGTCTCATCACTGATACCCTCATTCTATGAAACAGGAATGGAGTCTCGCCAGCTATGTAAGTTATAAATAAGCACGGATCACCACTCCAAATGTTTGTCCATTTTTCATTTATGTTGCTTTACTATCAAAGCTGACAGTAATTCTAGCCCTCGAGCAGCAGACCTGGGCTGTTCCCACAGGAGGTTGTAAACCCGTCTGCCCAGCTAAAGTTCCGACATTTGTTACTTGAGTCCCCGCTTTATTCTTCAAAGGCAAATCTCAATTATTTTTCAGTACCGTCGTTCCTAACATGGCTATTTTAAAACAAAGCATTGAAGAAAATAAACTCAGCTTCTGCACATTAGACTATGTTGAAACTCCTTACCTGCAGATGCAATGTCAAACTGTGGAGCCAGCAGCAAGATGCTGCAGATCACAGTGAAAAGCTGCAACTCCATGATTTTGACAGAGTGAGTGAGTTGCGTTGATTTCACTGTCGATTTCTCGCTGTGCCTCGTGACTTCAGTCTCCACCAGGTCAGCGGAATCAAGTGGACTCCTCACTCCCTGATTGAAGCTCGAAGCTGGTACATTTATAGAGCGGGGGTTCCGGCCACTGCACTCAGCTTGGCTCAGAGATACGCCAGTGTGACCCCAACTGGAAAACCAAAGACGTCAACTTCAACTATGTTATCATTTTCTCAATCCAAAATAAAGTGCAGTCAATCAGGCACATAACTTCCACGATGTTTACACTCTCCTGTGCACAGCTTATATCACTCCATAATAATAGTTTCTATTATTTTAACCAAAATAGTATTTTTGCTCTATACCGTATGCTAAGAGTGGCTGTACTTTTCAGTCTAGAGTTCAGGTATTTATTGAAAACCCTGTCGTACAGCTTAAGCAGCCTCAAAAACTGCTGACATGTGGAAGCAGGGGTTGCATATGTGAATTAAGCTGTAGGAATACCATTCCTGTGTTTGTACTGGAGGAAACTATATAAACATAACATAGGGAAGATCTCCATTGGTGGCGGTAATTTAAGAACGGATTTTGGATGTATTATTGAAATATGAGAAATCACGCTTGATAGTTTTAAACATGAGGGGGTAATCTTAATGAATCACAAAGATTGAAGTTCTTATGAGTTTATCCATGATCTTTGGCCAAGTTTCATGAACTCTCAGCTCATCATTCAGATAGATCACCTTATAGCAGCAAAGAATCCATCTTGGAAAAAAAACCCACAATGCCTGAAAAACTACTTCACCAGTCAGATGAAAGTGGAATAGCAATGATGTTGATGAAGTTATAAAGCCAAGCCCAAGTCTCCTAAACTCCTAATTGAAGGATAAGATATGAATGTGATAGGTGGTGGTGTTGGGGGTACTAAGAAAAATGATGATGGAAATTTCTGAAAATTTAACAGGATTCAAGTAATAACTACTTGGTTAGTCTTGCAAAAAAAAGGAAAGGTAATAAAATCTTTACTCAAAGGTGGAATAGGAAAATCTAGAAATTGAAAATGTAAAAGACAGTAATACAAAAGCAAAATACTCTGGATGTTGGAAATCTGAAATAAAAACAAAAAAATGGTCAACAGGTCAGACAGCTTCTGTGGAGAGAAACAGATTTGATGTTTCAGGTTGAGATGACCTTTCATCTATTAATGGGTGGGTCATTGAATATTTGTAAGGCCAAGTTAGATAGATTCTCGACTGACAAGGGAGTCAAAGGGTATAGGGGGTAGACAAGAAAGTAGAGGCCTCAAACAGATCAACCAGGATCTTATCAAATGGCAGACCAGGCTCAACAGGCTGAATGGCCTACTCCTACTCATAATATGTATGTTCATATGTTTGTAATGCAATAGACAGGATGGATTTCAAAAGGGAAGGTGATGCTTGACCAACTTTATTGAATTTTTTGAAGAGAAACAGAACTGGTACACAATGATACTGCAGTCGACAAAGATGTTATGCGAATGTAAGTGTAGTGGCTGTTCACTGAGTAAACTGTGAGTGGAGATATTCAGATCAAACTCTATGACAGGAAAGTAGCAAACCATCAATTCTAAATATGGAGGTAGTATTTCTGCGGTTCCATTCAGTATAAATTTTGTTATACATTTTGGGAGCTGTGCAGTGGATGGAGAACGGGCTCTGAATTTTTTGGTGCCCAAGGCCAAATATTTTTGATTTTGGGCTGGTTTTGAAAAAAACAACATGTATTTATACAGCTTATTTCATGACTTCAAGACATCCTTAAATACTTCATAGCCAAATATGTATGTTTGAAGTCACTGTGTCAATTAGGCAGAGGGAAATATCCAATGCTCCAAAATATCCACTGCAGATAAATGGGCTGATTCACATTAACTGATTAAGAGGAAATGTAAGCCAATGTATCAGAGAACATGTGATTAATTAATTCTATTTTTTTACTATGTAATTACTTCTGTATTAATGTATGTAGACTGGTTCTGGTGTGGGGTCTGTGGATTTTGTCAGATGGTGGAAGATGGAATATTGAGATGAAAGAAGAACCCAGACTGAGATATCTAAGAACTGTGCAGTGTGGGCATTGAGGACGGCATGATGATTAATTTAGCCAACACAAAGCCTTGGTGGAATTAGCAAAATTAATTAAACTGCAGAAGTGCTTGCATCAGGGAAAAGATACAGACTTTGCCTCTTTAAGACTAATAAAAATGTCTCCTTCTCTCAGCTTGGAGATGGAAAACAACGTGAGAGTTAAAACACAGTCAAGCTGGCTTTGTTACTACAATTGTGGCCTTGGGATTCCGGCAAGGGTCCCAGGCAGGAAACGTCTGGAGAAGGTACTCTGAACCCACTGACTTACATTGGGAAGAGCAGTGAGGTAATTACAGACCAATTGAATTGGTTATAAACAAGTTTTATCTTTTATGGCACAAGGCTAAATCCAAAAACAGTATAAAGAAAGAACATACAAAGACATTGTTGCTTCAGTGGTTAGGGTGACCTGGTCAGTCACTCAGATGTCACACATGGAGGGTTCTTTGGTGGATTGACCATCGAGATGGACTCCAGCTCACAAGGAATTAAGCAACCGGTATTATCATGAGTATATACTATTGCTTGATGGTTTAATAAACGTGTACCTTGTTTAGTGGAACAATATCCATGCTGTTGTGTGCCATTGATACCCAGAGTAAAGGCTAGAACTTTTAGGCCAGGTAGAGTATCTTATAAAAAAATACAATAATGGTTTCAGGCAACACCAACAAGATCATCTTGTATTTATTAAAAAAAAGAAAAACTTGCATAATAGCATTTACTGTGACCATTGGATGTGTCAAATCACTTTACAGCCAATTAAAGTACTTTATTTTGAAGTGCAGTCACTGTTGTTATATAGAAAACACGGCAGGCAATTTGCACACGGAAAGTTCCCACATACAACAATGTGATAATGACCAGTTAGTCTTCTTTGTGATATTGATTGAAGGATAAATATTGGCCAGGACACAAGGGATAAGTCCCCTGCTCTTCTTTGAAACTGTTCCATGGGACCTTTTACATCCAACAGAGCAGGTAGATGGGGGTCTTTGTTTAACATCTCATCTGAAAGGTAACACTTCTGACAAGTCAGCGCTCCCTCAGGACTGCAAAGCAGTGTCAGCTTGATATTTGTGCTCAAGCCCTAGAGTGGAGCTTGATCCCAGAATCTTGTGACTCAGAAGAAAGTGTTCCACCAACTGAGCCACAGCTGAGACCAAAGCACAGGAGCTTTATAAAATAAAATATGACATTGATGATTCCGCACCACCACCACCAACCCCCGCCACCCCCCCCACCCCCCCAACCCCCCACCACCCCCCCACCCTGCAAAGCACCTCACTTGGGCCTGCCTGACTGGCTCCAATGGGCCCATCCAATTTGCCTCTTTTTCTGGGGCCTCCTTGTTGCTGCTGCTCCAGGGCTGCCTGCAGGACAAGCAGTGGCCACTGGTCCTGATCACGTTGCTGGGACCGATTGCGCTGCTGGGACAGAAGAACTGCCAGCCATCTGATTGTCTGGCAGCTCTGGAGGTAGGCTCCTCACCTTTTAAGGTGCAGGAATCCTGACAGCAGGCAGATAACTGACTGATAGGCATTTAATTCTGTTGGGGCTCCCAGAAATGGCTGCAGCAGGATTGCCGCCATCATTTTGGCCATTGGATGGGGCCATTACATTCAGCTCCAAGCCTCTCTGTTCCTGCACCCCCTTTAAAACTACAATTTGAATTAAGTTGTCTCTCCTCATTCTTTCTACTAAATTGTGTCACTTCACATTTTTCTACATTAAATTTCATTGGCCATGTGTCTGCCCAATTCACCTTTTGCCTATGTCCTCCTGAAGTCTGTTACTACCCTCATCATTGTTTACTATATGTGTGAGTTTTGTGTAAACTCAACCTTTGACCTTATGCCCTGTATACTCAAGTCATTCAGGTTATTTATATATATATTGTATATATATTATATATATGTATGTGTGTGTATGTATATATTATATATATACATATATACACACACACATATATATGCACACACGCACATATTCACATATATCATATATGTACACATAAATATAACCAGTTAGCCTAATAATTGTCAAAGATAAAATGCTTGAATCCATTATTGAGGAGGTAATAATAGGACATTTAGAAAATCATAATACAATCAGGTATTTTTGATGGTTTTGTGAAAGGGAAATGATGTTTGAATTATTTATTAGAGTTTTTTGAAGAAGTAACAAGCAGGGTGGATAAAGGGGAACCTGTAGATCTGGTGTATTTGGATTTTCAAAAGACATTTGATAAGATGCCACGGTAAAAGGTTACTGCCCAAGATAAGAGCTCATGTTGTTGATATCACAATGGATAGAGGATCGGTCAGCTAATCGGAAGCAGAAAGTTGGGATATATGGGTCACTTGCGGGTTGGCAAACTATAACTAGTGGAGTGCCACAGGGATCAGTTCTGGGGCCTCAACTACTTACAATCTATGTTAATGGCTTGGATGAAGGGACTGAGTGCACGGTGGCCACATTTGATAACATACAAAGATAGGTCGGAAAGCAAGTTGCAAAGAGGACACAACGGTCCGAATTTTTATGCCTCTGCCTGTGTTGGAACAGAGGGGGGCTGAAAAATAAAATGGCAGACGGGACCTGGATGCTGAAGTCCTGCCCCCACTTTGGGCTCTGTGTATTTTCGTTTGCGTGAGAAAGGGAGTGGGGCACGTTTCGCATATGAGTTTGGAAAGAAGTCGGAGGAGCCAGTCACTTCAGTGGAAAAAGTTTACATACCCTTTTTGCATTGTTCCCAACATTGGAGTAAAGGGCTTCACAAGCACATCCTTAGTAAAGAGTCGTGAAAGCAGTTGGAGGATGGACTGAAGGTAGGGAAACTTTTTTCAAAGTTATTCCAAACTGTTTTTAGTTTGTTAAAGTCAACTGGGATTCACTGTTCAAAGTGCTGGCCTGAAATCCAGATTGGTGGAGGAGGGAGGGAATAGTGCTGGGTCAATTCAGATGCTGCAACGATACCTGGCAGCAAAGTGGGCGCTGGGCAGTCCTGCCAGGCTATCACAGAAACTGTATCTTTGAAGGAGGTCTCCTATTATAAAATAGGTGTAGGTGTCTCGCAAATCCAGGCCATTGAGACAGGATTACAGCAAGAGCAAGGGTAGAGCCTCAAGAGGCACGAGCAGGAAGAAGGATTCACTATTACCCTGAGCACAGGGTGCATTGTGTTAGGTGCAGCTATCTGGACATGCCAGAGCACCAGTGTAGGAAAAAGCTGAGCCTGTCCAGCCAGATGGCCACAGACATCTGTGCTACTGTGAAAGATGAACAAGTGCCTCAAACCAACAGACGACTAGCATTGCTCTTAGCAATCAAGGTTACAATGGCCCTAAATTTTTTTTGTGACCAGCTCACTCCAAGGGTCTGCTGCAGGCCTGTGTGCATTTCACAAGTGGCAGCCCACCATATTACAGATGCCCTTTTTTGTGTGGGTGGCATGCACTCCAGGTGCTGCTGCATGTGGCTCTCCATGAGGTTGACCATTCTCTCCTGCAAAGAACTCATGTGCTGTGCCATGAACTCTTACACTCGCAGAGCATGAACCTGCATTACCTCCAGGAACTCCACCAGATGTTCCAAACACTGAGCCCCAAACAGCAAGCCATTCACTATTGCCTTTCCATTATTCAAGTGGCCCCATGGATTATGACATACGAGGCGAGCATGCATAAGGACCCATGTGTTTGTTTGTTGCCAATCCAGAATGTCCTAGAGGATATCATCAATGGGCAGCCTGGCATCAAGTGCATCTCAATTCAGTGACCAGGAACTGGAGCTCCTGATGTAGTTAGTGAGCGGCATGAGGGACATCCTGCACCTGATGGGTAGAAAGCTCTCCCCAACCACCACAGGGCAGACTCAAAACTGCTTCTGATGACAATTGCAGCAGAGTGCAGACACGTGCTAGGGCAGCAGGTACAAATGCTAGTAGTGAGTCATCGCTGTGTGCGGCAGTCACATGAGAAATGGAGGCAGCCAGACTTACAGCTTATAGGGTAGGCAAGCTGGGCCAACTTTATCACGTTAAAACGTTAAAAGTTAAAACAAACTGTTGGCTGTCACATACAGTCAGAAAGACATTCACTACGCACATGACAAGAGTTAGAGATTACTTCCGAATGCTGGGTCAGCAATCTCATCTTGAGTCTCAATTCCCAGCAATGCCATTGGAGGCGGGCATTTATACTGGGCCACGACACGATTTGCCCACCTCCGCATCTAAGCCCCTTTCCGCCTCCGCAGAGCCTTCAGAGTTGGCAGGCCTGTTACCGTCACAAACTCTCCTCACCAGGGTGAAAATAGAACGGGTGGGCACCTCTGCAACAGAGACAGGATCACAGGTCACGACAATTCCAGACTCCGATATCCATCTCGAAGTTGAAAATCCAGGCTAAAGAGTCCGCAAAGGGATTTGGATAGGTTAAATGAGTGGGCAAAAATTTGGCAGATGGAGTATAATTTGAGTCTGTCCACTTTGGCAGGAAGAATGAAAAAGCAGAATATTATTTAAATAGAGAGAGAGAGCAGAGTGCTGCGGTACAGAGGGATCTGCATGTCCTGGTCATTGAATCACAAAAAAGCTAGCATCCAGGTACAGCAAGTGATTGGGAAGGTAAATGAAATATTGGAATTTATTGCAAGGGAAATTAAGGTCTGCATCTTCCGATCGGCGAGTGGGGGGAGGGGCCCACATGCCGATGCATAAAATGACCCGCGGTGACATTGGGCGGGCGTCCCAACGTCACTCCACATTATTTACATTTTCAGGTCGGCGGGTGCAGAGCTGAGTCGGCTGCACACCCACCGACCTGTCAACGGCCACTTAAGGCCATTATCAATGGACCTGCCCGTCCAACCTTAAGGCTGGCGGGCAGGCCGGGAGCCCTGGCGAGCTTCGGAAAAAACATGAAACCTCATCCACTGGCAGGAGGAGGTTTCATGAGGTGATTAAAATTTGTATGAAATGTCTAAATAAAAGAAATTGACATGTCCCAGCTCATGTGACAGTGGCACAAGAGGGGACATGTCAGTAATTTTTTTTCTCATCTTCATTCAATGTTTGAAACCTGAGCCGATCTCCCTGTGGCAGCACTTTGCCTCAGGGAGATCTTTGCGCTCTTCCGCATGCATGCGCGAAAGAGCCCACTCCAGGCTCAGGGAATTCCCCCCCCAGCCCTGTCCACACAGGGAGTACACATCACACTGGGTGGGCCTCAAATTGGAACCCTCCTGCTCGCGCCCGCTCCTGCACAGCTCCCCTGACAGGGGGAAGATCCTGCCCTGTGGAAGCATTGCTGCAGCTGTACAGGGCCTTTGTGAGGCATCATTTGGAGTACTGTGACAGTTTTGAGCTCCTTACTTAAGGAGGGATGGGATTGCATTGGAAGTAGTTGTGAGAGGGTGTTATTATCCCAGCTGATGTTACCACTGGACAAGACTGAACCCAGGGTGGAACCCAGCTTGATACATCCTAACTTTTATTTTTTGTTTAGAAACTTGGAGCGTGGCTACTGAGCAGAGTCACAGGATTCAGCTGATGAACTTTTAACAAAAGAATAAAACATTTATTAAACAAGAAAATATGAATTATATTACAATACTCTTCACCCACAGCCATACCTTGACAGTTATATACAGATTTGTAAGGATAACACAAGTTACAAAAGCCAACTCATACTCTAATGTTCACAGTAAGTACATGGTCCATGTAAACCAATTGGCGACCTCTCACAGACACACCACACTGAAATCAGGTGACAGATGCCACTCCAAACAGATGCTACGGATCTCTCTTCAACTTCCCGCAGACCCTTGTCACACCGTGAACCAACCAGTCTCACTGAACTCCATATTTCACATGAGAGCTTCCAATTTCCGCTCTCCAAGAACTTGCTTTGGAATCTTGTCCCAAACCAATGTTTTCTCTCAAATACCTTTCACAAGGGTCCAACTCCAGGGTTTTGAACTCTCCTTGCAATGTTCCTCTCCCCAGGTCACCACATGCATTCAAGCTTTCTTTCACGCACTCTCTCTCTCTCTCACTGACTCAGCCATCATCAGTACCCCAATGCTTCACATAACCGTAGCAAAGAGTTACAGAGCTTCAGCTATCTCTTTGGACCTCCTGGCCTCTTGCTTTAAATCTGCTTCCTGCAGCTTTCTCCCTTTAAGCTTGAAGCTTGGAGCTTTCTTCTACTCCTCACTCTTAACTTCACTTAACAGGACCTTTTCCAGGTTCCTGTCCTTCGGACTAGAAAGTCGTCCTGGGACTTTCACCTGGTTTTATCTCACTCCCTGTTCTTGGGACATTTCTTCTCAGCTTGGGACTTTCTAACTTTCCCATTTCATGTCTTGCCTGATCTGGCACTTTCTTCCAACTGAACTCAAACTGCTTTCAACCACTCTGCCTGTGTGTATATGTGTGTGTGTGTGTGTGTGTGTGTGTATGTGTTGGTGGGGCTTGCCTCTCTGGACTCCCCTTGCCAGGCAGGAGCACAGCTCTTCCTACTCTTGTGTTTGCTTTAAATTCTCTTCAACAGTCATAAAAAACTCATTAGAAATGCAGGCACCTTTTAAAGTGAAACTAAAACTCAACTTGACCTTTTCTTAACACACAGATACGGAAATACAAATCAAACTTAATCTTTAAAGCTAAAACTCATTCAGAACACCCATAAATACAAATATAACTTACTTTAACTGTCTCTATTTCCTAACAGAGGGTTCATTCTGGCCTTCTACTCAACCTGCCTCGGCAACGACCCATTGACGTTGCTGCCTTGGTCCTGCCTACACCTTCCCTGCCCACATATCACAGAGTTGAAAATACTATGAAATTGGGAGGATGAGACGGATTCAAAATCACAAAGTCTGGAAATGGCCTGACTCACATTTCCCGAAGGAGAAGGGAAGATCCAGCCCCAGGACTACATTGGAGCAACTGTGAAATCATTGAGGACACATCTGCAGGAGCTAAAATTGTAATGCAAGGTTATAAATGTTGTATAAATGTAACAGGGTCAGAACTGTCATCATATATATGATAATAAAGATAATATATATAGACATGAATCCATTCACACATTACATTATTTGCAATTCAATCAATTTTAATTTTTTAAAAGGTTTCAGCACATAAAATGTTATGTGCTTTCTAATAAGCATTCATAACAGGGAGTTGCAGTGCAGAATTTATTACAACATGGTAACATCTTTGAAATTTGCGCATTACTTATCAGATTTCCATTATTCTAAGAATAAACTCTTGTAATTCATACATCTTTATATTCATATTCTATGCACATTCTATATGTATTTAATTACTAAAAAAAGGTCTATTAAAATAATTCAGTAGCCATTAAACAATCATAGAATTTAAAGGGAGTCTAACCATTTAAAGCAACAATATAATTTTATCGACCAACAGCATCAATGGTTTTGCAAAGAATTTCTTTTTAAAGCAGAGTTCAATTCCCCTAATGTAACTCTGCTCACAAATGGTGCTGAACCTCTATGTCCTCGTTGTGGCACTGGCAGTCACAAATAGCCCAAAGCAGGGGCTAGCACCATTCAAATACAGTAAAGGGGTTAAATTACTGGTGTTTATGAATTTAGGAAATAATTATGAGGACTAAAGGAATACAGAGTTTTACATTTATATGAACTCAAATAAGTCACTGTAGAGAAGACAAGAAATGGGCTACGAGGGAATGTCTTTTCCAACTAAATGATCACTTAAGAAGAAAATGGTGCACACATCTTGCAGCAAGATCTTAATAAGTTCCACTTAGTAGATCCTCCATTTAAATATATCCACATTTTACACTTATCAAACAGGTTCCACTAGAATAATATAAAATCAAAACTGGAAAGAGAAATGGTCAGTTGGTCCATCAAATCTATCCACAAACCATATAATTCAAGTCCTCCCTTTTTACAACATTTCCTTAAGCGAAATTAATGTCATTGGTATAAATGTAACAGAAGCATAATCTGAAAAGATCTCTATTCTAAGAATACTTTGGGAGGCTTCGATGTCGATTGCATCGCCTCTTGTCATGTACAAAAAATATGGAGAAAAAAAATCATCTGTCTAGATTTGTAATCAGGATTTTAAAAATGTAGGAACTCAAGACCTGGTCCTTCTTGCAAAGAATCTTAAACATTTAATTTTTCATCTTTGGGTTTTTTAAAAACTGTTTTCTTTGAAAGTATTTTAATTATCATATGCTGTGGGACAGCAAGAACTTTCTTGATTTTCCCTGTTTTCCTGTCACCTGCCAAAAAGCAAACAAAATGTCACCTCTCATTCTTCTAAACTCCAATGGGTATGGTTCCAACCTCCTCGACTTTCCCTTTATGCCAGGAATTAAGTTGAGTGAACCTTCTTTGAACTGTCTCTAATATCCTTTCTTAAGTATGGAGACAAAAACTGCACAAATACTCCACCAAGGCCCTATATACTTTAGCAACATTGCCCTGCTTTTATACTCAATTCTCTTTGCAACAAACACCATTATTCCATTTGCTTTCCCAATCACATGCTAGACCTGCATACTAACTTTTTGTGATTCGTGTAGCAGGACACTCAGGTCCCTCTGTACTGTGGAGTCCTGAGTCTCTCTCCATTTAAAAAATATACTGTTTGTTATTCTTCCTGCCGAAGTGGACAAGTTCACATTTGCCCACATTATATTCCACCTTCCAAATTTTTGCCCAGGCACTTAACCAATCTATATCTCTTCGCGGACTCTTTATGTCATCTTGATAACTGACTTTCCTACCTATTTTTGTGTCATCAGCAAAATGAGCTACTAAACTGTAGTGATTGAAGGTATAGCTTTTCCTACTGCCTATTAGGGGTCACGTGATTGTTCTTGGTGAATGAGCCCTGAGTGCGGGGTGGGGAGGTGATTGTGGGGGGTGGGGGGGGTGGGTGGGGGGCGTGAGCTTTCTATCATGGACCTGATTCAAGCATGTATGTAACTTCTAAAGGAGCTCACTGTAACAAAGTTATCTGTTCCAAATAGCAACCTCCATACCCATCCGGAGTTTAGAAGAATGTGACCTTATTGAAACATTAAGATCCTGAGGGGACTTGATAGTTGAATGCCGAAAGGATATTTCCCCTTTTGGCAGAGTCTAGAATGAGGGGACACAATTTAAAATAAGGAGTTTCCCATTTAAGACTGAGATCAGGAGATGTTTTTTCTCTCTCAGAGGGTCGTTAGTCTGTGGAATTCTCTCCAGAGAGGAGTGGAGGCTGGGTCATTGAATACATTCAAGGCTGAGTTAGATAGATTTTTCATCGACAAGCGAGTCAAGTGTTATGGGAGGCAGACAGGAATGTAAGAGGTGACTATCAGATCAGCCACAATCTTATTAGGTGACAGATTGGGCTCGAGGGGTCTAGTACGTCAAATCAATACATTTGGTGACGAGGGTAAAATAGCTCCAACACTGCACCCAGCCTTGTAAATGTGAGTACATCAGTTCTTAAGAAAAAAAAGAAAAGTATATGTTATGTTCCTTCTGTCGGGTTGCTTTGCTCATGAACACAGTTGCATGCCTATCTACTGGTGGGTTAGTTGGCAAACAATATACAGCAGATGCAGAAACCAATATAAGATGAAACACATGCTGTTTATTTACATAATTAAGAGAGCACGAACACAATGTGTGCTTCTCCAATCAGACCCTATTCTAAGCTACTGATTAACATTGTAGCCCACGCTACACAGCAATTGGGTAATACAGTCACCTGGTAAATCTGCTCACATTCTCTTAAAGGTATATTACATCTCAGATTACCACATCCCTCCCCCTTCACTCCAAAGTACAATTTACAATCTTTACAATATATCAAATACTTAAATAAATAAACTATTTACAAATTCAGTCTCTCTGGAGGCTTCTTCAAACATGTCGAACGTCGTAGTTCTACGACTCTGGATGGTTTATCGGAGGCCTCCCTCTCGGGAGTTATCTGTCCACTAGGCTCTCCAGTAGGAACCTGTAAGTTTGTCTCTTCGACTCTCTCAGCCTCCATGGGTCCTACAGGTACTTCCAAACCAAGTGGAGTTCCTTCTACCTGTGGTGTAGACTCCAACGGGATTGCTTGCACTCTCTTTTGGGCCCAATTGCATGCACTTTTGCTGCCTCCCCCCTCTTAGTTCAACAATATGAAGGTCAACTGTCAGGAAGGTTCTCAAAATCAGGATGTTGGCAAGGCTAAATTCAAAATGGTATGATCAGCTTCTTGTGCAAAAATAAAAATTTTCGGGGCCTTGTTAGTAATTCTGTTTTTTCTTCCTACGTGTCTTCTTTTGATGGGTTTCCTTCTTGGCAGCACTGACTTTAATCTCAGCTTCCTCTTCAACTTCCCTATTGGCCAGAGTAGGCTTAGGTATGGGCTCAACCTGATGAACTCAGTGATTGAATCTTCCACCATTTCTTCATCTGTCAGCTGCTTTGAAAATTCAGGGGTCTCTTCTTGGCTTTCATGTAGCTGATTCTTCAGCTCTTCAATTTCTTTTTTATATTTGTTAGTTGTTTCCTGGAGAATTAAGTATTGCTGTATTTTCTCGGCTAATTTATTCCCCATCTCGGCCAGAGATATGATGAATTTTTTCTGTTCTTCCTCGTATCTTTTTAGTGGTACAAATTGGGATTTGAGGGAATCCTGCGATATGCAAAAGTCCTTCAGCAGGTTTTCTTTTTTTTTGGAGGTTACTGACTTCAACTCAAACTCTGAGCTGAAGCATCACCTCTACAAGTTCCTTTTGTTGAGTCTTTACGTGCTCCTTTTTCCAAACAGTAACTTTTCCTGCTTCTGATTAAGATCTCACTAGTCTCTCGATTAATCCCTCTTAACCAGTTTGGGTTAAATTAATGCTGTTGGGTGCCATTAGACTATGAATTAGGCCGTATGTTTTACTGCTACACGTCGATAAGAGGATCACTCGCCTCCTCTCCTTCCCCGATCTGTCATTGGCCGAAAAGAAGAACGTGAGGCATTTAATATAATGTGACCAGTCATCGGTTGTCTGATCAAATGGGTCAATACGGCCAAATTGTGGCATACTAGAGGGCGATAACTTTGACGCCTATGGTAAGAGCTGTACTTACAATTCGCCTGCAAGGCATGGCTGATTCACTTCAGTGGAATTTTTGCAGCTTTCCTTGGTGTCGTCGACTGGTTGTGTTTTGCCTCGTCACCAGTTGTTATGTTCCTTCTGTTGGGCGAACATGGTTGCATGCCTATCTACTGGTGAGTGAGTGGGAAAACAATATACTGCAGACCGCAGAGGCCAATGTAAGATGAAGCACATGCTGTTTATTTACACAAGTACCAGAGCACTAACACACGTGTGCTTCTCCAACAAGACCCCATTCTAAACTACTGATTAACATTGTAGCCCGCGCTATACAGCCATTGGGTAATACAGTCACATGGCCAATCTGCTCACATTCTCTTAAAGGTGTATTGCACCTCAGATTACCACAGTATGCTCTCCAGTCATGCTACTCTTTGGCAGAATCGACCATTATGACACGTCTATGGAAGACTGGAGCCAGTATGTAGGGCGCCATTTCATGATGAATTAAATTGCCATGGAGAAGAGGCAGAAAGCAATTCTTTTGAGTGTATGCGGTAGCAAAACATATAACCTCATCCGCAGTCTGACGGCCCTGAACGCACCCAATTCTAAATCTTTTAACGAATTGGTGGACTTCGTGAAGACAAAACTCTGCAGAAAGCAGAAAGAGAAAAGGCTGAAATCAGTCGAAAAGGCCAATCGGTTATGTCTCCAGAACCCTCTCTGCAGCCAAGAAGAATTATTCACAACTTGAAAAGGAAGGTTTATCAATAACATTTGGAGTGAAGAAATTCCACCAGTATCTGCATGGATGACATTTCACCACAGTGTCAGATCATAAACCACTAATGGGTTTATTCAGTGAGGATAAAGCTGTTCCACCAATAGCCTCAGCAAGAATTCAACATTGGACTTTGATATTATCTGCGTATGAGTATACCTTTATGCACTGTCCTGGCTTACATATTTCAAATGTGGATGCACTCAGTCAACCCTCATTGCCAGATAGCATTACACATGCTCTGGTACCACAAGAAGTTGTGGAATTTCTTGAACTCTTTACCTGTGTGTGCAAAGCAAATTAGGAATTGGATGAATAGAGATCCAATTTTGTCGAAAGTCCAAAACCTTGTATTGCAAGGACAGTCAAATTCACCGGTGTCTGAAGAGATGAGATCATTCTATGCCTGAAAAACAGAGTTAGGTTGTTAAGATGGAATCTTGTTGTAGGGATCAAGAGTCATCATCCCTTCGTAAGGAAGAGAACCACTCTTGACAGAGTTTCACAGTGCGCATCCAGCCATATCGAATATGAAGATGCTTGAGCGAAGCTATGTCTGGTGGCCAGGCAGTGACAGTGACATTGAAAGCATGGTCAAGCACTGTTTCCACTGTCACCAACAGAAGTTGCCTGTTTCAGCTCCACAGCATTCATGGGAGTGGCCTGGTCGACCCTGCATTAGACTACATATCAATTATGTAGGACCATTCTTAGGTACCATGTTTTTATTGATCGTAGATTTGCATTCTAAGTGGATGGATGTGTATGAAATTAGATCACCAACATTGAGTACAACCATCAAAATGCTGCATCAATGTTTTAGTCTACATGGCCTCCCAGAAATCATTGTTTTGGATAACGGTACACTTTTTACTAGTACAGAGTTTCAGAGATTCATGAGTTTAAATGGAATCAAACACATTAAAACAGCATCATATCATCCTTCATCGAATGGGTTAGCTGACAGAGCAGTGCAAACTTTCAAATCAGGAGTGAAGAAGTTATCAGAAGGTACTCTAGAAACTCAACTTTCCAATTTTCTTCTCAATTATTGTATGACTCCTTATTCAACTATGGGTTCAACTGTGTCTGAATTACTGATGAAACGCCGCCTACGTACAAGATTAAGTCTGGTGTTTCCAAACTTAAGGGGAAGGTAGGTAGAGAAGAATCAGTGTAATCAAAAATTGAATCACGATATTCAAAGCAAAGCTCGAAGATTTACTATAGGAAACATAGTATTTGTGCGGAATTTTGGAAATGGACCTTGTGGGGTTCTTGGTACAATTGTTCCAAGTGGAAGTGGAAGACCAAATTGTTCAAAAACATGTGGATCACCTAAAGAGTAGAGAGGCATTCCAACAACCAGCTATTCCACCTGTGATTGACATCGAACCATTAATCCCTGAGATGACAGATCAACCTAGAATAGACATACCTGATGCCTCTGTAGAGTTGCCTAACCCTGAACTGCCACTTTCTAATTGTGTACCTAATGCTGCAGTTCCTAATCATGTCGATCCAGTGGAAGAACCTCAAGTGGTAGAGTTATGCTGCTCTAACCGAATAAAAAAACCACCTCAGAGACTTAATCTTTAATCACCTGACCTATATATATGTATATGTGGTGGATTGAAATATTCTTTGTAAATAGGAAATGTAATAAACTAAAGAGGGAGGAAATGTAGCGATTGAAGGTATAGCTTTTCCTACTGTCTATTAAGGGTCACATGATTGTTTTTGGTGATTGAGCCCTAAGTGCAGGTAATCTGGGGGCGGAGCTTTCTCGTAGTGGACCTGGTTCAAGCATATAGCTTCTAAAAGAGCTTTGCAATAAAGTTATCTGTTTCAAATAGAAACCTGTCCGATATGTCAAGTCATTCCACACACATTTGGTGAATTTATCCAGGTCATTAATTTAGATTATAAATAGTTGAGGCCCCAGCACTAATCCCTCTGGCAATCTATTAGTTACAGCTTGCCAGCCTGAAAATGATGCCTTTATCTCTACTACCTGCTTCCTGTTAGCTAACCAATCCTCTACTCTTACTAATATGTTACCCCCTACAAAATAAGCTCTTATTTTGTGTGGTAACCTTTATTGTGGCACCTTTATCAAATACCTATTGGAAACCCAAGTACACCATATTCATAGCTTCCCTTTTATCCACATTGCTTCTTACTTCCTTGAAGAACTCTAATAAATTAGTCAAACATGATTTTCCTTTAACAAAACCATGCTGAATCTGATTGTCTTATGATTTTCTAAATGTCCTGCTTTCTGTTCTCCCTCCTTTCTGGAAAAGTAGTGTCACATTTGCAAATTTCCAAACCACTGGTACCTTTCCAGATTCTAGAGAATTTTGCAAGATCAAAAACAATACATCTACTAGTTCTGCATCCACATCCTTGAAGAGCCTAGGATGAAGCCATCCTAAGACTTGACAGCCTTTAGTCCTGACAGTTCCCCAGTATGTTTCCTCTAGTGATTGTGATTGTTTTAAGTTCCTCCCTCCCTCTTACTTCTTGATTTTCAAGTATTCTTGGGATTTTTTGTACAATTAAGACAGATACAAAACCTGCTCAACACACCTGCAATTTCCTTGTTTCCCATTATATAGTCTCAACCTCTAAGGGACCAATGCTCACTTTAGTTTCTCTTGTCTTTCCTAAATACTTGCACAAAGCCAAACTCCCTGTTTTTATATTTTTAGCTAGTTTGACCTCATACTCTAATTTTCCCTCATTTGTTTTTAGTCAATCTTTTCTGGTAAAACATGTCCCCGTTAGCTTGCAAGTAAATGTCACAGATTTTAGTCATTTTCTTTCAACTAAGTATCTAAAGAAGGATCCAGGTCATTCAATTCAAATACACACATCTTCTGGGATGTGTTTAAATAAGTGTTTGACTGGCAGATTCATAATCATTATGGTTTCAGTGGGCAGCAATAAGGAGGGAAAAAACAACATGCAAGGTGCACATGGTTGACATTTTGATAGGTAGCCAAACCTGATCTGATCAGTTTGCAGAATTGAAGCACATATTGTGTCAAACGAGGTGTGTTATCTTAAAGGTGAGACGAGAGTGACTGCCCTTGACATCAAGGCAGAATTTGACTGAGCGTGGAGTTGATGGGAATCAGGGGGAACATTCTGCATTGGTTGGAGTCATACCTAGCACAAGGTATGCAGAATCCGAGTGCTATCTTGTGGAAATCGGAGCCCACTGATCCCCAGGATTGCTCTTTGTCTTTGGGCAGAATTCCAAAAATGTTTTTTGACCAGAAAGACTCCTGCAGTGTCTTTCCAAGAGTGGGTAAGATACACGCACTTCCCTGATGGTGCATGTTATATAAGCAATAGCCTGATAGTTTTGCTTGCATTTTTGGGATAGAATTCTGCTGATCCTATTCATGGTTCATTCTGTCTCAACATAGATTTCCTTAATAGTGTCATGACTTGCAAAACAAGGATTCTTTTTTGGCTCTTTGGCCATCAGTCTGTTCACTACATTTGCTCCAAGATGCAGCTTTCTTTCTGACCAAAAGGAAAAATACTGTAGATGCTGGAAATCTGAAACTAAAATGGAAATAGTCGGAGATACTCAGCAGGTCAGGAAACATCTGCCAAGAGAGCACAAGTAAGTCAATAATTCAGGCATGTGATCCGTTCTCAGGTGGCAAAACATCAGCTAATTTGTGTTCTCTTTACAGATTCTGCCTGACCTGTCTCCAGCATTTACATGTTTGTTCTAGTAGTTTATTTATAATTTAAATGGTTTCAGCACACTCCTCTGTGAAATGCCAGAAGTAATTGCACAAACCCAGGAAACTCCTTTGTCTTTCATGTTGATAGGTATCTCTAAATTCAGTATAACCTGAAGATGGTTGTTCTGCTACAGAAACTCACCCTGTGTACGTGTGTACGCCACCCATCGTTCAACATGATTCCCTTTTTTTTAACTCAACATGGGATGTGGGCATCCTTTGCTAGGCCAGTATTATTGCCCATTCCTAATTGCCCTTGAGAAGGTGCTGGTGAGCTGTCTTCTTGAATTGCTGCAGTTCATGTGGTGTAGGTACACCCACAGTGCTGTTAGGGAGGGAGTTCCAGGATTTTGACCCAGCGACAATAAAAGAGCGGTGATATATTTCCAAGTCAGGATAGTGAGTGGCTTGGAGGGTAAGTTCCAGGCGGTGGTGTTCCCATGTATCTGCTGCCCTTGTCTTTCTAGTAGTAGTCATGGTTTTCGAAGGTGCTGCCGAAGAAGCCTTGGTGAGTTCCTGCAGTGCATTTTGTAGGTGATACACACTGCTACTACTGTGCATCAGTGGTGGACGGGTGATTGATCGTGGAGGGGGTGCCAAACAAGTGGACTACTTTGTCCTGGATGGTGTCAAGCTCCTTGAGTGTTGTGGGAGCTGCGCTCATCCAGGCAAGTGGAGAGTATTCCATCACACCCCTGACTTGTGCCTTGTAGATGGTGGACAGGTTTTGGCAAATCAGGAGGTGAGTTACTCACCACAGGATTCCCAGCCTCTGACCTGCTCTTGTAGCCACACTATTTATGTGGCTAGACCAGTTCAGTTTCTGGTCAATGGTAACCCTCATGATGTTGATAGTGGGGAATTCAGTGATGGTAATGCCATTCAATGTCAAGGGGTGATAGTTAGATTCTTTCTTGTTGGAGATGGTCATTGCCTGGCAATTGTGTGGCGCAAATGTTACTTGCCACTTGTCAGCCCAAGCCAGGATATTGTCCAGGTCTTGCTGCATTAGGAGATGGACTGCTTCAGTATCTGAGGAGTTGCAAATGGTGCTGAACATTGTGCAAACATCAGTGAACATCCCCACTTCTGACCTTATGATGGAAGGAAAGTCATTGATGAAGCAACTGGAGATAGTTAGGCTGAGGATACTACCCTGAGGAACTCCTGCAGTGATGTCCTGGAACTGAGATGACTGACCTCCAACAACCACAACCATCTTCATTTGTGCTAGGTATGACTCCAACCAGTGTAGGGTTTCCCCCCTGATTCCCATTGACTCCAGTTTTGCTAGGGCTCCTTGCTGCCACACTCGGTCAAATGCTGCCTTGATGTCAAGGGAGTCACTCTCGCCTCACTTTTGGAGTTCAGCTCTTTTGTCCATGTTTCAACCAAAGCTATAAAGAGGTTGGCTGCTGAGTGGCCCTGGTGGAACCCAAACTGAGCGTTAGTGAACAGGTTATTTCTAATCAAGTG